>NC_067398.1:370975854-371643771 GCF_016432865.1 Antechinus flavipes | reverse complement strand
TTCATGCATTGTCTGTATTCCTCTTTGAGCATTAGGGGCTGTTTTTAGTTTTCTTTCTTATATCTAGACATTGTATAGAGTGTTTATCCTAGCCATTTAACAGCTGTAGAAGCCTGAACAAGTCACTCAAACTCCTCTGCCTCAATTATCGTACTCATCTATAAAATGGGAATAATATTATAATCTTTATCAAAGATCAAAATACTCAGTCCTTTAGGGGAAAATGGAATTATTAGTGGTAGAAGCAGTTTGAAAGTTTGAAATGCGACATTATTTGTAAGGTGTTTTACAAATCTTTTAAGCTGTCAAAATCTTAGTTATTATTGTTATAGTTCTTATTGTTTTATATGCCCAACACTTAATGCGATATCTGCCATATAGTAGGTGCTTGTGTAAGGAAATAGTCTGTGAAATAACTATGTACAGTTAAGATACAGGTTTTTTTAGTTGGTCAGTCAAGACTTATAGATTCTTGGATAAGTTAAAAATAATCTATAATTTAAGACACTATCATTAAGGACTGGGAAAAGCTTTTACACAATGTGGGATTTTAGCTGAAATATTGAATGAAACTAGGAAAAGCAAGAAGCTGAGGAGAACACAGAGAGAATTCTAGCAATAGGGAAATCCACTGAAAATAAATGGAGTTAGAAGATGAAGTTCCTTGCATAAGGAACAGCAATGAGGTCAATGGTACTGGATTACAGAGTATGTAGAGAAAAGTAAGGAATAAGAAGACTGGAAGATGGGAAGGATCCAGGTTGTAAAAGTGTTAAGTGACAAACAAAAGATTTCATGTTTGACCCTAGCAAAAGTTTATTAAATAAGAGGGGTCAAGAGTGGTAAGATTTGCGCTTTAGGAAGATTACTTTGGTACTTTTATTTAGAGGATGGAGTGGAAAATGGAGAAATTAGAGGCAAAAAATCAAACTGTAAAGTATTGCATTAATCCAGTCATGAAGTAAGGAGAATCTGCACCAGGATAGTAGCAGTTTCAGACAAGAGGAGAGATTATAGTAGAGATGTTGTGAATGTAAAAGGATAGGATAGCAACAAATTGAATATAGGAAGTGAAAGAAAGCATGGAAATAATGATTACTTAATTGTGAGTTTTGATGATTGGGACGACATTAGTGCCTTTGACAGTAATGTGGAAGTTAGGAAGATAGAGAGTTTTGAGGAAAAATTAAGGAATGTAATTTTTGTAAATGTTGAGTTAAGATGTTCTTCTAAAATCCAGTTAAAGATTTCTAATAGGTCCAATAGGAGATGTAAGAGTGAAGATTAGGAGAGAGGTTCATAGACACAAAGACCTGAAAATGATCTGCAATGTGAAAATAACTGAACCCCTCAGAACTGATTATGATAATCAGGTGAAATAGTATATAATAAAATAAGAAAAGGGCCCAGGACGGTGGCTTGACGGACATGAATATTCTAAATATTCTCAGTGGTGATGAACATTTATCTACTAATGGTAGGTTTTATTTTATTTTTGAAATAAGCAAAATCCATTTAAAATCAAATATGCTTTATTAGGTGATTGAACAAATTTAGCGAATGTGCTAGTGGAAAAAAAAGAAGTATAACTATAAAGCTATGAGAATTGCTTTATTTTCTTATGCAAAAGTGAATGCTATGGCAATTTCCCCACTAAACTCCCTACCCTGTATGAGTATGTATATGCTTTAAATGCTTTTGAATAATTGCAGAATTTTTGATTAAAGGCATGGATTTTTTTGGTGCTTAGCTTCATTGAGATATGAAAATTCTGGAATATTTGATTTGTTTTTAAAAGAATCCTTTAATGGTCATTATACTTTGGATAGTATAGCTATTCTATTTTCTTCATTTTCAGAACTGTATTTACACAGAGCTTTTTACATAGTAAGAGCTTTATGAATGCTTTCTTAATTTTATTACTCATAGGCTCTACCATGCCATTGAGCACTTGATGATAAATATTCTATAATTCTTGACTCACCAACTAAAAAAAAAAAAAACTGTATTCTCCTTAAAAACAATAATTGTACCCTGCATGTCTTGTGTCAACCCATTCCCCCCATTCTTTGCTTTGCACAATACTGGGTACAAATTACTCACAAAAATCTGTTATTTGTTTGAAGTGAATGTCTATTTTCAAAATTGTCTCATCTAAAAGATAAATGTGTAGTTCCGATAGAAAAGGTCCAATGATTACCTCATTCAGACTAGTTTTTAGTGATGATTTCAAGAATTTATAATTACATTTTTCTGTTGTTTCAAAAATTCACTTATATGCCTCAATGCGGGGATTTTTAATTTGGCATCTATGCATTCCTGCCCCCAATATGTTGATAACTCAGCATAACTGATTTATTTTGTATTCCTATGTGTTTTATTTTTTGTATTTTTTTTTCCTGACAAGTAGTCTAAAGCCTTTATGAGATTTCCACGAGGGCCAGGATATACAAAACAGTTTAGGACCCTTGAGTTTGTGGATGGCTTGTCTGATTTTAATGAACTTATAAATTAACACCTAGTGTTCTTTCTGAACATTGCTATTATGATACAGTACAGAAAGGAGTCTTCCATTTGATTTATATTAAACTATTTTTTCATCCTGGTAAGACTTTCCAGATATTATGTTTCACTGATATAAGTTTGAAATATTTAAAATTACCACATATCCTAATGAGTCACCAGAATAGGATCTGAGAGGATTTCAGGAACATTATGACTCCACAATTGACTATATAACAGCATATTATTCATAAATTAAAATTTCTATTGCCATAGTTATCTGCATACATGCATAAGAATATTATATTAATTAATTAATTCTTACTAAATTCACAATGTAATTCCAATTTGTATTGTATAGAATGGAGGGAAAGCAGATTTTATGATTTTGTTTTCAGGAAATTTCCAAAGATTTGGAGATAAATTAGATGACTCAACTAACAAAGAACAGACAGTCAAAAATAATTTATTAAACCATTTTTATCTTCCAAGAACTATGCTAATTGTCAGAGATACAAAGAAAGAATCCCCTGCCCTCAATGAATCTATAAAGTAAGATACCACATAAAAAGTCTTGGTACATATAAGATATATACAGAATAAATAGATAATAACATTAACCTTGCTTACTTTAGTTTCCTCATCTGTAAAATAAGCTGGAGAAGGAAAAGGTAAACTACCATAGTATCGTTTCCAAGAAATAGCAAATAGGGTCTTGAAGATTTGGACACAACTGAAAATAATTAAACAATAACAACAACAACATCATCATCAAACATGAATACAGTAGTGGTTATTGCAATCAGAAAAGACTTCTTGAAAAAGGTAAGATATTAGGGAGAATTTGAAGAAAACTAGGAAAACTAGGAGGTAGAGGTGATGGGGCAGAATATAACAGGGTTAGGAGACAAAGAATATCAGAGTAAATAAAAAGGAAATAATATTATGCTAACACTACCTGGTAAATTGCACTGTACACAGTAAAAGCAAGCAAGGTTTTAGATGACAGAGGGGAATAGCAGAAATGATCTTGCAAATATTTTTGGAGGAAATATGATTTAAATGCACCCTGATAGATACATAGGATTTAAATTTTAAAATGATGTTTTATTTTTTCCTAGTACATATAAAGAACATTTTTAACATTTACTATTTTTCCAGTTTTAACATATTTTAGAGTTCCACATTTTTCCCTGCCCTCCTTCCCTTCCTAAAATGGTAAATAATTTGATATAGATTACATATTTCAATTATTTAAACTTTATTTCCATATTTGTTATGTAGTGAAAGAAAAAAATTAAAATAGTTTCAATTTTTATTCAAACTTTATCATTTCTTTCTTTGGATATGATAGCATTTTTCATCATTAATTATTTGGAATTGTCTGAGATTATTTTATTGCTGAGAAAAAGCTCAGTCATTCATGGTTGACCTTCATACAATTTGTCAGTTGCTTCTTAAAAAGGTTCTTTTGGTTCTGTTCATATCACTTTATATCAATTCATGTGATTTTTTCCAGGTTTTTTGAAATCTTCTCGCTCATCATTTCTTATAACACAATATTATTTCATTACATTCATATACCCCATACAATCAGGTCCCCCAATTATTTCCAATTCTTTGCCAAAACAACAAGGACAAAAAGAGGTGTTCTAAATATTTTTGTACACGAAATTCCTTTCCTCTTCTTTGGGATGCAGACCTAGTAGTACTATTGTTGGATGACAAGGTTTTTATACTTGGTCTTTCAACATAGTTCCAAATTGCTATCCAGAATGGCTGAATGAGTTCACAACTTCATCAGCATTTCATTACTGGGAAAATTTTTCAATATCCTCTCTTGTTCTTTTCTGTCATATTAAGTATAAGGTGGTACTTCAGAATTGTTTTAATTTGCATTTCTCTAATCAATAGCAATTTAGGCCACTTTTATATGACTAGAGAACTTTGATTTATTTTTTTTTAAATTACTAGTTATTGGGAGCTTTGATTTCTGCATCTGAAAATTACATGTTAATAACCCTTGATCATTTATCAATTGGGGAATAATTATTGTTCTTAAAATATGACTTGGTTCTCTATGTACTTGAAAAAGAAGACCTTTATCAGAGATGATGTAATTGAATAAAATAATTTAAATTATCCATTCTATATCTTTTGCGTCTCTCTAGATCATTTGGTCAGAAATTCTTCCCTTCATAGATCTGACAGGTAAACAACTTGTTCTAATTTGCTTTTGGCATTATTGTAAATTATGTACCAAATATGGTGTGAGATGTTGGTCTATGCCTAGTTTCTATTGTATTATTTTCCATTTTTCCTAGAAATTTGCCAGATGATGAGTTATTATCCCAGAAGTTGGGGTCTTAGGGTTTATCAAGTACTAGATTATTATACTCATTTATTACTTTGTATTATGTAAATGATCTATTCCACTATACCACCACTTTATTTCTTAGCCAGTAGCACTAAATAGTTTTGATGATTAATTGAATAATATGCAGAAATGCTGATGATTTAATGTGCATTTATTTTCTTTTTTGCTACTTTGTTAAAGTTCTTTCTTTTTCTTTTGCTGAGGCAGTTGGGGTTAACACAGACACACAGCTAGAAAGGGTTAAATTTCTGAGGCCCCAGATTTAAACTCAGGTCCTCCTGACTTCAGGGCTGTCGCCCTATCCACTGTACCAACTAGCTGACCCTTTGTTAAAGTTCTTAATTATTTCAAGTAGCTTTTTAGTTGACTCTTAATATAATATGATCTTATCTGGAAAGAGTGATAGTTTTGTCATTCCATTTCTTTTTCTTTTCTTATTGTTATTGCTAACATTCCCTATATAAGGCATTTTTGTTTTACCTTGATCATTTGAAAGACTTTTAGCTTATCCCTATTACAGATAATGTTTGCTGATACTTTAGAATAGATAATATTTACCATTTTAAAGAAATCTGCATTTATTCATATGTTCTATTTTTTTGCATCTATTAGGATAAATATATGATTTCTTTGCTGGAATTTCATTTGATATTTTCATCAACATTAATTGGGAAAATTGGTCTATATTTTTCTTTCTCCATTGTAGTTCTTCCTATTTTACATGCCAGCATCATGTTGTATCATGAAAGGAATTTGGTAAGACTTCCCCTTTTCTTATTTTCCTAAATAGTTTATATAATATTGGAATTAATTGTTCCTTGAGTGCTTGGTAGAATGAATGCACTTGTGAACCCATCTGGTCCTGAGGTTTTTTTTTTTCCTTAGTGAGTTCAGTGACAGCTTGCTTGTTCAATTACTTTTTTTAATCTGGGCAATTTATATTTTTATATATGTCTATCCATTTCACTTAGGTTGTCAGATTTACTGGCATATAGTGAGCAAAATAGCTTTTAATCATTGTATAAATTTCTTCTTCATTTGTCGTAAATTCACCGTTTTTATTTCTGATACAGATAATTTGATTTTCTTCTCTTTTTAAAAATCAAATTAAAATAAAGTCTGAGCTATTCATTCTTAAAACCCCTTAGTTTTATTTATTTGTTATTATTTTTTCTTTCTTTCTCTGGCTTTCTTATTTTCATTTTTATTAATCATTTCTTTGATTTTCAAAATTTGTAATTTAATATTCAACATTGGATTTTTTTATTATTTTACTAGCTTTTAAAGTTACATATGCAATTAATTGTTCTTGTTATTTCTATATTTTGTCAATATAATCACTTGGAAATATAACGTCTCCATTAAGTACTGTTTGAACTATATCCCTAAAATTTTGGCATGTTCTCTCATTGTTATCATTCTCTTTAATGAAACTATTCATTATTTATATTATTTGTAGTGTGACCCATTCATTCTTTTAAGTTAGATTTATTTTCCAATCAATTTGTAATCAATTTTTCTTTCTTAAATGTAACTTATAGCATCATGATTTGAAAAGGACATATTTATTATTTCTGCCTTTCTGCATTTGAAATAGTTTTATGACCTAATAAATGATCAGTTTTTATATAAGTGCCATATGCCACTAAACAAGAGATATTCTTTTCAATTTCGATTTGATTTTCTCCAGAGGTCTATCATGTCTAACTTTTTCTTAAAATTTTATTAAGCTCCTTAACTTCTTTTGTGTTAGATTTATCTAGTTCTGAGAGGGAAAATTTGAGATTCTCCATGAGTATACTTTTATGGTTTATTTCCTCTGATAAATAATTTA
Source organism: Antechinus flavipes (assembly GCF_016432865.1). Taxonomy (NCBI): domain Eukaryota; kingdom Metazoa; phylum Chordata; class Mammalia; order Dasyuromorphia; family Dasyuridae; genus Antechinus; species Antechinus flavipes. Next base: position 371,637,058 of record NC_067398.1, on the reverse strand, counting down.
AGTTCTTCCTTAGAATCTAGGCTATTATACCATTTGTTGCATAGATGGTTAGTATTGATATTAATTCATTGTTCATGTAACCTTTTAGCAAGATACAGTTTTCTTCCTTTTCTCTTTTCATTAGATCCATTCTTATTTTTACTTTGAGATAATGATTGCTATTTGTTTTGTTTTTCTTCAGCTAAAGTATAATAGCCTCTACTCTAGTCCCTTAACTCCTCACCTGCCAAGGGGCAGAAATTTTATGTAGCTGTTATCAGCAGGTTAAATTGATAAGAATTGTATTTTTTTTTTTTTAGTCTTCCCAGTTACACGTAAAAGAATGTTGTTGTTGTTGTTGTTGTTGTTGTTGTTGCTGTGGTTGTGGTTATATACATATATTCTTTTTTTACATATTTCCTTATGAATCATGTTGGAAGAAAAAAAAATCAGAACAAAAGGGAAAAAAACAGAAAGAAAAGAAAAAAATCATCATAGAATATATTGATTTATATTCAGTCTTCATAGTTATTTCTCTGGATGAGAATGGTATTTTCCATTCAAAATTTATTGGAATTGCCTTGGATCACTGAACTATTGAGTCATAGTTGATCATTGTACAATCTTGCTATTCCTGTATACAATAGTTTTCCTGGTTCTGATCATTTCACTCAGCATCACTTCATATAAATCTTTCTAGGACTTTCTCACAGTAACCTGTTCATCACATTTTTATAGAAGAATTGTATTCATTACTTTCATATACTATAACTCATTTAGCCATTCCCAACTGATGGAAAAAAATAATCATTTTCAATCCTTTGCCACCACCAAAAGAGCTGCTACAAACATTTTTGTTGATGTGAGCCTTTTCCTTGTTTTATGATTTTTTGGGATAAAGACCTAGTAGAGATATTGCTGGATCAGGGTATATACACAGTTTTATAGCTATTTGGGCACAGCTCCAAATGGCTCTACAATTTGTTGGATCATGTAAAGCTCCATCAACAATGTATTAGTATCCCAGTTTTTCCATATGACCTCCAACATATATGATTATATTTTTCTGTTTTCTTAGCCAATCTTATAGATATGATATGGTATCTCAAAGTTATTTTCATTTGAATTTCTCTGATAAACAACAATTTAGAACATTGTTTTCACATGAATATAGATGGACTTAATTTCTACATCTGAAAATTGTCTGTTCAATTGCCCTCAAAAGACAATAATTTTATATAGTTGTTATCAGCAGGCTAAACATATAAGGTTTTTTGCTTGTTTCTTTATTTGCTTTGTATAACTAGTACTATTTTTTCTTCCCCAAAAAATATTATTGTATTTAAAGAAACAGAATAAGAAAAAAAGAAAAACAAAACAAAACAAAACAAAACAAAAAAGAACATTGTCATGTGCCCAGCAGAACATCAGGTAGAATTCAAAATATATGACAATGAATAAAGAATACAAGTCACACACACACACACACACACACACACATATATATATATATATATATATATAATTTTGGGACTTCCGGTTAAGATGGCAGAGAGGAGGCACACAGCTGCATAAGCTCCACGCTTTCTCTCACTATCCATTTCATTAAAAGCCTCTGAATTAATGCTTGACTGAAAAAAAACCCACATATAGTTACCAAGAGAAGCCATCCTTGAGATTCGCCAAGAAAGGTCTGTCTTTACTGTAGGGCTGGGACGGTTTTAGATAGGGCACAGACTGAGGGCAGCGGCAGTGAGAGCACGGGAACAGACTGGAGAGGGAGTGGGGAATGATCGCAGCCATCTCTGCGGGGAAAGCTTCGCTACATGATTAGATACTTTGCTCCGGCAGCAAGTCAGCAGCCCAGCAGAGAAACTAAAAACACCGGGGCTGAAGAATACAACCCCAAACAGCTGGAGTCTCCAGGGACCTGGCCGCGCCCCCCCCCCCCCCCGCCATCCCCCTGCCCCCCACCCCACAGCCACAGTGACTCAGCACGCTCTGGGATCTCAGAGCGCAGGCGCAGCACAGTCCTGCAAGTGCCTCACTGCTGCCCCCCACAGTCTGTAGAGGAAGCTCGGTAACACACCGAACCCCTCCCCCAAAGTAAGACTACAGTTTTTCCTGTTTTTCTTTGGTAGTTTGTCTTTGATTATTAGACAGAATGAGCAAGAAACTGAAGAGGACTTTAACCCTTGACAGCTTCTACACAGATAGAGAGCAGACTCGAAATCCTGAGGAGACTAAAAACAGACAGTCTCCAGGTGAATCCCCAAAGGAGGAGATCATCTGTTCCTCAGCACAGATGAACCTCATAGAAGTAATTAAAAAGGCTCTCACAAGGGAGCAAGAAGAAAAATGGGAAAAGCAGAGTGAGGCTTGTCAAAAGGAGAGGGAAGCTTGGGAAAAGGAGAGGGAAGCTTGGCAAAAGAGCCTGGAGAAAGTTAAAGAGAAAGTGGATAAAGAAATAAAATCCTTGAAAAATAGGATTGGTGAACTGGAAAACAAAATTGGCGAAATGGAAAAAAATTCCACAGAACAAAAGAACTCAATGGGACAATTAGGAAAAGATTTTTAAAAAGTGAGTGAAGAAAATACTTCACTGAAAATCAGAATTGAACAAGTGGAATTGAATGACTCGAGGAGACAAGAAGAATCAGTCAAGCAAATCCAAAAAAATCAAACAATGGAAAAGAATGTGAAATACCTTCTGGGGAAGACAACAGACCTGGAAAACAGATCCAGGAGAGACAATCTGAGAATCATTGGACTTCCAGAAAAACATGATGAAAAAGAGAGCCTGGACACTATTTTCCAGGAAATTATCAAAGAGAACTGCCCAGAAGTCATAGGAACAGAGATAAAAATAAACATTGAAAGGATTCATCGATCACCCACTGAAGGGGATCCTAAAATCAAAACACCAAGGAATATAGTGGCCAAATGCCAGAACCTTCAGATGAAGGAAAAAATATTGCAAGCGGCTAGAAAAACCCAATTCAAGTATCAAGGAGCCACAATAAGGATCACCCAGGATCTGGCAGCATCCACATTAAAAGATCAAAGGGCCTGGAATATGATATTCCAAAAGGCTAAGGAACTTGGTATGCAACCAAAAATAACCTACCCAGCGAGAATGAGCATCTTTTTCCAGGGAAGAAGATGGACATTCAATGAAGTAAGCTAATTCCATTTATTTCTGACGAAAAAGCCAGAACTTAACAAAAAGTTTGATCTACAAATATAGAACTCAAGAGAAATCTAAAAAGGTAAAGATTAATCTTGGGAACTATATTTTGACTATATATATGTATAAAGAATACATGTATACCTTGTTCTAGAAATTGATGTGGAAAGGACATTGTACCAGAAAAAGGGTAAAGTGGGGGTAGTACATCTCATGAAGAAGCATAGGAAACCTATTATATCTGAGAGAAAGAATGGAGGGGGATGAATATAGTGGGTAGCTTACTGCCTTCAGAATTGGCTTTAAGTGAAAAATCTTAAGACATATTCAATCTATGGTGAAACTTCTCCCACCTCATTGAAAAGTGAGAAGGGAAAAGTGAAAAGGGAAGGAATAAGCTAAGCGGAAGGGAATATGGAAACTGGGAGGGAAAGGGGTAAGATAGGGGGAGGAACTCTAAGGCGGGGGGAGGGATACTAAAAAGGGAGAGTTGTGAGAAGCAAGTGGTGCTCACAAGCTTAATACTGGGAAGGGGGGAAAGGGGAAAGAAGGGAGAAAAGCATAAACCGGGGTTAACAAGATGGCAAGTAATACAGAATTGGTCATTCTAACCATAAATGTGAACGGGGTAAACTCCCCCATAAAAAGGAAACGGTTAGCAGAATGGATTAAAAGCCAGAATCCTACAATATGTTGTTTACAGGAAACACACCTGAAGCAGGGAGATACATGCAGGTTAAAGGTAAAAGGTTGGAGCAAAATCTACTATGCTTCAGGTGAAGTCAAAAAAGCAGGGGTAGCCATCCTGATCTCAGATTAAGCTAAAGCAAAAATTGATCTAATTAAAAGAGATAAGGAAGGGCACTATATCTTGCTATAGGGTAGCATGGATAATGAAGCACTATCTATATTAAACATATATGCGCCAAGTGGTGTAGCATCTAAATTCTTAAAAGAGAAATTAAGAGAGCTGCAAGAAGAAATAGACAGTAAAACTATAATAGTGAGAGATCTTAACCTTGCACTCTCAGAATTAGATAAATCAAACCACAAAATAAATAAGAAAGAAGTCAAAGAGGTAAATAGAATACTAGAAAAGTTAGATATGATAGATCTCTGGAGAAAATGTAATGGAGACAGAAAGGAATACACTTTCTTTTCAGCAGTTCATGGAACCTATACAAAAATTGACCATATATTAGGACATAAAAACCTCAAACTCAAATGCAGTAAGGCAGAAATAGTAAATGCATCCTTTTCAGACCACGATGCAATGAAAATTACATTCAACAAAAAACCAGGGGGAAGTAGACCAAAAAATAATTGGAAACTAAATAATCTTATACTAAAGAATGTTTGGGTGAAACAGCAAATCATAGACATAATTAATAACTTCACCCAAGAAAACGATAATAATGAGACATCATACCAAAATGTATGGGATGCAGCCAAAGAGGTAATAAGGGGAAATTTCATATCTCTAGAGGCCTATTTGTATAAAATAGAGAAAAAGAAGGTCAATGAATTGGGTTTGCAACTAAAAATGATAGAAAAGGAACAAATTAAAAACCCCCAAACACTACACTTGAAATTATAAAAATAAAAGGAGAGATCAATAAAATTGAAAGTAAAAAAACTATTGATTTGATTAATAAAACTAAGATTTGGTTCTATGAAAAAACCAACAAAATAGATAAACCCTTAGTAAATCTGATTAAAAAAAGGAAAGAGGAAAATCAAATTGTTAGTCTTAAAAATGAAAAGGGAGAACTTGCCAGTAACAAAGAGGAAATTAGAGCAATAATTAGGAGTTACTTTGCCCAACTTTATGCCAATAAATTCGACAACTTAAATGAAATAGAAAAATACCTCCAAAAATATAGCTTGCCCAAACTAACAGAGGAAAAAGTAAATATCCTAAACAGTCCCATCTCAGAAAAAGAAATAGAACAAACTATCAATCAACTCCCTAAGAAAAAATCCCCAGGACCAGATGGATTTACATGTGAATTCCACCAAACATTTAAAGAACAATTAACTCCAATGCTAAATAAACTATTTGAAAAAAATAGGGATTGAAGGAGTCCTACCAAACTCCTTTTATGACAAAGACATGATACTGATACTTAAACCAGGTAGGCTGAAAACAGAGAAAGAAAATTATAGACCAATCTCCCTAATGAATATTGATGCTAAAATCTTAAATAAAATATTAGCAAAAAGATTACAGAAAATCATCCCCAGGATAATACACTATGGCCAAGTAGCATTTATACCAGGAATGCAGGGCTGGTTCAATATTAGGAAAACTATTAGCATAATTGACTATATCAATAACCAAACAAACAAAAACCATATGATCATCTCAATAGATGCAGAAAAAGCATTTGATAAAATCCAACATCCATTCCTAATAAAAACACTTGAGAGCATAGGAATAAATGCACTTTTCCTTAAAATAGTCAGGAGCATATATTTAAAACCATCAGTAAGCATCATATGCAATGGGGAAAAACTGGAACCTTTCCCAGTAAGATCTGGAGTGAAGCAAGGTTGCCCTCTATCACCATTATTATTTAATATCGTATTAGAAACACTAGCCTCGGCAATAAGAGTCAAGAAAGATATTAAAGGAATTAGAGAAGGCAATGAAGAAACCAAACTATCACTTTTTGCAGATGATATGATGGTATACCTAGAGAACCCCAGAGATTCTACTAAAAAGCTATTAGAAATAATTCATCATTTTAGCAAAGTAGCTGGCTACAAAATAAATCCCCATAAATCCTCAGCATTTTTATACATCTCCAACAAAACCCAACAGCAAGAGATACAAAGAGAAATTCCATTCAGAATAACTGTTGATACCATAAAATATTTGGGAATCTATCTACCAAAGGAAAGTCAGGTATTATATGAGCAAAATTATAAAAAAAATCTCCACACAAATAAAGTCAGACTTAAATAATTGGAAAAATATTAAGTGCTCTTGGATCGGCCGAGCGAACATAATAAAGATGACAATGCTCCCTAAACTAATCTATTTATTTAGTGCTATACCAATCAGACTTCCAAGAAAATATTTTAATGATCTAGAAAACATAACAACAAAATTCATATGGAACAATAAAAAGTCGAAAATCTCAAGGGAATTAATGAAAAAAAAAATCAAATGAAGGTGGCCTAGCTGTACCTGATCTAAAATTATATTGTAAAGCAGCAGTCACCAAAACCATTTGGTATTGGCTAGGAAATAGATTAGTGGATCAGTGGAAAAGGTTAGGTTCACAAGACAGAATAGTCAACTATAGCAATCTAGTGTTTGACAAACCCAAAGCCCCTAACTTCTGGGAAAAGAATTCATTATTTGATAAAAACTGCTGGGATAATTGGAAATTAGTATGGCAGAAATTAGGCATGGACCCACACTTAACACAATATACCAAGATAAGATCAAAATGGGTCCATGACCTAGGCATAAAGAACGAGATTATAAATAAATTAGAGGAACATAGAATAGTTTATCTCTCAGACTTGTGGAGGAGAAAGAAATTTGTGACCAAAGATGAACTAGAGACCATTACTGATCGCAAAATAGAAAATTTTGATTACTTCAAATTAAAAAGCCTTTGTACAAATAAAACTAATGCAAACAAGATTAGAACGGAAGCAACAAACTGGGAAAACATTTTCACAGTTAAAGGTTCTGATAAAGGCCTCATTTCTAAGCTATATAGAGAACTGACTCAAATTTATAAGAAATCAAGCCATTCTCCAATTGATAAATGGTCAAAGGATATGAACAGACAATTTTCAGAGGATGAAATTGGAACTATTACTACTCATATGAAAGAGTGTTCCAAATCATTATTGATCAGAGAAATGCAAATTAAGACAACTCTGAGATACCACTACACACCTGTCAGATTGGCTAAGATGACAGGAAAAAATAATGATGAATGTTGGAGGGGATGCGGGAAAACTGGGACACTAATGCATTGTTGGTGGAGTTGTGAACGAATCCAATCATTCTGGAGAGCAATCTGGAATTATGCCCAAAAAATTATCAAATTGTGCATACCCTTTGATCCAGCAGTGTTTCTATTGGGTTTATATCCCAAAGAAATACTAAAGAAGGGAAAGGGACCTGTATGTGCCAAAATGTTTGTAGCACCCCTATTTGTAGTGGCTAGAAACTGGAAAATGAATGGATGCCCATCAATTGGAGAATGGCTGGGTAAATTGTGGTATATGAATGTTATGGAATATTATTGTTCTATAAGAAATGACCAGCAGGATGAATACAGAGAGGACTGGCGAGACTTACATGAACTGATGCTAAGTGAAATGAGCAGAACCAGGAGATCATTATACACTTCGACAATGATATTGTATGAGGACATATTTTGATGGAAGTGGATTTCTTTGACAAAGAAACCTAACTGAGTTTCAATTGATAAATGACGGACAAAAGCAGCTACACCCAAAGAAAGAACACTGGGAAACGAATGTGAACTATCTGCATTTTTGTTTTTCTTCCTGGGTTATTTATACCTTCTGAATCCAATTCTCCCTATGCAACAAGAGAACTGTTCGTTTCTGCAAACATATATTGTATCTAGGATATACTGCAACATATCCAACATATAAAGGACTGCTTGCCATCTAGGGGAGGGGGTGGAGGTAGGGAGGGGAAAAAATTGGAACAGAAACGAGTGCAAAGGGTAATGTTGTAAAAAAAAATATTACCCTGGCATGGATTCTGTCAATATAAAGTAATGATTAAATAAAAATTAAAAAAAAGAGAGAGATTCTCGACTTTTTATTGTTCCATATGAATTTTGTTGTTATTTTTTCTAGATCATCAAAATATTTCCTTGGAAGTCTGATTTGTATAGCACTAAATAAATAGATTAGTTTAGGGAGTATTGCCATCTTTATTATGTTCGCTTGGCCGATCCAAGAGCACTTAATATTTTTCCAGTTATTTAAGTCTGACTTTATTTGTGTGGAGACTTTTTTATAGTTTTGCTCATATAATTCCTGACTTTCCTTTGGTAGATAGATTCCCAAATATTTTATGGTATCAACAGTTATTCTGAATGGAATTTCTCTTTGTATCTCTTGCTGTTGGGTTTTGTTGGTGATGTATAAAAATGCGGAGGATTTATGAGGATTTATTTTGTAGCCAGCTACTTTGCTAAAATGTTGAATTATTTCTAATGCTTTTTAGTAGAATCCTTGGGGTTCTCTAGGTATACCATCATATCATCTGCAAAGGGTGATAGTTTGGTTTCCTCATTGCCTATTCTAATTCCTTTAATATCTTTCTCATCTCTTATTGCCGAGGCTAGTGTTTCTAATATGATATTAAATAATAATGGTGATAGTGGGCAACCTTGCTTCACTCCAGATCTTACTGGGAAAGGTTCCAGTTTTTCCCCATTGCATATGATGCTTACTGATGGTTTTAAATATATGCTCCTGACTATTTTAAGGAAAAGTCCATTTATTCCTATGCTCTCAAGTGTTTTTATTAGGAATGGATGTTGGATTTTATCAAATGCTTTTTCTGCATCTATTGAGATGATCATATGGTTTTTGTTTGTTTGGTTATTGATATAGTCAATTATGCTAATAGTTTTCCTAATATTGAACCAGCCCTGCATTCCTGGTATAAATCCTACTTGGCCATAGTGTATTATCCTGGGGATGATTTTCTGTAATCTTTTTGCTAATATTTTATTTAAGATTTTAGCATCAATATTCATTAGGGAGATTGGTCTACAATTTTTTTTTTTCTCTGTTTTCAGCCTACCTGGTTTAGGTATCAGTACCATGTCTGTGTCATAAAAGGTGTTTGGTAGGACACCTTCAATCCCTATTTTTTCAAATAGTTTATTTAGCATTGGAGTTAATTGTTCTTTAAATGTTTGGTGGAATTCACATGTAAATCCATCTGGTCCTGGGGATTTTTTCTTAGGGAGTTGATTGATAGTTTGTTCTATTTCTTTTTCTGAGATGGGACTGTTTAGGATATTTACTTCTTCCTCTGTTAGTTTGGGCAAGCTATATTTTTGGAGGTATTTTTCTATTTCATTTAAGGTGTCAAATTTATTGGCATAAAGTTGGGCAAAATAACTCCTAATTATTGCTCTAATTTCCTCTTCGTTAGTGGCGAGTTCTCCCTTTTCATTTTTAAGACTAACAATTTGATTTTCCTCTTTCCTTTTTTTAATCAGATTTACTAAGGGTTTGTCTATTTTGTTGTTTTTTTCATAGAACCAACTCTTAGTTTTATTAATTAATTCAATAGTTTTTTTTTTTTACTTTCAATTTTATTGATCTCTCCTTTTATTTTTATAATTTCAAGTGTAGTGTTTGACTGAGGGTTTTTAATTTGTTCCTTTTCTAGCATTTTTAGTTGCAAGCCCAATTCATTGACTTTCTCTTTCTCTATTTTACACAAATAGGCCTCTAGAGATATGAAATTTCCCCTTATTACCACTTTGGCTGAATCCCATACATTTTGGTATGATGTCTCATTATTATCGTTTTCTTGGGTGAAGTTATTAATTATGTCTATGATTTGCTGTTTCACCCAATCATTCTTTAGTATGAGATTATTTAGTTTCCAATTATTTTTTGGTGTACTTTCTCCTGGTTTTTTGTTGATTGTAATTTTTATTGCATCGTGGTCTGAAAAAGATGCATTTACTATTTCTGCCTTACTGCATTTGAGTTTGAGGTTTTTATGTCCTAATATATGGTCAATTTTTGTATAGGTTCCATGAACTGCTGAAAAGAAAGTGTATTCCTTTCTGTCTCCATTACATTTTCTCCAGAGATCTATCATATCTAACTTTTCTAGTATTCTATTTACCTCTTTGACTTCTTTCTTATTTATTTTGTGGTTTGATTTATCTAATTCTGAGAGTGCAAGGTTAAGATCCCCCACTATTATAGTTTTACTGTCTATTTCTTCTTGCAGCTCTCTTAATTTCTCTTTTAAGAATTTAGATGCTACCCCACTTGGTGCATATATGTTTAATATAGATAGTGCTTCATTATCCATGCTACCCTTTAGCAAGATATAGTGCCCTTCTTTATCTCTTTTAATTCGATCAATTTTTTCTTTAGCTGATCTGAGATGAGGATGGCTACCCCTGTTTTTTTGACTTCACCTGAAGCATAGTAGATTTTGCTCCAACCTTTTACCTTTAACCTGCATGTATCTCCCCTCTTCAGATGTGTTTCCTGTAAACAACATATTGTAGGATTCTGGCTTTTAATCCATTCTGCTAACCGCTTCCTCTTTATGGGGGAGTTTACCCCGTTCACGTTTATGGTTAGAATGACCAATTCTGTATTACTTGCCATCTTGTTAACCCCGGTTTATGCTTTTGTTCCTTCTTTCCCCTTTCCCCCCTTCCCAGTATTAAGCTTATGAGCACCACTTGTTTCTCACAGCTCTCCCTTTTTAGTATCCCTCCCCCCGCCTTAGAGTTCCTCCCCCTATCTTACCCCTTTCCCTCCCAGTTTCCGTATTCCCTTCGGCTTAGCTTATTCCTTCCTTTTTCACTTTTCCCTTCTCACTTTTCAATGAGGTGGGAGAAGTTTCACCATAGATTGAATATGTCTTAAGATTTTTCACTTAAAGCCAATTCTGAAGGCAGTAAGCTACCCACTATATTCATCCCCCTCCATTCTTTCTCTCAGATATAATAGGTTTCCTATGCTTCTTCATGAGATGTACTACCCCCACTTTACCCTTTTTCTGGTACAATGTCCTTTCCACATCAGTTTCTAGAACAAGGTATACATGTATTCTTTATACATCTTTATAGCCGAAATATAGTTCCCAAGATTAATCTTTACCTTTTTAGATTTCTCTTGAGTTCTGTATTTGTAGATCAAATTTTTTGTTAAGTTCTGGCTTTTTCATCAAAAATAGGTGAAATTCGCTTACTTCGTGAATGTCCATCTTCTTCCCTGGAAAAAGATGCTCAATCTCGCTGGATAAGTTATTTTTGGTTGCATCCCAAGTTCCTTAGCCTTTCGGAATATCATATTCCAGGCCCTTCGATCTTTTAGTGCGGATGCTGCCAGATCCTGGGTGATCCTTATTGTGGCTCCTTGATACTTGAATTGGGTTTTTCTAGCCGCTTGCAATATTTTTTCCTTCCCCTGAGGGTTTTGGCATTTGGCCACTATATTTCTTGGTGTTTTGATTTTAGGATCCCTTTCAGTGGGTGATCGATGAATCCTTTCAATGTTTATTTTTATCTCTGTTCCTATGACTTCTGGGCAGTTCTCTTTGATAATTTCCTGGAAAATAGTGTCCAGGCTCTTTTTTTCATCATGCTTTTCTGGGAGTCCAATGATTCTCAGATTGTCTCTCCTGGATCTGTTTTCCAGGTCTGTTGTCTTCCCCAGAAGGTATTTCACATTCTTTTCCATTGTTTGATTTTTTTGGATTTGCTTGACTGATTCTTCTTGTCTCCTCGAGTCATTCAATTCCACTTGTTCAATTCTGATTTTCAGTGAAGTATTTTCTTCACTCACTCTTTTAAAATCTTTTTCTAATTGTCCCATTGAGTTCTTTTGTTCTGTGGAATTTTTTTTCCATTTTGCCAATTTTGTTTTTTAGAGAGCTATTTTCTGTTTCCAGTTCACCAATCCTATTTTTCAAGGATTTTATTTCTTTATCCACTCTCTCTTTAACTGACTTCTCCAGGCTCTTTTGCCATTTTTCTTCTAGCTCCCTTGTGAGAGCCTTTTTAATTTCCTCCATGAGATTCATCTGTGCTGAGGAACAGATGATCTCCTCCTTTGGGGATTCACCTGGAGACAGTCTGTTTTTAGTCTCCTCAGGATTTAGAGTCTGTTCTCTTTCTGTATACAAGCTGTCAAGGGTTAAACTCCTCTTCAGTTTCTTGCTCATTCTGTCTAATGATCAAACACAAACTAGCAAAGAAAAGAAGAAAAAACTGGAGTCTTTCTTTGGGGGAGGGGCTGGGTGGTGTTACCGAGCTTCCCCTACAGACTGCGGGGGGTGGGGGGGGGGAGGCAGCAGTGAGGCACTAGCCCGACTGTGCTGCGCCTGCGCTCTGAGACCTGAGAGCGTGCTGTGTCACTGGGGGGGGGGGGGGGGAGGTGGGGGGGGGGGGGGAGGCGCGGGGTGGCCAGGTCCCAAGAGACTCCAGGTGTTTGGGGTTGTATTCTTCATCCCCGGTGTTTTTAGCTTCTCTGCTGGGTTGCTGACTTGCTGCCAGGGCAAAAGTATCCAATCCTGTAGCAAAGCTCTCCCCGCAGAGACTGCTGCGATCACTCCCCACCCCCTCTCCAGTCTCTCCCGTGCTCACACTGCCCCTGCCCACCACCTGTGCCCGATCTAAAACCGTCCCAGCCCTCCAGTAGAAACAGACCTTTCTTGACGAATCTCAAGGATGGCCTCTCTTTGTAACTATTTGTGGGTTTTTTTTTTTTCAGTCAAGCATCAATTCAGAGGCTTGTAATGAAATGAATAGTGAGAGAAAGCGTGGAGCTACACAGCTATGTGCCTCCTCTCCACCATCTTAACTGGAAGTCCTTATTTTCTTTTAAATAATGAATTAGAATAGAGAAAAATGGTGGCCCTCAATAGAAATAGGAAAATTTGCAGAAGATGTTAATTTGGAAGGTAAATATGGTAACAAACCCCATTGTGTATATATTAAGTTTCAATTAGCTATAGTATATGCAATTGGAGGTGAGAAACAATCATATGTTGATGTAAAATTAAATCTCTGGATTGATGTTAGGTCTGAATAGAGAGATGTGACTAAAGGTAACCATTGAATCCATGAGGGGAGAGAGAGAGAGACAGAGAGAGAGAGAGAGAGAGAGAGAGAGAGAGAGGAAAGAGGAGAGAGAGTGAGAGGAGAGAGGAGAGCAGAGGAGAGAGGAAAGCAGAGGAGAGAGGAGAGCAGAGAGAGAGGAGAGAGGAGAAACAGTAAGAGAAACAGAGAGACAGAGACAAAGAAAGACACACAGACAGGTACACACACAGAGAGACACATAGAGACAGACATTGAGTGGGACAAAGAATAGAAAAGAAAAAAAAATGAGGGCACAAAATACCTTTGATGAACATTCACTCACAATCAGCATATGGACGATACCCAAGGAAAGGAGACAGAATGAATGATTCAAAACTGACTCTGAACCTGAGTGGCTATGAAGATTGAGGAGGCTTTGAACCAAATAAAGTAATTGAAAGAAGCAGTTTGAATAGGACTATGAAGTGTTCACTTTTAGATAAGATGTAGTATAACAAAAAATACATATTCATAACAAATGGAATATAAAATCTAATTTTCCATAATAAGAATCACCCCATTAACATCTGGTGTCAGCCTAAGAATTCTCTCTTATTAGGGTTTCTTCTTCATTGCTCTAAGGAAGTGTTTTTCATTGTTCCCATAGTCTCCTGAAATTGTCCCACTACAATGGAGATAAAATATATTTATTGCTCTCATATATAAGATTCTTTAAGTAGATGACTTTTCTAAGACCTTCAAGATGCCTTCAAATCTCTCTAGAGACATTCTTTTAGATACTATCAGGAAAAATAATCTCACATATAGACATACATAAATAAAACAGTCCATCATAGTGCTTCCTTTACTAAGATTGTACTTCAGCAAGGAGTAGAGACTGTCATTTCTGCAATGTTTTTCAGTTATATTTATTTAGCTTCTACCTTCAAAAAAGAACCACAAGTAGACAAATGTAATGACTGAAAAATCTAATTACAAACTGGAAATCACAAGTATTCCTTTCCCAAAGAACAAGTCCCCAAAGTCCTCCTCAGTTGAGGGGCTAAGAAACTTCATGTATTGTTTCCATCTGAGGCTCTTTTGGAGGCATTAGTTTAATTATCCATATTTCAATACACATTAAAAGTTGTAGCCTCTCTCTGTATTTCTTTCTTTCTCTGTCTCTGTCTGTATGTGTGTCTGTCTGCTTGCCTGTCTCTTTCTCTGGGTGTCTGTCTGTTTCTTCTCTATCTTTTTCTGTCTCTCTCCTGAAAACTTCTGGTTCATATTCTTTGATCATTTGTAAATTAAAGAATAACATTTGTTCCTCGAAATTTTACTTAGTATTTTGTATTTAAGAGAAATGATTTTTATCAGAGATACTTGCTATGAAATTGTTACCTATCATTCTGATTTTCTTTTAATTTTGGTTGCATTGGTTTTGTTGGGGCAAAATTATTTAATTGAATGCAATCAAAATTATTAATTTTGCATCTCATAATGCTCCCCATATCTTGTTTAGTCATAAATTCTTCCTTTCTTCATAGATCTGACACCTAAGTTTTTCTTTGCTTTCATAATTTATTTACGGGATTGATATTGAAATCATATCATATCTTAAAGAAGGAAATGTTTAATATGTTTGTACATATGTTTCTTTGCCTGTCTTTCATGGATTGCTTTGGCAATTTGATGAAGTCTGTAGACATCTTCTTGGATTATTGGTTTCAAATGCTTTAAAAATAAGGCTATAAAGATAATTAAAAAAGTAAGTTTAAAAAAAGGTTGTTGTTTATATGTTTTTTCCCTGCAATTCAAGTTCATAGATGCTTTACAATCTATCCACAGACCCTTTTCTTCTAACCCAGTTTTGTGCATTCTTTCGAATTTGCCTGCATGTTTTCTAAATTATGTTGGTAGTGGAAAAATAAGAGCTCAGAATTTACCCTCAACTGAAACAGATCCACATAAAGTGGAGTCCACTTAGGCTAAAGCTTTGTTAATGGAATTTAGATTTGATGTGTCAAAAAAGAGAAAGGCACCAGAATACCAGTTTTATGTTTCTTACAAAATCATTTCCCCATTTTTTTCTTTTGTAGGGCTTGGCACTGATGTGTGTTGGACCCCTTCATCTTCTTTATTTAAACTATTGCTCAAAAATATGGCATTAAGGTCTTTGATCACTGCATGCTAGACAGACTTACAGCATGATGTTGTATTCTCTGTAACAGTTTCAATGATAGAAGGTTGGGGTAGAAGAATCCTTAGACACATTCTAAACTCAATGTTGCAATTTTTCAAATGAGCAAAGTGAGACCCGAGAGGTTAAAATTGTAATAGGAAATTTATTTTTTTTCCTTATTAAAAACAAAACAAAAACAAGCACATTGATAGGTATGCAAAATTTTATGACTTATTTAGAATTGATAGCTGCCTGTTTGATGTAACCAATAGGCTTCAAACTCTTGTCTTAGGGGATATCTACCCCAAGCATGTGAAGATTTTTTACAGTAGAATGGGTGAAAGGTGCCAAGGTTATCCACTGCATCCCAGGTCACTACCGATAGTCTTGACTTTTGTCATTCCATTGGACTTTGAAGTCTCTAGAAGAGAGAGGGAGACTGATAATTTCACGCATCTCTGCTTTACAATTCAAATTTACACACTAGTTAAGACATCAGTTTGCTTTGTCATTTGTCCTCTTCAAAGATGAAGAATCATTACCATCATCAACAACAACAGCAACTACAGTATTCAATTCCCTTATTAAGTGAAGTCAACATTTGGCTGTATTAGATACTTTAAGATCCCCTAGAGATTTTTCCCTAATCTGATGTGTAATTCTCGCCAAGAATCACTTTTACAAAATAAATAAATAATTAAGAAACTACTCAAAACAAGTGACAATGTAGAATTTCTCCTCTTTCTTGTATGGATGTGGGAAGGATTAAATTCTACATGGAAAATTCTAGCAACATAGAATAATAATTAAAAAAAAAAAAACTCATGAAATAAAAAAAAAGTAGATGTTTTCTCTTCTTATGAATATTCAAGGATGTTTTTAATTTCATCCATGAGGAAGTTGCAAAGCAACATGACCTAGTAGAAAGTCAACTGCCAACTGGGAATTATAGACTTGAGAGTGAATCCCTTACTGGATTCCTGAATCATTTTGGGAAAATTACAGCATTATCCTGGTCCGTTTTCTCCTTTTATTTCAGGTCACTTTGAACTGTAGTTTTCTCACTTCTACCACTTATATTTCAAATTTATGATTTTAAAGAAGCCTCATCTTTGTAAATAAACTGCCTTTTTTCCTCAATAGTTCTGGCAGGTATAAATATGGAAAAGTTTCAACTTTTGGTTTCAAGAACATCACTTCCTTGGATAATGAAGTGCTGAATAAAACATTACAAATGATATATACTCTTCCAGCCAAGATGGCAAAGAGGAGGCGCACAGCTGCATAAGCTCTGCATTTTCTCTCAGAATCCATTTCATGACAAGCCTCTGAATTAATGCTTGACTGAAAAAAAAACAAACAAACAAACACACAAATAGTTACCAAGAGAAGACATCCTTGAACTTAGCCAGGAAAGGTCTGTTTTTGCTCGAGGGTGGGGAAGGTTTTAGATCGGGCCCAGGCTGAGGGCAGGCAGCTCACAGCGAGAGCAGACTGAGAGAGGGGGGAGGGGGGGTTGAGATCTCAGCTGTCTCTGCGGGGAGAGCTTTGCTACAGCATCAGATTCTTTGCCCTGGCAGCAAGTCAGTAGCCCAGCAGAGAAGCTAAAAACACAGGGGGTGAAGAATACAACCTGGAACAGCTGGAGTCTCTAGGGACCTGGCCACCCCTGCCCCACAGTGACTCAGCACACTCTCAGAGTGTCAGAGCGCAGGTGCAGCACTGTCCTGCTAGTACCTTGCTGCTGCCCCGCCCCCCCAGTCTGTAGAGGAAGCTTGGTAACACCACACAGCACCTCCCCCCAAAAAACAGATTCCATTTGGGATTTTTCCTTTTTTTCTTTGCTAGTTTGTCTCTGATTCTTCTCTGACAAAATGAGCAAAAAATTGAAAAGGATCTTAACCATTGACAGCTTCTATATGGATAGAGAGCAGACTCTAAACCCTGAGGAGACTAAAAATAGATTGTCTCCAGGTGAATCCCCAAAGAAGGATAACATATCTTCCTCAGCACAGATGAATCTCATAGAAGAAATTAAAAAGGCTCTCACAAGAGAGCTAGAGTAAAAGTGGGAAAAGGAGAGGGAAGCTTGGCAAGAGAGTCTGGAGAAGTCATCCCACTCATTTAAAAACAGAGTGGATAAAGAAATCAAATCCTTGAAAAATAGGATTAGTGAACTGGAAACAGAAAATAGCTCTCTAAAAAATAAAATTGGCAAAATGGAAAAAAATTCCATAGAACAAAACAATTCAGTTGGACAATTAGAAAAAAGATATTAAAAAAGTGAGTGAAGAAACAAATCAGAATCAAACAAATGGAATTGAATGACTCAAGGAGACAACAAGAATCAGTCAAGCAAAACCAAAAAAAGTCAAACAATGGGAAAAAATGTGAAATACCTTCTTGGGAAAACAACAGACCTGGAAAATAGATCCAGGAGAGACAATCTGAGAATCATTGGACTCCCAGAAAACTGTGATGAAAAAAAGAACCTGGACACTATTTTCCAGGAAATCATCAAAGAGAGCTGCCTAGAAGTCATAGAAATAGAGGGTAAAATAGACATTGAAAGAATTCATTGATCACCTACTGAAAGGAATCCTAAAATCAAAACACCAAGAAATATAGTGGCCAAATGCAAGAACCCTAAGATGAAGGAAAAAAATACTGCAAGCAGCTAGAAAAACCCAATTCAAATATAGAGGAGCCACAATAAGGATCACCCAGGATCTAGCAGCATCCACAATAAAAGATCGAAGGGCCTGGAATATGGTATTCCAAAAGGCTAAGGAACTTGGTATGCAACCAAAAATAACTTACCCAGCCAGAAGGAGCATCTTTTTCCAGGGAAGAAGATGGTCAGTCAACAAAATAAGTGAATTTCACCTATTTTGATGAAAAAATCAGAACTTAACAAAAAGTTTGACCTACAAATATAGAACTCAAGAGACACCTAAAAAGGTAAAAAGAAATCTTGGGAACTATATTTATGCTATAAAGATGTATAAACAATACATGTATACCTTATTCTAGAAACTAGAGGTGGAAAGGACATTGTACCAGAAAAAGGGTAAAGTGGGGATACTACATCTCATGAAGAGGCAAAGGAAACTTATTGTATCTGAGAAAAAGAATAGAGGGGGGGTGAATATAGTGGGTATCTTACTGCCATCAGAATTGGCTTTAAGAGAAAAAATTTAGACAAATTCAATTTATGGCGAAACTTCTCCTACCTCATTGAAAGTGAGAAGGGAAAAGGGAAAAGGGAAGGAAAAAGTTAAACAGAAGGGAATAAAGAGGGAAAGGAGTAAAATAGGGGGAGGAACTCTAAGGCAGGGAGGGATACTAAAAAGGGAGGGCTGTAAGAAGTAAGTGGTGCTCACAAGTTTTATACTGGGAAGGGGGGGAAAGAAGGGAGAAAAGCATAAACAGGAGTTAACACCATGGCAAGTAATACAGAATTGGTCATTTTAACTATAAATATGAATGTGGCAAACTCCCCCATAAAGAGGAAGTGATTAGCAGAATGGAGTAAGAGCAATAATCCTACAATATGTTGTTTACAGGAAACACACCTGAGATACAGAGTAAAGGAAAAAGGTTGGAGCAAAATCTACTATGCTTCAGGTGAAGTCAAAAAAGCAAAGATAGCCATCCTGATCTCAGATCAAGCTAAAGCAAAAATTGATCTAATTAAAAGAGATAAGAAAGGGCACTATATCTTCCTAAAGGGTAGCATGGATAATGAAGCAATATCACTATAATGAAGCAATATCACTATTAAACATATATGCGCCAAGTGGTGTAGCATCTAATTTCTTAAAAGAAAAATTAAGAGAGCTGCAAGAAGAAATAGACAGCAAAACTATAATAGTGGGAGATCTCAACCTTGCACTCTCAGAATTAGATCAATCAAAGCTCAAAATAAATAAGAAAAAAGTCAAAGAGGTAAATAGAATACTAGAAAAGTTAGATATGATAGATCTCTGGAGAAAATGTAATGGAGACAGAAAGGAGTACACTTTCTTTTCAGCAGTTCATGGAACCTATACAAAAATTGACCATATATTAGGACATAAAAACCTCAAATTCAAATGCAGTAAGGAAGAAATAGTAAATGCATCCTTTTCAGAGCACAATACAATGAAAATTACATTCAACAAAAAGCCAGGGGAAAGTAGACCAAAAAATAATTGGAAACTAAATAATCTTATACTAAATAATGATTGGGTGAAACAGCAAATCATAGACATAATTAATAATTTCATCCAAGAAAACGATAATAATGGGACATCATAACAAAATGTATGGGATGCAGCCAAAGTGGTAATAAAGGGAAATTTCATATCTCTAGATGTCTATTTGCATAAAATAGAGAAAGAGAAGCTCAATGAATTGGGCTTGCAACTAAAAATGCTAGAAAAGGAACAAATTAAAAGCCCCCAGTCAAATACTAAACTTGAAATTCTAAAAATAAAAGGAGAGATCAATAAAATTGAAAGTAAAAAAAAAAAAAACTATTGAATTAATTAATAAAACTAAGAGTTGGTTCTATGAAAAAAACAATAAAATAGACAAACCCTTATTAAATCTGATTTAAAAAAGGAAAGAGGAAAATCAAATTGTTAGTCTTAAAAATGAAAAAGGAGAACTCACCACTAATGAAGAAGAAATTAGAACAATAATTAGGAGTTACTTTGCCCAACTTTATGCCAATAAATTTGACAACTTAAATGAAATAGAAGAATACCTCCAAAAATATAGCTTGCCCAAACTAACAGAGGAAGAAGTAAATGTCCAAAACAGTCCCATCTCAGAAAAAGAAATAGAACAAACTATCAACCAACTCCCTAAGAAAAAATCCCCAGAACCAGATGGATTTGCATGTGAATTCTACCAAACATTTAAAGAACAATTAACTCCAATACTAAATAAACTATTTGAAAAAATAGGGATTGAAGGAGTCCTACCAAACTCCTTTTATGACACAGACATGGTACTGATACCTAAACCAGGTAGGTTGAAACAGAGAAAGAAAATTATAGACCAATCTCCCTCATGAATACTGATGCTAAAATCTTAAATAAAATGTTAGCAAAATGATTACAGAAAATCATCCCCAGGATAATACACTATGACCAAGTAGGATTTATACCAGGAATGCAGGGCTGGTTCAATATTAGGAAAACTATTAGCATAATTGGCTATATCAATAACCAAACAAACAAAAACCATATGATCATCTAAATAGATGGAGAAAAAGCATTTGATAAAATTCAACATCCATTTCTAATAAAAACACTTGAGAGCATAGAAATAAATGGACTTTTCCTTAAAATAGTCAGGAGCATATATTTAAAATCATCAGTAAGCATCATATACAATGGGGAAAAACTGGAATCCTTCCCAGTAAGATCTGGAGTGAAGCAAGGTTGCCCACTATCACCATTATTATTCAATATCGTATTAGAAACACTAGCCTCTGCAATAAGAGTCGAGAAAGATATTAAAGGAATTAGAGTAGGCAATGAGGAAACCAAACTATCACTCTTTGCAGATAATATGATGGTATACCTAGAGAACCCCAGAGATTCTACTAAAAAGCTATTAAAAATAATTCACAATTTTAACAAAGTAGCTGGATACAAAATAAATCCCCATAAATCCTCAGCATTTTTATTCATCACCAACAAAATCCAACAGCAAGAGATACAAAGAGAAATTCCATTCAGAATAACTGTTGATGCCATAAAATATTTGGGAATCTATCTACCAAAGGAAATTCAGGAATTATATGAACAAAATTACAAAAAAGTTTCCACAAAAATAAAGTCAGACTTAAATAATTGGAAAAATATTAAGTGCTCTTGGATAGGACAAGTGAATATAATAAAGATGACAATACTCCCTAAACTAATCTATTTATTTAGTGCTATACCAATCAGACTTCCAAGAAAATATTTTAATGATCTAGAAAACATAACAACAAAATTCATATGGAACAATAAAAAGTCGAGAATCTCAAGGGAATTAATGAAAAAAAAATCAAATGAAGGTGGCCTAGCTGTACCTGATCTAAAATTATATTGTAAAGCAGCAGTCACCAAAACCATTTGGTATTGGCTAAGAAATAGATTAGTTGATCAGTGGAAAAGGTTAGGTTCACAAGACAGAATAGTCAACTATAGCTATCTAGTGTTTGACAAACCCAAAGATCCTAACTTTTGGGATAAGAATTCATTATTTGATAAAAACTGCTGGGATAACTGGAAATTAGTATGGCAGAAATTAGGCATGGACCCACACTTAACACCATATCCCAAGATAAGATCAAAACGGGTCCATGACCTAGGCATAAAGAGCGAGATTATAAATAAATTGGAGGAACATAGGATAGTTTATCTCTCAGACTTGTGGAAGAGAAAGAAATTTGTGACCAAAGATGAACTAGACTATTACCTATCACAAAATAGAAAATTTTGATTATATCAAATTAAAAAGCCTTTGTACAAACAAAACTAATGCAAACAAGATTAGAACGGAAGCAACAAACTGGGAAAACATCTTCCCAGTTAAAGGTTCTGATAAAGGCCTCATTTCCAAAATATATAGAGAACTGACTCAAATTTATAAGAAATCAAGCCATTCTCCAATTGATAAATGGTCAAAGGATATGAACAGACAATTTTCAGAGGATGAAATTGAAACTATTACCACTCATATGAAAGAGTGTTCCAAATCATTATTGATCAGAGAAATGCAAATTAAGACAACTCTGAGATACCACTACACACCTGTCAGATTGGCTAAGATGACAGGAAAAAATAAGGGTGAATGTTGGAAGGGATTTGGGAAAACTGGGACACTGATGTATTGTTGGTAGAGTTGTGAACGAATCCAACCATTCTGGAGAGCAACTGGAATTATGCCCCAAAAGTTATCAAACTGTGCATACCCTTTGATCCAGCAGTGTTACTTCTGGGCTTTTACCGTAAAGAATCACTAAAGAAGGGAAAGGGACCTGTATGTGCCAAAATGTTTGTGACAGCCCTGTTTGTAGTGGCTAGAAACTGGAAATTGAATGACTGTCCATCAATTGGAGAATGTTTGGGTAAACTGTGGCATATGAATGTTATGAAATAGTATTGTTCTGTAAGAAATGACCAGCAGGATGAATATAGAGAGTCTTGGAGAAACTTACATGAACTGATGCTGAGTGAAATAAGCAGAACCAGGCAATCATTATATTCTGCAACAACAATACTGTATGAAGATGTTTTCTGATGGAAGGGGATTTCTTTGACAAAGAGACCTAACTCAGTTTCAATTGATCAATGATGGACAGAAGCAGCTACACCCAAAGAAAGAACACTGGGAAATGAATGTAAACTATTTGCATTTTTTGTTTTTCTTCCTGGGATATTTTTACCTTCTAAATCCAATTCTCCCTGTGCAAAAAAAGAACTGTTCAGTTCTGCACATATATATTGTATGTAGGATATACTGTGACATATTTAACATATATAGGACTGCTTGTCATCTAGGGGAGGGGGTGGAGCGAGGGAGGGGAAAGATCAGAAGAGAAGTGAGTGCAAGGGATAACATTGTAAAAAAAATTACCCTGGCATGGGTTACGTCAATAAAAAGTTAGTATAAAAAAACTAACAAACAAACAAACAAAAACAAATGATGTATACTTCCTAAATAGACTTACATTCCAGCCATACTATTGGACCATAGTTTGGCAATAGCTCTAAGCCTACTTGTATAGACAGATTCATCACTAAAGCTTATTATTTAAGAAGATGAATATTATTTTAAGGTTTTGGTTTGTTTTTCCTGAGGCAATTAAGGTTAAGTGACTTGCTCAAGTTCACACAGCTAGGAAGTGCTAAGTGTCTGAGGCCAGATTTGAACTTAAGTCCTCCTGACTTTAGGGCTTGTGCTCTATCCACTGTACAACCTAGATGTCCTTTTTTTTTTTTTTTTTTTTTTTTTTTAATGAGCCCTAGGTGCAACTTGCACTAATAAATGCTTGCATTATTTAAGTAGATGAATGCCTCTTTAAAATTTTTGTTTGTTTGTTTTTTATGCTTTCTAGGTGCAACTTAACATTATAGGATTTGAATATTTCTTATGTAGAAATTGAATATTCCCCAAACTCACATATCTATAGTGCTTCAATGTTTATAGATCATTTTACCTTGTATACAAGAGCGATACAAGAGCAATATTTTTTTTTATTATTCAGATGAGAAAACTGAGACAGAAAGATTTAAAGATTTTTTACAAAGTCACATATTTGAGCCAAGATTTGAACTTGGGTATATTGTTCTTTGCACAATATTATGATAGCACCTGTTTAAATTACAAAATATAAGAATTTTAGACCCCCTACTACATTACATCCCTATTTTTAGAATTCATCTAGCCTGACTTCCTTCCTAAAGCATGAAGAGATGGAAATGCAGCATCTAGATACCCTCAATGTATTCAAATCATTAGAAAAAGGTAACTAACGCTTCAGGGTACTTAAAGATCTGGTAGGTTTGATTAATTAATCTGTCAGTGATTTTTGATAAAAATGTGAGCATTGATAGAGGACTGGAGAAGTAAAAACTCCTAATTTAGAAACATAAAGAAGTGTCATTTACAAATTGAAATCATAACTGACTTTTGGGAAAAATCTGGTAATTATTATTGAAGTATTGATATTATATGAGAATTTTGACAAAGAAGCATAGTAATCAAATAGTCACTATAGTTCTATTAAAGATAGGCCATAACAAACATCTTCAGTCCTGCTTTGGGTAAAGTCAGCAGCTTGGTAAATAAAGGAAGTTTTATAGTCATACTATCTATGCATATTGTGAACATGCATGTTATAATAAAAAAAAAAAGTACATTTGGATTTGGCAGAATGATTGACTCTAAATATTGTAGATTAAGAATTGATATTAAAATGCAAAGAAGATTCTAACTGGGACTCTATAGTCAGAGTTCTTCTGTTCAACATGTGTTTCAATGATGTCGACATTGTGTAATCTAATATGGGAATGGCCGAAAACTTTAAAGGATAGTTAACAAGCAGTGCAAAAAGAAACTTCGATAGAACAGGATGATAGTCTTAATTTAATTAGAAGGAATTTAATGAGAATTAATGAAAATTCCTTCATGGATTTAAAAAAATCAACAGCATAAATAAAGGATACTTTAAATGTGACCAGAGAATGAAAAATTCTTATGAAAAACATCTGGCTTGGAAACAAAATGAGCTTAAAATGTGACAACCAAAAATGTTAAAGCTATTTAAAATTCCAGTGATAATAATATAATGTCCCCAAAATATGTAGCACTTTTTAAGCCTTAGTAAGTCAGATCATATTTGCACTATTATATTTAGTTCTGGGCATTAAATTTTAGGAACAATATTGACAGATCGAACGATATCTTCAGGAAGATAATGGAAATGTCAAGGAAATAGGAAGTTGTAATGTCCTAGCTAGTTTTCTGGAGGTCTAGGGGGCCAGCCTTGGAGGAGGTGGCAGGAGAGCCACCAGGATGGTCAAAGATGAAGTGTCTTTTCTTCAGTTCTTGTTAGCCATTATATACCTTATTGTAATTTCATCATTACAACATACTGATGATGTGTGAACTTAGCAAACCATTACATCCCCATGGTAAGTACTAAATATATATGTGAACTAGAGAACAAACAGCTCATCAATTTCACCTTGTTTCAAGTATACTTCTCCAAACTTCCTCTACAGGAAATCTAGAGCTAATAATCTATTTAAAAACCTAGAAATGTTTAGTTTATAAAACAGATGATAAAATATTTTATGGACTGTCATGAGGCAAGAGAATGATAATTATCATCATCATCATCATCATCATTATGATTTTGCCTAGTCTTGAAGTGGACCATGTTCTATGATAGAAATATTTTCTAATTCTGTTCAATAAGAGTTAATTAAACATTTTTATTACAATTCATCATTGTAGATTCTGGGGATACAAAGACAAAAGACAAACTATATATACATAAATTATTATTATTATTATTATTAAATAAAAAATGATATGCAGGATGATTTCAGAGAGACCTGGAGATACTTATATGAACCGATGCTAAGTAAAGTGAGTAGAACCAGATCATTATACATGGCAACAGCAAGATTATATGATGATCAATTCTGATGGATGAGGCTCTCTTAAACAATGAGATAATTCCAGCCAGTGCCAATGGTCTTGTGAAGAATAGAGCACATCTGCATCCAGAGAGAGGACTATGGGAACTGAGTGTGGATCACAACTATTTTCACTCTTTTCATTATTGTTTGCTTGCATTTTTTTAACTCATTTTTGTCCTTTTTGATCTGATTTTTTGTGTGTGTGTGCAGGATGATATTTGTGGAAATATGTATAGAAGAATTGGCTTTGTTTAGCATATTATTTGCGTTCTAGGGGAGAGGATAGGGAGAAGTGAGGCAAAAAAATTGGAACACAAGGTTTTGCAAGGATGAATGTTGAAAATTATCCATGCATATGTTTTGAAAATAAAAAGCTTTAATTCAAAAAAAAATAAAGTTTCTTTAAGTGAGAATAGAGAAATTGAAATATCTATAATAATAAGATAATTCCAGGAAGAATTAAGAGGGGGAAAAGCACTAAGCCCTGGGGTAAGGGTCAAAGAAGTCTTTATTAAAAGATATCTGTAAGATAACAAGGCTGATCTCTTTTTCAGTATACTTGAAAATTTTTGGAAAAAGATTTTCTTCATTTCTTTTCTACTTAGGCTCTCAGACATTTCATCTTTACTTGAAACTCATCCTCAGTTATTTCTTGCCATGAAATTTTACCAAACTCCTCTCTCTATATTCTCCATCTTTCTTTCTGTCTCTGTCTGCATCTCTCTCTCTCTCTCTCTCTCTCTCTCTCTCTCTCTCTCATTAAGCATTACTGTTGACAAGATTCCAAAAAATTGGACCATATTCAGAGGAAAATTTCTCATGGTTTAACAGGTTCCCTCTTTGTAGATGTTGATAAATGTCAATCTTTTAGCTTTAGGGAATTATTCCTAGACTTTGAGGTATTGTATTCAAATACAACTTAAAATCAGACCTAAGTACCCAATGATTTTGGGATACCTAGGTAGGTGAATGCACTAAACCTTTAGCCCTAGTAATAAGCAGACATCTTAATTGATGGTCTAAAAGTCCCAGCCATTCCTTTCTAAGAGTTTTCCTTTTCATCTAAAAGTCACTAATATGGATATTGAAGAATATTTGCACAATATTCTCATAATAAACCACTGGTCAGTTTCACATGGGCACAGATATATGAAGACTCACCAGATCTTTATTCACAACCCTGATCCAGAGTTATGGCTGAAGTTATTTTATTGACACAATCTTGCCTGCTAGGCAGACATCCAGAACTCCCTCAGAGTACAGACCTTTTCTTTTATAAAAAGAAAAAAAAATCTGGCTTGGTCTCCCTGATTAAATAGCAACTACTTCTCTGGCTCTGGAGGAGGTTACATTCAATAGAAATAAAACTCAGGATTCATTCACTCAAAGAAATCCCCTTGTTATCTGTCTTCTAGGTCACATATCACAGTGGAGCCCCTTAGGGCTGAATTTTTTAAAAAGAGCCTGGGCTTTCTCATGTGAAGATGACAGGTGTGTTATGTATTACATTGGACAATGACATAAGAATTTCCAACATGAAAGACTCCTCCTATCCTGTCTTACTTTTTTGAAATGATCAAAGGCTTAAAGAATATTCATGTCCTATCCCTTAATGGTGCCATGGCTGAAATATGTGGAAATGCCCAGGAGATTTTTAACAAAGTGCTGCTATGTAAAGTCTAACTGTCAAAAATTTGGGAAGGTATATATCTCAGAGAGAGTACTTGAGTCCAGAAAGAAAGTTGGAGATTGTTTAGCCCCTCAGGTTCTAAGAAGTTGGAACTTTTTTACCAAACTAATTTGCCATTTTGTACTTAGAGCTTTATGAGGATACAGCTGAATTTGCCCACAAACTTATCTACCTGTGTAAGGCTTGCTGGAGGATGACAAACACCTTTTTCTAGGAAAAATTATAACAGCCTGGGGTACCTTGGGATATGTCATGGAAACTTTGTTTTGCTGTACAGCTGTAAAGCAGGAATGGACATTACTATCACTAGTCACCTTTAGAGAGATACAGCAAAAACAAACAAAAAATACACACACAATGTTATTCCATTACAATTTTAAGAAATTTCAATTAAAACTATCACTTTTATCTCCATGTCATCATTCTACTTTTTATCTTAAGTCCCAAGAGTCTCTCACACCAAATATGTGACAAATAGGTTCAACTTTAGAGTGTTCCAATTGGGAAATAAACTTTTAATGTCATTGATCAAAGCAGAACACAGCTCCACAAAGGTCAAGCCAAGGCTTTTAAAGTCAACAGATATGCTTGTGGCTCTCACCTGGAATTTTCTATCTGAGAGCTTCTAAGTTGCTTGATGATTGGCCCTTACCTCCCTTCTCCTTTCTGCAAATGGCTTTAATAGAATGACTTAAAAAAAACCATTATGTTATCTTTGAAAAACAAATACTGCCAAATTGTAAGTTTCTCTTTTTATTTCCATATTTTAAAATAAAAGGAAAATTTGAGCACTTTTTTTTTTTTTTTTTTTTTTTTTGCAGAGGCAATCAGGGTTAAGTGACTTGCCCAGGGTCACACAGCTAGGATGTGTTAAATGCCTGAGGCAAGATTTAAACTCAAGTCCTCCTAACTTCAGGCCTGGTGGCTATCCACTGCACCACCTAGCTGCCCCAGGAACTTTTAAGAGAAAAAAAAAAACACCTTGTATGCTACAGTAGAACTCCACTAGTTGAGGCTTAGCAAGAGACTCAGCTAGGAAGAATATTTTCCCTTTATTTTACCAGGACAAATAACAATGGTATTAGTCAATTTATTTTTAGAGATTGATTAAAACAAACATGGAAATTCATATGCTGTGGTCTAGACACCACATCTATTCAGTCCATTGCCTCACATTTTCTTATCTATATTCATTGACTTGGATAATCACAGAATTGGAGAGGTAGACAGAAATTCAGGCTTCACCTGGTTCATTCCAAATAGGAGTGGGCTGGAGACAGATTATATTAACTTTCTAAAGAATTCTGTTAAGCTTTTAATGTGAGAATTTACACCTCTGGAAACTGCAAATGATATGTCAGATCTTATTTTATTGTTTTATTCATTGTCTAGATTTATGAAAATGATGGCAAAAATATTAATAATGAAGATTAGACTCTGTTTTTTATTTTTTATTTTTCAGAAACCTGAATGTTAAACCTATTTCAGTACCCACTCTGATCCCAACCTAACTGTACAAAGAAAGATAATGAACACCAAAGAGATTTAATTATTTAATTGATATAATCATTTATTGATCAAAATAGGCTTAGAAAAATGTATTACACTTTTTCTAGAGTTCACAAAATCTGATGCAGACTCACATAATGTAAGAAGTCTTCTTGTCAAGTTGTACCTGAAATTATCTCCTCTTAAAATATGCATAATAATTGATTATCTAGTCTTTGTTTGAAAAATCTACACTGAGAATGGTGGGGAACTGACTCAATCTAGAATCATGTCATTTCACTTTTTCAAAACTTTAATAATTAACAAGTGTTTATTTGTTTTCTTTTACTTCATATTGCATAAATTTTCACTTTAAGAGCTTCTACCCATTACTGCTAGTTGAATCTTCTAGAACAAAACAATAAAATTTGAAGGAAGATGGAAAAAAGCAAAAGGAGAAATTAAACAGTGACAATTGAGAACATTTCTTTATATAAAGAAGAAAGAAAAATAAAATATCCAAATTTTGAAATTGTGAATCTCTAGAGAATCTCTTGTTGTTTTCTGTTTGTTTCTTATTCTTTGGAAATCCATATGAGGTTTTCTTGATAAAGATACTGAAGAGATTTGCCATTTTCTTTTCCACCTGATATACAGAGCAGTAAATTGAGGTAAAACAGGAGTAAATAACTTCTCCAGAGTCACAGATAATATGTGAGCCCAGATTTGAACTCAAATATTCCTGACAACACTAAAGTCCACTATCCTCTACACTACCTATCCTCCCTTTAAAAAAAAAAAAATAATAAATTAAATGTGTTAATATAAAAGCTCGTCTGTTTGTTGTATTTAGTTCACTCCATTTCTTTATTTTTTATGTGCTTCATTCCTATCCTTGACCCACTCTTCCCTAAAGATTGCTCCAACAGATCCTTTTGGCCAAGATGGCGGAGAGGACACATACATCTATCTAAGTTCCTTCTTGTTCTCAGAACATATTATTTCATGAAAATCCTTGGAATTAGTGCTTGATTGAAAACACACACACACACACACACACACACACACGCACACAAATAATTACCAACAGAAAATATCCTCAAAATTCACCAGAAAAGATCTTTTTTGCTCATGGGTGGGGACAGTTAGATCAGGAGCAGACTGAAGGCAGGCAGGGAGAGCACAGCAGACAGAGTAAGGGAGGCAGCTCACATTGAGCAAACCAGAGGAAGGTGGGGCATGATCTCAGCTGTTTCTGCGGGGAGAGCTTTACCACAGTGTGGCTACTTTGCCCTGGCAGCAAGCCAGTAGATCAGCAGAGAAGTTATAAACCCAGGGGATAAAGACTATAACCTGGAAAAGCTAGGGACCTGGCCACACCCAGCCAGAGTGACTCAGCCCGCTCTTAGAGGACAGACACAGCACAGCCATTACTGTCCTGCTAGCGGCTCATTGCTGACACCTGCAGTCTGTAGAGGAAGTTCATTAATCCATCTAGCTCAAAAAAAAAAAAAAAAAGCAGACTACATTTGTTTTTGTTTTTGTTTTGTTAGTTTGTTTTCTTTGATTCTTCTTTGATAAAATGAGCAAAAAATTAAAGCGGGCGCTAATAATAGAGAGTTTCTATATGGATAGAGAGCAGACTTTAAACCCTGAAGAGACTAAAAACAGACTGTCTCCAGATGAATTCCCAAAGGACGATATGATCTGTTCCTCAACACAAAAGATTCTCACAGAAGAAATTAAAAAGGCTCTCACAAAAGAGCTAGAAGAAAAATGGGAAAAGGAAAGGGAAGCTTGGCAAGAGGGTCTGGAAAAGTCATGCCACTTCTTTAAAGACAGAGTGGATAAAGAAATCAAATCCTTGAAAAACAGAATTAGTGAATTGGAAAAAGAAAAAAGCTCTCTAAAAAATAAAATTGGCAAAATGGAAAAAAAAGTCCATACAACAAAACAACTCACTCAAAAACTCAATTGGACAATTAGCAAAAGATACTTAAAAATTAATGAAGAAAATAATTAATTAAAAATCAGAAATGAACACATGGATTTGAATGACTCAAGGAGATACCAAGAATCAGTCAAGTAAAACCAAAAAAAGAATTGGTCATTTTAACCATAAATGTGAACAGGGTAAACTCCCCCATAAAGAGGAAGCGGTTAGCAGAATGGATTAAAAGCCAAAATCCTACAATATGTTGTTTCCAGGAAACACACCGGAATTGGGGAAATACATGCAGGTTAAAGGTAAAAGGTTAGAGCAAAATCTACTATGCTTCAGGTGAAGTCAAAAAAGCAGGGGTAGCCATCCTCATCTCAGATTAAACAAAAACAAAAATTGATCTAATTAAAAGAGATAAGGAAGGGCACTATATCTTGCTAAAGGATAGCATGGATAATGAAGCACTATCTATATTAAACATATATGCACCAAGTGGGGTAGCATCTAAATTCTTAAAAGAGAAATAAAGAGAGCTGCAAGAAGAAATAGACAGCAAAACTATAATAGTGGGAAATCTCAACCTTGCACTCTCAGAATTAGATAAATCAAACCACAAAATAAATAAGAAAGAAGTCAAAGAGATAAATAGAATACTAGAAAAGTTAGATATGATAGATCTCTGGAGAAAATGTAATGGAGACAGAAAGGAGTACACTTTCTTTTCAGCAGTTCAGGGAACCTATACAAAAATTGACCATATATTAGGACATTAAAAACCTCAAACTCAAATGCAGTAAGGCAGAAATAGTGAATGCATCCTTTTCAGACCATGATGCAATGAAAATTACATTCAACAAAAAGCCAGGGGAAAGTAGACCAAAAAGTAATTGGAAACTAAATAATCTCATACTAAATAGAAAATAAATAATAGAGGGCTAAATAAATAGAAGAAAATAAATAATAGAGGGCTAAATAAATAGAAGAAAAATGAGATGCACTTCTGATTGAGGCAAAATTTCAAGTGAAGATCAGAATTAAGAATTTTAGACGAATGTAGGCCCTTCTTGACTTTGAGATGACTTCCCTTGATTCACAAGGAATAAGATGCCCAGTGAGAGAAACAGAATTTCCTGTTAAAACAGAACAATGTTTCATCTAATTACTAGCTCTAATTTATGCCATGTGTGAATTATCAACTGGGGGCTGTGTTACATTTATTATATTCCTTTGCTTCCTCAAAGTAGAATAGCCCTGGTGGAGGTTAAAAGATCTGAGACGTGTATTTCCTTTATTTATTTATTATTTTGAAAAAAAAAAATTCTTTACAACATTATCCCTTGCATTCACTTCTGTTCTGACTTTTTCCCTCCCTCCTTCCACCCCTTCCCCCATATGGCAAGCAGTCCTATACATGTTAAATATGTCACAGTATATCCTAGATACAATAAATGTGTGCAGAACCGAACAGTTCTCTTTTTACACAAGAAGAATTGGATTCAGAAGGCAAAAATAACCTGGGAAGAAAAACAAAAATGCAAACAGTTTAAACTCATTTCCCAGTGTTCCTTCTCTGAGTGTAGCTGCTTCTGTCCATCATTGATCAATTGGAACTGAGTTAGATCTTCTCTTTGTTGAAGATATCCACTTCCATCAGAATACTTCCTCATACAGTATTATTATTGAAGTATATAATGATCACCTAGTTCTGCTCATTTCACTTAGCATCAGTTCATGTAAGTCTCTCCAAGCCTCTCTGTATTCATCCTGCTGGTCATTTCTTACAAAACAATAATATTCCATAACATTCATATACCACAATTTACCCAACCATTCTGCAATTGATGGGCATCCATTCATTTTCCAGTTTCTAGCCACTACAAAAAGGGCTGCCACAAACATTTTGGCACATACAGGTCCCTTTCCCTTCTTTAGTATCTCTTTGGGATAACAGTCCAGTATTTATGATCTTGTTTTTTATGCCTATTTTGATCTTATCTTGGTATATGGTGTTAAGTGTGGGTCCATGACTAATTTCTGCCATACTAATTTCCAGTTTTCCCAGCAATTTTTGTCAAATAATGAATTCTTATCTCAAAAGTTGGGATCTTTGGGTTTGTCAAACACTAGATTGCTATAGTTATCCACTATTTTGTCTTGTGAACCTAACCTATTCCACTGATCAACTAATCTATTTCTTAGCCAATACCAAATATTTTGGTGACTGCTATTTTACAATATAGTTTTAGATCAGGCACAGCTAAGCCACCTTCATTTGATTTTTTTTCATTAATTCCCTTGAAACTCTTGACCTTTTGTCCTTCCTTATGAATTTTGTTGTTATTTTTTCTAGGTCATTAAAATAGTTTCTTGAGAGTCTGATTCGTATAGCACTAAATAAATAGATTAGTTTAGGGAGTACTGTCATCTTTATTATATTCTCTTGGCCTATGCAAGAGCACTTAATATTTTTCAAATTATTTAAATCTGACTTTGTTTATGTGGAAAGTGTTTGGTAATTTTGCCATATAATTCCTGACTTTCCTTTGGTAGATAGATTCCCAAATAGTTTATGCTGTAGACAGTTATTTTGAATGGAATTTCTCTTTATATCTCTTGCTGTTGGAATTTGTTGGTGATGTATAAAAATGTTGAGGATTTATGAGAATTTATTTTGTATACTGCCCTTGAGCAAAAACAGACTTTTTCTGGTGAATTTCAAGGATGTCTTCTGTTGATAATTATTTGGGGGGGGGGGTTCGGTCAAGCACTAATTCCGAGGCTTGTCATGAAATAAATTCTGAGATAAAATATGGAGCTTAAATAGATGTGTGTGTCTTCTCTGCCATCTTGGCTGGAAGTCTGCAAAATGTCTCATTGGAAAAAATAATTAACCTGAAAAAAAGATTCAGGAGAGGCAATTAAGAATTATTGTACTATCTGAAAACCATGATGAATAAAAGAGTCTGGCCAACATCATTCAAGAAATCATCAAGAACTGCCCTGATGTCCTAGAATGAGAGACTAAAATAGCCATTGGAAGAATCCACCAAGCATCACAAAAATGAAAATTCCAAATAATATTGTACCTAAATTCCAGAATTATGAAATAAAGGAGAAAATACTGCAAACAACAAGAAAGAAATAATTCAAATATCGAGTTACCACAATTAAGATTGACTAGTACCTAGCAGCTTCCACTTTAAAGGTGGAAGGGCCTGAATTATGACATTCTGGAGGACAAAGGAGTTTATACTGCAGCCATGAATCAACTACCTAGAAAAACTAAGCAGTGTCTTTCATGGGGATATATGGAAAATGAATGAAATAGAGGATTTTCTATTATTTTTGATGAAAAAAAACAGAGCTGAATAGAAAATGTGATGTTCAAATGCTTCAAGAGAAGCATAACAAGGGAAAAAGGGAAGGGAAAATTTATGTTTTTTAAAAGTTAAAATATTTACATACCTACATGGGAAGATGATAAAGGTAACTCTTGAGAACTGTATCTTTGTTAGTAATATACTTAGAGGTATTGGTTTAAGTTGCTTTTAATATGATGTTATAAAAATAAAGAAGATAGGGGTGGGAAAACCATTGTTTTAGAAGAAGAGGAAAGGAAAGGTAAAATGGTGGAAATTATGTCATATGAAGAAACAAACAAACAAACAAAAAATCTTTACAGTCTAGGAAAAGAAGAGAAAGAAAGGGATATTATTTGAACCTTAATATTATCTGATTTGATTTCAAGAGGGAAAATCATACATATTTAGTTTGATTTAGAAACTTGTCTCCCACTGTAGAAAAGTAGGAGAGGACAGGAGAAAGGAAGGGGAGAACTTAATAGAAGGGAAGGCAGAAATAGAAAAAGAAAGAGGGGGAGGGTTGAAAAAAGGGAGATCAGATTGATGAAGGGGTGGTCAAAAGCAAAATACTGGTGAGAACGGAGAGGAAGAAAGGAGAGAGAAAAGTATAACTGGGTAAAATGGCATGACAGCAAATATGTATTTAATAATTTTAACTATGAATATGAATGGGAAGAACTCTCCCATAAAATGGAAGCAGATGGCAAACTGTATTATAAGCCAGAATTCTACAGTATGTTGTTTACAAGAAACACATTTAAAGCAGAGAGATACATATAGAGTAAAGATAAAAGGCTGAAGTAAAATCTATTGTGCTTCAGTTTAAGTCATTTAAAAAAAAAAAAGAAAGAACAAGTATAGCAATCCTAACCTCAGATCAGATAGTGGGGGAGGGGGGGAGGCAGAGAGAGACCAAGAAGAATAAGAGATAAGAAAGCAAACTACATCCTACTAAAAGGTACCATAGATAATGAAGTAAAATAAATACTAAAAATAAATGTAATAAGCGGTATGTCATTCCAATTTCCTAAAGGAGAATTTAAGAGTGGTGCAAGAAGAAATAGCAAAACTATAGAATTGGGGGAATCTCAATCTCCCTCTAATAGAATTAAATAAATTGAGCCACAAAATAAACAAGAAAGAGTTTAATTAGGTAAATAGAATTTTAGAAAAGTTAGGCATTGTAAACCTTTGGAGAATATTGAATGGGGATAGAAAGTAATATCCTTTTTTTTCCCTCAGCTATACATGGAACCTAAACAAAAATTGACTGGGTATTAAGACATTGAAATCTCAAAATGCAGAAAATCAGAAATATTGAATACATCCTTTTCATATCACAGTAGAATAAAAATTACATGTAATAAAAGACTAGGGGAAAATATATCAAAATTAATTGAAAATTAAATAATGTAATCTTTAACAATGAAAGAATGAAACAATAAAACATAGATGTACGTAATAGTTTCATCCAAAAGAAAGACAATAATAAGACAACAAACCAAAACTATGGGACACAGCCAAAGCAGTTCTCAGGGGGAATTTCATATCTCTAGATGCTCACATGAATAAAATAGAGAAAGAAAAGATCAATGAATTGGGATGCAACTAAAAAATGTTACCAAAAAAACAAATACAAAAACTCCAATTAAATTATAAAAATAAAAGGTAAGCTTAAATTAAGAAAAATATTGAACTAATAATAAATAAAATTGAGTTGGTATTACGAAAAAAAGATAAACCTTTAGTTAATTAAATTTGAAAAAGGAAAGAAGAAAAGGAAATTATCAGTAACAAAAATGAAAAGGATGAACTTATATAGAATGAAAAAAAATACAGCAATATTTAGGAGCTGTTTTGCCCAATTATATACCAATGAATCTGATAATCTAAATGAAACACATGGATACTTACAGAAATATAGATTTCCCAGATTAAAAGAGGAGAAAAGAAATTATTTTAGAAAAAGTATTTGAACAACATATTAATCAACTCTCTAAGAAAATATCTCTAGGTCCAGATAGATTTACAAGTGAATTTTTATCCAACACCTAACACTTTATATCAAAATAAGGTCAAAATGGATCCATGATTTACACATAAAGGGTGATATTATAAGCAGATTAGGAGAATGGGGTTTAGTCTACCTCTCAAATGTATGTAGAAGAAGAGAATTTATGGCCAAAGAAGAACTAGAGAATATTATAAATTGCTAAATGGATAATTTTGATCATATTAAATTTAAAAGTTTTCATATAAATAAAACCAGTAAAGTCAAGATTAGAAGAGAAGCAGAAAAGAAGTTCTTACCCCAATACCAAATGGTTTTGATGACTGCTGCTTTATAATATAGGTTTAGTATAGCTAAATGTTTATTTTTCTCCCATTAATTCCCTTGAAATTCTTTACCTTTTGTTCCAAATGGATTTTGTTATTATTTTTTCTAACTTTATAATATAATTTCTTGACAGCTTGATTGGGAAGTCACTGAATAAGTTTTACATCCAAGGGCTCTGATAAAGGCCTCATTTCTAACATATATAGAGAATTGACTCAAATTTATAAAAATACAAGCCATTCCCTAATTGATAATCAAAGGACATGAACAGAACTATAAGAGGAAAAATTAAAGCCATTTCTAGCGCTATAAAAATGCTCTAAATAAATTACTATTGATAAGAGAAATGCAAATTAAGACAACTCTGAGGTTCTATTTTATACCTCTCAGATTGGCTAAGATGACAGAAAAAGAAAATGATGAGTGTTGGAAAGAAAATGTGGGGAAACTGGCTCACTAGTACATTGTTGGTGAAATTGTGAACTGATCCAATCATTCTACAGAGCAATTTGGAACTATATCCACAAAGTTATCAAACTGGGTATACCCTTTGATTCAGCAGTGTCTCTACTGAGTCAATGTCCCAAAGACATCATAAAAAAGGGAAAAAGACCCACATGAGCGAAAAATGTTTATAGCATCCCTTTTTGTAGTGGCAATTGAGTGGGTGTCCATCAGTTGGAGAATGGCTGAATAAGTTATGATATATGAGTGTAAAGAGACATTATTATTTAACAAGAAAGTATCAGCACACTAATTTCAGAAAGTCCTGGAAAGACTCACATGAACTGATATTAAGTGAAGTAAGTAGAACCAACAGAAAATTATACACAGCAACAAGAACATTTTGTGATGATCAACTCTGATGAACGTGGCTCTTTTCAATAATAAGGTGATTCATGGCAATTCCAATAGACTTGTAATGGAAAGAGCCATCCACCTCCAGGGCTGAATGTGGCTCACAACATACTATTTTCACCTTTTTGTTGTTGTTTGCTTGCTTGCTTGTTTTTTTTTTTTTCCTTTCTCATTTTTTCTTTTGATCTAATTTTTCTTGTGCAGCATGATATAAGTGCAAATATGTTTAGAAGAACAACCTATGTATAACCTATAATGATTTACCCACTGAGGGGAATGGAAATGGGGCAAGGTTAAAGAAAATTTGTAACATAATGTTTTGGAAGGATGAATGTTGAAAAGTATCTTTGCATGTATTATGAAAAA
This sequence comes from Antechinus flavipes, assembly GCF_016432865.1. Classification (NCBI taxonomy): domain Eukaryota; kingdom Metazoa; phylum Chordata; class Mammalia; order Dasyuromorphia; family Dasyuridae; genus Antechinus; species Antechinus flavipes. Next base: position 371,599,673 of record NC_067398.1, on the reverse strand, counting down.
TAAAAAGCTATTACCATGAAAATATAATTGGCAAAAGCAAAAGGAGATTAAAAATTAGCTGAAGAAAATCATTCATTAAAAATTACAATTGGAGAAATGGAAATAAATGACTCAAGACATCAATAATTAGTCAAACAAAACCAATAATAAGAGAAGAAAATATAAAATACCTTATTGGAGAAGAAATTTTACATGGGGACCCCATGAAGTGGGCAATCTTATTCTAATATGTATTTGGAAAAGTATTGGAAGGTATTGTATTTTTGCTATCCCCAAACATACATACTTTTCCTGAAACTTTGATGCTTCTTCAATTTTCAGAGCACCACTAATTCAGAAGGGAATGGGTTATATTCTAATAAATCAGAGGAGATGGGAGTTTATGATATATTATTTCACTGCGTTACTTGTCCCTGTAGCAGTCAGTTATGTGGTGCTATTACTGAATAGGGAGTAGTCCTTCAGAACTGGCGGCCAACCCTGTCCCAAATTGATTCATCCATTCCAAAGTTGCTCTACTCATCCACAACAAGGTGTGGATCATAATATACACATTAACACCTGGAGTAGTGGGTGCATTTCAGAGGAAGTCATTAGTAGAAAGGTAATCTTTACACCAAATGAATCAAGTTACGATAGTAAAACTTTAGGCCCAATTGGCTGAACAGGTGGGGGTAATATTTTTTTCAAGGGTCATCTTTATGTTATTTAGAGAACAGTTTGTTACTAGCACTGTCTAGCTCTGCTCAAATACCATGAAAGTTTTGCATCTCATTACTCAGTATCAGCTCCTGGGTCAGCCCCAGTCAATTTCTTTATTCTTTTCTGTTTATTCTGTTTTGTTTTCTGTCATGTTTTAAAATCACTCATTACTCTTTAGTTAAATATCTCTTGAACTCTATACAAAGAACCTTTTTAGAAAATTATAGCACAAAGGAAACAAGAAGAAAATTTCTTTAAGAGAGGGAATATTTATTTACTTTTCTTCCTAAGCAAAGCCAGCTATATAAGCCATCTCTCAATATATTCAGAAGGGATGGAATAGACTAGGAGGTTCAAGGGTCAGCACTATATTGCTGAGCTTTGTTTTTTAATTTTAAAACCAAAGAAGAGTGGGGAGGGAATAAAGGAAAGGAAGGACAGAGGAGGAAACATGGCAACAACATAAGTTAAAGATAGAGATACAGAAAGAAAAATAGAATGGAGAAAATGAATGATAAGGGAGAAAAAAAGAGTCAAGTAGAGGAGGAGGGAAGAGAAACCAGGGTACCTTAGGGGTAATTCACCTGGGATGATCAGCATGGTAAATTTATAATAAGGAGATGAAGCTACTGAGTGATTTACTGCTAATCCCATAGCAGGAGCTTGAGGAGAAGAGAGAACAAAGGTTTATGGTCCCTTTGGAGATTTGTTTCATCTGCACATCAGTCTACAATTAATGGCCATTTAGCTGTTGTTCTCCTGCTGGACACTGGTGGATTGATTCAGTAAATAAAAGTGACAGAGCGGTGTCCCATAGAGGCAGACAGCAGAGTTGCTGCACCTGTTATTTGTGAATCATGGCTTACCAGGTCGTTGACCTTTTGGAAGCTGGCGAAAATTAATAAGAGAAAGCACAAAGCTGTTTGTTTAAAAAATGCTGCATCCAGAGGACCAGAATAACAGGGAGACTAGTTTTCATAAGAATTGGCTAAGAGATATGGCCTTATGAGTCATTCAGCTTTCCAACTGTCCAGACAGCAGGATGCCCCCTGGAGGTGAAGTCTCCCAGTTAAGAGTCTTGAAATCCAAGAATTTAGGGAAAAGGGAAAATGATGATCCAATTACACTTGTCCTTGCTATGTTAGGGGTTCAGTCTTTCCCACTGGCATTTGCATGGGGGTGGAGAAAGGCATAGGAGAACTAGTATGGCAACGTTTCTGAGCAGCTGTGCTTGGCATGGCAATCTGGTTAGCAAACAGCTGCAGTGGGTAACTGATAATTTGAAAATACTTAATGACAGATTTGTCCTCCACTTTTACAGCTATAAGAACTGGAAAAATGGGGGAGGGAAAAATGAGCCAGGAAATTTTACAGCAGAGGCTGTTAAGGCTGTCCTTGTTTGTTTTGTTTACTTTGAATGCCATAAGATTTCTCCAAGTTAACAAATTTACTTTTTCCAATGCCAATTGTTTCTGGGAAAAAAAATGTAGTGGATAAGGCTTTGGTGGGCAAAGGTTCTCAATCATCATTGAGGATACAAAACCTCCACAGCATCCTAGAATCAAAGAATTAGAGTTGGAAGCGGCTTTCTCCACCTAATTCAGTCTCCTCACTTTTCAAATGAAAAAGATGAGGACAAAGGCAGTTAAGTAGCTTGCCCAAATTCCAATAGAATTAGTGGCATAACTGGCATAAGAACACAAATTCTATGACTTTAAACCAAGCATTCTTATCATTGTACCCATTTCACCTTCCTAACCTGTGATCAAATCAAATAATGTATGTAGCATTCCTACCAAGAGTGACTTCCTCAACTTGAATTTTCAGTGATGACTTTGGACTATATTGGAAAAACAATTGCTACTCCAGGTTGGAAGACAATTTGAGAAGTAAACTACAAAACTACTAAAACTATAGCTCATGAATCCCACCTAATGTGGTTTCATTTAATTGTTCACTAGCAGATGTTGCTTCAAGCAGAAGCAATTACTACAATGGGATTATAAAAACTACAAAATACTGCATCTGCCATCTCTCTTGAACACTCATATCACCTGTAGGAATACTTGTAGGAATACAAACAAAATGCATTATAGCAAAATAACTCATACTTGTGCTACCGTTTCCTTTCTCTTTCTGTGGTGTTCTCATTCTGTTCCTCCTTGATTACAGCATCTCTTATAAACAAGTTTCTGAGTCTACTTTCCTACCACTTGACTCTCAACTGCCATATTTAGTTTTCTCTTGAAACTATAGGTGCTTCTTTTCTCTGCAACCAGAGATCATGTTTCTTGAATCTCCTTCATTCGCTTAAATGACTGTGTCAAAATGTGTCTCTGTCTGCTCCCCCAAAGGCATTGTGGGTTGGACTAAAGTCCTAATTGAAAGAGGCCATTCTCTGTCCTCTGGTAGAGATGCATTCTTTATGTGAAATGCGCTCACATTTCTCAAAATTGCTTCCTACTTCTTTGGTATTTCTCACAGATACCAATTGTCATCTCCAGAGAAGGCAAATATAGCTACTATTTTGTTTTAGTTTTTTTTTTAAATCCTCATCAAAAAAGTCACTAGAATTATCTTCAAACTTTATAAATATACAATAGGATATAGACACATTTTTTTAAAAATATCATTGAAAACCTTAGCACATTACAACTTATTCTGTTTTGAAGATGATATCAGTAGAACTTGAGTAGAGAACCACTTCTTCCCAACTACATATATAAGGCACTTTACAAATATGGTAGAGATTCATAACTGTGGACTTTCACTCTATCTCATTATTATAAATCCATGATTACCATCCCAATTTGGCATTTACCATCCTTTGAAATTGCTACTCTGGTGGATTGGTATGATTAACATCTTTTGGGAGTTATCTAATAATGGCTGATGTTATTCACTAATGAGAATGGAGGATGGCTCTTGAGATCAGATGATTTGTTTGTTAACAAAAATATAGTTGCTCAAAGAATATTTATTCTAATAAGCTACAATGTCTCTCATCTGTTTAGAATTTTGTTATTTTAGTCCAAGAGATATGTTCATTGTCTTGAGTTTTATTTTAAAATTTCAGCAAACATTTATTAAGCAATTATATTTTAAATGTTCTGCCATACAATGGCATTACAAAAATGAGTGAGCCACAGATCTTTTCTCAAAAAGATCACAATCTAGTATGAGAAAAATTATTTCCATTGTTGAGTTATTTCAGTTGGTGCCAACTCTTTATCATCCCATTTGCTGTTTTCTTTGCAGTTATTGGAGTGTTTGCCATTTCCTTCTCCAACTCATTTTATAGAGGAAGAACTGAAGCAAACAGGATTAAGTGACTTGTCCAAGGTCACACAGCTAGCAAGCTTCTGAGACTAAGTTGGAACTCAGAAAGAATTCTTCCTAACTTCAGGCCTCTCACTATAACTATTTTCCCAACTAGTTTCCCATGAAAAAGGAAGCATAATAGAAAATAACTTTTACATAAACTAGAAGCATCCTAGATGCTCTAGATCACTAATGTACAAAAATATCAGCAGTGAGAGTATCAACATTTCTCCCTGGATATTCCAAATATGAATAAAATCACAAAGAATTTCTAAGAAGAAAGAATACACTTACATAGAAAACAAAAATACATATTAATAGATAAGCAATTGTTGATCATTTAAATATATGTGAGGCCATATTAGTTGTTGAGGATAAAAGTGCAAAGAATAAGAGTATCTGCGTTTGGAAAGTTTTATATCTACTGGCAGGAGTAGCAAGTTAGTATATATTTTCATGTACACATATATGTAATTGGTATGTTTTCTTTCTATATGTACATAAATCACATCTATCTACATACATATTATGTGTTTAAGGGTATTTCTCTACAATTATATAAAAAGTAGTTCAATGAAAGATTGTTTAGCAAGGAAGGCATTAGCAGTTTGGCAGATGAAGAGAGTCTTCAAACTTAATATTATGTTTCAGCTGATTATTATAAGAAAACTAAATGAGTAAGGAGAGAATCTCAGGCCTGTAGAAAGGCTAATAGAAAGATACAGAATCAGAATTTGAACTGTAGTGTATGAAGAATATAGAGAAAGCACATTTTGATATATTGAAGATTGTGTGAGGAAGAAGAATACACAATGAGGCTGGAGAGATAGGGTGAGTAGAGGATGTTGAGGACTTTAAAAGCAAAGCAAAAATATTTCAACAAAGAAGTACTCAACTACTGGAGTTGAGTAGTAGAATCACATGATCACATCTGCTTAAGGAAAAAAAATGCTTTGTCAAATAATGTATAGAATGGATTGTAGAAAGAAAAGGATTGAGTCAGAAAAATCAGATTTGGAGGTTATTTTAATAAGACTGACAAAACATGATGAGGTTTGCAACCAAAGTGGTACATTATGAGAAGAGCAAAGGTCTCATATGCAGGTGCTGTTGGGGAGATAGGAAGAGCATAATTTGACAACCAATATAATATGCAGGGTGAGAGAAGGAAGTGTAAGGAAATGTCAAAATTATGGAACCTGGAACACTGAAGGAATAGATAAATTTAAAAGAAAAATGGATTTCTTGTAGAAAATAAGCTCTGAGACAAATTTGGTTTGAGATATCTCTTGGCTGTCTTGTCTGAAATGCCCAATAGTCAGTTGGAAATCTGGGACTCATACTAAAGTGGATGAGTGAGGGACATATAGGTCTAAGAGTATCTACATATAAATGAAAATTTAATCAATTGTAATTAAAGAGCTTATTAAGAAAGAAAGTGGAGAAGGCAAAAGTATAGTATAAGAAAAAAAAAACCCAAGATATCTATATTTAGTGATTATAATACAAGTGATGAGTCAGCAAAAGGAGATTTAAAAATAGAGGTCAGAAAACAGAAAAAGTACCAGGAGAGAACAGTAGAATGGAAACCCAGAGATGAAAGTTTCTAGGAGGAAAGTGTGGGCAATAGTTAAAGGGAGGAGATAGGTAAAAAAGGATTAGGAATGAGAATCAGCTTTGACAATTAAAAGGACATTGATTAATTTGAAGAGTGCATTCAGTTGAGTGAAGAAGTTGGAAGCCAAATAACAAAGTGTTGAGATGAGAATGAGTAAGAAGAAAGTGAAGGTAGCAAGCATAGAAACTTTTTCAAGAAGTCTGAGAAAGGTCGGTAATAAGGGGAAATTTCATATCTCTAGAGGCCTATTTGCATAAAATAGAGAAAGAGAAGGTCAATGAATTGAGCTTGCAACTAAAAATGCTAGAAAAGGAACAAATTAAAAACCCCCAGTCAAATACTAAATTTGAAATTCTAAAAATAAAAGTAGAGATCAATAAAATTGAAAGTAAAAAAAACTATTGAATTAATTAATAAAACTAAGAGTTGGTTCTATGAAAAAACCAATAAAATAGACAAACCCTTAGTAAATCTGATTTTAAAAAGGAAAGAGGAAAATCAAATTGTTAGTCTTAAAAATGAAAAGGGAGAATTCGGCACTAACGAAGAGGAAATTAGAGAAATAATTAGAAGTTACTTTGTCCAACTTTATGGTAATAAATTTGACAACTTAAATGAAATAGAGGAATACCTCCAAAAATATAGCTTGCCCAAACTAACAGAGGAAGAAGTAAATATCCTAAACAGTCCCATCTCAAAAAAAGAAATAGAACAAGCTATTAACCAACTCCCTAAAAAAATGCCCAAGACCTGATGGATTTACATGTGAATTCTACCAAACATTTAAAGAACAATTAACTCCAATGCTAAATAAACTATTTGAAAAAATAGCGATTGAAGGAGTCCTACCAAACTCCTTTTACGACACAGGCATGGTACTGATACCTAAACTAGGAAGGTTGAAAACAGAGAAAGAAAATTATAGACCAATCTCCCTAATGAATATTGATGCTAAAATCTTAAATAAAATATTAGCAAAAAGATTACAGAAAATCATCCCCAGGATAATACACTATGACCAAGTAGGATTTATACCAGGAATGCAGGGGTGGTTCAATATTAGGAAAACTATTAGCATAATTGACTATATCAATAACCAAACAAACAAAAACTATATGATCATCTCGATAGATGCAGAAAAAGCATTTGATAAATTCCAACATCCATTCCTAATAAAAACACTTGAGAGCATAGGAATAAATGGACTTTTCCTTAAAATAGTCAGGAGCAAAGGATATGAACAGACAATTTTCAGATGATGAAATTGAAACTATTACCACTCATATGAAAGAGTGTTCCAAATCATTATTGAGCAGAGAAATGCAAATTAAGACAACTCTGAGATACCACTACACACCTGTCAAATTGGCTAAGATGACGGGAAAAAATAATGATGAATGTTGGAGGGGATGTGGGAAAACTGGGACACTGATGCATTATTGGTGGAGTTGTGAACGAATCCAACCATTCTGGAGAGCAATCTGGAATTATGCCCAAAAAGTTATCAAACTGTGCAAACCCTTTGATCCAGCAGTGCTACTACTGGGCTTATATCCCAAAGAGATATTAAAGAAGGGAAAGGGACCTGTATGTGCCAAAATGTTTGTGGCAGCCCTGTTTGTAGTGGCTAGAAACTGGAAATTGAATGGATGCCCAATCAATTGGAGAATGGCTGGGTAAATTGTGGTATATGAATGTTATGGAATATTATTGATCTGTAAGAAATGACAAGCAGGATGAATACAGAGAGGCTTGGAGAGACTTACATGAACTGATGCTAAGTGAAATGAGCAGAACCAGGAGATCATTATATACTTCAACAACAATACTATATGAGGATGTATTCTGATGGATGTGGATTTCTTTGACAAAGAGACCTAACTCAATTTCAATTGATAAATGATGGACAGAAGCAGCTACACCCAAAGAAAGAACATTGGGAAATGAATGTAAACTATTTGCATTTTTGTTTTTCTTCCCAGGTTATTTTTACCTTCTGAATCCAATTCTCCCTGTGCAACAAGAGAACTATTCAGTTCTCCAAACATATATTGTATCTAGGATATACTGCAACATATTTAACATATATAGGACTGCTTGCCATCTAGGGGAGGGGGTGGAGGGAGGGAAGGGAAAAAAATCAGAACAGAAGCGAGTGCAAGGGATAATGTTGTAAAAAAAATTACCCTGGCATGGGTTCTGTCAATAAAAAAGTTATTATAAAATAAAAAATAAAAGTTAGTATAAAAAAAGAATCAGACATGACTGAAATGACTAAATAAAACAGCAGCAAATCCATCAGTATTTATGGCATGATTTACAGTTTACTTTTGTATTAAACTATATTCATAAGATTAATACATATTTATGTAAAAAAAAATGTCTGAGAAAGGTATAGCTTAAAGAGATGGAACCAATCAGTGAAAAGTTTTTTGTTTGCTTGCTTTTGTTGTTTTTAAGGGTAAAATATTTCAACATTTGTAAAAGCATTAGGAAAGAAATCCATATAAAGGGAGAGATTGAAGAGAACAGAAGAGGAGGCATGACTTGAATAGTCTCTCTTTGTCAAAATAGGAAGGGACAAGAGTATTTATATAGTGACTTTTCACCTCAGTGAGGAAAAGATTCACCTATTTATCAGACATCTGTGGACAGGAAGAAGTAAAAGGAGATTATGTCAAAAGCTTTTAAATATAAAGAGAATGAGAGAAATAGAGAGGGTATGAAGAAGGGCAGGAGGATTGAGGAGGTGAATAACTCCTCATAGTGGAATAACTATCATGGGGAAGCTTGATATGTTTGGAGGGAACCAAGGATTGCTATAGTGAGGACCATGATATGATGAATTTAGAATTTACTTTGTCATTAGTCAGATTTCTTTTTCAAGGTGCTATGAGTAAAGTATAGAGGCAGATATTACTTCTGATTTAAAATCATAATAGAAAGTTTTCATTAAAGGGACATATCAGCAATGCTTTGAACACCTGAAAAAAATGAACCATCTTCTGGTTATTAACATGTTGTAGGTGTATTTTTTTTAGAAATGAATTAACAACTCTCCTTACTCAGATGATATTTTTTATTTTGTTTTGTTATGTTTTTAAGGCATTATTCCTGAAGGAACAAGAGAAAGGGAGATGGATTAATTTTTTGCTATCCCAAACAAAAACATGCAAACCTACTTTCCTCAGATATGAAAGGGTCTTTTACAGCTCTTTACTCTAAAATGTCTTTAACTTAAGATCTTTAAATGTGGCTTCTTCATTCAACATGGCCAGATGGTTTCTAGAGCTGAGAAAATAAGAAGAATGTGTGTAAGAACCCAGGGCCCAATACCTGATAATTACCCAAGAAAACATTGGAAAGATATACATGTACAACACTATTTTTTTAACCAAAAAAGATTAAAATGGGCTTTACAAATGTAGGTAATCAACTACCTAGTGTAATTTTTAGGGGGCAGGTGGAGGTTCCAATTACCCAACCATTCTCTCACACTAATTTTCCTTTAAATCTGAAATCTTACAGTAGAAATTCATGGCTATCTTGAAATTTCTGTGGACTACTGTAAGAGGAAGCTTGGGGACATCTAGGAATGGAGCAAAGATTGTGGAGTAAAGTCAGGAAGCTGCTTTAGCTCTCCTAGTTTCTCTCAAAAACCACATGAAATCAAGTCTCTGAACAGAGTCTGATGGAATAAAACCATCCTCCAGTTCAAGTCAGACTGGGAAAACTTCAAGAAATGTCCATGTCACTAGGGGGAAAAGGGTCTTTAGCCCCTAAGACAGGATCTGGGAAAGCCAGGGAGAAGGTCTTAAACCCAGCAAATCAGCAAGAAAGACTCTATGCCCTGGCTCATTAGAGGAGCAAATCAATGGGCAAGCTTCCAGTCCTAACTTAGAAGGCAAATTCTGGGAAATCAGGCTGTTACCTGAAAAGAGCAGACAAAGCTATCCCTGCAAATACAAGGGGCTCCTATGCTTAAAGCCAAGATTCAGAGTTACACAGGAAACTTGGGACAGCTCCCTCTTTACCCCAGAAAAATAGATAAACAATAAAAGTTTAAAAAAGAGGAAATACCAAAAGATACTGAAAGAAAACACGCAAGAAACACGAAAGAACCTTGACCATAGAAAGCTATTATGGTGACAGGAAAGATCAAAACACCAGCTCAGAAAAGGAAAAAAAAATCTCCACAGAAGAAATCTCAAAGGTGCTACAATTTGGTGTCAACCAGAAAGAGGTTTCTTGGAAGTGCCAATAAGAGAGGTAGGAGAAAAAAAATGAGAAAATAAATGAAAAATGTGCATGAGAGAGTCAACAGCTTGGAAAAGGAAGTAAAAATTTGACTGAAAAAATAATTTCTTAAAAAGTAGAATTAACAAAATGGAAAAAGAGATACTAAAATTAGCTGAAGAAAATCACATATTAAAATTAAAACAGGGCAAATGGAAACTAATGACTTTGTAAGATAGCCACAATCACTCAAACAAACTAAAAAGAATGAAAAAAAATGGAAGAAAATATGAAATGCTTCTTTGGAAAGAGAGCCGACCTGGAAAATAGAAGAGACAATTTAAAATTTATTGGCCTACCTGAAAGCCATGACCAAAGAAAGAGCCTGGAAAGCATCCTTCAAGAGATCATTAAGGAAAATTGGCCCAAAATTCTTGAAAGAGAGGGGTAAATACTCATTGAAAGAATCCTTTAGAAAGAGATCTCACAAAGAAAACCCTAAGTAACATTGTTTTAAAATTTCAATACTATAGTCTCAAGGAAAACATACTGCAAGTTGCCAGACAAAATCAATTTAAATATGAAGGAGAAACAATCAGTATTACCCAGAATTTGGCAGCTTCTATAATAAAGGATGAGAAGGCCTGGAATCCCATATTCTGGAAGGTAAAGGACCTAAGATCCCAACCAAGAATTAACTACCGAGCTAAACTGAGAACCATCTTTCAGGAGAGAAGATGGATCTTTGAAGTAAGAGACTTTCAATTATTTCTATTGAAAAAATATCATAACTAAACAGAAAAATCAGTCTACATTTATAGGACTCAAGAGAAGGATAGAAAGATAAACATAGGGACTATATATATATTATTGAAAAGTTAAACTGTTCACATCCCTAGATGGAAAACAATATATTACTCTTGAGAACTGTATCTGTCACTGGGGCAGACAGAGGGAGGCATAACATGGACTGAGGATGTGGTTGTGAATGGATTCTAGAGTGATGATATCAAAGAAAAACACATTAAGGGGTGGGAAAAGATCTGTAGTGGGAAAAGAAGGACGGAGAGGTATAATGGGACAATTTGAAGACCTATTACAATAAGGAAAAGAATGAAGAAGAATGAGCTTGATCTCATCAGTTTTTGTTGTAAGAGGGAACATTCAATTCATTCAGTTTATCTAACCATCTAAAGATGTAGGAGGAGAAAGAGGAAAAGAAAAGGGAGGGACAGGATAGAAGGGAGGGCAGAAACACTAGGGAAAAAGGAAAGAGAAGGGGGAAAGGAGTGAGAGAATATAAAGTAGTGGATGGGGTGGATAAAAAAAAATGAACACTACTAAGGACAGGGTGAAAAGAGAGAAAAAAGTATATACAGGATAGAAAATATGATGGAAATACAGACCTGGTAATTATAACTGTGAATGTGAATGGCATGAACTCTTCCATAAAATGGAAGATAAAAGCAGAGTGGAATAAAAAAAAAAAAAAAAAGACAGAATCTTATAATACCTTGTATACAAGAAACATATTTGATACAAAGAGACACATATGGAGTAAAGGTAAAAGGCTGAAATATAATTTATAAGGCTTCAGTTAAAGTAAGAAAGTAGGGGTAGCAATTCTGATCTCAGATAAAGCAAAAGTAAAAATCTTATTAAAAGAGAAAAAGAAGGAAAGTGCATCTTGATAAAGGGTACCATAAACAATGAAGTAGTAACTATACTAAATGTGTATGCACCAAGTGAGAAAGCAGCCAAATTCTTAGAAAAGACATTAAGCCTGTTACAGGAAGAAATAGATAATAAAACTATACTAATGGGGGACTCTAACCTTCCCCTCTTAGAATTAGACAAATCTAACTGCAAAAAAGAAAGATACTAGGGAGGTTAATAGGATCCTAGAAAACCTGGACATAATAGGCCTCTGGAGAATAGTGACAGAGCAGAATACACTTTTTTCTTGGCAAAGACAGAAATTGGCCATGTATTAGGGAACTAATAAATAAAAGTAAGAGTTGATTTTTATGGAAAAACAAACAAAAAAGATAAAACTTTCCTTAATTTAATTAGAAAAAAGAAAAAAATAATAACCAAATCACCAACAACAAAAATGAAAATGAAAAATGAAATTAAAGCAGTAATTAGGAACTATTTGGTCCAACTATATGGCAGCAAGTCTGACAATATAATTGAAATGAATGAACATTTACAAAAATATACATAGTTTAGATTAATAAAAGAGTAAATAAATTATTTTAAGAATCCCATTTTAGAAAAATAAATTGAAGAAGCCATTAATGAACTCCCTAAGAAAAAATTTCCAGGGCCAGATGATCACAAGTGAATTCTATTACATATTTAAAGAACAATTAATTCAATACTATGTAAACTATTTAGAAAAAATGGTTAAAGAATTGATACTGCTAAATTCCTTCTATGACGCAAATATGCTTCTCATATCTAAACCAGGAAGAGCCAAAGCAGAGAAAGAAAATTACAGACCAATCTCCTTCATGAATATTGATACAATTTTTTTTAAAATAAAAGGTTAGCAAAGAAATTACACCCACTTATCAGCACAATAATACATTATGACTAAGTAGAATTTATAGCAGGAATATAAGGCTGGTTCAATATCAGGAAAACTATTACCATAATCAACCATATCAATAACAAAAGCAATAGAAATCATATGATAATCTCAATAGATGCATAAAAACCTTTTGAAAAAATAAAGTGCCCATTCTTATTTAAAATACTAGAGAGCATAGGAACAAATAGATACATAGAAATAATAAGCAGTTATCTATGTAAAAGCAACAGAACACATTATTTGTAATGGAAAAATTACTGCACATTTGCAGTAAGATCAGGGGTGAAACAGGGATGCCCATTATCACTAGAAATGTTGGCTTTCACAATAAGAAATGAAAGGAATTATAATAGGCAGTGAAGAAATAAAACTATCACTCTTTGCAAATGATAATGATGATAAACTCAGAAAATCCTAGAAAATCATCCAAAAACCTACTCAAACATTGACAGCTTTAGCAAAGTTCCAAGATTTAAAATAAGCCCAACAAATCATGAGCATTTCTATACATTACTCATAAAGGCCATCAACAAGACATAGAAAAAGAAATCCCATTTAAAGTAACTGTAGACAAAATAAAATACTTGAGGTCTACCTGACAAGACAAAACCAAGAACTATATAAACACAATTACAAAACATTTCTCACACAAATAAAGTCAGATTTAAACAGTTGAAAAAAATCAACTGCTCCTGGGTAGGCCAAGCTAATATAATAAAATGACAATTCTGTCTAAATTGATCTATTTGTTCAGTGCTATACAAACCAAACTGCCAAAAATATTTTATAGAACTAGAAAAATAATAACAAGATTCATTTGGAAGAACAAAAGGTCAAGAATAGTAAGGACTTAATGAAAAAAATTACAAAAGATGGTGGCTTAACAGTACCAAACCTAAAACCACATTGTAAAACAGCAATCATCAAATCTATTTGGTACTAGCTAAGAAACAGAGTGGTGGAACAATATAATAGATTAGATACACACAGCACAATAATCAAGGCCTATAGTAAATGTAGTATTTGATAAACCCCCAAACTCCAGCTTCAGGAATAACAAGTCAATATTTGATAAACATTGCTGGAAAAAGTGGAAAATAATGTCAGAAATTTGGGATAGACCTACATTTCACACCTCTTACCAAAAAAAGGTCAAAATGGGTACATGATTTGGGCATAAAGAATGATACCATAAACAAATTAAGAAAACAAAAGACAATTTATCAATAAGATCTTTGAAGGGAGGAATTTATGACCAAAGAAGAACTAGAAAATATTATGAAAGGCAAAATGGACAACTTTGATTACATTAAATTAAAAAGTTTTTACACAAAAAAAGTTTGTAGCACCCTTTTTTTGTAGTGGCAAGGAACTGAAAACTGAGTGAATCAGTTGAAGAATGGCTGAATAAATTATGGTATACGAATATTATGGGATATTGTTATTCGATAAAAATGATGAACTACCTAATTTTAGAAATCTTGGAAAGAGTTGCATGAACTGATGCCAAATGAAACAAGCAGAACCAGGAATACATTGCACAAAATAACAGCAAGAATGTGTGATGATCAACTATGAAAGACTTTTTCTTCTGAGTGGTTCAGTGATCCAAAGCAATCCCAATAGACTTTGGACCAGAAATGCCATTTGTATCCAGAAAAAGAACTATAGAAATTTGAATATAACATGCTAAATTTGTTTCTTTTTTTTTTTTTGTATTTTTTTCTCTCTCTCATGTTTTTTTTTTCCCTTTTGTGCTGATTTTTCTCTTCCATCATGATTCATAAAGCAATGTGTATTAAAATAACTTTTTAAAAATAAAAAGGAAAATTTGTTAAGTTTTAGATTTGTTATTTAAAATGCAAATACCCCCTCTCCCAGATGGCAAGCAGTCCTATACATGTTAAATAGGTTACAGTATATCCTAGATACAATATATGTGTGCAGAACTGAACAGTTCTCTTGTTGCACAGGGAGAATTGGATTCAAAAGGTATAAATGACCCAGGAAGAAAAACAATTTTTTTTTTGCATTCATTTCCTAGTGTTTTTTCTTTGGGTGTAGCTGCTTCTATCTATTCTTGATCAACTGAAACTGAGTTAAATCTCTTTGTCGAAGAAATCCACTTCCATCAGAATACATCCTCATACAGTATCATTGTTGAGGTATATAATGATCTCCTGGTTCTGCTTATTTCACTTAGGATCAATTCGTGTAAGTCTTGCCAATTCATCCTGCTGGTCATTCCTTACAGAACAATAATATTCCATAACATTTACATACCATAATTTACTCAACCATTCTCCAGTTGATGGGCATCCATTAATTTTTCAGCTTCTAACCACTATAAACAGGGCTGCCACAAACATTTTGGCACATACAGGTCTCTTTCCCTTCTTTAGTATTTCTTTGGGATATAAGCCCAGTAGAAACACTGCTGGATCAAAGGGTATGCACAGTTTGATAACTTTTTGAGCATAGTTCCAAATTGCTCTCCAGAATGGCTGGATGTGTTCACAATTCCACCAACAAGGTATCAGTGTCCCTGTTTTCCCACATCCCCTCCAACATTCCGCATTATCTTTCCCTGTCACTCTAGTCAATCTGACAGGTGTGTAGTGGTATCTCAGAGTTGTCTTAATTTGCATTTCTCTGATTAATAATGATTTGGAGCATATTTTCATATGGCTATAAATAGTTTTAATTTCTTTATCTGAGAATTGTCTGTTCATATCCTTTGATCATTTATCAATTGGAGAATGGCTTGATTTCTTATAAATTAGAGTCAATTCTCTATATATTTTGGAAATGAGGCCTTTATCAGAACCTTTGACTGTAAAAATGTTTTCCCAGTTTATTGTTTCCCTTCTAATCTTTTCTGCATTAGTTTTGTTTGTACAAAAACTTTTCAATTTGATATAATCAAAATTATTTTGTAGTCAATAGTGATCTCTAGTTCTTCTTTGGTCATAAATTCCCTCCTCTTCCACAGGTCTGAGAGGTAACCTATCCTATGCTCTTCCAATTTATTTATAATCTCATTCTTTATGCCTAGGTCATGAACCCAGGAGCCTCTGTTTAAGAAACATATATTTCTTATGAAGTAGAATGAAGGAATAGTTAAAATGAGGTATATTTTTTCAAGGAATTGTGCTTATAAAAATGTTTTTTTCAAGATCTTAAAATGCTATATAAACATGAGATCACTATTATCATAACTACCGAAGTTATATCTGCTACCACTCTCACTAAAATAATAACTATTAATACTAGTACTAACAATAAAAAGCTGTTATTGCCATTGCTACTGTTATGGCAGTATCCCATCACCTCACCCATTATGGCTACTATTATCAACATTACTATAATTTCTTTTAACATTACATATGCATGATTTGCTAATCAAAATGAAAGTTAATTCCTCAAAGTAGTGTGCTTTCTAGAGCTCCCAAATTGGGGTGCCAAAATATACTATGCTCTCTAGAGCCCCCACGATGAAGTGCCAAAATATACCATTTAGACTAGCTCTCTGGAGGATCTTGGGACCACACCGAGCCCTTGGGCTTAGTGGAGGAGTAATGAAGCAGGAGACCCATGAGGCTGGTCTTAAGCCCAGAAGGAATCTGTTGATAAGGTCTGGTTGGGCTCCCCATCTCCCTATGGTGTATCTTACCTTCCTGAAAAGTCAAAGGGGGCATAACCACTTGTGTCCTACTTAAAGCAAGGGATACTTACAGTAAAGATGCATTTATATATCAATAGCAGGGTGCTTATAGTTAACACTTGTGCAGTGTGCTGTGGTAACGTGGTGATGTAATGGTTCTATAGTTTGCACATGTTCAGTGAGCTGTAGTGATGTAATCATACTACAATATTTAGGGGCTGAGAGGATTTGAAATAAACAGACTCCATCTTTGACCAGGAAGGAAGGAAGGAAGGAAGGAAGGAAGGAAGAAAGGAAGGAAGGAAGGAAGAGAAGGAGGGAGGGAAAGAAGGAAGGAGAGAGGGAGAGAGGATGGGGCAGATTCTACATAAACAGTGTAAAAGGACAGGCAAAAAAGCTAAGGTGATCACAATTAATAAAAACTGAATAGCTTAAGTGATGAAGATGATAATCCCACTATAACTTAACTTGATAGGGCCACTTTCAGAATAATACTTTCAGTTCTGGGAACTATAGGATTTGAAAAAAAAGACAAAAAGAAATAAAATGTAGTTACACCCATTTAGCAAAACCCAACACTATCTGATCAGTTTTGCATTCAATGATTTCTGCCATAAGAATAACATTGACAAATTGGGTCATGGTCAAAGAAGAGAGTGGTAGATGCAAAAGGGTTTGAAACAGTGACTTAAAAGGATCAGTTTAAGAAATTTAGATGGTTATACTCTATACAAGAAGACTTCAAGTAACACGATCATTGTCCCCCAGTTTAGTGTGACTCTTGTGTAATAAAGAAATTGAATTAGCTTACTTGGTGTCAAGGATAAAAATAGAATTAATTGTCAGAAATTATTATAGTTAGCTTTAAGGAACAATATCCTAATAATTAGAATCACTCTCAAAAAATGGATTTCATTCCTAGGTCTTTAAGAACAGGATAGAGGTCTATTTTTTAGGGATATTTAAATTCTTAGTCATGTGGGTATTGGAAGAAATGATATAGCAGTCCCTTTCCTTATGATATTTCATGATTAGGTGGATTAGCTGCTTGTGCATAGTCTATAGTGAGGCAAAGTAAAAGGACAGGGTTAAATGAAAGAACTGTAAAAGTAGAAAGAGGAGAAAATAATTCTCCATTAAGTTTCTAATGCTTATAAGTATTAGTTTTTTTCCTTCCAAAATAGTAATGCAATGCCATAGGAAATGTTTCATAAATGAAAATTTAAGTTAATGAATGCGGTGAGTAAGGTAAATTAGTTGGTAAGTGAGAAAATAGGTGCACATATAGATTGTTTTGAATACTATTCACATCCAAATTAAAGAAAGGGGAAATTTTTAAAAGATCAAAAACAACAATAACTAGAAAAAATTAGTAATCCCCCCACATTTTTTTTTAAAAAATTTCTTCTCTGGCTTAGACATGCTACAACTAAGAGGAAAATGACTATCCTCTCATGGAGGGAAACAAGAAAGCAGAGGGGGGAATTCAACATTGCTTGACTAAGTCTCAAAACTTGTTTTAGGCAGAAACACTCTCTAGGAGTGCCCATGATCAATATTATTCAGAAGTTTTCTGT
Organism: Antechinus flavipes; assembly: GCF_016432865.1. NCBI lineage: Eukaryota > Metazoa > Chordata > Mammalia > Dasyuromorphia > Dasyuridae > Antechinus > Antechinus flavipes. The sequence goes on along the minus strand of NC_067398.1, from coordinate 371,581,959 downwards.
CATTTTGACTTACAGATCTGATGATAGTTCCAAAATATAACCAAAAAAAAAATATTGATGCAAGTTTCCTTTAAAATTTAATGCTGCAAAGAGATTACAGCAAGTTATCATCAGGATAATATATGATGACCAAGTAGAATTTATACTAGGAATGCAGAGCTGGTTCAGTATTAGTAAAACTATTAGCATAATTGACTATATCAATAACCAAACTAACAGAAATCATATGATCATTTCAATGCATGCACAAAAAGCACTTGACAAAATCCAACACCTATTCATATTAACATGAGAGAGCAGTGGAATAAATGGGGTTTTCCTTAAAAAAGATCAGTAGCATTTATTTAAAACCACCAGCAAGTGTCGTATGTAAAGGGAATAAATTAGAATCATTCCCAATAAGATCAGGATTGAGACAAGACTGTCTATTATCACTATTACCACTCAATATTATATTAGAAATGTAAGCGTTAGCGATAAAAGAAGAAAAAAAAAAGTAATTAGAATAGATAATGAAAAAAATATATCACTATTTGCAAATGATATGATGATACATTTAGAGAATCCTAGAGAATCGACTAAAAAAAGTTCTAGAAAAAATTCACAACTTTACCAAAGTTGCAAGATACAAAATAAATCCTTATAAATGATAAACATTTCTATGCCTGCAACAAAGTCCAGCAGCAAGAGATACAAAGGGAAATTTCATTTAAAATTACTGTATATAATATTAAATATTTGGGTATCTGCCAAGACAAAGTCAGTAACCATATGAATACAATCATAAAACAATTTCCACAAAAATAAAGTCAGACTTAATCAATTAGAAGAATATCAAGCACTCATGGGTAGGTCAAGCTAATATAATAAAAATGAAAAGTTTATGTAAGTTAATCTACTTATTCAGTACTATACCAATCAAAGTCCCAAAAATATTTTACAGAGCTAGAAAAAAATAGGAAAATTCATCTGGAAGAACAAAAGATCAAGATTTTCAAGGCAATTAATGAAAATAAAAAGGAAAGAAGATAGCCTAGCTGTACTAGACCTAAAACTATATAGCAGCAGTCATCAAAAACTTCTGGTACTGGCTAAGAAATAAAAGTAGTCAATAAATGACTTTGTGTGTTATGTTAGGTTTATAAGACACAATAGTCAATGACTATAATAATTTAGTATTTGATAAATTCAAAAACCCCGGCTTTTGGGAAAAAATAAAACTCACTATTTGAAAAAAACTGACGAAAAACTGGAATTTAATGTAGCAGAAACTAATCATTCACTCACACCTAACACCATATACCTAGACAAGGTAGAAATGGGTCCATAATCTAGATATAAAGAGTGATATTATAAGAAAATCAGAAGACAAAGGATAGTCTATCTCTCAGATCTGTGGAGAAGGAAGAAATTCATGATCAAAGAACTAGAGTACATTATAGAATGCAAAGGGAATATTGTTTTTTCTTGTGCATCATGATAATTGTAGAAGAATGTATAAAAGAATTGCACATGTTTAACACACATTGAATTACTTGCTATTTAGAGGAGGGGATTGGAGAAAGGGAGGGAGAAAAAAATTTGGAACACAAGGTTTTGTAAAGATGAATGTTGAAAACTTTATTCAAATATTTTGAAAAAAAAAACTTAAAAAATAAAACAATGCTGTTTAGTGTTCCATTTTTAAAGAACCAAACTTTTTTTTACAAAGGATAGAGCTAAATTTTCAACTAGTTTTACATATAGAAAAATAAAAAGAAATGTTCTCTAGCTTTAAACTATAACTAGGAAAAAAGTTCTAAAAATCATGAAATCATTGACACCGAATATTCAAAAAATATTAAAAAAACAAGGCTAACTTTAAACCATATACATACACACATATACAAATGTGTAAGCATATGTAAGTAGTTGTTTGTGCTTATATGCATATGTCTATATAAATATGTATGCATGAGTTCACATGTATATATATGTGTGTATATGTATATATACATATATGTGTGTATATATGCACATATGTTTGCATGTATGTATGTAAGTTTGTATTATGTTTATATGGACTGGATTTATTCTAGCACCTACCACCTTCTGTAATACAGGGTAAACAACCTACTTTCTTTCAAGTACTTTTGGACTGCATATTGATAAGAATATCATAAGAATAAACAAGCTAGATAACAACCCCATTTTGTAATAGAAACTCCATTTAAACCTCATTCAGTAATAATGACAGGAAAATTTAAAAAAAAAAAAAAACTAATACAGGGAAAATGCTGTTTTATACTGATTAACTCACCAAGGTCCAAAGTAGGTATAAATCTATTCCCTGCAAACTATTTGCTCTTATTATCATTATTTGTGTCTGAGATTGTCTGTTATAGTCTTTGCTATAACACATGTTATAGTGCATGTGTGTTGGTGTGTTTATGTGTGTGTGTGTGTGTATCTATATGTATGTATATTGAAGGCCTTTAACAGGCAGCATGATGTAACCAAAAGCACACTGTTGAGAGAGCAAAAAAAGACAATGTCTGGAATCCTGGGTCTAATACTAGACTAAGTTATTTGAGAACATGGCACATACTTATTTAAATCTATCATTTCTTGTCACTTAGGACACCTTAGAAGCTTTATAAAAGTGTATCAGAAGAAAGGAAATAAGTATTTATTAAATACGTATTATGTATTACATACTATGTTAAGCTCTTTAAAATAGTCACATGGCTTACACAAAAGTTCTGGGAGGTAGGTACTAATATTGTCCCCTCTTGAGAAAGGAAACAAAAACAGAGGAGAATTGATTTGCCCAGGGTCAAATAGCTAATCAGTTTCTCAGATTAGATGTAAACTCAGGGCTTTGAGTCTCAGGTTCAGTTATCTATTCAATGAGTTACCTCATTTCCTGTTACATTGTATAGTAGAGCTATTTTTAACAGTCACTGTGTTTCTGTGAGTCTGTTTTCTCGATTATAAAGGAGAAATATTAAGGTGTATACTATGTACCTCATGGGGAATGTTGGGAGGAAAGTGTTTTATAAATTGTAAAGCATGACATGAATATGAATTATTAATATTGTTAAGAATAAGGAGAGATAAAGGAGAAAAGTTGAAAATTCAAAAAAGTCGATACAAATTTTCCTGAATTTCATTTAGTTTATAGAGTTGTGAACATTCTCTCTGGGTAAAATTCCCATTGATATTTAGAAATGTTGATTTGTATTGTTTTCCCTCATTTGCTCCTAATTGCTTTTTAAATAACATTTGTTTGGCATGGCAGTTTTAGAAATGAATATTCCATGGAGCAAAAAATGATTTTGAAAAGTGCTATATGAAGAATTTTTATCTCCAATGTATCCTGTTTATATCTTATGCATACACTGTTGTTTACATGTCTTTCCCATTAGACTGTGAGCTACTTGTTACCTCCCCTTGCATTCTCAGAACTTGACACAATGCCTGGCACATAGTAGCTTTTTTGTTGTGATAATTTGTTGTGTTTCTTTAAATGGCAGTGAAAATAAATGCTTCAATTAAATTGTAGTTTCTGCAAAACGATGATTAAAATAAACAGTTAGCTAAGTATAAAATGGAGTGATATGGAGATGGTTCCACAAACATCAAAGTTAAGCAATGAAACTGACTACAAATCAATATAGGAACTGATTCTTCATTTGACTTTTTACTAATATGGAGAAATGCCAACAACAATAAAGTTGTAATAAATTATAAATTATAATCAACATTGCAACCTGGCCATTTAACTTTCTATCAAAATATCATTTTAGCATTTTGACATGTTTTAAAATTCAAATTAATGAATTGTCCTTTTAATATGTGATTTTTATTTCAAAGCAATAAACATGTAAATCACACTACTCGGTTTTTATTTGATTAGGAAAAGTGGCCATCTATAGTCTCAAATAATCCCAGAATTCCAATTTTGGATTTGCTTGGAAGTCACCCGATTTGATCTGTACCAAAACTATAACCTCTTCTAATATTTTACAAGTTATCTGACTTTTCCTTGATGATCTCTAGTACATATGAATTAATTATTTACTGATGGAATCAAATCATTTTTGTAGTAGTTCTTAATTTAGTAATTTTTAAAATTTATTTATTGAGCCAACTCTTGCTTCTAGGAGACTTCTAACCAATGTTTTCAGTTCTTCTCTCTGAATCCAAACAGAATGAGTTTAAGTCCTCTAGCATACAGCAACCTTTCAAATATTTGAATATGAGCAACTGAAATATTGTCCAAGTAGTGACCTGACTGAACACAGGAGAAGCCCCACAAATCAACAAGAAAGCCATAGGTCAACATCAGAGCCATCAGTTAAGCACTATGTATTTGCAGCACACTCTGGTGAATCGTGAAAAATTGCCACATTTGGATGTGTATGTATATATACATAAACACACATATTTATGTATATGTACACATAAACATATGTGTGCATACATATACTTATATCTACACATAGATAAATACACATGCATATTTCTGCATGAACAAGTATGTCAGGAGGTAGAAGAAAGCAGAAATATACTACTTGAGCGTGAGATTTCATCATTATTGGTAAACCCAAGGCAAAATTACTGTCATTATTCTAGGCCATAGTTTCAGGGAAACAAAGATTTTTGCAAACCTGGGAGAGAATATAGCCAGGATGTTACCAAGCAAAGTCTTCCAATAAAAGAATTAAACTGGAGACTACAGTTGGGAACTAGGAAGCAAAGTCATCTTCTATCCTACAATTATTGGAATGAAGGTGCAGAAACAGGAGTCAATTGGAACCTCTTTCTCTTATACCCAAGATGTTTCATAAATTCAATGTGAATTTAAGAGGCTTGAAACTGAAAATGGGAAACCGTATCAAGACAAAGAGCAATGGTCGATTGTGTTGGATTGGACAAGGAGCAGGAAAAGAAATGAACTTTAGTCATGTGACTGACTTTTTTTTGTGTGTTTTTTTTTTTTTTTTTAATTCAACCTCTAGTCTACCCTGAGGTTTACAGCTGAATGACTGTGGTAGGAAGTTCAGGCAATAAGGGACCTTGCATATTTGTTTCTCTGAACCTGCAGAGTCTTGGGAATGGAAACAAGCTGTAATTTATTAGATTTCTAAATGAGGACAAGACTTCAATAGGGTTGGACTTAACCCAGGATCAACAATTTGAAATATCTCAGACCAGGCAAGTAGCAATTAGACATTGCTATAGACCTAAATTCATAATTGATATATATATATATATATATATATATATATATATATATATATATATAAAATACCAATTTTTCCTCAGTCTCTACAGCGTTTGTCATTTTTCTTTTCTTTCATAAAAATCAATCTAATAATGTAAGATAATATCAGAAAATTATTTTAATAGTTATTACTCTAATTATTAGTAACTTAGAGCATTTTTCTGATGACTAGATAGCTTTGATTTCTTCTTTTGAAAAGTGCCTGTTCATATCCTTTAATCATTAATCAATTTGAGAAATATTCTTTTTTATAAATTTTTCTTAGTTTTATATACATGTGTGTGTATGTGTGTGTGTGTGTGTGTGTGAGAGAGAGAGAGAGAGAGAGAGGGAGAGAGAGAGAGTGAGAGAGAGAGATGAAGCTTTTGTCAGGAAAAAAAAAAATGTAAAGAATTGTTCCCTGCTTTTCTTCAAATTTTGGCTGTATCAATTTTAGATTTTTTTTTTATTTCATGGAATCAACATTATTTATTTTACTTCCTCTGGGTCTCTCAATCTCTTATTTGATAAAACTCTTGTCTCTAGATCTGACAGGTCCATTTTCTCGTGCTCCTTAATTGTTTCATGACATCACTTTTTATGAATATTTGAAGAATTATATTTTTGAAAATGGAAAATAATTCTGATAAATGAACAAGAAATAAAATAAATTTTTTTTTAATTTACCCAATTAGTTGTCAATAAAAGTAAACTTCTAAAATTATCAAGTTCCCAGAATAACAGAGTAAAAAAAACAATATTAAAAAAAATATATCTAGAGGGAAAAAATTGCAAGTCATAAATGATTTTCCAAAGAAAAAGTTCAGACCAGAATGAAATGAATTTTATCAATCATTAAAAAATTATTAATTCCAATATTATATTAGCATTTGAAAAAATGTAAAATATTTTTACATTCTATGATACCTGTAGAGAAGTAAAAGAAAATTATAAAACAATATTATATTTGGGCATAAAATATAGCTAAAATATTATCAGAGACTGCAACCATATGTCACAAAGATAATATATTATGATGTTTGGTTTTACCAGAAATATAATATTGGTTCAATATTAACAATATTATAAGCACTCTATGTTAACAACAACAACAACAACAAAACAACCTTATGATCAAATATTAAAATTTTTCTTCTAAAGCTTTTGAAAAGTTGAAATACCCATTAGTATTTGTTTCTTTCTTGTTGTTGTTTTTTTTAATGGCTAGAATATACAGGAATTTAACTATTTCTTAATATGTCATATTTAACTAAAATGAAGAACCAGAACTCTATAATACACATGAACTAGAAATAATGCTTTTTTCTTTTCTTCCTTTTTGTTTTATTGGCTGTGGCAATTGGGATTAAGTGACTTGCCCAGGGTCACACAACTAGGAAGTGTTAATTGTCTGATGTCAGATTTGAACTGAAGTCCTCCTGACTTCAGGGCTGGTGCACTATACACCACTATACACTACACTACAGCACTACTAGTTGAGCCTGTGTTTTTGATCACATCAGAGGTTAAAAAAAATAATAAAAAATAAAAAATAATAATAAAAAAAAAGGTCCCTATTGCAATTCAGCCATTTGATATTTTGCCAGAAAAGCTAAATATAAAAATTATTCAAAATAAAGAAATTAGAAGAATAACAATATATTCTGGGCCAGAAATTAAAACGAGGTACTAAATGGAATTGAGGAGACAATGGTTAAATCTAATTTAGCAATGATTTAATCCTACAACAAATAATGGTTTCCTAGTGATATGATGATTGGTTTATACTCAGTGTGGAGCATATAAGCAGGGACTCAGAGCCACAGAAGCTGGCAGAGGCAGAGAAGGCAAAGGACTGGTGGTAGGAGCTCAAGCTATCGGAACCAAGGAGAGAGACAGGCTTCTAAGAAAACTAGCTGAGCCCCAAGTGAAGGAGACAAGACTTTGAAAGAGATCATAAAGGATTTGGACTTTAACACCTAGCTGTACTTGTGGTGATTACTCTGACTGAAACGAAGGCTGCTTCCAAGACCCCCAGAGATTCTAAGAAAAAGAAAACAAGAGAACATTATAGCAATAAGCAAAATGGATTAAAAAATGTCCCTTTTACCAATGTTACATTGTTTTACTCAGCTAATTCTAATGAAAAGTAAATACTAATAACAATAATAGTAACAACCCCTACACCATAATTGTAGAGTAGTGTGCAAATTAATAATCTTCATAATGTGGAGCATTTCTGTATATTATCTCCCCAAAGCCCCTACATAAATAGAAAATATTCATTTAAAATAACAATGTATAAAAATATTACTTAGACACATTAATACTGCCTGAGAACATCCTTATAATTTTTAGGTAATTAGATGGTAGAGTACTCAGTCAAGTGTACAATAGCTGATATAGCACTGGGCATGTAGTCATGAAAACCTGAGTTCAAATCTCTCCCCAGACACTTATTGTCTATATGATTGAACAAATCACTTCCCTCTGCTTTGTTAAGGACCATGCCTGGATGAAAAGAAAGGTCAATTCTCTGAGAACCTCTGCAGCTGTGGATTGTGACACTTGAGGGAGTTGCAAGGCAGCCTTTACTGACACAGGTGTTGCTTATGGAGTGGAAATGAAATAAATTGAAGGCAGAGGTGTTGGAATCCTTACTAACTGCTAACTAATTAGAGTTGATCTAATCTTACAAGAAGATGTTTTGGGCAGAACCTGAAACAAGGTACTAAGTAGAACTAATTAATACAAGGCTTGTGTTCACACCTTTACTCATTGGAGTTCAATGAGTTCATACCTCCCTTGAAGTTCTTTGGGCCAGAGAGCACTATGGGAGAAAACCCATAATCCCTCTCTCTGGAAGGAGCATAAATAGGCCAATGGGCCAGTCAAGGAAGTTCTTCAGAGAGTGAAGAAGCTACAAGTCGAGATTTCGCCGGAATGACATAAAGAGTAGAGCTGGCTGAAGGCTGAAGAAAGCAGAGGCAGAGGCTGAAGGACCAGACCTTTGGATTTAAAGACATTCGGAGAGAGCTCTCGGAACCAAGCAGAGAGATAGGCCGCTAAGCTAACCGGGCTATATTGGAGATAATAAAAGATCTGAACTTTTATCACCTGGCTGCGTTTTGAGAAGAAAAAGCTCACCCCATTTTGGCGCCCGAACAGGGACCGACAAAATCCTGATTCCAGGGAAGGCACCCAGAGAGAACTTTCATAATATTTTATAGAAGAACAAGAACCCCACATTTGAACTCCCGACATTTTGGCGCCCAACGTGGGGCTAACAGACCCCTCAGTGGATTTCAGTGGAAAAGCTACGATCCTGATCCAGTGGAAAAGCCTCTGATCCTGATCCAGTGGAAAAGTCTTCTTGACCCAAAAATTAGAGTGAGTACAACAAAGAAATTTTGTTAGAAGAGTTAAAGTAGAATTTCAGCTAAGATGGGACAGATATTTAGAAAACAGCCTGTTTCTGTTCAAGGAAAATGTTTAGAGAGCATTGTCAAAGTTATGGAAAGCCAAGGTTTAATTATAAGTTTACAGCAAATCACTGAACTTTTACAAACTGTAAAGGATATATGTCCTTGTTTCTCTCTTGATAAGGAATTAGATTTAAATGAATGGAAATTGGTTGGAGAGGATCTTTGTCAATTCTATGATAAAAATGGGCCTAACTCAATAATTAATACATATAATGTAATACAACTGGCTATAAGAAGTTATTTAAGTGATAGAATGATGAAAAGGAAAGTACAGGAGGAAGAAGTACCAACTTTATTGGGTGAAAAGGAGGACGAATCAGATGAGAATGGAGTTAATTACAATTCTAAGTGTGATACTTCACAGCAGGAGGAATTAGATGATTCCACATCTCATGACCCTCCCCCTGCAATTAACCCTTCATGTGTGGAACAAGGGGGAGGGAGAGAGACAGAAACACAGTCAGCTTCTCCTGTAAAGCAGAATTTGACAAGATTAGAAAAAGCATTAGTTAAAGCAAAAAACGAAGGAGAAGATATATCTGATTTTATAAATACATATCCTGTGATTGAAGAGCTCAACTCCTCAGGTCAAAAAGGGAGAAGATACACTCCTTTTAATTTGGAAAAAATTAAAGATTTGAAAAAGGGTTGCACTCTTTATGGGGCTACATCATCTTATGTGAAGATGTTACTGGATAATTTGTCTTATGAAATCTTAACCCCGAATGACTGGAAATCCATCGCTAAAACATGTCTTGAACCGGGACAAAATTTATTGTGGCTTTCAGAGTTTCATGAATTATGTAGGATTCAAGCCCAACGCAATAGGCAAACAGGAGCTATTGTACAAGTTGCTTTTGACCAACTAGCTGGAGAAGGTCAGTATGCAGAGAGTTCAGAACAGATTTATAATCCCATAACAGTGTATGAGCAAATTTCTAAGGCTGCAATAAAAGCTTGGAATTCTCTCCCTGGACAGAAAGATGGAAATAATGCTTTCACAAAAATAGAGCAAGGTCCCAATGAACCTTTTGCAGATTTTGTGGGACGTTTACAAACAGCTGTAATAAGAACCATTGGAGATAATGCAGCAACAGAAATAATGACCAGACATCTGGCTAAGGAAAATGCCAATGAGATTTGCAAGAGAATTATATGGGGGCTAGACAAAAATGCTCCTTTAGAAGAGATCATAAGACGCTGTGCCACAGTGGACATAAATGCTTTTTATGCCCAAACTATGATGAACATGGAAAGACAAGGTCCTTCTTGGCAGAGGAATTCTAGAGAAACTCGCCGATGTTTTCAGTGCGGAAAAATTGGACATTTGAGAGCTCAATGTAGAAATGGAGATAGAATGAGAAGACAGGGTGAGAGAAAACCCAAAACCCCATGTCCAAAATGTAACAGAGGCTTTCACTGGGCCTCTAAATGTATATTGACCCAGAGGAATGAGAGGCAGGACCCAGCTACAAAGTATCACTCAAAGGACAGGTGGGGCATGATAGTAGCTGAGGTTACACCCAGAGAGACTATAGAAATTCAGAACTCTGATGTCATCAACCAACAGAAAAGCAATCAGGATTATAGTTGGGAAGAATACAGGCCTTGTAAGACAACAAGGCAATATCCAGTGCAAACAGCTCCAATGTAATTACCAGGTGATGAGGAGAAATCCCAAATTTGGTAAATAGAAGGGAATTAGATTAACTGCTTGGGGAAGAGGATCTGCTTATATTTCCACAGATGAAGAAAGAATCAGATGGCTGACAATGAGACTGTCAAAAGGATTCTTAAAATCTTCAGAAATCATTGGATTTCCTAACACAAGATGAAACTATTTCAGTTCCTGAAAAACCAGCAAGAATCACTGGATTCCCTGAGATGAACAATTGTTGATGAGACTTTTTGCAGTACTTCAGAGTTTACAGGAATTATTAGATTCCTGGCACATGAACTAATGGACAATGGATTGCTTATGGACTATTTCTAGGACTTATGGACATGTGTAAATTTTCAGATTGATTCTTGTTATTTGTTACATTACTACTAGCCTGTGTTATATTGCTATGTGCTCATGTAAATTATGTATAATGCCTCCCATATTGATGGATTTATGTATACCATGTATATCTGTTACAAAGTTCTGGCCCATATTGATGGATTTATGTGTACCCCCTCAGAAACCGCCTATATTTTAAAACAAAAGAAAGGGGGAGATGTTGGAATCCTTACTAACTGCTAACTAATTAGAGTTGATCTAATCTTACAAGAAGATGTTTTGGGCAGAACCTGAAACAAGGTACTAAGTAGAACTAATTAATACAAGGCTTGTGTTCACACCTTTACTCATTGGAGTTCAATGAGTTCATACCTCCCTTGAAGCTCTTTGGGCCAGAGAGCACTATGGGAGAAAACCCATAATCCCTCTCTCTGGAAGGAGCATAAATAGGCCAATGGGCCAGTCAAGGAAGTTCTTCAGAGAGTGAAGAAGCTACAAGTCGAGATTTCGCCGGAATGACATGAAGAGTAGAGCTGGCTGGAGGCTGAAGAAAGCAGAGGCAGAGGCTGAAGGACCAGACCTTTGGATTTAAAGACATTCGGAGAGAGCTCTTGGAACCAAGCAGAGAGATAGGCCTCTAAGCTAACCGGGCTATATTGGAGATAATAAAAGATCTGAACTTTTATCACCTGGCTGCGTTTTGAGAAGAAAAAGCTCACCCCATTTTGGCGCCCGAACAGGGACCAACAAAATCCTGATTCCAGGGAAGGCACCCAGAGAGAACTTTCATAATATTTTATAGAAGAACAAGAACCCCACATTTGAACACCACACAGAGGGAAGAGGAGAGAGGTCAGATGACAGCAACTGCCTCTCAATGTCCTTGTGTCATTCTCTCACATGAGGAGATCCATTCTGCAGGTCTGGATTGGATCTCCAGCAGCCACTGACAGGTGGCTCCCATGTATAAACTTATGCTCCAAAGAGAATCATGATTTCAGTTGTCATCTTTTCCTTTTATTTGTGTATTGAGAGCCATTAATTATATCTAGTTATATTCATTTAGGCATATATAAAATAGAAATATATGATTACTTTAAATGTATAATATATATTTAAATATAAAATATATTATTATTATTGTATTGAAATATGTATTAAATATACAATAAGTCTCCATTTATGTGAAAAATATATGTGTGACCATATGTAATATATATGCATGTATATATGCATTTGTGTATGTACATACATACACAAAGGGCAGAGGAGTATAGAAAACAAGACTGATGGAAGTCCCTAAACCAAATTTTCTAGTCCTCTTAGTGAATTCCTTATTAGCAACAATTGTGTATTATTCTAGAGATTTTTTTAGTGGCAGAGCTAAGATCCCAGGACAGAAAACTTGTATTTCCTGGAGATACCATTAGTCAATTGATAAACAAAGATTTATGTACACTGTCCAATATATGGTCTCTAGGCATACATTTTCATAAAATATATTCTCTACTTTCAAGGAATTTACAATCTAGTTGAGGCACTAGTTAGTTATGCATGTATAAGTCATTAACTAGCAATACTAGAATTAGATAAGATAAGACATTAGAACTGGAGTTCATTTTCCCCATTTATATAAATGAGGAATTGTACTTGTTAGCTTCTAAAATCTCTTATATGATTAACTCAATGATCCTAAAATTGTGCAGTCACCATTGTACTTTTTCCTTATATGGAACATTGTACATAATAAAAGTAAGGATATTTTATAAAAGTCTTCTGAAGTCTGGAATGGCAAACTAAAAGATCTCAAATTACTGCAATATTCTCCCTGTCAAAAAGCCAGTAGTTTATAAATGAGGTGCTGAGCAAATGATAAACTAAACAAAATACTACTATTTCCTGGACTGAGTAGTAGCTAAAAAAAGTGCTATATAAATCCCTTCTTTTTCTTCCCTGTGCTTAGTTCTTAAAGGCATGATGCCTTTTTGTTCAGATAGAAGTCCATCTCTTGTGGTCTCCATGTATTATACAGGAGAGAAAAAGATAAATGATGTTTACACCAACCATTCTTGAACTGACATAAATCGAGTCAGACACATTCTTGTTGACATATAGAAACATCACCAAACAGTAAAATCTCTTTGCCTGGAATGCTGGGATATTGGAACTTGGTAACATCTTCATATTGAATTGTGTTCTGTGACCCAATTGCTGCCAGAGTATGAGTAGATTCTCTGTTTCACCAAGCAAAGGGAAATCTCAGGAGCAGCAAAACTACTATTCAGGACCAGAAAGAAGACAGACAGTTGGCCAGGAGGTGAGGGAGCTCAGCAGGAGCTCTGTGACCTGATGATACTCCCCATATTATTTATAAATGAGTTGAGTGTCACTGTCCCTGAAGAATCCTTGTATGATATCCTAGCTCATGGCTGAAACTGCATCCCTGACAATTTCAAATACAATTCAAATGCAATATCAATGTTTAAATGGGTTTTGAAATTTTTATTTCCATTTTGTTCATTTTTTTTTAGTTTGGAGGGATTTTTTAATGGATGAAAGAGAGGACAAAATACAAGAAATGTTGGGAATTCAAGAATATCTACCTCCCTCCCTTTCTTACAAGAAAGATCCCTATGTCAAGTATCTTCTCATGGATTTCATGATGCTATTTGGCCATGTCTATGTAGTTTAGCTGTAGTATAAAGTTACTTTCCTCCCTAGTATTGAAGAAGTATTCAAGTATAGGAAATATCTTCCTTCAAAGAATGTGGCATTAGTAGTTTCTTACAAAACTATAATTGCTGACTCTCAGGAAACATAATGACAAATTTTACATATAATCAAAAAAGAGCATTTAAAATTTTATTTTCTTATTATAGCATAGTATCTGTCACTGGCTGCAGAGTTATGATAAAACAAGTTCAAATCCTAGCTCTGACATTTTACTAAATGTGGTCCCAAGACAGGTCACTTAAGACCTCAAACTCTCAATTTTCACATTTCTGCTCACCTGGGAACAAGACAAGACCATGAAGCAAAAGTAGTTAATAATAAGAGCTAGCATTTATGAATTACTTTAAGGTTTTCAAGATGATAAGACACTTACTAGCTATAAGGCATTGAAAGTCACTTAACCCCTATTTGTCTCAGTTTTTTACACTCTAAAATGGGGTTAATAATAGCACTGATCTTCTATGGTGTTATGCCACAGTCTCCTTGATTGTCCTGCCTCAGTTTCCCTGCATTTGCTTCCCCAGAATTATAATACCTCAATTTCCCTGAGTTAGTATGAAACCCCTCCTTTTTCCATTCATTAAGGCTGAGATAATTAGGGCTGTACAGATCTAGTTACTCTGACATTCCAAAAGATAAGTCTCCAGATATCCTGTCTCAGATACTTAATTGACATTCTCTACCTCTATTTCTCCAGACTTCCTCTCTCTACGTGGACATCTCCTTAACTCCCAATTAGTAAAAATTTATAGTTCTCACCCCCAATCTGTCAAACCAAATTTATGGTCTGTCCTTGAAAATTCCTTCTGCCTTCTGCCTTTGTTTCTCTTCTCACTGAAGTCCTATAATAAAACTTTGGAGTCTCACTTTCTTTTTTTTTTTTTTTTTTTTTTTTTTTTATAATAAATTTTATTTTATTTAATAATAACTTCGCATTGACAGAATCCATGCCAGGATAATTTCTACACGACATTATCCCTTGCAATCACTTATGTTTCGTTTTTTCCCCCTCCCTCCCTCCTCCCGCCCCCAGGATGGCAAGCAGTCCTATATATGCTAAACATGTTGCAGTATATCCTAGATACAATACATATTTGCAGAACCAAACAGTTCTCTTGTTGCACAGGGGAATTGGATTCAGAAGGTAAAAATAACTCGGGAAGAAAATCAAAAATGCAAATAGTTCACATTCATTTCCCAGTATTCCTTCTTTGGGTGTAGCTGTTTCTGTCCATCATTTCTCCAATGAAACTCAGTTAAGTCTCTTTGTCAGAGGAATCCACTTCCATCAGAATACATCCTCATACAATATCGTTGTCGAAGTGTATAATGATCTCTGGTTCTGCTCATCTCACTTAGCATCAGTCCATGTAGGTCTCTCCAAGCCTCTCTGTATTCATCCTGCTGGTCATTCCTTACAGAGCAATAATATTCCATAACATTCATATACCACAATTTACCCAGCCATTCTCCAATTGATGGGCATCCATTCATTTTCAGTTTCTAGCCACTACAAACAGGGCTGCTACAAACATTTTGGCACATACAGGTCCCTTTCCCTTCTTTAGTATTTCTTTGGGATATAAGCCCAATAGAAACACTGTTGGATCAAAGGGTATGCACAGTTTGATAACTTTTTGGGCATAATTCCAGATCGCTCTCCAGAATGGCTGGATTCGTTCACAACTCCACCAACAATGCATCAATGTCCCGTTTTCCCGCATCCCCTCCAACATTCATCATTGTTTTTTCCTGTCATCTTAGCCAATCTGACAGGAGTGTAGTGATATCTCAGAGTTGTCTTAATTTGCATTTCTCTGATCATTAGTGATTTGGAACACTCTTTCATGTGAGTGATAATAGTTTCAATTTCTTCATCTGAAAATTGTCTGTTCATATCCTTTGACCATTTATCAATTGGAGAATGGCTTGATTTTTTATAAATTTGAGTCAGTTCTCTATATATTTTGGAAATGAGGCCTTTATCAGAACCTTTAATTGTAAAGATGTTTTCCCAGTTAGTTACTTCCCTACTAATCTTGTTTGCATTCGTTCTGTTTGTACAAAGGCTTTTTAATTTGATATAATCAAAATTTTCTATTTTGTGATTGGTAATGGTCTCTAGTTCATCTTTGGTCACAAATTTCTTTCTCCTCCACAAGTCTGAGAGATAAACTATCCTATGTTCCTCTAATTTATTTATAATCTCGTTCTTTATGCCTAGGTCATGGACCCATTTTGATCTTATCTTGGTATGTGGTGTTAAGTGTGGGTCCTTGCCTAATTTCTGCCATACTAATTTCCAGTTATCCCAGCAGTTTTTATCAAATAATGAAATCTTATCCCAAAATTTAGAATCTTGGGTTTGTCAAACACTAGATTGCTATAGTTGACTATTCTGTCTTGTGAACCTAACCTTTTCCACTGATCAACTAATCTATTTCTAAGCCAATACCAGATGGTTTTGGTGACTGCTGCTTTATAATATAATTTTAGATCAGGTACAGCTAGACCACCTTCATTTGATTTTTTTTTCATTAATTCCCTTGAGATTCTCGACTTTTTATTGTTCCATATGAATTTTGTTGTTATTTTTTCTAAATCATTAAAATATTTTCTTGGAAGTCTGATTGGTATAGCACTAAATAAATAGATTAGTTTAGGGAGTATTGTCATCTTTATTATATTTGCTCGGCCTATCCAAGAGCACTTAATATTTTTCCAATTATTTAAGTCTGACTTTATTTGTGTGAAAACTTTTTTGTAATTTTGCTCATATAATTCCTGACTTTCCTTTGGTAGGTAGATTCCCAAATATTTTATGCTATCAACAGTTATTTTGAATGGAATTTCTCTTTGTATCTCTTGCTCTTGGATTTTGTTGGTGGTGTATAAGAATGCTGAGGATTTATGGGGATTTATTTTGTATCCTGCTACTTTGCTAAAATTATGAATTATTTCTAATAGCTTTTTAGTAGAATCTCTGGGGTTTTCTAGGTATACCATCATATCATCTGCAAAGAGTGATAGTTTGGTTTCCTCATTGCCTACTCTAATTCCTTTAATCTCTTTCTCGACTCTTATTGCAGAGGCCAGTGTTTCTAATACAATATTGAATAATAATGGTGATAGTGGGCAACCTTGCTTCACTCCAGATCTTACCGGGAAAGGTTCCAGTTTTTCCCCATTGCATATGATGCTTACTGAAGGTTTAAAATATATGCTCCTAACTATTTTAAGGAAAAGTCCTTTTATTCCTATGCTCTCAAGTGTTTTTATTAGGAATGGCTGTTGGATTTTATCAAATGCTTTTTCTGCATCTATTGAAATGATCATATGGTTTTTGTTTGTTTGGTTGTTGATATAGTCAATTATGTTAATAGTTTTCCTAATATTGAACCAGCCCTGCATTCCTGGTATAAATCCTACTTGGTCATAGTGTATTATCCTGGGGATGATTTTCTGTAATCTTTTTGCTAATATTTTATTTAAGATTTTAGCATCAATATTCATTAGGGAGATTGGTCTATAATTTTCTTTCTCTGTTTTCAGCCTACCTGGTTTAGGTAACAGTACCATATCTGTGTCATAAAAGGAGTTTGGTAGGACTCCTTCAATCCCTACTTCTTCAAATAGTTTATTTAGCATTGGAGTTAATTGATCTTTAAATGTTTGATAGAATTCAGATGTAAATCCATCTGGTCCTGGGGTTTTTTTCTTAGGGAGTTGATTGATAGTTTGTTCTATTTCTTTTTCTGAGATAGGAGTGTTTAGGATATTTACTTCTTCCTCTGTTAGTTTAGGTAAGCTATATTTTTGGAGGTATTCTTCTATTTCATTTAAGTTGTCGAATTTATTGGCGTAAAGTTGGGCAAAGTAACTCCTAATTATTGCTCTAATTTCCTCTTCGTTAGTGGTGAGTTCTCCCTTTTCATTTTTAAGACTAACAATTTGATTTTCCTCTTTCCTTTTTTTAATCAGATTTACTAAGGGTTTGTCTATTTTGTTGGTTTTTTCATAGAACCAACTCTTAGTTTTATTAATCAATTCAATAGTTTTTTTACTTTCAATTTTATTGATCTCTCCTTTTATTTTTTGAATTTCAAGTTTAGTGTTTGATTGGGGGTTTTTAATTTGTTCCTTTTCTAGCATTTTTAGTTGCAAGCCCAATTCATTGACCTTCTCTTTCTCTATTTTATACAAATAGGCCTCTAGAGATATGAGATTTCCCCTTATTACCGCTTTGGCTGCATCCCATACATTTTGGTATGATGTCTCATTATTATCATTTTCTTGGATGAAGTTATTAATTATGTCTATAATTTGCTGTTTCACCCAATCATTCTTTAGTATGAGATTATTTAGTTTCCAATTATTTTTTGGTCTACTTTCCTGTGGCTTTTTATTGAATGTAATTTTCAATGCATCATGGTCTGAAAAGGATGCATTCACTATTTCTGCCTTACTGCATTTGAGTTTGAGGTTTTTATGTCCTAATATATGATCAATTTTTGTATAAGTTCCATGAACTGCTGAAAAGAAGGTGTACTCCTTTCTGTCCCCATTACATTTTCTCCAGAGATCTATCATATCTAATTTTTCTAGTATTCTATTTATCTCTTTGACTTCTTTCTTATTTATTTTGTGGTTTGATTTATCTAATTCTGAGAGTGCAAGGTTGAGATCTCCCACTATTATAGTTTTACTGTCTATTTCTTCTTGCAGCTCTCTTAATTTCTCTTTTAGGAATTTAGATGCTACACTACTTGGTGCATATATATTTAATATAGATACTTCTTCATTATTCATTCTACCCTTTAGCAAGATATAGTGCCCTTCCTTATCTCTTTTGATTAGATCAATTTTTGCTTTAGCTTGATCTGAGATCAGGATGGCTACCCCTGCTTTTTTGGCTTCACCTGAAGCATAGTAGATTTTGCTCCAACCTTTTACCTTTAACCTGCATGTATCACCCCGCTTCAGGTGTGTTTCCTGTATACAACATATTGTAGGATTCTGGCTTTTAATCCATTCTGCTAACCGCTTCCTCTTTATAGAGGAGTTTACCCCGTTCACATTTATGGTTAAAATGACCAATTCTGTATTACTTGCCATCTTGTTAACCCCGGTTTATGCTTTTCTCCCTTCTTACTCCCTTACCCCCTCCCTTACCCCCCTTCCCAGTATTAAGCTTGTGAGCTCCCCTTGCTTCTCACAGCCCTCCCTTTTTCAGTATCCCTCCCCCCTTAGAGTTCCCCCCCCCCAACTTACCCCTTTCCCTCCCAGTTACCGTATTCCCTTCCACTTAGCTTATTCCTTCCTTTTTCACTTTTCCCTTCTCACTTTTCAATGAGGGGGAGAAGTTTCACCATAGATTGAATATGTCTAAAATTCTTCTCTTACTGCCAATTCTGAAAGCAGTAAAATACTCACTATTTTCATTCCTCTCCATTCTTTCTCTCAGATTTACTAGGTTTTCTTTGCCTCTTCATGAAATGTAGTACCCCCACTTTCCCTTTTTTCTAGTACAATGTCCTTTCCACAACTAGTTTCTAGAACAAGGTATACATGTATTCTTTATACATCTTTACAGCCGAAATATAGTTCCCAAGATTAATCTTTACCTTTTTAGATTTCTCTTGAGTTCTGTGCTTGTAGATCAAATTTTTTGTTAAGTTCTGGCTTTTTCATCAGAAATAGATGAAATTCGCTTATTTCGTTGAATGTCCATCTTCTTCCTTGGAAAAAGATGCTCAATCTCGCTGGGTAAGTTATTTTTGGTTGCATACCAAGTTCCTTAGCCTTTCGGAATATCATATTCCAGGCCCTTCGATCCTTTAATGTGGATGCTGCCAGATCCTGGGTGATCCTTATTGTGGCTCCTTGATACTTGAATTGGGTTTTTCTAGCCGCTTGCAGTATTTTTTCCTTTGCCTGAGGGTTCTGGCATTTGGCCACTATATTCCTTGGTGTTTTGATTTTAGGATCCCTTTCAGTAGGGGATCGATGAATTCTTTCAATGTCTATTTTACCTTCTGTTTCTATGACTTCTGGGCAGTTCTCTTTGATAATTTCCTGGAAGATAGTGTTCAGGCTTTTTTTTTCATCATACTTTTCTGGAAGTCCGATGATTCTCAGGTTGTCTCTCCTGGATCTGTTTTCCAGGTCTGTTGTCTTCCCCAGAAGGTATTTCACATCCTTTTCCATTGTTTGATTTTTTTGGATTTGCTTGACTGATTCTTCTTGTCTCCTCGAGTCATTCAATTCCAATTGTTCGACCCTGATTTTCAGTGAGGTATTTTCTTCACTCACTTTTTTAAGATCTTTTTCTAATTGTCCAATTGAGTTCTTTTGTTCTGTGGAATTTTTTTCCATTTCGCCAATTTTGTTTTTTAGAGAGCTGTTTTCTGTTTCCAGTTCACTAATCCTATTTTTCAAGGATTTGGTTTCTTTATCCACTCTCTCTTTAACTGACTTCTCCAGCTCTTTTGCCAAGCCTCCCTCTCCTTTTGCAGAGCCTCCCTCTCCTTTTCCCATTTTTCTTCTAGCTCCCTTGTGAGAGCCTTTTTAATTTCCTCCATGAGATTCATCTGTGCTGAGGGACATAAGGTCTCTTCCTTCGGGGATTCACCTGGGGACTGTTTGTTTTTAGTCTCCTCAGGGTTTGGAGTCTGCTCTTTATCTGTATAAAAGCTGTCCAGGGTTAAATTCTTTTTCAGTTTCTTGCTCATTCTGTCTATTTATCAAAGACAAACTATCAAAGAAACAGAAGGAAAAAAAACCCCTTGAATGAGGCTGCTTTCTTTGGGGGAGGGGCAGGGTATTCGTGAGGCACAGGTCCTACTGTGCTATGGCGCCTGCGCACTGAGATCCGAGCGCTCTGAGATCCGAGCGGGCTAAGACACTGTGGGGGAGGGGTGGCCAGGTCCCGAGAAACTCCAGCTGTTTGGGATTGTATTCTTCACCCCCGGTGTTTTTAGCTTCTCTGCTGCTGGCTGGCTGCTGACTTGCTCCTATAGCAAAGCTCTCACCGCAGAGACGGCTGCGATCGCGTCCTACCCCCTTTCCGCTCCACCCGGTTCTGAGCTGCTATCTGTGCTCTGGTTGCCGCTGCTGCCCGCAGACTGCTTCCAAATACCGTCCCCGCCCTCGCGCAAAAACAGACCTTTCTTGACGAGTCTCAAGGATGGTTTCTCTTGGTAAGTAATTGTATGGTTTTTTTTCAGTCGAGCATTAATTCAGAGGCATGAAATGAAATGAATAGTGAGAGAAAAACACGGAGATTACACAGAAGTGTATTTCCTCTCCGCCATCTTGGCCGGAAGTCCGGAGTCTCACTTTCAATACTGGATACTCTGAGATGAGAGTCCAATCCAGTCAATCTATTAAGCTCTCCAATAAATAGAATATTAAAAACTCTCTAATCTCTCTCTTGCCTCAGTTTCTTTGGCATTATAACGGTTCCTGTAAAGTTTAAATGATTTAAAAATTATTATTTTCTTTATTAAAGTTTATATTCAAAACATATATCCATGGAAAATTCTTTAACATTAACTCTTGTATAATCTTGTGTTCCAATCCCCACCTTCCTCCATCTCCTCCCCTAGATGGCAAATAGTCCAAAATATGTTAAAGATGGTAGAAATATATGTTAAATCCAATGTTTGAATACATATTTATACAATTATCTTGCTACACAAGAAAAATCAAATCAAACCAGAAAAAAAATTAGAAAGAAAATTAAAAGCAAGCAAACAACAACAAAAACAATGAAAATGCTATGTTGTGATCCACTCTCTATTCTTATTGTTCTCTCTCTGGGTGTAGATGGTTCTCTTTAACAAGAGGAACTGGTTTGAATCATCTCAATGTTAAAGAGAGCCTCATTCATCAGAATTGATCATCAAATAATCTTCTTCTTGTCGTGTATAATGATCTACTGGTTCTTCTCATTTCATTAAGCATCAGTTCATGTAAGTCTCTCCAGGACTCTAACATCATCTTGCTGTTCATTGCTTACAGAAAAATAATATCCCATAACATTCATATACCATAATTTATTCAACCATTGTCCAACTGATGGGCATCTACTCAGTTTCCAGTTTTTTGTCACTACAAAAAGGGCTGTTGCAAATATTTTTGTACATGTGGATACCTTTCCTCTTTGGGATATAAGCGTAGTAGAAACACTGCTGGATCAAAAGGTATGCACAATTTGATAATTCTTTGGGCAGTTCCAAATTGATCTCTAGAATGGCTGGATCCATTTACAATTCCACCAAAAATATATTAGTGTCTCAGTTTTCCCATATCCCTTCCAACATTTGTCATTATCTTTTCCTATCATCTTGGCCAATCTGAGAGGTATGTACTAGTATCTCAAAGTTGTCTTAATTTGCATTTCTCTGATCAATAATGATTTAGAGCACTTTTTAATATGGCTAAAAATGTTTTAAATTTCTTCATCTGGAAATTGTCTTCATATTCTTTGAACATTTATCAATTGGAGAATAGCTAGAATTCTTATAAATTTGAGGAAATTCTCTATATATTTTAGAAATGAGGCCTTTATCAGAACCCTTGAATGTAAAAATGTTTTCCCAGTTTATTGCTTCCCTTCTAATCTTGTTTGTATTCGTTTTTGTACAAATATATATTTTTTAACTTAATATAATAAAAATATCCAATAATTATCTCTAGTACTTCTCTGGTCAAAATTCCTCCCTCCCCCACATATCTGAGAGGTAAACTATCCTATATTTTTCTAAATTGTTTAAAATATCATTCTTTATGTCTAGATCATGAGCCCATTTCAACCTTATCTTGATATACAATGTTAGCTATGCATCAGTGCCTAATTTCTGCCATACTAGTTTCCTAGTTTCCCAGCAGTTTATGTCAAAGAGTGAGTTCTTTTTTTTTTTTTTTTTTTTTTAATTTTATTTTATTTAATAATAACTTTGTATTGACAGAATCCATGCCAGGATAATTTTTACACGACATTATCCCTTGCAATCACTTATGTTTCGTTTTTTCCCCTCCCTCCCTCCTCCCCCCCCCAAGATGGCAAGCAGTCCTATATATGTTAAATATGTTGCAGTATATCCTAGATACAATACATATTTGCAGAACCGAACAGTTCTCCCGCTGCACAGGGAGAATTGGATTCAGAAGGTAAAAATAACTCGGGAAGAAAATCAAAAATGCAAATAGTTCACATTCATTTCCCAGTATTCCTTCTTTGGGTGTAGCTGTTTCTGTCGATCATTTCTCCAATGAAACTCAGTTAAGTCTCTTTGTCAGAGAAATCCACTTCCATCAGAATACATCCTCATACAATATCGTTGTCGAAGTGTATAATGATCTCCTGGTTCTGCTCATCTCACTTAGCATCAGTCCATGTAGGTCTCTCCAAGCCTCTCTGTATTCATCCTGCTGGTCATTCCTTACAGAGCAATAATATTCCATAACATTCATATACCACAATTTACCCAGCCATTCTCCAATTGATGGGCATCCATTCATTTTCCAGTTTCTAGCCACTACATACAGGGCTGCTACAAACATTTTGGCACATACAGGTCCCCTTCCCTTTTTTAGTATCTCTTTGGGGTATAAGCCCAATAGAAACACTGCTGGATCAAAGGGTATGCACAGTTTGGTAACTTTTTGGGCATAATTCCAGATCGTTCTCCAGAATGGCTGGATTCATTCACAACTCCACCAACAATGCATCAGTGTCCCCGTTTTCCCGCATCCCCTCCAACATTCATCATTATTTTTTCCTGTCATCTTAGCCAATCTGATAGGTGTGTAGTGATATCTCAGAGTTGTCTTAATTTGCATTTCTCTGATCAATAGTGATTTGGAACACTCTTTCATGTGAGTGGTAATAGTTTCAATTTCTTCATCTGAAAATTGTCTGTTCATATCCTTTGACCATTTATCAATTGGAGAATGGCTTGATTTTTTATAAATTTGAGTCAGTTCTCTATATATTTTGGAAATGAGGCCTTTATCAGAACCTTTAATTGTAAAGATGTTTTCCCAGTTTGTTACTTCCCTACTAATCTTGTTTGCATTCGTTCTCTTTGTACAAAGGCTTTTTAATTTGATATAATCAAAATTTTCTATTTTGTGATCGGTAATGGTCTCTAGTTCATCTTTGGTCACAAATTTCTTTCTCCTCCACAAGTCTGAGAGATAAACTATCCTATGTTCCTCTAATTTATTTATAATCTCATTCTTTATGCCTAGGTCATGGACCCATTTTGATCTTATCTTGGTATGTGGTGTTAAGTGTGGGTCCTTGCCTAATTTCTGCCATACTAATTTCCAGTTATCCCAGCAGTTTTTATCAAATAATGAAATCTTATCCCAAAATTTAGAATCTTTGGGTTTGTCAAACACTAGATTGCTATAGTTGACTATTCTGTCTTGTGAACCTAACCTTTTCCACTGATCAACTAATCTATTTCTAAGCCAATACCAAATGGTTTTGGTGACTGCTGCTTTATAATATAATTTTAGATCAGGTACAGCTAGACCACCTTCATTTGATTTTTTTTTCATTAATTCCCTTGAGATTCTCGACTTTTTATTGTTCCATATGAATTTTGTTGTTATTTTTTCTAAATCATTAAAATATTTTCTTGGAAGTCTGATTGGTATAGCACTAAATAAATAGATTAGTTTAGGGAGTATTGTCATCTTTATTATATTTGCTCGGCCTATCCAAGAGCACTTAATATTTTTCCAATTATTTAAGTCTGACTTTATTTGTGTGAAAACTTTTTTGTAATTTTGCTCATATAATTCCTGACTTTCCTTTGGTAGGTAGATTCCCAAATATTTTATGCTATCAACAGTTATTCTGAATGGAATTTCTCTTTGTATCTCTTGCTCTTGGATTTTGTTGGTGGTGTATAAGAATGCTGAGGATTTATGGGGATTTATTTTGTATCCTGCTACTTTGCTAAAATTATGAATTATTTCTAATAGCTTTTTAGTAGAATCTCTGGGGTTTTCTAGGTATACCATCATATCATCTGCAAAGAGTGATAGTTTGGTTTCCTCTTTGCCTACTCTAATTCCTTTAATCTCTTTCTCGACTCTTATTGCAGAGGCCAGTGTTTCTAATACAATATTGAATAATAATGGTGATAGTGGGCAACCTTGCTTCACTCCAGATCTTACCGGGAAAGGTTCCAGTTTTTCCCCATTGCATATGATGCTTACTGAAGGTTTAAAATATATGCTCCTAACTATTTTAAGGAAAAGTCCTTTTATTCCTATGCTCTCAAGTGTTTTTATTAGGAATGGCTGTTGGATTTTATCAAATGCTTTTTCTGCATCTATTGAGATGATCATATGGTTCTTGTTTGGTTGGTTGTTGATATAGTCAATTATGTTAATAGTTTTCCTAATATTGAACCAGCCCTGCATTCCTGGTATAAATCCTACTTGGTCATAGTGTATTATCCTGGGGATGATTTTCTGTAATCATTTTGCTAATATTTTATTTAAGATTTTAGCATCAATATTCATTAGGGAGATTGGTCTATAATTTTCTTTCTCTGTTTTCAGCCTACCTGGTTTAGGTATCAGTACCATATCTGTGTCATAAAAGGAGTTTGGTAGGACTCCTTCAATTCCTACTTCTTCAAATAGTTTATTTAGCATTGGAGTTAATTGATCTTTAAATGTTTGATAGAATTCAGATGTAAATCCATCTGGTCCTGGGGTTTTTTTCTTAGGGAGTTGATTGATAGTTTGTTCTATTTCTTTTTCTGAGATAGGAGTGTTTAGGATATTTACTTCTTCCTCTGTTAGTTTAGGCAAGCTATATTTTTGGAGGTATTCTTCTATTTCATTTAAGTTGTCGAATTTATTGGCGTAAAGTTGGGCAAAGTAACTCCTAATTATTGCTCTAATTTCCTCTTCGTTAGTGGTGAGTTCTCCCTTTTCATTTTTAAGACTAACAATTTGATTTTCCTCTTTCCTTTTTTTAATCAGATTTACTAAGGGTTTGTCTATTTTGTTGGTTTTTTCATAGAACCAACTCTTAGTTTTATTAATCAATTCAATAGTTTTTTTACTTTCAATTTTATTGATCTCTCCTTTTATTTTTTGAATTTCAAGTTTAGTGTTTGATTGGGGGTTTTTAATTTGTTCCTTTTCTAGCATTTTTAGTTGCAAGCCCAATTCATTGACCTTCTCTTTCTCTATTTTATACAAATAGGCCTCTAGAGATATGAGATTTCCCCTTATTACCGCTTTGGCTGCATCCCATACATTTTGGTATGATGTCTCATTATTATCATTTTCTTGGATGAAGTTATTAATTATGTCTATAATTTGCTGTTTCACCCAATCATTCTTTAGTATGAGATTATTTAGTTTCCAATTATTTTTTGGTCTACTTTCCTGTGGCTTTTTATTGAATGTAATTTTCAATGCATCATGGTCTGAAAAGGATGCATTCACTATTTCTGCCTTACTGCATTTGAGTTTGAGGTTTTTATGTCCTAATATATGGTCAATTTTTGTATAAGTTCCATGAACTGCTGAAAAGAAGGTGTACTCCTTTCTGTCCCCATTACATTTTCTCCAGAGATCTATCATATCTAATTTTTCTAGTATTCTATTTACCTCTTTGACTTCTTTCTTATTTATTTTGTGTTTTGATTTATCTAATTCTGAGAGTGCAAGGTTGAGATCTCCCACTATTATAGTTTTACTGTCTATTTCTTCTTGCAGCTCTCTTAATTTCTCTTTTAAGAATTTAGATGCTACACTACTTGGTGCATATATGTTTATTATAGATACTTCTTCATTATTCATTCTACCCTTTAGCAAGATATAGTGCCCTTCCTTATCTCTTTTGATTAGATCAATTTTTGCTTTAGCTTGATCTGAGATCAGGATGGCTACCCCTGCTTTTTTGACTTCACCTGAAGCATAATAGATTTTGCTCCAACCTTTTACCTTTAACCTGCATGTATCTCCCCGCTTCAGGTGTGTTTCCTGTATACAACATATTGTAGGATTCTGGCTTTTAATCCATTCTGCTAACCGCTTCCTCTTTATAGAGGAGTTTACCCCGTTCACATTTATGGTTAAAATGACCAATTCTGTATTACTTGCCATCTTGTTAACCCCGGTTTATGCTTTTCTCCCTTCTTTCCCCCTTACCCCCCTTCCCAGTATTGAGCTTGTGAGCTCCACTTGCTTCTCACAGCCCTCCCTTTTTCAGGATCCCCTCCCCCCCTTAGAGTCCCCCCCCCCCAACTTGCCCCTTTCCCTCCCAGTTACCATATTCCCTTCCATTTAGCTTATTCCTTCCTTTTTCACTTTTCCCTTCTCACTTTTCAATGAGGTGGGAGAAGTTTCACCATAGATTGAATATGTCTAAAATTCTTCTCTTAATGCCAATTCTGAAAGCAGTAAAATACTCACTATATTCATCCCTCTCCATTCTTTCTCTCAGATATATTAGGTTTTCTTTGCCTCTTCATGAGATACCACTTTCCCTTATTTCTGGTACAATGTCCTTTCCACATCTAGTTTCTAGAACAAGGTATACATGTATTCTTTATACAACTTTATAGCCGAAATATAGTTCCCAAGATTAATCTTTACCTTTTTAGATTTCTCTTGAGTTCTGTGCTTGTAGATCAAATTTTTTGTTAAGTTCTGGCTTTTTCATCAGAAATAGATGAAATTCGCTTATTTCGTTGAATGTCCATCTTCTTCCCTGGAAAAAGATGCTCAATCTCGCTGGGTAAGTCATTTTTGGTTGCATACCAAGTTCATTAGCCTTTCGGAATATCATATTCCAGGCCCTTCGATCCTTTAATGTGGATGCTGCCAGATCCTGGGTGATCCTTATTGTGGCTCCTTGATACTTGAATTGGGTTTTTCTAGCCGCTTGCAGTATTTTTTCCTTTGCCTGAGGGTTCTGGCATTTGGCCACTATATTCCTTGGTGTTTTGATTTTAGGATCCCTTTCAGTAGGGGATCGATGAATCCTTTCAATGTCTATTTTACCTTCTGTTTCTATGACTTCTGGGCAGTTCTCTTTGATAATTTCCTGGAAAATAGTGTCCAGGCTTTTTTTTTCATCATACTTTTCTGGAAGTCCGATGATTCTCAGGTTGTCTCTCCTGGATCTGTTTTCCAGGTCTGTTGTCTTCCCCAGAAGGTATTTCACATTCTTTTCCATTGTTTGATTTTTTTGGATTTGCTTGACTGATTCTTCTTGTCTCCTCGAGTCATTCAATTCCAATTGTTCGACCCTGATTTTCAGTGAGGTATTTTCTTCACTCACTTTTTAAAGATCTTTTTCTAATTGTCCAATTGAGTTCTTTTGTTCTGTGGAATTTTTTTCCATTTCGCCAATTTTGTTTTCCAGTTCACCAATCCTATTTTTCAAGGATTTGGTTTCTTTATCCACTCTCTCTTTAACTGACTTCTCCAGGCTCTTTTGCCAAGCCTCCCTCTCCTTTTGCAGAGCCTCCCTCTCCTTTTCCCATTTTTCTTCTAGCTCCCTTGTGAGAGCCTTTTTAATTTCCTCCATGAGATTCATCTGTGCTGAGGGACATATGGTCTCCTCCTTTGGGGATTCACCTGGGGACTGTTTGTTTTTAGTCTCCTCAGGATTTGGAGTCTGCTCTTTATCTGTATAAAAGCTGTCCAGGGTTAGATTCTTTTTCAGTTTCTTGCTCATTCTGTCTATTTATCAAAGACAAACTATCAAAGAAACAGAAGGAAAAAAAACCCTTGAATGGAGGCTGCTTTCTTTGGGGGAGGGGCAGGGTATTCGTGATGCACGGGTCCTACTGTGCTATGGCGCCTGCGCGCTGAGATCCGAGCGCTCTGAGATCCGAGCGGGCTGAGACACTGTGGGGGAGGGGTGGCTAGGTGCCGAGAGACTCCAGCTGTTTGGGGTTGTATTCTTCACCCCCGGTGTTTTTAGCTTCTCTGCTGGGCTGCTGACCTGCTCCTGTAGCAAAGCTCTCCCCGCAGAGACGGCTGCGATCACGCCCCACCCCCTCTCCGCTCTGCTCGGCTCTGAGCTGCTATCTGTGCTCTCGCTGAAGCTGCTGCTGCCCGCAGACTGCTTCCAAATACCGTCCCCGCCCTCGCGCAAAAACAGACCTTTCTTGACGAGTCTCAAGGATGGTTTCTCTTGGTAAGTAATTGTATGGTTTTTTTTCAGTCGAGCATTAATTCAGAGGCATGAAATGAAATGAATAGTGAGAGAAAAACACGGAGGTTACACAGATATGTATTTCCTCTCCGCCATCTTGGCCGGAATTCAAAGAGTGAGTTCTTATCCCAAAAGCTGGGGTCTTTGGATTTTCCAAACATTAGATTACTATAATCATTGCCTATTTTGTACTGTGAACCTAGCCTATGATACTGATTGACTATTTTATTTCTTAGTCAATACCAAATGGTTTTGATGATGTATATCATCAATATGATATAGTTTTCTAATGTAGTTTTAGATCTGGTATAGCTAGGCCACCTCCTTTTGCATTTTTTTCACTAATTCCCATGAAATTCCTGATAGTTTGTTCTTGCAGATAAATTTTGATATGATTTTTCTAGATCTGTAAAATAATTTCTTGGGAGTTTGATTGGCAAGGCACTAAATAATTAGATTAATTTATATAGTACTGTCATTTTTAATTATATTTGCTAGGCCTACCCATGAATACTTGATATTTTTCTAACTTATTAGATTTGATTTTATTTGTGTGGACAATGTTTTGTAGTTGTGTTTATATAGTCCCTGAATTTCCCTTGGTAGGTAGATTCCCAAATATTTTATACTATCGACAGTTATTTTAAATGGAATTTCTTTTGTATCTCTTACTGCTGAACTCTGTTGCTGATACATAAAAATGCTGATGATTTATGTAGGTTTGTTTTGTATCCTGCAACTTTGCTAAAAGTATAGGTTGTTTCTAGTAATTTTTTAATTGATTCTCTAGGGTTCTCCAAGAATACTATAATATCATCTGAAAAGCGTGATAATTTCCCCATGACCTACTCTAATTCCTTTAATCTCTCTTTCTCTTCTTATTGCCAAAGTTAACATTTCTAATATAATATTGAATAGTAATGGGTAATAGTGGGTAACCTTGTCTCATACCTGATCTTATTGGAAATGGTTCTAGTTTTTCCCTATTACATATGATGCTTGTTAATGATTTTAAATAGATGCTTACTTATCATTTATAGGAAAAGTTCATTTATTCCCATACTCTCTAGTGTTTTTAATAGGAATGGGTGCTGGATTTTATCAAATGCTTTTTCTGCATTTATTGAGATAATTATATGGTTTTTGTTAGCTTGGTTATTTATAGGATCAATTATACTAATGCTTTTCCTAATATTGAACCAGCCCTGTATTCCTGGTAGGGGTCCTACTTGGTCATGGTGGATTTTCCTGGGTATGATTTTCTGTAATCTCTTTGCTAATATTTTATTTAAGATTTTTGCATCAATATTCATTAGGGAAATTGGTCTATAATTTTCTTTCTCTGTTTTCTTCCTACCTGGTTTCGGTATTAGTATAATGTCTGTGTCATAAAAGGAATTTAATAACAGTCCTTCTTTCTCTTTTTTTCAAATCATTTGTATAAGATTGGAGTTAATTGTTCTTTAAATGTTTGGTAGAATTCACATGTAAATCCATCTGGCCCTGGAGATTTTTTTCTTAGGGGTTTGATTAATAGCGTATTCTGCTTCTTTTTTCTAAAATGGGACTATTTAACAAATTTATTTCCTCTTCTGTTAATAAGGGAAATCTATGCTTTTATAGGTATTCCTCCATTTCAGTTAGGTTATCAAATTTATTGACAAAACGTTGGGCAAAGTAATTTCTAATTATTGCTCTAATATCCTCTTTATTGGTAGAAAGTTCTCCCTTTTCATTTTTGAGTCTAACAATTTGACTTTCCTCTTTCCTTTTTCCAATCAAATTAAGTAAAAGTTTATCTATTTTGTTGTTTTTTTTTTTCATAAAACCAAATCTTAGTTTTATTTATTAATTAAATAGGTTTTTTTTTTCATTTTTATTAATCTTTCCTTTTATTTTTAGAAATCCAAGTTTGGTATTTGATTGGGGATTTTTAATTTTTTTTTTTAGCTTTTTTTAGTTGTAGGCCCAATTCATTAATCTTTTCTTTTTTCTATTTTATGCAAGTAAGCATCGAGAGATGTAAAATTTCCCCTTATTACTGCTTTGGTTGGATTACCCAAATTTTCTTATGTTGTCTCCTTATTGTCATTTCCTTGAATGAAATTATTGATTGTGTCCATGATCTTTTTGTTTCACCCATTGATTCTCTAGGATTAGATTATTTATTTTCCAATTAATTTTTGGTCTATTTCCCCCTGGCCTTTTATGGAATGCAATTTTTATTGCATCATGATCTGAAACCAATTATATTTAATATTTTTGCCTCCAGCCTTGATTTGAGGTCTTTATGCCCTAATATATGGTCAGTTTTTGTATAGGTTATATGAACTGCTGAGAAAAAAGTGTACTCCTTTTATCTCCATTAAATTTTCTCCAAAGATCTATCATACCTAACTTTTCTAATATTCTATTTACCTCTTTACCATCTTTGTTATTTATTTGTGATTTGGTTTATCTATCTCTGAGAGAACAAATTTGAGTTCCCCCACTAGTATAGTTTTGCTGTCTATTTCTTCTATTATTCTCCTTAAGGAATTTAGTTGCTATATCACTTGATGCATATACATTTAATATTGCTATTGCTTCATTATCTATGGTATCCTTTAGCAAAATATAGTTTCCTTCCTTATCTCTTTTAATTAGATCTATTTTTGCTTTTGCTTGATCTGAGCTAAGGATGAATACCCCTGCATTTTTTTTACTTCACCTGAAGCATAATAGGTTCTGCTCCAGCTTTTTAACTTTGCTCTGCATGTATCACTGAGATTTAATTGTGTTTCTTGTAATCAACATATTGTAGGATTCTGGCTTTTAATTCAGTCTGCTTTCTGCTTCCATTTTATGGGAGAGTTCAACCTATTCATTTTCACAGTTAAAACTACTGATTCTATATTTCCAACCATCTTGTTTACCCCAAATAATGCTTTTCTCTTTCCTTTCCTCCTTTTCCTCCTCCCCAGTATTTTGCTTCTAAACACCACTTGCCTCAAACAGCCCTCCCCTTTTATAACCCCTTCCCCTTTCTTATAACTTTTCCCTACTAGTTCTTTTTTCCCCTTTTATTAGAACCCATCTTTTCTTTTTCTTTTCCTCTCCTACTTCCCTATAAGGTGTGACATGTTTTTCTGAGAAATCAAATATGTATAATATTCTCTCTATGAGCGAAATCTGATGAGAGTAAGATTCACACAATGTTCATGCCCCTCCCTTTTCCCCCTCAGTTGTAATAGGTTTTCTTTGCCTCTTCCTGAGATGTAATTTCCCTCATTTTATCTCCATTTTCCCTCTTTTCCAGTACAATTTCCTTTCCACCCATTTCTTTTTTATATTATAACAATAAAATCAAATTATACATGCACTCTATACATACCCATATTAGAGATAGTTCTCAAGAGTTCTTTTCTTTTTACATTTTTAAGCTTCTCTTGAATTCTATATTTGCAGGTCAAATTTTTTGTTCAGCTCTGATCATTTCATCAGAAATATATGAAATTCACCTGTTTCATTGAATGTCTATCTTCTGTGTAAGAAAATGTTCAGTTTAGCAGGGTAGTTTATTCTTTACTGAATTCCAAGTTTCTTTGCTTTTCCAAATATCAGATCCCAGCATCTTGGATCCTTTAAGTAGAAGTTGATAGGTCCTTAGTAATCCAGATTGTGGCTCCTTGGTATATTAAATATTTCTTTCTAGCTGCTTGCAATATTTTTTCCTTGGTCCAATAGTTCTGAAATTTAGCTATGATATTCCTTGGAGATTTCATTTTGGGATCTCTTTCAGGAGATCAGTGAATTCATTCAATGGCTATTTGACTTTTAATTCTAGGACATTGGGACAATTTTCTCTGATTATTTCCTGAAAGATGATTTCTAGGCTCTTTTTTTCATCATAGTTTTCAGAAAATTCAATTATCCATAGATTGTCTCTCCTAGATCTATTTCCCAGGTCAGTTGTTTTCCCAACTGGGTATTTTATATTTTCTTCTGTTTTTTTTTTTTTCCTTTTGTTTTTTGGTTTTTCTTCACTGTTTCTTGATGTCTTATTGAGTCATTTATTTCCATTTGTTTAGTTCTGATTTTTAGTGAATTATTTTATTCAGTTAACCCTTTTATTACTTTTTTTTTGTATTTAGCCAATTGAATTTTTAAATGAGTTGTTTTATTCTATTGACTTTTTTCCATTTCACAAATTTTGTTTTTCAGGGAGTTGTTTCTTTTTCCATTTTGTCAAATCTATTTTGTAAGTAGTTATATGTTTTTTTTCCATTTCACTAAATCTATTTTGTAAGGAGTTTTCTTCAGCTAATTTTTGTTTCTTTTTCCAAAATCTCTTGCAAAGTTTTCATTTCCTTTCCCCATGTTTCTCCTAGCCCTCTTTTAATATTCTTTTTGTTTTTTTTTCCAAGAGAGCCTTGTGAGATGCAGACCAATTCATATCATCCTTTGGGGCTTTGTCTGGAGACCATGACATAATATTTCAAAAGCTCTTACCACAATTGCTATTACAGAAAAGGTGTTAAATAAAGGTTTTCATTTTCTTTCTTCCTTCCTATCTTCCTCCTTTCCTTCCTTCTGCATCCACAAAGTCCAAGAAAATATATGCTATTGTTATCTCTATACTCCAGAAAAAGAAAGTGAATTATACAGAAGAAAAATAAATTGCCCTGGGCCACATGCAAAGTAAATCCCTCTGATTTGAGTTAAATTCAGGATATCCTGATTCAAGGTACAATATTTTAGCTACAACTCTCTCTATATACATATATATCTATACAAATAGTTTGTGGGTGTAATGTGGATAAGCTATGGAGATTAAACCATGGCCAATCAGAAGAATAACTGAGAGAGAGAGTAACAGCATGTAAAACCAGAGAAAAAAGGATAGTTTTGAAGAGAAAGTAATTAACAAGCAATAGAGAGGTCAAGAAGGACTTTGAGGAAAAAAATGTGCCATGTATATGAACATATATATATATTTATATATATATATATGTGTGTGTGTGTGTGTGTGTGTGTGTGTGTGTGTGAATAAATCATTGTGGATATTACTTAAAACAGTTGATGTTTATTGATAATGTCAGAAACTAGACTGCAAAATCTTAAGAAGAGAGTAAGAAGAGGGGAAATATTTGTTTTGGTAACTTTTCTTGAACTTTTTCGATAAGAAAAGAAAGAGTTCTATATGATGTTACCTAAAGGGGATATTGGAATTGAATGATTTCATTATTTTTTTTCAAATCAGAATAGGGAAATGCAAATATGTGTATGTATCTTCTGTCAGTGGGAAAGGAATTAGTAGATAGAGTGAGGCTGAATATTAGAAAGAATATGGGGATGTAAGTAGAACCAATCAACTGGAAGAAGAAAAGAGGATGAAATTAAGAGTATATTTACTTAGAAAGACTGGCCAAATTTATCTGAGACTAAAGTAGAAAATTGTAGGTGATGCCTAGTGATTGTGAGATGAATAGGATAAACATGAATTTTCTTCTTAAAGAGAGTACTCCAGTGAGAGAAAGGGGAGAGTTAATTTGTGGAAGGCTTACACAGAGAACAGAAAGTCCAGTATAGCCAATGTAGTGAATGAGATAGTAATATTAAGTCATGTGCATTGTTAGTTTGTTGGAATCTTTACAAATTGTTAAGTCATTAAAGTTGATAGAGACGATGACTTCTGGCCAAGATGGTGGAGAGGAGGCAGATAGCTGTTTAAGCTCCGTGATTTTCTCTCAGAATCCATTTCATTACAAGCCTCTGAATTAATGCTTGACTAAAAAAAAAAATCCACAAATAGTTACCAAGAGAAGACATCCTTGAAATTCTCCAGCAAAGGTCTGTTTTTGCTCGAGGGCGGCGACGTATTTAGATCGGGCGCAGGCTGAGGGCAGTGGCAGCAAGAGCACGGGAAGCAGCTCACAGCCAAGCAGACTGGAGAGAGGGTGGGGTGTGATCTCAGCCATCTCTGCGGGGGGAGCTTTGCTACAGGATTAGATACTTTGACCTGGCAGCAAGCCAGCAGGCCAGCAAGAAGCTAAAAACACCGGAGCGTGAAGAATACAACCCCAAACAGCTGCAGTCTCTCGGAACTGGGCAATCCCTCCCCCACAGTGTCTCAGCACGATCTCGGAGTCTCAGAGTGCAAGTGCAGGACAGTCCTGCTAGTGCCTCACTGCTGCCCCTGCAGTCTGTAGAGGAAGCTCAGTAACACAACCCAGCCCCTCCCCCAAAAAAGCAGACTCCATTTACAGGTTTTTTTTTTTTTTTCTTTTTGCTAGTTTGTCTTTGCCGTTCTCTGACAAAATGAGCAAAAAATTGAAAAGGACTTTAACCATTGACAGCTTCTATACGGATAGAGAGCAGATTCTAAAATATGAGGAGACTAAAAACAGACTGTCTACAGGTGAATCCCCAAAGGAGGAGATCATCTGTTCCTCAGCACAGATGAATCTCATAGAAGAAATTAAAAAGGCTCTCACAAGGGAGCTAGAAGAAAAATGGGAAAAGGAGAGGGAGGCTTGGCAAGAGAATCTGGAGAAGTCATGCCACTCATTTAAAGACAGTGGATAAAGAAATAAAATCCTTGAAAAATAGGATTGGTGAACTGGAAACAGAAAATAGCTCTCTAAAAGCAAAATTGGCAAAATGGAAAAAAATTCCATAGAACAAAAGAACTCAATTGGACAATTAGAAAAAGATATTTAAAAAGTGAGTGAAGAAAATACCTCATTGAAAATCAGAATTGAACAAATGGAATTGAATGACTCAAGGAGACAAGAAGAATCAGTCAATCAAATCCAAAAAATCAAACAATGGAAAAGAATGTGAAATATCTTCTTGGGAAAACAACAGACCTGGAAAACAGATCCAGGAGAGACAAGCTGAGAATTATTGGACTCCCAAAAAAGTATGATGAAAAAAAGAGCCTGGACACTATTTTCCAGGAAATTATCAAAGAGAACTGCCCAGAAGTCATAAAAACAGAGGGTAAAATAGACATTGAAATAATTCATCGATCACCCACTGAAAGGGATCCTAAAATCAAAACACCAAGAAATATAGTGGCCAAATGCCAGAACCCTCAGATGAAGGAAAAAATACTGCAAGCAGCTAGAAAAACCCAATTCAAGTATCAAGGAGCCACAATAAGAATCACCCAGGATCTAGCAACTTCCACGTTAAAGGATCAAAGGGCCTGGAATATGATATTCCGAAAGGCTAAGGAACTTGGTATGCAACCAAAAATAACTTATCCAGCTAGAATTAGCATCTTTTTTCCAGGGAAGAAGATGGACATTCAACGAAGTAAGAGAATTTCACCTATTTTTGATGAAAAAGCCAGAACTTAACAAAAAGTTTGATCTAGAAATATAGAATTCAAGAGAAACCTAAAAAGGTAAAGATTAATCTTGGGAATTATATTTATGCTATAAAGATGTATAAAGAATACATGTATACATTGTTCTAGAAACTAGATGTGGAAAGGACATTGTACCAGAAAAAGGGTAAAGTGGGGGGTACTACATCTCAAGAAGAGGCAAAGGAAACCTATTATATCTAAGAAAAAGAATGGAGGGGGATGACTATAGTAGGTATCTTACTGTCTTCAGAATTGGCTTTAAGAGAAAAAATTCAGACATATTCAATTTATGGTGAAACTTCTCCCATCTCATTGAAAAGTAAGAAGGGAAAATTGAAAAGGGAAGGAGTAAGTTAAGCAGAAGGGAATACAGAAACTGGGAGGGAATGGGGTAAGATAGGGGGAGGGAGTCTAAGGCGGGGAGAGAGATACTAAAATGGGAGGGCTGTGAGAAGCAAGTGGTGCTCACAAGCTTAATACTGGGAAGGGGAGTAAGGGGGAAAGAAGGGAGAAAAGCATAAACAGGGGTTAACAAGATGGCAAGTAATACAGAATTGGTCATTCTAACCATAAACGTGAACGGGGTAAACTCCCCCATAAAGAGGAAGTGCTTAGCAGAATGGATTAAAAGCCAGAATCCTACAATATGTTGTTTACAGGAAACACAACTGAAACAGGGAGATACATGCAGGTTAAAGGTAAAAGGTTGGAGCAAAATCTACTATGCTTCAGGTGAAATCAAAAAAGCAGGGGTAGCCATCCTGATCTCAAATCAAGCTAAAACAAAAAATTGATCTAATTAAAAGAGATAAGGAAGAGCACTATATCTTGCTAAAGGGTAGCATGGATAATGAAGTAATATCAATATTAAACATATATGCACCAAGTGGTGTAGCATCTAAGTTCTTAAAAGAGAAATTAAGATTGCTGCAAGAAGAAATAGACAGCAAAACTATAATAGTGGGAGATCTCAACCTTGCACTCTCAGAATTAGATAAATCAAACCACAAAATAAATAAGAATAAAGTCAAAGAGGTAAATAGAATACTATAAAAAATAGATATGATAGATCTCTGGAGAAAATGTAATGGAGACAGAAAGGAGTACACTTTCTTTTCAGCAGTTCATGGAACCTATACAAAAATTGACCATATATTAGGACATAAAAACCTCAAACTCAAATGTAGTAAGGCAGAAATAGTAAATGCATCCTTTTCAGACCACAATGCAAAGAAAATTACATTCAACAAAAAGCCAGGGGAAAGTAGACCAAAAAATAATTGGAAACTAAATAATTTCATACTAGAGAATGATTGGGTGAAACAGCAAATCATAGACATAATTAATCACTTCACCCAAGAAAACAAGAATAATGAGACGTCATACCAAAATGTATGGGATGCAGCCAAAGTGGTAATAAGGGGAAATTTCATATCTCTAGAGGCCTATTTGCATAAAATAGAGAAAGAGAAGGTCAATGAATTGGGCTTGCAACCAAAAATGCTAAAAAAGGAACAAATTAACCCCCCCCCCAGTCAAACATTAAACTTGAAATTCTAAAAATAAAAGGAGAGATCAATAAAATTGAAAGTAAAAAAAAAACTATTGAATTAATTAATAAAACTAAGAGTTGGTTCAATGAAAAAACCAACAAAATAGACAAGCCCTTAGTAAATTTGATTTAAAAAAGGGAAGAGGAAAATCAAATTGTTAAAATCTTAAAAATGAAAAGGGAGAACTTGCCGCTAACAAAGAGGAAATTAGAGCAATAATTAGGAGTTACTTTGCCCAACTTTATGCCAATAAATTTGACAACTTAAATGAAATAGAAGAATACCTCCAAAAATATAGCTTGCCCAAACTAACAGAGGAAGAAGTAAATATCCTAAACTGTCCCTTCTCAGAAAAAGAAATAGAACAAACTATCAATCAACTCCCTAAGAAAAAATCCCCAGGACCAGATGGATTTACATGTGAATTCTACCAAACATTTAAAGAACAATTAACTCCAATGCTAAATAAACGATTTGAAAAAATAGGGATTGAAGGAGTCCTACCAAACTCCTTTTATGACAAAGACATGGTACTGATACCTAAACCAGGTAGGTTGAAAACAGAGAAAGAAAATTATAGACCAATCTCCCTAATGAATATTGATGCTAAAATCTTAAATAAAATATTAGCAAAAAGATTACAGAAAATCATCCCCAGGATAATACACTATGACCAAGTAGGATTTATACCAGGAATGCAGGGCTGGTTCAATATTAGGAAAACTATTAGCATAATTGACTATATCAATAACCAAACAAACAAAAACCATATGATCATCTCAATAGATGCAGAAAAAGCATTTGATAAAATCCAACATCCATTCCTAATAAAAAAACTTGAGAGCATAGGAATAAATGGACTTTTCCTTAAAATAGTCAGGAGCATATATTTAAAACTGTCAGTAAGCATCATACACAATGGGGAAAAACTGGAACCTTTCCCAGTAAGATCTGGAGTGAAGCAAGGTTGCCCACTATCACCATTATTATTCAATATTGTATTAGAAACACTAGCCTCTGCAATAAGAGTCGAGAAAGAGATTAAAGGAACTAGAGTAGGCAATGAGGAAACCAA
Source organism: Antechinus flavipes (assembly GCF_016432865.1). NCBI lineage: Eukaryota > Metazoa > Chordata > Mammalia > Dasyuromorphia > Dasyuridae > Antechinus > Antechinus flavipes. Next base: position 371,543,295 of record NC_067398.1, on the reverse strand, counting down.
ACTATCATTCTTTCCAGATGATATGATGGTATACCTAGAGAACCTCAGAGATTCTACTAAAAAGCTATTAGAAATAATTCATAATTTTTGCAAAGTAGCTGGCTACAAAATAAATCCCCATAAATCCTCAGCATTTTTATACATCACCAACAAAACCCAACAGCAAGAGATGCGAAGAGAAATTCCATTCAGAATAACTGTTGATAGCATAAAATATTTGGGAATCTATCTACCAAAGGAAAGTCAGGAATTATATGAGCAAAATTATAAAAAAGTCTCCACACAAATAAAGTCAGACTTAAATAATTGGAAAAATATTAAGTGCTCTTGGATAGGCCAAGCGAATATAATAAAGATGACAATACTCCCTAAACTAATCTATTTATTTAGTGCTATACCAATCAGACTTCCAAGAAAATATTTTAATGATATAGAAAAAATAACAACAAAATTCATATGGAACAATAAAAAGTCGAGAATCTCAAGGGAATTAATGAAAAAAAAAAATCAAATGAAGGTGGTCTAGCTGTACCTGATCTAAAATTATATTATAAAGCAGCAGTCACCAAAACCATTTGATATTGGCTAAGAAATAGATTAGTGGATCAGTGGAAAAGATTAGGTTCACAAGACAGAATAGTCAACTATAGCAATCTAGTGTTTGACAAACCCAGAGATCCTAACTTTTGGGATAAGAATTCATTATTTGATAAAAACTGCTGGGATAACTGGAAATTAGTATGGAAGAAATTAGGCATGGACCCACACTTAACGCCATATACCAAGATAAGATCAAAATGGGTCCATGACCTAGGCATAAAGAATGAGATTATAAATAAATTAGAGGAACATAGGATAGTTTATCTCTCAGACTTGTGGAGGAGAAAGAAATTTGTGACCAAAGATGAACTAGAGACTATTACCTATCACAAAATAGAAAATTTTGATTCTATCAAATTAAAAAGCCTTTGTACAAACAAAACTAATGCAAACAAGATTAGAAGGGAAGCAACAAACTGGGAAAACATCTTCACAGTTAAAGGTTCTGATAAAGGCCTCATTTCCAAAATATATAGAGCACTGACTCAAATTTATATGAAATCAAGCCATTCTCCAATTGATAAATGGTCAAAGGATATGAACAGACAATTTTCAGAGGATGAAATTGAAACTATTACCACTCATATAAAAGAGTGTTCCAAATTATTATTGATCAGAGAAATGCAAATTAAGACAACTCTGAGATACCACTACACACCTGTCAGATTGGCTAAGATGACAGGAAAAAATAAAGATGAATGTTGGAGGGTATGCGGGAAAACTGGGACACTAATACATTATTGGTGGAGTTGTGAATGAATCCAACCATTCTGGAAAGCAATCTGGAATTATGCCCAAAAAGTTATCAAATTGTGCATACCCTTTGATCCAGCAGTGTTACTTCTGGGCTTATATCCCAAAGAAATGCTAAAGAAGGAAAAGTGGTCTGTATGTGCCAAAATATTTGTGGCAGCCCTGTTTGTAGTGGCTAGAAACTGGAAATTGAATGGATATCCATCAATTGGAGAATGCCTGGGTAAAATGTGATATATGAATGTTATGGAATATTATTGTTCTTTTTTTTTATTTTTTATTTTTTTTTAATTTTTATTTTTTATTTAATGATTACTTTATATTGACAACATTATTCCTTGCACTCATTTCTTTTCCGATTTTTTTCCCCCTCCCTCCCTCCACCCCCTCCCCTAGATGGCAAGCAGTCCTTTATATGTTGGATATGTTGCAGTATATCCTAGATACAATATATGTTTGCAGAACCGAACAGTTCTCTTGTTGCATAGGGAGAATTGGATTCAGAAGGTATAAATAACCCGGGAAGAAAAACTAAAATGCAGATAGTTCACATTCGTTTCCCAGTGTTCATTCTTTGGGTGTAGCTGCTTCTGTCCATCATTTATCAATTGAAACTTAGTTAGGTCTCTTTGTCAAAGAAATCCACTTCCATCAGAATACATCCTCATACAATATTGTTGTTGAAGTGTAAAGTAATCTCCTGGTTCTGCTCATTTCACTTAGCATCAGTTCATGTAAGTCTCGCCAGTCCTCTCTGAATTCATCCTGCTGGTCATTTCTTACAGAATGAATATTATTGTTCTTGAAGAAACGACCAGCAGGATGAATACAGAGAGGCTTGGAGAGACTTACATGAACTGATGCTAAGTAAAATGAGCAGAACCAGGAGATTACTTTACACTTCAACAACAATATTGTATGAGGATGTATTCTGATGGAAGTGGATTTCTTTGACAAAGACTCAATTTTAATTGATAAATGATGGAGAGAAGCAGCTACACCCAAAGAAAGAACACTGGGAAACGAATGTGAACTATTTGCATTTTTATTTTTCTTCCAGGGTTATTTTTACCTTCTGAATCCAATTCTCCATGTGCAACAAGAGAACTGTTTGGTTCTGCAAACCTATTGTATCTAGGATATACTGCAACATATCTAACATATATAGGACTGCTTGCCATCTAGGGGAGGGGGTGGAGGAAGGGAGAGGAAAAATCGGAACAGAAGCGAGTGCAAAGGATAATGTTGTAAAAAATTACCCTAGCATGGATTCTGTCAATATAAAGTTATTATAAAATAAAACTTAATTTAAAAAAATCAATAAAACAATAAATCAAATCTTGGAAAAAAAAAAAAAACAAAAACAAAAACAAAAAAAAAAAAAAAAAACAAGTGTTGATAGAGACAATAATTATCTAATTTAGCATGGTTTAGTATCATTGATCTAATCCTATAAGAAGATATTTTGGGCCAGAACCTGAAACAAGGTACTAAGTAGAACTAATTGATACAATACTTGTGTTCACACCTTTAGAGAGCTCATATAAGCAAGAAGTGTTTAAGTACTCATTGGAGTTCATAAGTATGGGAAATTCACAAAGTAAACTTGGTAACTTTGTGAATTCACACCTCCCTTGAAGCTCTTAGGGCCAGATAGCACTCTGGGAGAAAACCCATAATCCCATTCTCTCAGAAGACATCATATATAAGCCCAGTTAAGAGAGTTCAGCTGAATTAGATTGGAGAGGAGCACTCTGGTTCAGACACAGAGCACTCTGGGAGATTGAGAGCCAAAAGCCCTCTCTCAGAGGCAAGACAGATTCAACTTGGAGCTGAATTGGAGGCTGAAGAAAGCAGAGGCAGAAGCAAAGGACAAAGTTGCAAGAGCTCTTAGAACCAAGCAGAGAGATAGTCCTCAACTAACCGGGTTATTTTGGAAGGAGAAAATAAATGTTTGCATTTTTACCAGCTGGCTGCATTTTGAGGTGATTATTACTTTCAACTGAAACTAAGGCTACCTCCAGAAAACCTTCCCGAGAAATCTGCTTGCTCCCAGAAAGAATCATATTATATATTTTAAAGAACAAGAACACCATATTATTTTGGATTTGAGAAAAACTGAGACTCATATACATTTAGAAACTTGTTCATTGTCTTATGGATGTAAAGGGACAGAGAAATCAGTGTAAACATTTATTAATAACTTAGAATATAACAAGCATAAAGGATGAAATTATCCTCCTTCACAAAGAATTTATATTCTAATGTAGAAGAAATAAAGGATATTCTCTCTATGTGTGTTCCTCTTAGTGTCTCTTAAGCTCTGTCTCTCTTTTTCTCTTTTTCTCCCTTCCTCCCCTCTTCCCTTTCTTCCTCCCTCATTTTTTCCTTTCCTTCCTCCCTCCCTCCTTCTCTCTCTCCCTTCCTGTCTCTCTGTCTTTCTGTCTATCTCTTTGTCTGTCTGTCTGTCTGTCTCTGTCTTTCTCTCTCTGTCTCTCTCTCTCTGTGTCTCTCTCTCACACACATACAGACACACACACACATACATACACACACAAGGGAGTTCTGAGAAATGCTTAAAGGGAGTTCTCAAAAAATATCAATTATGCCTTTAATTTAATGTGAATTATTAGCACTTTCTTTTTTATTTTTATAAATCAAAAATCTCAAAATAAGAAAGCACATTCTAATATGTCACATTTGCCAATTTCCTAGGTATAAATGGCTATCCTGAAAATTTGACAATCAACTTTCAATAGTAAGTTCAAGATGACTATAGCAAGTATTACACACACTCACACACTCACCCCATGTGTATATCCACAAGGTCTTCCAAAAAATTCTTAGTTCACTTTGAAACTACACATTTAGAACTTCCGGGGGCAGAGGCAAGATGGCAGAGAAGACACACAGGACTCTCTAAGCTCCTCTCATTCCCCTCATAACCAAATATTTAATTCAGCCTCAAAAATAGCTCTTCACTGCTTAAATTCAGGAAGATTAGAAGCACTACAATTTACCAGCTGAAGTCAATCTGGAAGATCGCCGGGAAAAGTTTGTCCTGAGGGGCCAGAAACAGACTAGCACAGGCAGCGAGAGACTAGAGTCCTGAGCAGACCAGGGGCCGGGCTGACCTCTGTGGCTATAGAAGGCATAGAGATGACTCTGCTGTAGGCTAACTGCCTTGAATATAAAGCAGTAATCTGGCAGAGAAATTAAAGTCTGAAACAGAGGGTACTCTAAAGCCAGAACCTAACAAGATCTGGCTGTAACCACTCAAACCCGGAAGTGACTCAGGCAGACTTTAAGGCCCTACAGTCACATCCTGCAGTTCGCAACTTTTGCAAGGGCAGTCACCAATCAGCACAGCATGGGGGTACAGCTTGGGCAGCCTCTAATGGGCACAGTGCAGGGCTCCACTTGGGGCAATAGAACTTCCCCAGCAGACTATGCTTCCTGGGCAGACACTTCCTGTCCTTACAAATCCATTCACTGCTCAATTGCTAATAACCACAGCCCCAGGGCAGGCTTTGGCATGGGGCAGTGAAACTCTCACTGCTCAGCGTCTAGCCCCAGGGCAGTCATTATCTCACACAACAGGGGTTCTTTGCAGGTCACTTTCCCAGCTCAGCCCTGCAGGCCTGAGTTACGCCCAAGTGGGGAACTCTTTCCCAGAGCATTCCAGTACCTTACTGCTTTTTGTGGCCAGCTGGCAAGACAGCTACCCATCCATACACCTTTCACTACTCTGCAGAGGAAGTGGTAACCTCCTGGTTCTGAAGGCAGACCCTACAGGCTTTAACAAAATGAGTAAAAAAATCAAAAGAATCATTGATAGTTTCAATACAGAAAGAGAACAGCTTTTTAACCCTGAAGAAACTAATAGTAGACAGTCTCCAGACAATTGTTGGTCTCCAATACAAAAGGCTCTCCTAGAAGAGACTATTAAAAACCTTAAAAGAGAACTAGAAGAAAAATGGGGAAAGGAAAGAGAAGCTATGCAAGAGAGCAACAACTTCCTGAAAAGTGAATTGGAAAAGGTAAAAAAAAAAAAAAAAAAAAAACTGCCAAGAAGCGCAGGGAAACAGAAGTTGTGAGTTGGAAAAAGAAAATAACTCACTAAAAAAATAAATAAATAAAAATTATTGAAATGGAAAAAAATTCCATAGAGGAAAACAACTCAATTGGACATATAATGAAGGAAATAACTCACTAATTATCAGAACTGAACAAATAGAAATGACTGATTCATTGAGACATCAAGAAGCAGTCAAGCAAAACCAAAAAAAAAGAAAAATTGGAAAAAAAAAAGTCAAATATTTACTTGGAAAAACAACAGACCTGGAAAATAGATCTAGGAGAGATAACCTGAGGATCATTGGACTACCCGAAAGCTATGACGAAAAATAAGAGCCTAGATACTATTTTACAGGAAATCATCAAAGAGAACTGCCCAGAAGTAATAGAACAGGAAGATAAAATAGGCGTTGAAAGAATTCATCAAACACCTTCTGAAAAAGACCCTAAAATAAAGACTCTGAAGAATATTGTGGCCAAACTTGAGAATTTTCAGATTAAAGAAAAAATTTTACAAGCAACCAGGAAAAAACAGTTCAAATACTGAGATGCCACAATAAGGGTCACACAAGATTTGGCTACCTCAACATTAAATGATCGAAGGGCCTGGAATCAGATATTCTGAAAGGCAAAAGAGCTTGGAATGCAGCCAAGAATAAAATGCCCAGCTAAGCTGAGTATTTTTTTTCCATGGAAGAAGATGGACATTTAATGAAATAGAAGAATTCCATTTGTTTATAAGGAAAAAAAACAGACTTAAACAAAAAATGTGATCTCCAACAACAGGACTCAAGAGAAGCAGAAAAAGGTAAAAGGAACTCTTGAGAACTGTATTTATATTGTGGATATACATAAAAACCATATGTAGAATTTGATTTTACCGATATAACATAAAAAAATGGAAGTAGAAATGGAAAGGGAATAGTATCAGAAAAAAGGGAAAAGGGGAGATAAAAAGAGGGAAACTACATGTAATGATGAGGCAAAGGAAACCTATCATATCTGAGGGAACTTAGAGAGGGGGAAGAACATTGTGTGAATCCTACTCTCATCAGAGTTGGCTCAAAGAGGAAATAATTGACTTATTTGTTTTACAGAGATTCTTCTCTCACTTCATTAAAAAGTGGGAGAGGAAAAGGAAAAAGGAAAAAGAGTAATAAGGGAAAGGTACAAGAAAGGGGAAGGGATTCAAAGGGAAGAGGGAGCAATAGTAAAGAGGGAGAGCTGCGTGACACAAGTGGGACCAATAACTTTAATACTAGGGAAAAAGGGAAGGAGGGCAGGAAAAAGAAAAGTATAATCTGGGGATATTAGGATAGCAGGAAATACAGAATTAGTCATTTTAACCATAAATGTGAATGGAAAAGTCAGAACCCTACAATCAGTTGTTTACAGGAAACACATTTAAAACAGGGAGATACATACAGAGTAAAGGTAAAAGGCTGGAGCAGAATCTATTATGCTTCAGGTGAAGTCAAAAAAGCAGGGGTAGCCATCCTGATCTCAGATCAAGCTAAAACAAAAATTGATCTAATTAAAAGAGATAAGGAAGAGCACTATATCTTGCTAAAGGGTAGCATGGATAATGAAGTAATATCAATATTAAACATATATGCACCAAGTGGTGTAGCATCTAAGTTCTTAAAAGAGAAATTAAGATTGCTGCAAGAAGAAATAGACAGCAAAACTATAATAGTGGGAGATCTCAACCTTGCACTCTCAGAATTAGATAAATCAAACCACAAAATAAATAAGAAATAAATTAAAGAGGTAAATAGAATATTAGAAAAATTAGGTATGATAGATCTCTGGAGAAAAGTGAATGGTAACAGAAAGGAGTATACTTTCTTCTCAGCAGTTCATGGAACCTACACAAAAAATGACCATATATTAGGACATAAAGACCTCAAAATTAAATGCAGTAAGGAAGAAATAGTAAATGCTTTCTTTTCAGATCACAATGCAATAAAAACTACATTCAACAAAAAGTTAGGTGTAAATAGACCAAAAAGTAATTGGAAATTAAATAATCTCATCTTAAAAAATGATTGGGTGAAACAGCAAATTATAGACACAATTAATAATTTCACTCAAGATAATGACAATAGTGAGACATCATACCAAAATTCATGGGATGCAGCCAAAGTGGTAATAAGGGGAAATTTTATATCCTTAGAGGCTTACTTGAATAAAATAGAGAAAGAGAAGAAGAATTGGGCCTGCAACTTAAAAAGCTAGAAAAAAGACCAAATTAAAAACCCCCAATCAATTACTAAACTTGAAATTCTAAAATTAAAACAAGAAATTAATAATACAGAAAGTAAAAAAAAAATACTATTGAACTAATAAATAAAACTAAGTGTTGGTTTTATGAAAAAAAACAATAAAATTGATAAACCTTTGGTAAATCTGATTAGAAAAAAGGAGAGAGGGAAATCAAATTAGTAGTCTTAAAAATGAAAAGGGAGAACTATCCACCAATGAAGAGGAAATTAAAGAAATAATAAGAGGTTACTTTGCCCAACTTTATGCCAATAAATTTGATAACCTAAGTGAAATGGATGACTACCTCCAAAAATATAGGTTTCCTAGCTTATCAGAGGAGGAAGTAAATTGCTTAAATAGTCCCATTTCAGAAAAAGAAATAGAACAAGCTATTAATCCATTTCCTAAAAAAAAAAAAAAAAAAATCCCAGAGACCAGATGGATTTACATGGGAATTCTACCAAACATTCAAAAAACAATTAGTCCCAATGCTTTATAAACTATTTGAAAAAATAGGGAATGAAGGAGTGCTATCCAAACTCCTTTTATGACACAGACATGGTACTGATACCTAAACCAGGTAGGTTGAAAATGGAGAAAGAAAATTATAGACCAATCTCCCTAATGAATATTGATGCTAAAATCTTAAATAAGACATTAGCAAAAAGACCACAGAAAATCATCCCCGGGATAATACACCACGATCAAGTAGGAATGCATGGCTGGTTCAATATTAGGAAAACTATCAGTATAATTGGCCGTATTAATAATCAAATTAACAAAAACCATATGATCATCTCAATAGATGCAGAAAAAGCATTTGATAAAATCCAACATCCATTCCTATTAAAAACTCTTGAGAGTATAGGAATAAATGAACTTTTCCTTAAAATAATCAGTAGCATCTATTTAAAACCACCAGTTAGCATCATATGGAATGGGGACAAACCGCAACCATTCCCAATAAGATCAGGAATGAAACAAGGTTGCCCACTATCACCGTTACTATTTAATATTGTATTAGAAATGCTAGCTCTAGTAATGAGTTGAGAAAGAGATTAAAGAAATAAGAATAGGCAACGAGGAAACCAAATTATCACTCTTTGCTGATGATATGATGGTATACTTAGAAAACCCCAGAGACTGTACTAAAAAGTTATTAGAAATAATCCACACCTTTAGCAAAGTTGCAGGATACAAAATAAACCCAAATGAGTCATCAGCAACTCAACAGTTAGAGTTACAAAGAGCAATTCCATTTAAAGTAACTACTGATTGTATAATATATTTAGGAATCTATCTGCCAAGGGAAATTCAGAAACTTTATGAGCAAAACAACAAAACACTTTCCACACAAATTAAATCTGATCTAATCAACTGGAAAAATATTAAATGCTCTTGGATTGGGCAAGCAAATATAATAAAGAAGACAATATTTCCTAATCTATTTATTTAATGCTATACCAATCAGACTTCCAAAAAAATATTTTGATTACATAGAAAAAATAACAACAAAGTTCATATGGAAAAACAAAAGGTCAAGAATTTCAAGGGAATTAATGAAAAAAAAAATCAAATGAAGGTGGCCTAGCTGTATCAGATCTAAAATTATATTATAAAGCAGCAGTTTACTAAAACCATCTGATATTGGCTAAGTGTGGGAGTTCAAATGTTGGAGTTCTTGTTCTTCTATAAAATATTATAAAAGTTCTCTCTGGGTGCCTTCCCTGGAATCAGGATTTTGTCGGTCCCTGTTTGGGCGCCAAAATGTGGTGAGCTTTTTCTTCTCAAAGCACAGCCAGGTGATAAAAGTTCAGATCTTTTATTATCTCCGATATAGCCTGGTTAGCTTACAGGTCTATCTCTCTGCTTGGTTCCAAGAGCTCCCTCCGAATGTCGCCAAATCCAAAGGTTTTGTCCTTCAGCCTCTGCCTCTGCTTTCTTCAGCCTCCAGCCAGCTCCACTCTTCATGTCATTCTGGTGAAATCTGACCGAGAGCCTCTGTCTGTTTCTTTTATACAAGAGGGATGAATTGTGGGATACAAGAGAGAGGGATTATGGGTTTTCTCCCATAGTGCTCTCTGGCCCAAAGAGCTTCAAGGGAGGTGTGAACTCACAAAGTTATAAAGTTTACTTTATGAAGCTGGCATATTTGTGAACTCCAACGAGTAAAGGTGCAAACACAAGCATTGTACTAATTAGTTCTACTTAGTACCTTGTTTCAGATTCTGCCCAAAACATCTTCTTGTAAGATTAGATCAACTCTAATTAGTTAGCAGTTTGTAAGGATTCCAACAGCTAAGGAATGGACTAGTTGATCAATGGAATAGGGTAGGTTCAAATGACAAAACAGCTAATAACTTTAATAATCTAATGTTTGACAAACCCCAAAACCTCAGTTTTGGGGATAAGAATGCATTATTTGACAAAAATTGCTGGGGAAATTGGAAATTAGTATGGCAAAACTAGGCATTGACCCACACTGAACACCATACACTGAGATAAGGTCAAAATGTGTTCATGACCTAGGCATAAAGAATGAGATTATAAATAAATTGGAAGAGCATAGGATAGTTTACCTCTCAGACCTGTGGAAGAGAGAGGAATTTATGACCAAAGAAGAACTAGAGATCACTATTGACTACAAAATAGAAAATTTTGATTATCCAAATTGAAAATTTTTTGTACAAACAAAACAAATGCAGACAAGATTAGAAGGGAAACAATAAACTGGGAAAACATTTTTACAGCCAAAGGTTCTGATAAAGGCCTCATTTCCAAAATATGTAGAGAATTGACTCTAATTTATAAGAAATCAAGCCATTCTCCAATTGATACATGGTCAAAGGTTATAAACAGACAATTCTCAGATGAAGAAATTGAAATTATTTATAGACATATGAAAATATGCTCTAAATAATTATTAATCAGAGAAATAAAAATTAAGACAACTCTGAGATACCACTACACACCTGTCAGATTGGCTAGAATGACAGGGAAAGATAATGATGAATGTTGGAGGGGATGTGGGAAAACAGGGACACTGATACATTGTTGGTGGAACTGTGAACACATCCAGCCATTCTGGAGAGCAATTTGGAACTATGTTCAAAAAGTTATCAAACTGTGCATACCCTTTGATCCAGCAGTGTTTCTACTGGGCTTATACCCCAAATAGATACTAAAGAAGGGAAAGGAACCCGTATGTGCCAAAATGTTTGTGGCAGCCCTGTTTGTAGTGGCTAGAAGCTGGAAAATGAATGGATGCCCATCAATTGGAGAACAGTTGAGTAAATTGTGGTATATGAACATTATGGAATATTAATGTTCTGTAAAAAATGACCAGCAGGATGAATATAGAGAGGACTGATGAGACTTACATGAACTGATGCTAAATGAAAGGAGCAGAACCAGCAGAATTGAGGAATTATATACCTCAACAACAATACTGTTTGAGGATGTATTCTGATGGAAGTGGATCTCTTCAATAAAGAGAGCTAATTCAGTTTCAATTGATCAAGGATGGACAGAAGCTACTACACCCAAAGAAAGAATACTGGGAAATGAATATAAACTGCTTGCATTTTTGTTTTTCTTCCCGGGTTATTTATACCTTCTGAATCCAATTCTCCCTGTGCAACAAGAGAACTGTTCAGTTCTGCACACATATATTGTATCTAGGATATACTGTAACCTATTTAACATGTAAAGGACTGCTTGCTGTCTGAGGGAGGGGGTAGAGGGAGGGAGGGGAAAAATTGGAACAGAAGTGAGTGCAAGGGATAATGCTGTAAAAAATTACCCTGGCATGGGTTAAACAACAACAACAAAAAAAGAATAATTTAGATTTACATCCTGGCAACATGACTTTTCTTATCTACTTGCTGGTGCTATGTCTGAATTTTACTAAAAATTTGCATTTTCCTTATAAATATAAGAAATAATTTCCAATTAAACTATAGATATTATTATCAAGTTTTATTTGTCACAATAACATAACATATATATGCATATATTATATAAATTATTTTTATAATGAAAAAGAAATTACACATTTATATGTATATGTATGTGTTAATACACACATAATGTAAATGTATATATAGAAATGTCTTTGTGTTTATATATATATATGTGTGTTTGTTCTTTATGTTGGTGAGATATATGTGTATAAGTATGTAATTTTACAAGAAGAAATACAAAATAGTTAAAAACAAAATAGAGGCCCTAGTAATGGTGAAAATGAAAAAAAGTCTTTAAGGATAACGTGCAAGTGACTTATTCTATGAGATGGAGGTGAGAGAAGAGTTGATTTCTTTTGTGAGACTCTCTTCAAGATAGATAGATAGACAGACAGACAGAGACAGAGACAGAAATAAGAAATGTGGTGATTTGTGTGAGGAAGAAAGTGTTTACCAGTCTGGCTAGATTTCAAAGGATAGTAATTAGAGTAATGTCCACTGAGATTAGAAAGATAGGTTAAGGAAAGATTACATAGGGCTTTAAATGCTAAAGATTGGGATTTATATTCAATTATAGAAGACATAAGCTATTAGGGTTTGTTGGATAAGGTATCCATATGATCAGATATAAACGTATAGAAAATCTTTTTGGCAAAAGTGTGGAAGATGGAGTGAAGAAGTAGGGAAGGAAACCTAGTTTAAAGTTGTAATAATGATCTAGATGAGAGAATCGATAAGAATTTTTTAACTAAGGGAGTAGCTGTTGGAATACATGGGAGCCACCTGACAGTGGCTGCTGGAGATCCAACCCAGACCTGCAGAATGGATCTTCTCTTGTGAGAGTCTGATACAAGGAGACCCAGAGGCAGATGCTGTTCTCTGATCTCTTTGACTGAGAAGTCATTGCATTGTCTGACCTCTATCTTCTTCCCTCTGCCTCCAATTTATCTCATTCCCAGTCCACAACATCTGTGTCAGCAAAGGCTGCCTTGCGACTCCTTCAGATGTTATGATTAACAGCTGTGGAGGCTTTCAGAGAATTGACCTGTCCCTTAACAAGTAGCTATGTGAATAAAGAAAAAAAATTCAGATATAGAAAATTTCTTGGTGGCAGAAACTTAAAAAAACAGTCAACAGTTTGCAAATGTACAAGAAAAGGAAGATTGGTATTCAAGCATAACATAGATTATAAATTTAAAAGATTCCAAGAAGGGTAGTATCTTCAATAGTTATAAGGAGAAATGATATATATATATACATTCACACACCTATATATATATGTTGCATCAGTATATACATATATGTGTGTGTACTCATAAATATGTATTTGTATATTTATATGTATGTGTGTATTATGTGTGTGTGTATATATATATATGTATATATATATATATATATACACACACATAATACATATATATATATACACATCTTCCATCATGATTTGCACATATATTATATGCATTTTATTAAGTAGAGATAATCTCAAATGATGGAACTGTAAATTCATTCATTGCTATATACATTAATAAGGGAAAATTTGAAAGAAATTAAAAGCAAGTATTATAACCTTTTCCCTCAAAGTAGTTACAGAGCAAAAGGGAGGACACGTCATGTATCCAAAGAATATGACAAGAAATAGAAAGTGATAGCCAAAATTCCAGATAAAATGAAAAAGCACATTTTGATAAGGAAATGAACAACTTGAGCTGGTGAAATGGAGAAAAGTTTAATTCAGCAACTAGTCACAATTTATTTTATTAGTTTCACTTTTTATTTAATAAACTCTTACCTTTTATAAAATTGTATTTAGTGAATAATGTTGGAGTGGGGTTTTATGCTACATCAATAATCTTTTGTGTAAAATTTCAATGTAACATGCTTCCTGTAGATATTATGAAAAGAATTTCAGATAATTTGTAGCCTAGCATATGTAGCTAGAAGACAAACTGGGCCTAGAGTCAGAAAACAAAAGTTGAAATCTGACATAAGATACTAGTTATGTAAATTTAAGAAAGTATGAAATATTATAATAAAATGAGGATAATGATAGTACCTTTCTCCCAGGGTTATTATAAGGATTAAATAAGAGACTATTTATTAATAATTTAGCATAGTGCTTAGCAATTAGTAGGTTGATAATAATAACATTAATAATAATTTCATTTGTATAGCACTTGCTATGTATCAGGCAGTATACTTATTGACTTAAAATTATTATTTTATTTGAGCCTTACAAAAAACCTAGGTGGTAGATGCAATTATAATCTCTTTTTTCCAATGAGGAAATTGAAGCAAACAGAGATTAGGTAACATGACCAGGATCATGCAATTAATAAGTGCCCCTAAGGATAGATTTGAACTCAGATCTTTCTGATTAGTTTTAATAGTCTATTCATTGAGCTACTTGACTAGACATCCATATATATATATATATATATATATATATATATATATATATACCAAGTTATACACATACGTTTATAATTTTACATGTACATTCATATAATTTACACATGTAGGCATGTGTACACACATGGGCATACATATACACCTGTGTGTATTCTAGTTATTATTTTCCTTTATATATATATAGCATGTTATATAATGTATTACATGTTACATATAATATATTATATGTTTACACTATATATATATATATAAAACAACAGTTTGAAAACTCCTCGCACCAATAGATTGTGTTATAGTCTGTCCCACTAATTGAGTTTCCAAGTTCATATGTTGTTTGCTACGTGCTAAATTAAAATGAATGTTTCTTTCAGTGCAAAATTGTAGGGTTTTTTTTTGCTCTTTCTATCTTGGAACTCATTATTTTATTTTGTAATCCATCCAGGAGTTTTATACCACAATTTGAAAATCTCTAAAGCCAGTATATAGCACTAAATTGTTTAATAATCTAATATAAACATCTTGATGCAGCAGAAAGAAAACTAATTTTGGAATCAAAACATGGTAGTTTCAGTACTACCACTGGCTATGTAACTTTGTGAAGATTGCATACCAAACTATATATAAAATGAAGAAGCTGGACTCTATAGAGTCTAAGATCTTAGAATGGTATTAAAAATGGTATTTCTGAACAGGCAGTGTATAATACACTAGTCTGGAGGCAGTAGGACCTGAGTTCAAATCCTAGCTTAGACAGTCCATACTTACTAGCTGCATGATCCTATGAAAATTACATAATCCCAACTGACTCGCCAAAACAAACTAACAAATAAAAAATCAAAAACATATGTTTTAGTTAATGGTGAGGACCTCTTTTATAGGTCCCTTACATAGAATATAGAGTTCATCAAAAAGGAAAGACAATTGTATTACCTATTTATGGGATACTACATGTTCTTTATGTTTAATTTCAGTTGAAGTGGAATTAGATTATCTTGTTTCTATTATTCATTTTACTTTGAGTGAAAATATGGAAACTGATCCATTTTTCTCTACATTGATAAAGATCTTAATGTGAGCTGAATAATCAGAAGACTCCAAAAAAAAAAAAAAAAAACCTCTTTGTAAGGAGAAAAAAATTGTTAGAGTTATTTTTGCTGAATTCCTCTAAGATTGAAACTAGCTTAAGTAAATCTCAGATTCCAAAGTCTTTGGCCATAAATTACATAATAGACTAGTCAGTCTATTAGTTATAACCACCAACAACTTTGCTAAACAAACAAAAAACAGGGTTCTTGAAACTGGGAAAAGGTAAATGGTACCCATATTGACTCTGAACCAACCAATATTTTCAAGATGGTTTTTGAGAACAGAAAAATTATATCTGATCCCCACAAGCATAGGGAGGAAAGAAACTAACTACAAATCTGTATTATATAATAACCCATGACCACTATAAAAACAACAACAACAACAACAACAACAACAAAAAAAAAAAAAAAAAAAAAAAAAACACCGAAAAAATTTACAACCTATTTATGCAGAATCTTTTGTAGGATATTAGAATCTAAATGACTTTGCATGTCCACCACATATCCTGAAATAGGGCTAAGCAAGCACTTTCAGAGAATGAACAGGGTCCAGGGAAAAGAAAGGTGAAGAGAGAAAACAACTGCAATTCTGGGCCTTGGCCTAGCTGATTAATCATTTGAAAACTGGCACAGGGGGAAGGTAATGAGGGGCCTGATTGCAGCACAAATTGGCCTATCTCAATGCAGAGCATCCAAAACAGTTAAGAAGCTGATTTCTTCGAAGCCAGTGGGCAATGACAATAAAGGGTCCCTTTGCCATGCTGAGAGGCAAATAATAGTCTCCCCAGCTCCCCCACCACTTTCTCAAAATGTGTTTAGGTCACTAATGAAAATGAGTCTGAAGGCGTCCTATGGGTCAACATTTTGCACATCAGAAAAGCACTATACAATTCCACCCATGCGACAAGTCTGCTCAGACATCACGCAGGGCTGCTGGAATAGGACTGGAAACTTGTGGGTCAAGAACAACATGAATTCTTAATGCAGCAGTAGTCTAAGGACAGAATAGCAGGGGGAGTTTCATATTTAATTATTTATCTTGTTCATTTATAAAAATAAACCTAATATCTAAGCTGGTTGGTACATATAGAAGAGAAGTGTTTATATTAATGAATAATATGAATGAACTGGCTGTCTATAAAACCTGGTTTCTTGAATATGATGAAGATTGAACCTATCTGTCCTGGAAGTACATTACAGTAAAAGCTGATTCCTTATCTTCAAACATACTGCCCACAACTTCAGAAAAAATAGGGGATATAAATTTGATACTTGGAGATCCTGCTAGTAGGCATGGGAAGATTATAGAATTTGTCCATTCTTCAAGATTTACATTATTCTCAAGTTGGGTAGTAGATGTAGAAGCATCTAATATTTCCATGTTAAAAGATAAAAGGGGATTTAAGTTTCTTTAAGACTCTTACAAAACAATTCCAATAAAGCAGTTTAGATAGTGGCTATAGCTTTTCCATGTAAATTTCTTTATAACTAAGAATCAAATGATGTTCCCATATGATAAAATATGTATATACCCTTGTTAAATCAGCATGTATCGATGTGGCTATATGTGTGTAATAGTTACCAATTGTTTAAACAATGGACACTGGGCCACAGACTGAAAGTTCTTTATTGATAACATAGCAAATATTGATGCAATCTAGAAATAGAAGTGCATATTTCATTTTGCTATCTTCTCATCAGATGACATTCAAAGGATTCTGTTCGCTTTGGTATATCATGATTTTAAAAAGATGTGGATAAACTGGATAGTAGCCAGAGGAAGGAATTCAGGATTCTAAAGGACATTGAGACTAAGACATGAAAGGATAAAGTAAAGAAACTAAGCTGATTTAGAATGGAGAATAGATTTAGCTGTCCTCACAAATTAGAAGGGCTGTTGGATAGAGAAGGAATTATGTTTGTTATGCTTTGAAGAGATAAATTTTGATTTATTATTAAGAAAATGTCCTAAAAAAAAAAAAGAAAATGTCCTAAAAATCAGTTGTAAAAAATGGAATAAATTGCTTAAGAGGCAATTGGTTTCCCCTTATTGGTCGTCTTTAAGTGGAAGCTGTATGAATTCTGGTTGGGTATATTATACAGGGATTCATTTTATGATTTTCCTTCCACTTTTTAAATTTTTAATTTTTTGAAAATTGCCTATAAGCACTAAAAACAAATGGCAAATAACGGAACATTGGAATTGACCTAGTGCTGACAGAAAAAGAAAATGTCCATTTTTTTTTTAATGTAATAGACAAGTGCCAAAGGAATAGCATAGAATCTTATTGCCGGGGGGGCAGAGCCAAGATGGCAGAGAAGGCACACAAGATTTTCTAAGCTCCTGTCATACCCTCACAATCAATTATTAAATTCAGCCTCAAAAATAGCTCTTGACTGGTAAAACCCACAAAGATTAGAGACAAAACAATTTACCAGCCAAAGATAATCTGGAAGATTGCCAAGAAAGGTTTATCCTGAGGGGCCAGAGCAGATCAGCACAAGCAGAGAGATAGGAGAGATTAGCATCCAGAGTGGACCAGGGAAGGGATGGCCTCTGTGGCTAGAAAAGTTATAAAGATGACTTTGCCATAGGCTGACTGCTCTGCCTTGATTACAAAGCAGACCAGCAGAGAAATTCAAGCCAAAGGTAGAGGATACTCTAAAAAACGCCAGAACATAGATCTGGCTATACCCACCTAAAACCGGAAGTGACTTAGCACAGACTATAACATAGCCATGCAGCTGCAATCTGCAGCATGGGACTCTAGCAGGTAGTCACTAATCTCCATGGCAGGGGGGTGCAGCTCGGGGCAGCCTCTAATCTGAACAATGTGGGGCTCGGCCTGGGGCAATAGAACTTGCACAGCACTATTGTGCTTTGTGGGCAGAGGCCCTTCTGGTCTGTGCAGAACAATTCCCTGGATAACTGACAATATCCACAGCCCCACTGTGAGCTTTGGCTTGAGGTAGTAACACTTTCACTGCTCAGCCTCCAGTATCAGGGCAGTTCAGTAGAGTTCTTCACAGAGCACTTCCACAGCTCAATCCAGGCCCAGTTACTTTCAGTGGGGAACTTTTTCCCAGAGCACTCAGATACCCCACAGCTCTTTGCAGCCCGTTGGCAGGACAACTACTGTCCATACACCTATCACTGCTCTGCAGAGGAAGCTGGTAGCCTCCTGGCCCTAAAGGCAGACCATACAGGTTTTTTTTTAAAAAATGAGTATAAGAAAGAAATCAGGTTTTCAACCCCAAGGAGATTAATAGCAAAGAGTCTCAAGACAATTGTTGGTCCCCAATGCAAAAGGCTCTCCTAGAAGAGATTATTAAAAATCTTAAGGAGAGCTAGAAGAAAAATGAGGAAAGGAAAGAGAACCTATGCAAGAGAGTAACAACTTCCTGAAATGTGAATTGGAAAAGGTAAACAACTCTCAGGAAGTACAGGGAAACAGAATTTGTGATGTGGAAAAGGTAAAGAAATCCCAGGAAAGTAGGATTTGTGAATTGGAAAACATAAAGAATTCCCAAGAAATTCTTGGAATTTCTTATTTTGGAAATAAGACTTGGAAAAAGAAAATAACTCAATAAAAAAAATTTAGTTAAATGGAAAAAAATTCCATAGAGCAAAACAACTCATCTAAAAACTCAATTGGACATATACAAAAAAAAAAAAAAAGTAAAAAAAGCTAATGAAGAAAACAATTCATTAAAATAAGAACTGAACAAATAGAAATGAATGATTCATTGAGAAATCAAGAATCAGTCAAGCAAAACCAAAAAAAAAAAAAAAAGTAAAATATCTACTTGGAAAATCAAGAGATCTGGAAAATAGATCTAGGAGAGACAATCTGAAGATTATTGGACTTCCTGAAAATTATGAGTAAAAAAAAAAAAAAAAAAAAAAAAAAGCCTAGATACTATTTTACAGGAAATCATCAAAGAGAACTCCTCGGATGTAATAGAATCAGAAGGTAAAATAGGCGTTGAAAAAATTCATTGAACACCTTCTGAAAAACACCCTAAAATAAAAACTCCAATGAATATTATGGCCAAATTTCGGAACTATCATATTAAGGCAAAACATATTACAAGCAGCCAGGGGCAGGGAAAAATACAATTCAAATATCGAGGAGCCACAATAAGGGTCACTCAAGATCTGGGTGCCTCAACATTAAAGGATCGAAGGGCCTGGAATCTGATATTCCAAAAGGCAAAAAAACATAGAATGCAGCCAAGAATAAACTACCCAGCCAAGCTGAGCATTTTCTTTCATGGAAGGAGATGGACATTTAATGAAACAGATGAATTCCATTTGTTTCTAAGGAAAAAAAAAAAAAACAGATGTTAACAAAAAATTTGATCTCCAACCATAGAACTCAAGACAAGCAGAAAAAGGCAAAAGCAACTCTTGAGAACTGTATTGCTGTTGTGGATATATATAAAAACCACATGTATAATTTGATTTTGCTAATATAAAATAAAAAAGAAGTAGAAATGGAAAGGGGGTAGTGTCAGAAAAAAGGGAAAAGGGGAGATTAAAAAGAGGGAAACGACATCCCATGAAGAGGCAAAGGAAACCTATCATATCTGAGGGAACTTAGAGAGGGAGAGAAACATTGTGTGAATCTTACTCTCATCAGAGTTGGCTCAAAGAGTAAATAATTGGCATATTTGTTTTACAAAGACTCTTCTCTTACCTCATTAAAAAGTGAGAGAGGAAAAGAGAAAAGGAAATGAGTAATAAGGGAAGAGTACAAGAAAGGGGAAGGGATTCAAAGAGAAGAGGGAGGGATCCTAAAGAGGGAGAGCTGAATGATGCAAGTGGGGCCCATAAGTTTAACAGTAGGGAAGGGGATAAGTGGGGGGAAGAAAAAGAAAAGCATAATCTGGGCGTAATAAGATGGCAGGAAATACAGAATTAGTGATTTTAATCATAAATGTGTATGGGATAAACTCTCCCATAAAGCAGAAGCAGATTGTAGACTGGATCAAAAGTCAGAACTCTAAAATACATTGTTTATAGGAAACACATTTAAAGCAGGGAGATATATATGGAGTAAAGGTAAAAGGCTGGAGGAGAATCTATTATGTTTCAGGGGAAGTCAAAAAAGCAGGGGTAGTCATCCTTATCTCAGATCAAGCAAAAGCAAAAATTGATCTAATTAAAAGAGATAAGGAAGGAAACTATATCTTGGTAAAGGGTAGCATAGACAATGAAGCAATATCAATAATAAACATATGTGCACCAAGTGGTATAGCATCTAATTTCCTCAATCAGAAGGTAAGAGAGTTGCAAAAAGAAATAGACAGTAAAATTGTAATAGTGGGAGTGCTCAACTTTGCACTCTCAGAATTAGATAAATCAAACTACATAACAAATAAAAAGAAATTAAAGAGGTAAATAGAATATTAGAAAAATTAGATATGATAGATCTTTGGAGAAAACTGAATGGTGGCAGAAAGGAGTATACTTTCTTTTGAGCAGTTCATGGAACCTACACAAAAATTGACCATATATTAGGACATAAGGACCTCAAAATTAAATGCAGGAAGACAGAAATAGTAAATACTTTCTGTTCAGATCATGATGCAATAAAAACTATATTCAACAAAAAGTTAGGGGTAAATAGATCAAAAAGAAACTGGAAACTAAATCTCATCTTAAAGAATAATTGGGTGAAACAACAAGTTATAGATGCAATTAATAATTTCACTCAAGATAATGACAACAATGAGGCCTCATATCAAAATCTGTGGGATGCAGCCAAGGTGATAATGAGGGAAAATTTTATGTCTTTAGAATATTACTTGAAAAAAATAGAGAAAGAGAAGATCAATGAATTGGGCTTGCAACTAAAAAAGCTAGAAAAAGACCAAATTGAAATCCCCAATCAAATACTAAACTTGAAATTCTAAAATTAAAAGGAGAAATAAATAATATTGAAAGTAAAAAAAAAAATTATTGAATTAATAAATAAAATTAAGAGTTGCTTTTATGAAAAAAAAACAATACAATAGATAAACCTTTGGTAAATCTGATTAGAAAAAGGAAAGAGGAAAATCAAATTGTTAGTCTTAAAAAATGAAAAAAGAGAACTTTCCACCAATGAAGAGGAAATTAGAGTAATAATAAATTACCTTGTCCAATGTTATGCCAATGAATTTTATAAGCTAAATGAAATGGATGACTACCTCCAAAAATATGGGCTTCCCAGATTAACAGAGGAGAAAGTTAATTGCTTAAATAGTCCCATTTCAGAAAAAGAAATAGAACAAGCTATTCATCAACTCCCTAAGAAAAAAATTGCCAAGAATAGATGGATTTACGAGTGAATTCTACCAAACATTTAAAGAACAATTAGCTCCAATGCTATATAAACTACTTGAAAAAAACAGGGAATGAAGGAGTCCTATCAAATTCCTTTTATGGCATAGACATGGTACTGATACCTAAGCCAGGTAGGTTTACTGGTATTGAACACAGAGAAAGGAAATTATAGACCAATCTTCCTAAGGAATATTGATGCTAAAATTTTAAATAAGATATTAGCAAAAAGACTACAGAAAATCATCCCCAGGATAATACATTGTGATCAAGTAGGATTTATACCAGGAGTGCAGGGCTGATTCAATATTAGGAAAGTTATTCGTATAATTGACTAGGTCAATAACCAAATTAACAAAAAAAAATGGTCATCTCAATAGATGCAGAAAAAGCATTTGATAAAATCCAACATCGATTCCTATTAAAAACACTTGAAAGTATTGGAATAAATGGACTTTTCTTTAAAATAATCAGTAGCATCTATTTAAAGCCATCAGTAAGCATCATATGTAATGGGGACAAACTGCAACCATTCCCAATAAGATCAGGAGTGAAACAAGGTTGCCCACAATCACCGTTACTATTCAATATTGTATTAGAAATGCTAGCTCTGGTAATCAGAGTTGAGAAAGAGATTAAAGGAATAAGAATAGGCAATGAGGAAACCAAACTATCACTCTTTGCTGATGATATGATGGTATACTTAGAGAACCCTAGAAATTCTACTAAAAAGTTATTAGAAACAATCCACACCTTTAGCAAAGTTGCAGGATACAAAATAAACCCACATGAGTCATCAGCATTCTTATATATCACTAACAAAACCCAACAGTTAAGAGTTACAAAGAGAAATTCCATTTAAAGTAACTAGTGATAGTACAAAATATTTAGGAATCTATCTGCCAAAGGAAAATCAGAAACTATATGAGCGAAACTACAAAACACTTTCCACACAAATAAGGTCAGATCTAACCAACTGAAAAATATTAAACACTCTTGAATAGTGTGAGCAAATATAATAAAGATGACAACACAACCTAAAATAATCTATTTATTTAGTGCTATGCCAATTAGACTCCCCAAAAAATATTTTAGTGACCTAGAAAAAATAACAACAAATTTCATATAGAAGAACAAAAGGTCAAGAATTTCAAGGGAATTAATGAAAAAAAAAATCAAATAAAGGTGGCCTAGCTGTACCAGATCTAAAATTATATTAGAAAGCAGCAGTTACCAAAGCCATTTGGTATTGGCTAAGAAATAGAGTAGTTGATCAATGGAATAGGTTAGGCTCAAAGGACAAAACAGCCAATAAGTTTAATAATCTAGTGTTTGACAAACCCAAAGACCCCACTTTTTGGGATAAGAACTCACTATTTGACAAAAACTGCTAGGAAAACTGGAAATTAGTATGGTAGAAATTTGGCATGGACCCACACTTAACACCGTATACCAAGATAAGATCAAAATGGGTTCATGACCTAGGCATAAATAATGAGA
Source organism: Antechinus flavipes (assembly GCF_016432865.1). NCBI lineage: Eukaryota > Metazoa > Chordata > Mammalia > Dasyuromorphia > Dasyuridae > Antechinus > Antechinus flavipes. Next base: position 371,520,310 of record NC_067398.1, on the reverse strand, counting down.
TTATATGATAAATGGTCAAAGGATATGAACAGACAATTCTCAGACGAAGAAATTGAAACTATTTCTAACCATATGAAAATATGCTCCAAATCATTATTAATCAGAGAAATGCAAATTAAGACAACTCTGATATACCATTACACACCCATCAGATTGGCTAGAATGACAGGGAAAGATAATGTAGAATGTTGGAGGGGATGTGGGAAAACAGGGACACTGATACATTGTTGGTGGAATTGTGAACACATCCAGCCATTCTGGAGAGCAATTTGGAACTATGCTCCAAAAGTTATCAAACTGTGCATACCCTTTGATCCGGCAGTGATTTTACTGGGCTTATACCCCAAAGAGATACTAAAGAAGGGAAAGGGACCTGCATGTGCCAAAATGTTTGTGGCAGCCCTGTTTGTAGTGGCTAGAAGCTGGAAAATGAATGAATGCCCATCAATTGGAGAATGGTTGAGTAAATTGTGGTATATGAATGTTATGGAATATTATTGTTCTGTTAGAAATGACCAGCAGGATGAATACAGAGAGGATTGGCAAGACTCACATGAACTTATGCTAAGTGAAATGAGTAGAACCAGGAGATCATTATATATCTCAACAACTATACTGTATGAGGATGTATTCTGATGGAAGTGGATTTCTTCGACAAAGAGATCTAACTCAATTTCAGTTGATCAAGGATGGACAGACGCAGCTACACTCAAAGAAAGAACACTAGGAAATGAATGTAAACTGCTTGAATTTTTTTTTCTTCCCAGGTTATTTATACCCTCTGAATCCAATTCTCCTTGTGCAACAAGAGAACTGTTTGGTTCTGCACACATATATTGTATCTAGGATTTATTGTAACCTATTTAATATGTATAGGACTGCTTGCCATCTGGGGGAGGGGGTGAAGGGAGGGAGCGGAAAAATCGGAACAGAAGTGAGTGCAAGGGATAATGTTGTAAAAAGTTACCCAGGCATGGGTTCTGTCAATAAAAAGTTATTAAAATAACGTATTGTATGAAAAGGTGATTATGATAGTCATATGAATTCTGGAATAATATGATATACTTATATAATAAAATTTTGAGAAATGTAAAAAAAAAGAATGATATTATAAATAAATTAGAAGAACATAGGATAGTTTACCTCTCAGACCTGTGGAAGAGGAAGGAATTTATGACCAAAGAAGAAGAAGACATCAATATTTGTAATGGGCTGAGGCTTGAGTTGATGCACTGAGGTCCCAAGCACATGAGGCTAAATAGTAATTGGACCATACTCTATTAATATATAAGCTTGGAGAAGGGGAGGATATGGCTCAGTAGGTAAAGCACCAGCCCTGAAGTCAGGAGGACCTGAGTTCAAATCCAGCCTCAGACACTTAACAATTCCAGGTTGTGTGGCCATGGGCAAAGTCACTTAACCCCAACTGCCTCAGCAAAAGCAAAAAGAAGAGAAACAAACAGAAAAGTCATCGCAATGGCAAAAGCAAGCAGTCTCTCCTTCCCCTTCCTTTTCCACTCCCCTGCCTCCACCCACCAAAATCGTCATTTCCTATACAACACATCAGATCTTGCACAAAGAGTGGGCGGGGGCCATTCTTTCTCCAAGCTTATATATTAATAGAGTATGGTCCAATTACTATTTAGTCTCATGTGCTTGGGACCTCAGTGTATCAACTCAAGCCTCAGCCCATTACAATTATTGATCACAAAATAGAAAGTTTTGATTTTATCAAATTGAAAAGCTTTTGTACAAACAAAACTAATGCAGACAAGATTAGAAGGGAAGCAATAAACTGGGAAAACATTCTTACAGTCAAAGGTTCTGATAAAGGCCTCATTTCCAAAATATATATAGAATTAACTCTAATGTATAAGAAATCTAGCCATTCTCCAATTGATAGCCAGAGGATATGAACAGACAATTCTCAGATGAAGAAATTGAAACTATTTCTAACCATATGAAAAGATGCTCCAAGTCATTATTAATTAGAGAAATGCAATTTAAGACAACTCTGAGATAGCACTACACACCTGTCAGAGAATGACAGGGAAAGATAATGTGGAATGTTGGAGGGGATGTTGGAAAACTGGGAAATTGATACATTGTTGGTGGAATTGTGAATACGTCCAGCCATTCTTAGAGCAATTTGGAACTGTGCTCAAAAAGTTACCAAACTGTGCATACCCGTTGATCCTGCAGTGTTACTGCTGGGCTTATATCCCAAAGAAATTTTAAAGAAGGAAAAGGGACTTGTATGTGCAAGAAGGTTTGTGGTAGCCCTCTTTGTAGTGGTCAAAACTGGAAACTGAGTGGATGCCGATCACTTGGAGAATGGTTGAATAAATTTTGGTATATGAATATTATTGTTTTGTAAGAAATGACCATCAGGATGATTTCAGGAAGGTGTAGAGAGAGTTACATGAACTGATGCTGAGTAAAATGAACAGAACCCGAAGATCATTGTATACTTCAACAACAATACTATATTATGTTCGATTCTGATGGATGTGGCACTCCTCAACAATGAGGTGAACCAAATCAGTTCCAATAGAGCAATAATGAACTGAACCAGCTACACCCAGGAAAAGAACTCTGGGAGATTACTATGAACCACTGCATAGAATTTCCAATTCCTCTATTTTTGTCCTCCTGCCTTTGTGATTTCCTTCACAGGCTAATTGTATACTATTTCCAAGTCCACTTCTTTTTGTACAGCAAAATAACTGTTTGGACAAGTATACATATATTGTATTTAACTTATACTTTAACATATTTAACATATATTGGTCAACCTGCCATCTTGGGTAAGCTATGGGGGGAAGGAGGGGAAAAGTTGGGACAAAAGATTTTGCGATTGTCAATGTTGAAACATTATCCATACATATATCTTGTAAATAAAAAGCTATAATAAATTTAAAAAAAGAATCTTGTTGACAACTAGAAGTAATTACTTTATATATAAAGGAAACTGTCTGAATTATGCAGAACATATATTTGGAGAAAGGATGACCTTAAATATCATTTAGTCTTTCATTTTGAAGATGAGAGAGAACTGATATCTGGAAGAGGATTGGGCTTTTTTTAGGCCATGCTAGTGGTTAGTGGAAGTACATAGATTTTTTTTTTTTTTTTTGCTCAAATCCTTTGATTTCTCTATTGGCAAAGTTGTTTGCAATGCATTTCACATTATGCTTAATAATTTATTAAATTAATATATATAGGAATACACTTTCAAAGATGAAGGTATTTCAAAGAAAGGAAAAAAATATTTTCAATAATCTAATCTGAATTGAGTAAAGGAGTAGTCCTTGCTATATTGTATTTTAAAAGGTTCTCCTCTGAAATTAGTTCAGCCAAGAATGGAACATTATGGGAAAAGTACAGAATTGGAGATTAGATCTTCAAAAATCACAGGGTATGAACTTGAATTGAATTAATATTATTTTAAAAGATGAATGACATTTCAAATGATGAGAGTATGATGAAGATGAAGGGTACCTTAAATCATACTATCTAGCATTATTGTACACACACACACACACACACACACACACACACACACACAAGAAATAGAGACCGAGAGACAGAGAGATGCAAAAGCAGATACAGAAAGAGATTACTTAATATATTAAAAGATACAAAATTATGTTACATAACTATTCTCAAAATAGAGAAGGAAGGTAGTCTCTAAAACTCCTTTTTTACCCAAACCAGAGGAATCCGAAAAAGGCAAAAAGTATTCAAATATACCTGATACTTCCTGAAGCAAAATGTTTCTATTAATTTTATATTTAATGAGGGAAAACAACACATAAAGGGAATTTGGAGGGGCCGGGGAAGGATGGGTAAGAGGTGGGAAAAAAAATTGAGAGTTAATATCCTGGAGAGAAGAATGGTCTGTATACTTTGTGAAATGATGGTCCCAGCCAGAAATCTTTCAATTAGAGAGGGCTGGAGAGATGATAGCATTAATAAAATGAGGAGTACTAACAAAAATGTTGAATTATCGAAAGGAAAAAAAATATTTAGATTCAATATAGAGGGGGGAAGAACAACAATATCTAATAATTAGAATTACTTTCTTGACAGATAGTGAGTTTCTCACCATTGAGGATCTCTCAGTAAAGGCTGGTAGAAGACTTCTTAAAATTCATATTGGAATTAGATGACTAGATAAATTGTAAAATATATCTAGTTCAAATAATAGTCTGTAATTCAATTTTTTTTCTATCATCTTGTGAAACAGCAATAGATCTTTTCTTATACTGTAAAATTTTGAGTTCTGGTCATGATTTATCATGAATCTTCGACTGTGATGGGGAAAAGGAGGGAATCCAAATACACTGTTATGGAACTTCATTTTTCTCTATTTATAATTTCATAGTTACTTAGAACATACACATTGATTTTTATTTTTTCTAGATTTCACTATCCTGCTGTTCTATGTTATATTGTGACCAAATCTTTCTGCTGATATACTATACACAGGAATTCTTGTCCAGTTTCTCATTTATAATATTATATGCAATCTTTATATCATTGAGATCTAACTCTACCCATCATGGATCTTTTTTTTTTCTTTGAACATTTAAAGATTATGTTTTATGCTATACAATTATTGCTAGAAGAATTTTCATATAAAAATATAAAGTAATGCTAATAACTATATTTGTATTAAGTGACATGAAAATAAAATATTAAAAGGAAAAATTTAGCAAAGAAACTTGCTAAAACATTAGCTGATTAAGAAAAAACACAAAAACCATAAAATTGCTTTCAAAATGTTCTAAAAAGAGGGAAAAGTGATTTTAACTGGTAAATTATATGCCATTTTAATGGGAAATTTAAAATGTAATATTGAATAATTGCTTTTTAGTGGCTAAATAGAAGATGATGATCACAAAGAGACAAAATGGGTTTACTAAAAATCTTTTTCACACAATTTCATTTCCCCTGTGAAGCAAAGAAATAAGGACATGGAATGAACACATTTTTAACTTGAAAATCATGAGTCAAAATTACATGTATTTTTTAAAAACAACATCAGTTGTAACACAATACATCAACAGTATCCTAATACCATCAAGACACTTTAAAATTCACTTTTCAGAACTGCATAAATCCAAGAGAAATGGGAGAGTGTAAAACTTTGGAAATAAAAGAATTGTTTAAAAAAACTGGATTGATTGATGCATTATCAATCCTAAAAGGAATACTCATTCTCCACCTTTTGTAGTAATTCAAAATTACCATGTGCCAGGCCATAAATAAAACATAAAAGCTCATAAAGAAAATATGTAAAAGGAATTTATATACAACAGCATAACAGAATTAAAATTAAGTTACTTTAAATAAAAGGCAGAACCAAATGGACACTACTAATGATGAACACTGATGAATGAGTTGGCCAAAGAAAAATCTGAATAATAATAAATGTTTATGCATAAAATACTAATACCAAAAAAAATGAAATAGCAAACCATAAGACAAATAAATCATGCCCAAAGAAAAATGTATATATTTGAAAACATATTAAAAATGTGGGGGGGGGGATGAAAATGTAAATAAGATGGTTGGAAAAATTAATGACTCTAGGATAATTGCAAGAAGAAAAAAATGAATATCCAAATAGATTTAGGAAAAATATCTTGTATGTTAAAATTTTTAATGATAAAACTAAAACAATTTTGAAAGTAAGAAACTTGCTAAAACATTAGCTGATTTAAAAAAAAAAAACATAAAAACCATAAAATTGCTTCCAAAATGTTCTAAAAAGAGGGAAAAGTGATTTTAACTGGTAAATTATATATCATTTTAATGGAAAATTTAAAATGTAATATTGAATAATTGCTTTTTAGTGGCTAAATAGAAGAAGATGATGAGCACCAAGAGACAAAATGGGTTTACTAAAAATCTTTTTCACACAATTTCATTTCCCCTGTGAAGTAAAGAAATAAGTACATGGAATGAACACATTTTTAACTTGAAAATCATAAGTCAAAATTACATGAATTCTGGATTGATTTTAAAATATGTTCAAAATATTTCCAATAAAGAAAAAAAGTTCTTGACAGGATACAATGCTGAATGTAAATCCCATGGCTGTTTAGAGATAATGGTGTGAAGTTAATGCCATAAACTGAGTACAAACTAGCTTCATATACTTCTTTCTTTGTTTCTTTTATCTTCTCTCATCCATTTTTTTTTCTTTAAATGTATACTAAATGGAGACAAAATGCTCAGAAAAATATTTTGTTCAGATTAGACTCCTAGAAAACTGGCACATTGTCACTATTATTGAAATTCACCACTCCTCCTTGCCACAGCTAATGGCATACAAAAGTCAATTGCTATTAACTCTTAGTAATTCTTGAAAACAATGTCCACATAGATGGGATAAAAATATAATTCTAAGAATCAGCTAGACCATGGAAATACAAATATATTTTGACAATGCAACGCAAATTATTCAAATGACAAAGGAAATGGGAAGCAATCTACTGATTCAAAGAATTTGGAACTCAACAATGTCCCCACTTGGATTTAAAAAAATAAACTAAAAAAATGAAAACAAGATAAATAAACAAAATAAACAGATAAAGAAAAACAACTTTAAAATAATTACAGTTCAGTATTATAAAATAATGTCATAAATAGTAAAATTAATAATGATTTGAGTAATATAATTACTATATAAAATATATTTGTGTGTGTGTATATATATATGCCTATACATATACATATATATGTATGCATTTATATGTGTTTGTTTATTAAGCTATTTTGAGAGTGAGGGGATGATAAAATAAGAAATCAAAGGCCCTAAGTTCTACAGATATATGAGATTAAGATACATGGTAAAGACAAATAATAATTAACTGTTCAAATCTTTTCTTTCATTTTTCTCTATCAATGACAATCATTTTTTAAAATAGTAAGTATAGAAAAATTATTTTATTAGAAATGAAAAATCAATATAAATGAAGATGATAAGGGAGAAACTATCAGTCCTTAATAATTTTAAGTGATAAGAGTTAGATATGATTTCTGAGTCTACTTAGATGAGTTGTGTCAGTGGCTTATGAAAAATCATGGAAGATGGTAATAAATGTATGAAATATGAACAGATTGTTTTTAATTTTCAAAGAAGACAATGGATTCTTCAAATATAGACTCTGAATTTGACCATTCAGTGTTCAGTAATATGTTCTGAAGTTCTGGTAATTAAAGACAAATTTGAAAAGTGTTAGAAAGTGAAGTGGTTATCACAATTCTCACTTTGTTTCTTTTTATGATAAGGCTAATAGTCTGATTTATTACAGGAATGATATAAATACGTTAGTAATATTCTTATTCTTTTAACAATAAAATATTGGAGACAATTAAATTAACATGAAGCTGAATGAGCCTGAGGTCAGTGGAGGATTAATATCCAGAACATTTATCTTTCATTCATTTTTTATAAGCAACCTCTGTAAGAATGACTAATGGTTCTGAGAAGACTAGATAGATTGGGTTTGAATGAACTACAGAAAGTTTGGTACCCAATTCAGAGGTTTTTCAAACTTAGTTTTATTTCTTGCCTCTTATAACTTGATTGACAGTCTTCTGAAAACAAGACCTCTCAAGAGAATCCCATTTTTACAGGCATGATGGGAAGCAGTTTCACTTACTTTATTGAGTATGAATCAAGTGGATAGGGACCTAATCTGCAGTTAAGTGCGATATTTCATCTGTCCTTTGGTTCTATTTCTTCCTTTAGAAAGCTCAGCACCCCTTTATAGAAGCACTTAACTTTCTGGAAGCATTTTAAGTATAATTCTATCAAAAGACAGATGTGAATTAGGTGGCCTGTAAAAGTTTCTTCTAAGCCTATAACTTTTTGATATATATATGGCTGATTTTAGGCATTTAAATTTTAGGGCTTTTAAATTAATGCAGTTTACATTTGGAGTACGGCTTAATACATGGTTTTTAATCTGGTTTAGTGTTCTCATGTAAACTTTAACTTGTCATATATTTCCAGATCTATCATCTATTCATTAAGCATGATATCACAATATGTTGTTAGACTTCATATGAAAGTTCAAATGGAGCTGATTTAGCACTAGTCCCATTAGAATTAGAACCAGCGCAGGATAGATTTTGTTATCCATTGATGCAAAGTACATAAAATATAAGCACATTGTTATTAACATCACCATTACTAATATCATTAATAATTTTATGTGACTCATTTTGCATGCTCATTTTTCTATATTTTTAACAAATGTAACTTTTAAAAGTGTTATCTGATTTTTTAGGCACTGCTTTTTTCACACAGCTACATTATTATGCAAGGTTAATGAAAAGCCACAGTTCCAAAAGGTAAGTATGAAAAGACTGATAAATGGGAACGGACAATCTGGTTTTGACCAAAATAAGAATGGTCCCAATCTCATTTTTATCCTTGTGAATCTTAATTAGACTTATGGTAAGCCGCATTAGTATTAATAAGGATTAATGTCATTGATTGTGATAAGCAGAGCATACAAATCAATATATGCTTCCATATCAATATGTAAACAGAGACAAGAATAACCATTTCAGTTCTTAACAGCAAATTTTGCACAGAGTTCAATATTTGCTATGTGGATTTGAAACAACTCAAGGAGCTGGGATCACAAGCTTTGTACACAAAAGGAAAGTCTAATTGTGATGGATAAGTTTTAGAACCAGTAAAAAAAAAAAATTACTTTGATAGACACAAAAGTGCCACTACTCACTCTGAGATTTATTTATACAGTGCATTCTCCACCAAAGTCTCAGCTTGTCTTCTCAGTTTCAAGTCATTAAAAAGTAGAAGTAAGATCAACTGCTTCCTCAACCAGTCTTTGCTGAGGGCTTCCCATGACACAATAAGGCCCTCAATTAGACGCTGTGGGAATAACAAGGAGAGTATAAGAAAATGAATTTCAGTCTTTGTTCTCAAGAAGCTTATACTAATTTATTGAAAAGAAGACCGATGTAAACCAAAGAACTGAGGAATAGTACAAAATTTAGAGCATCTACTGTAAATAAGAAGATTCCTAAGTTTCCTTTCAGCACAAATTCTAAAACCCAGTGCTTCTAAAGTGTGGCGACACCCCAAGTATCATAGGTTTAAAAATAGACATATTTAATGATTGGGAGGGGATAAAATAGGTTTCATGGATGTTCAACTTGTGAATACTCTAGAATGAATAGTGTTGGTATAGATGAATAAGAGTAAGGAAAACAAGAATGAAGAATAGCATGCAAAAAAACTGTTTAGGAGGAATTGGCAACAGGTACAGGATGTACTTTGAGAAAGCAGATCTGAATGTCACAAAATACTGCTGATGTGTAGCAACTTTCTGTGAAAACATAGATGTGTTCATACATTGTGAGGGTGACATCAGGTCCAAGACCTGTTCCTTAGTATTAAGTTTAGAAACTCAATTTTATTGTTCAGTCAAAGAAAATTAATCTTTAGGTAAGTGATTCAAATTTAAAAATAAACAAAAAAGACCTGACTTATTCATGTAAATGATTCATTTGCAATGAGGATGCATAGTGCCTTTATCTCATAATAATCTTTATTTTTCCTATTTTACCCTGTCTCTTACTACTTCTAAACATAACTCTTCATTCTTAATGTTATCACTAATCCCTCCATCCTTTACTACATTACCAAGCCACAATCCTTCTCCTTCTTTGCTACATTCTCCTCCCTTATTATAATTCACCCCTTTGTAAATTAATTTACCATTTCACTATCCTTATTCACTTATCTTTTAGCCCCTGTCTACCACTAAATAGCTCAAACCTTTGATTATTTCCACTCTTATCTGCCTCTTTTGCACCTACTTAAGTACTGATTTATAGAGATGAAGGGAATTATCAGTCTCCTTTTCTCACAACTCTCTCTACTCAAATTTCTCACTAAGTACATATAAGTGATTATTTCTAAATTGGAGATCAAATATAAGAGGGAGCCCAACAATGGCAAGAGATGTCCTTCAATGTCTCAAAGGGAGCCAGAATAGACATTTCTCAATACATTTTCCCTATCATTCTCCAAAGGATACTTTCATTCCTGCTAGGAAAAGAAGAAGTTTGGTCTTGTTTTCTCTGTTTTGCTCAGAGATAGGGGGTACTGGGCTAGAAACATATCCATTTCATTCATTTTTCAGCCATATTGAACTCTCCATGATCCTACTTGGGCTTTTCTTGGCAAAGCTATTGGAGTAATTTGCTATTTCCTCTTCTATCTCATTTTAAAGATGAGGAAACTAAGTCAAACATTTAAGTGACTAGGTCACAATACTAAGGGCACAACACTTATATTTGTTTGAGGACAGATATGAACTCAGAAAGATATGTTTTCCTGAATCCAGACCTGGCATTTTATCCACTATTCCATCTAGCTGCCCTCACTGTGTTAGGCATTTCCTTCATGTATTATCAGAATCATAGAATATAAATGAATTCCTGAAGGTCATCTAATCTACCTTCCTTCATTACATACATATATATATATATATGCAAATATGCACATGCATATATATACATATATGTGCATATATACCTTTGTATTTATGTGAGTGTGTATCCTGAAAAAAAGGACTAATAGTCGTAGAAGTAGCAAATGGATAATGGAAAATGAACTCAATCTAATCACTTTATCACTCTGCCTCTCTACATGGAAAAATAAGTCAATAAACTCTGTGCTTAAATTTTTACAAAGATCCTATTTAAAACTCCTTGGCAGAACTATGATTACTGTCAGTTGGTTGGGGGTACTTTTATCTGGGGAAGGGAAGCCTCTTTCTCTGAATCCTCTAATCAGAGACATCTTTTAACACAAGGATGTATTCCATATTACCATTACTATGACTCTCCTATCTTAGTCTTCTTATATTATCACCTATTTTGCCACTTGCCAAGTCCTATGTCATAGCATCATTGTGAGTCTTGGAGTTTTGATTCTAGGGAATAGGACACTCAATCTTCTACTATAATTCTATTTGAGATGAACAATCCTTATTGTGGGGAAAAGGAAACAAAATAAACTGAATTTGTATTTTTTTTGTTTGTTTTTTATTTATTTTTTATTTTTTTTATTTTTTATTTTTTTCTGAATTTGTATTGAGAACAAAAAAGCATCCTTAGTTACAGTTCTGTTCCTTGGTATGTGTATGGTGGAGGAGAGATGGAGAATGGGTAGATGTCTTTTCACTATAGCAGTGCTCTCCCCCCACCCCTCTATGACAAAAGTTCTATAGATACTGTTTTTTATCAATTCTGGTTATTAATATTATTAGACTTGGGAATATTTTGTGGCCTCATCTAACTTCTTATCACTGTCATGAGGGGAAAGGGGGTCTCAAGTTCTACTTACAAGCCTTCACTTCTTTGCTACCAAATACCAGTTCCACAATGAACACATAGAGCAAATAGGAAAGAAACCCATTTATCCAAATCATAGAAAAACAGAAGTTAAAGAAAGCTTACATAGAAGGATATATACCAGACAAAATTATTGAAGAACTATATGAAATGAAATAACTCAGCTTAATCAAGGCAGTGTTTTCATCTTTCACAAGTGAAACACTTCCTGATGTCTCTAGTGTGGCAAAATGGAAATAGAAATATGATGGTAACTGTCAGGTTCTACTGTGTTTTCCCAGAGTCTTTTCCTTTATCAACAAATTGCTCTCCATCTTCTCTCTTGAAGCCAGAAGCCAAAAATGCCCAGAAATTCATTGCTTGACAAATCATAAAAATAAATTGAAGCTTAAAGATTTCTCAAGGAGTTTGGCCTTGGAGTTTCACAAAAGAAACTGAAGAAAGCTATAGGTTTCTCTTTGCCATCACTTCACCTTATCCCTCACGAAGGGCAGCTTATTTCTCTACACTAATAAGGATAGTCCCATACCAATGCACACCATAATAGCAATTACAGTCACAAAGCATCTATTATCTATGGGTCTTTTTGGTAATCATTTTTTTTCTGTATTTTGCTTTATTGTATTGTATTGTTGTTTCAGTATTTTATGCCTCAAAGTCTTATTTCCTTTAAGAGAATGCTAGCTCTGTGAGGGCAAGAATTGTACTATAAAATTCTTTTCAATTGCTTCTTGCAGTGCCTGTCAATGTGATTTGACATAGTAAACATCACCAGTTAGTTGATATTCTCATACTCTTCTCTAATTTCTCAAAATATCTCATCTAAATTAATGCTTTCTAATAAATAGCAAGACCGAATATAACAATATCAGTTTTATGATCTTCATCACTTGATTTTTCAAGACTGTATGTATATGGAGATGCCCAATAAAAACTGTTGATTAATTGTAATAGCTTGACCTCAGGAATTCCAGAAGGATGGCAGTAGCAGTTTTGGTGACCCTGAGACTCACTTCTTTATTGTGTTGGAAGTTTTGCTTGCCATCATAAATTCACAAGCTGTGCTTCCCAGTCTGTTTTGCTGTGGTCTTAACACCAAATCTAGGAACTTATGTTCTTGTCAAATTGATGTACAATTAGCAGTCTTAGAAAATTCGTGCTTTTCTGTTCTTCAAAGCAAATGGTGGTTGTCATAATTTTCACACCCATCCAGGATGTGGGTGTACTGAGATCCATCTGTATTTGCTTTTTAAAATAACAACAGACATTGAGCAGGCAATAGGATTTTTTTTTTCCTCTTGCATTAGTAGGATTAACTATGTATTTTATTCCCAGCTTACCAACAGATAGTATCCCCTTCTCCTTGGTTTTGGTAACTTTTTTTTAAAGATATGGGAAAAACAACAATAACAAAACAAATTACTATTAATAGGTTTGGAATATTTCATTTTCTCATATTTCAGTCATAACTCTAAAAAGATTCCCCTAGGGAAGACAGTTGATCAATAAGAAAGAGGTCCTGAAGTATTTGCATTCATTAGAGACCACAGAGAAAATGATCAATGAATTATAGATCTTGGAATGAGTTTGAAGTTGTAGATGAACTTCCAGTCAAACTGAAGAATTTGTGACAGATTATGAGCCTACCTCTGATGAATATTCCCAGTGATATATACTCATGTCTATCAATCTGGATTTTTTTTTTAATCTCTAATCGTTCTTTAAAAACAGAACAAAAACAAAAATAGAGGAACGCTGGCATAGTAAATTTGGTTGGTTAAAGCATGTTGTTAAATGAATTAAGATCATAGAATTTATAAGGATATGGAATCTAAAAAAATAAATTAAACAAATGAATAAAAAATGACACAAAGAGAGACAGCTAGACAGAGACAGAGAGATTTACAGATTCATTTTTCATTCCATAAGACATAACTTAATCCAATCCATTTCTGGCTTCACTGCACTACATGCATAAAGGATGAGGTCATTGACCTCTGGTAGTCTAAAATATGCCTCTTGGCTGCCTGTCATCCAATCAAAAATATTTTTTAATTTTAAAACATCTACATTAGGAACCCCAGATTGGAGTCAATAAAATTGGTTTTCAATTCTACTTTTAACATGTCCAGCTTTGTGAAGGGAGACAATAATACCTGTACAGTCTACCTACTAGAGTTCCTGAGATCAAATAAGACAAATAATAAATAACCACTTGTCAGCTTTACAATGCTATATAAATGTCAGGAATCATTATTATTTCTTCCGGTTGACAAATCTTATCTCTCCTTTGACATCATGAAACTGTGTATTCCTTTTATGCATATATTAATGCTGGTATTATTTTTGTCTATTAATTCTATTTCCTCACTAAATTATAAAATATGTATTTATGTGTATATATATATTTCCACATTTATATAATGTGTGTATGCAAAACATAATTCAAAAACTTCAAATTACCATCAAGTTTTAACAAGATGTTGTTGACTATAAATAAACTTGCACATCATTTGTATTTTAGCTATTTATGAATTTGCTCAATGTATGTTACACTTAGAATGTGGTTTATAAATTGTCATTATTGAATGGGTTCATTTGTTTTCTGGGTATAATGATTCAGTTGTGTCATTCTGAGAATTTAGAGGATGGAAAGACCAATTGTAGTACAAACTGTTACCTAACAAACTATTTAAGAATTAATAGAAAAAAAATAGCTACTAACATCAACAACAACAAACATTTGTATAGTGCTTACTCTATGCTGAGCACTGTGCTTAACACTTTAAATTATTATTTTTTTATTTTTTAAATTTATTTTATTTATTTTTTAAATAATTTTTAAAATTATTTGATTCTCACAACAAATCTAAGAGGTAGATGCTATAATATTGTCATTATACAATTTAAGAAAATTAGCTAAGTAAAGATTATATGACTCATCCCAGGATCACACAGCAAGTGTTTGGAGACAAATTTGAATCCAAGCTTCCCTAAATCCAGACTCAATGTTTTGCCAATTGTTCCAAGTAATAGTTAGAAAGAAGGTAAGGGAACCGAAACAGGAAAATCTCTGGATCAATCTTATCCTTCACCATCAAAGCATGCACTGGTATCATGCTGCTTTCATGTTAAAAATTCAGTCTTGTAGCAATCAACATCCTATACAATATGGTCCCACCTATCTTTAAAACCTAATCTCCTATCACTATCAAGCATAGACATTCTATTCTGTCACAATACACTTTTTTTTTTCAGAGCCTATGTTATCATTACTATAACAAATCAATCAGAACCATAAAGTTCTATATTTGTAGGAATTGTTTTATTCAGACCTTAGTGTTAAAAAGAAATTCAAAGACCATCAAGTTCAAAGGTATTTTTTTGTTTGTTTGTTTGTTTTTTGTTTTGTTTTGTTTTGTTTTTTTTAAGATGAGAATACAGGCCTGTGGATTATAAAAGATATGGAAAAAGCTTACAGAACTATTTGTGGTTAGTATACTGGAGAAGAGAGAACTCTGTTGTATAACCCTTGTTGTTTCAATCCTCAGGATCTAGACACTTCTGTTTGGTTTGATCTAATAAATGAGAAAGGTATCTAGTCTAGTTGGAGCTTAAGTATAAGTGCTCAGAATCTAGGTCATTTTTCATCAGTATTTTGAATGTACTGATAACTCTTTCAGCAAAACATTGAACAGAAGGCTTTTACCACACACTTCCCTAATTAACAGTATTTGCACATAACCCATGAAACAAAGAATTCTAAACACAATTGATGCCAACTGATTTGCTGAAAAAAATTTGCTGTTTTGTTTCTCCTCTCCTTTTATAACCTCCTCTCTTTCTCATTCTCTCATTTCTCTTTTTATCTGTCTCTCTGTCTCTGTTTCTATCTCCCCTGTCCTCCATCTCTCTCTATTTCTAATACCCTTCCCCTATTAAAAGAAAGGAGA
Organism: Antechinus flavipes; assembly: GCF_016432865.1. Lineage (NCBI taxonomy): Eukaryota > Metazoa > Chordata > Mammalia > Dasyuromorphia > Dasyuridae > Antechinus > Antechinus flavipes. The sequence goes on along the minus strand of NC_067398.1, from coordinate 371,504,945 downwards.
AAACACTGACAAGTACTTTTAATATATATTTTCCCCAACACTGCATAAATACAGTAACATTTATATGCTAATCAAATCAAAATAGGAATTATTAGTGACTGGATAGACCCAACATGGCTGTTATTTTCCCATCAACATATGATAACAGTCCTGATGCTGAATTGAAGAGCTGAATATTATATAAGCCCACAAAAGGTTATAGTACATGACAGGCTTAAGCATTATTAAAACCTTAGAAACTCTGTCCCATCTATTACATATTTATTCACTATTTACAAACTGTAAATATTAGCAAAAATGCAAAAAGACACAATGTAATTTCTTAATATGTAATGAAATTATTTATGATTCACCCAGAGCCAAATAACTCCACAAGTAAGATGAAGGTTAATGCATGCGGATGAATATGAAGAAGTGTCCAGTGCCAAAGCCTAACATAGTGTGTCCTTCCCCTAGTTGATCTTGGAACAAAATTAATGCAACCTAATTTTCATGTTTAAGAGAGATTCCCTAAGGAAGAATAACAATAACTTTTACTGAAGCCAGAATAAGAGAGCAGATCCAATGCCTGGTATCTATGGAGTGGTCTGGAACCCTTCATAACTTTGGAACTTTACAGCTGACCACTTTTTAAAGATAAAATTCTTTCTGTACCTTTTTAAAATCTACATATTTAGTTTGTCTTTTGGCATTTTACCTTATCTACTCTCTAACTGGAGAGGTCAGTTATGGGTTGGGAAGAGCTATGATATGTAATCGCAGGTGAGCGAATAATGGGGAATAGAAGAAGAGGCAAACAAAAGGAGCAGGGATAATGGGCCCAGTGGGGGCTTTTTATTCTGATTTCCAGGGTTTCTGGTGTTCTTATTTATAATGATTACAGACAACAGTACAGCAGGTCTAAATTTACACTTCCCATTTTTAGTGCTGCAATGCACGCTCAGGAGAAATCCTGTCTGCAATGAATGGGTAAGCAGAAGAATTTCAGTGGCAGACTCAATTTGCATTTACATTCAATATGCTACTTTAGAGTTTCCATCCACAGCAGAAATTACATCATGGCTCTGATTTTCATAGAGTCCCAACAATTGAAGTAAGAACAAGATGGGTAGGACTTCAATCTCATGGAAATGTCCTTGGCAAAGCTGAGGGCATTATTTCAACAGAATTCTGCTGATGAATGCTTGATATTAATGTTCATAATAATACCTAAATCATAGTTATAGTAATATAGACATTTTTAATATTATTTTATTATCAACACATATCCATTGAACTCCCATGGAGCACCCAATCTTGAAAAAGAAAACAAACTCATTTCACTTAAATGATAGTTGAATTTAGATTAAGAATTAGAAATTTAGATGAATTATAAGCAAGATTTCCATGATGTCCTTCTTTCTTCAATATAGTCCGATATCATTAAGAAAGACACTTTAGAAAAATTTATTGGGACTCATATTATGGGCAAAATTGTAGCCAGCAATTCTGTTTCCCAGGGCAAGTAATACCCAGACAAGCATCATGATATTTCCCCTAAATTTTATTATATACAATATATAAGAAAAATAGGGAGGTAGAGCCAAGATGGTAGAGAGTAGACAGGACATAGCCTGATTTCTTCCCTGCTTCCTTTGGAATCACTGCTAGGAGGCTAATCAGACCTCTGAACAGATTTTGGAGTAACAAAACCTACAAACAGTTGGAATGTATTAACTTTTCAACTTAAGATATCATAGAAGGATTCCAGGAAAGGCCTATTTCATTGAGCAAGGGTGAACATGGTCCAGTATAGACACAGAATAGATGCCCCAGGCCAAGGAGGCCTAATTCAGGGAGTCCTGATGCAGGGAATCCTGATGTAAAATATATTGCAAGAAGCTCTTGCCCAAAATCCAACATGGTTGGTTACTCTGTTCTGGTTTAGAAGGTTAGTGGATTAGCAGGCCATCTCTGTGTCCTCCCACAAAACTACAAAAAAAGCAAAGTATGAGCCTCTGAAACCCAGTATAATACGCAGGACTTGGACAGACATAAGCAGCATAGTGAGAAACCCTGTAGCACCACCAGCTTCACTCCTAGCCCCAGAATAGCACAAACAGTGTAAGAAACCCCTGTCCACATGCAAACAATCTTGTGACAATTTCTCCTAGGGGGCAGAGATTGACTCCTGAAAATGAGAGAGGGAAAGCAAAAATAGCCCTAACCAAGGAGAGGTGTTATGGACACAGAGAAGATCAGAGCAGAAAGACAGAAGAGGATATCAAAGGCAAAATGTCTACAGATAATGTCTCAGAAGAGCATATGAACTAGTCTCAATCTCAAAAGATTCTTTTGGAACACTTCAAAAAAAAAGGATTTTAAAAGAAAGATAAAATAAAAATGGGGAAAAGAAATTAATGCTATAAAGAAGTATGAAATGTTGGGGGAAAGAGCCAACAGTTTAGAAAAGAAAACACAGGAATTGCTTGAAGAAAACAACTTCTTAAACAGTAAATTTGGCAACATAGGAAAATATAACTACTGAAGAAAACAAGTTCTTAAAGAATAAATGTGGCAAAAAAGACATAAAAAGTGCTGACCATTAATAATTTTTTTTGGAGAAAGGGAAAAGCAGACATTAAATACTGAAAACACCAAAAACAAAATGCCTCCAGATAAATCCTCAAAAGATGATTGATATGAGTTGGTCTCTGACTCAAAAGGCTCCCTTAGAAGAATTCAAAAAAGTTTTTACAAGAGAGTTAAAAGAAAATGGGGAAAGGAAATGAGAGCTTTCCAGGAGAGTTTGGAAAAGCAATCGCATAAAATATCTGAAGAAAACCACTCCTTAAAATATATATTTGGTGAAATGGAAAAAGAAAACAACCCCCTAAAATAACATTTGTAAAATGGGGGGGGGAATCTAATGAAGAATTAATTTCAAGTTAAATTGACCAAATTCAAAAGGAAGTAAAAAAGTTATCTGAAGAAAATAATTCACTAAAAATTTGAATTGAACAAATAGAAGTAAATTACTCAATTAGACATCAAGACTAATGCAAAAAAAAAAGAAGAAGAAGAAAAAGTAGTAGAAAATATAAAATAACTCATTGGAAAAACAACTTATGTGGAAAATAAATCCAGGAGAGAAAATTGAAGAACTATTGGTCTAGCTGAAAACAACAACAACAACAACTAAAGAAGCCTAGACAATATCTTTTGAGAAATCATCAAGGAAAACTGTTGTGATGTCCTAGAACCAGAGAGCAAAATACATTGAAAGGATCCATTGATCACCTCCTGAAAGATAATAATAAAATAAAAAAAGAATCCAAAGAATATTGTAACTAAATCCAAGAATTATCAAATTAAGGAGAAAATACTATAAAGAAGCCAGAAAGAAAGAATTCAAATATCAAGAAGCCATAATCAGGATTGCAGCTTCCCTATTAAAGGACTGAAGGGCCTGGAATATGATATTCCAGAGGACAAAGAAGCCTGAACTACAGCAAAGAATCAACTACCCAGCAAAATTAGACAATATCTTACAGGGGAAAAGCTGGACATTTGATGAAGTAGGGTATTTCAATTATTTATAATGAAAAGATCAGAGGTGAACAGAAAATTTGATCTTCAAATCCAGAACTCAATAGAAGCATTAAGAGGTGAAAAAGGAAGAAAAACTGTGTTTTTAAAGGTTAAAATGTTTATATAGGGAGATGACATGTTTAATTCTTGAGAAATGCATCTTTGTTAGAGATATGCTTAGGGAGTATCAGCATAATTTGAATTTATTGTGATGATATAAAAAAGAAACTGAGGAATGGAAAGGAATGCTATTGGAAGAAGAGAAAAGGAGAGATAAAATGTGGTAAATTATATCACATGAAGAAGCAAATAAATTATATTACAGTTGAAGGAAAGAAGGGAGGGAATAAGCATTATGTAAAACTTAATCCCATTGAATTTGGCTCAAAGAGAGAATATTAGACATATCTAGTTTGATAGAGAAACGTGTCTCAACCTATAGAGAAGTAGGAGAGGGAAAGAGAAAAGAAAGGGGGACACTAATAGAAGAGAGAACAGAAGTAGAAGGGGAAAAGAATAAGAAAATGGGATAGAGCTGTAAAAAGACAAGGCAAATCGAGGAAGTGATAGTGAGAAGAAAAACACTGGTGTGTAGGGAAAAGAAAAGTATAACTTCTGGAAAATAAGATGACAGGAAATACAGAGTTAGTAATGTTAACTGTGAGTATGAATGGATTAAACTCTTCTATTAAATAGATGTGGATAGCAGACTGGATTAAAAGCCAGAATGCTACAATATGCCCTTTACAAAAAACAACATTTAAATAAGGACAATGATGCAAAGTAGATTTAGTGAAATGGAAAAACTATATAATACCTTACAAAATAGATTTGACAAAATGGAAAAAGAAGCAACTCTCTGAAAAATAGAATTTTTGAAGTGGGAAAAGAAAACAGTTCCCTGAAAAACAGAATTTGTGAAATGGGGGAAAAAAGTTGTTAGAACAAAACAATTCATTTAAAATATCAATTGGCCAAATTAAAAAAAAAAAAAAAAAACTAAAAAGGTAACTGAAGAAAACAATTCACTAAAAATCAGAACTGAACAAATAGAAATGAATGACTCAATGAGATATCAAGAAACAGTCAAGCAAAAGAAAAAGAAAAGAAAAAAAAGAAAAGAAAATGTAAAATACCTACTAGGAAAAACAACTGACATGAAAAATATATCTAGGAGAGATATTCTAAGGATAATTGGACTTTCTGAAAATCATGATGAACAAAAAGAGCCTAGAATTATCTTTCAGGAAATTATAGACCCCAAAAGCAAAACTCCAAGGAATATCATGGCTAAATTTCAGAACTATTTGACCATGGAAAAATAGTTCAAACAGCCAGAAAGAAACAATTCAGTTACTAAGGAGTCACAATCAGGATTACTGAGGACTTAGCAGCTTCTATCTTAAAGGATCCAAAATCCTGAGATCTGATATTTTGAAAAGCAAAGGAACTCGGAATGCAGCCAAGAATAAACTACCCTGCTAAATTAAGCATTTTCTTTCAGGGAAGAAGATGGACATTCAATGAAACAGGTGAATTTTATTTATTTCTGTCAAACAGATCAGAGTTGAACAAAAAATTTGACCTCCAAATATAGAATTCAAGAGAAACATAATAATGTAAAAAGAAAAGAACTCTTGAGAACTATATCTCTGTGAGGGGTACATATAGAGTGCATATATAATTTGATTTTATTGTTATAATATAAAAAAGAAATGAAGTGGAAAGGGAATTGTACTGGAAAAAAGGGAAAGTGAGGGTAAAATGATGGAAATTACATCTCACAAAGAGGCAAAGAAAACCTATCATAACTGATGGAAAGAAGGGGGGTGGTAATATTGTGTGAATCTTACTCTCATGAAATTTTGCTCAAAGGGAAAATATTAGACATTTTTGGTTTCACGGAGAAATGTATTTCACTGTATAGGAAAATGGGAGGGGCAAGGAGAAAAGGGAAGGAGTAGACTCATAGAAGGAAAAAAAAAACAGAAATAGCAGGGGACAGGTATAAGAAAGGGGGAAGACCTCTAAAGGGGGAGAGCTGCTTGTGGCAAGTGATGATCATAAGTAAAATACTGGGGAAGAATGAAAGGGGAAAAAGAAAGACAAAAGTAGAATTAGGGGTACTACTCTGTCCTGGTTGAAAGTGAGTAGTTTAGCAAATTTGCTGTGCAACACCCAAAAGCCAATACAAAAAGCAAATTGAGAGCCTCTGAGGCCTGGAAGAATGTTGGTTGGTGTTGTTGGTGGAGTTGTGAACTGATTCAAGCATTCTGGGAGCAATTTAGAACTATGCCCAAAGAGCTATCAAAATGTTCATATCTTTTGATCTAGCAGTGTCTCTATTGGGTCTGCATTACAACGATATTATAAAAAAAAATGGAACAGGGTCCATATGAGAAAAATATTTGCAGCAGCCCTTTTTGTAGTGCCAAGAAATTAGAAATTGAATTGATGTCCATCAATTGTGGAATGACTGAATAAGTTATGATATATGAATATAATGGAATATTATTGTTCTATAAGAAATGTTGAACTGACTGATTTCAAAGCAATTCTGGAAAGATTAACAGGAACTGATGCAAAGCAAAATGAGTAAAATTAAGAGAATGTTGTACACAGTGACAAGATTATGCAATGATCAATTATAAATTACTTGACTCTTTTTAACAATGAGGTAATTCAAGGTAATTTCAAAAGACTTGTGACTTGTGAATAGACATCCAGAGAGAGAAAATTAAAGACTGATTGTGGACCAGAATATAGTATATTCACATTTTCTTGTTACTGTTTTTCTTGTTTGCTTGCTTGTGTTTTTTTTTTTTTTTCTTTCTTTCTTTCTTGTTTTTTTCCCCTTTAGATCTGATTTCTTTTGTGCAGCATGACAAATATGAAAATATGTTTAGAAGAATTTCTTATGTTTAAGTTACAGTGGATTGCTTCCTAAGTATTTGAGGAGGAGGGAAAGAGGGAGAAAACTTGGAATACAAGTGTTTGCTTGCTTTTGTTTTTATTTCTCTCTTTTTTTTTTCTTTTTGATTTGATTTTTCTTGTGCGGCATGCTAATTGTAGAACAATGTATTGTAGAATTACATTTGCAAACTAGGGGAGGGGAGAGTGGAAAAGAGGAAGAATTTGGAACACAAAGTTTTGTAAGTATGAATATGGAAAACTCTTTATTTGCATATATTTAAAAAATCAAAAGCTATTACTAAAACAAAACAAAACAAAACCTAAAACAATGAGTTGAGGTCAGATAAATTGGGGTATTAGAGATGTGAAAGATCCTATAGCACTAATGGTGGCACTAGGGAGACCCTAATATTTCTGATAGATGGAGAGAGACCTTAGAAAAAGAACATGTATGAAAATGGAAGGACATAAGAACTTAAAATTAACATTGAGAGCAATGATGCTAGAGAGAAAATAGTCATGAGAATTTGGATGGAGGAGAGGAGCTTACTTGATATATGCTTTTAAAGAGGTGAGAAAGCAGTAATCAGGTAGATTTTTAATTTTAATTATTTATTCTAAATAATGAAGTAATATTTTCATTTTTCTATGCATTTTAGGGAGTGAAAGCTTTTACAGTGAAAACATGCAAAGATTTAAAAGTATACCATCTTAAAAAAAAATGTGTGCTCTTTTCAATATTGGTGCCCTTGACCAAGATCCAGTTGTCCTTTACTAGTTACTGTTTTATGACTATATGACTCATCTGTAAATTTATTTAAAACATTTTTAATTGCTTTTGTCACCTTTGTTTCACAAAATAAACTCTTCCTTCTCACAACAACTGAAGCAACTTTGGAATTAATAATTAATCATAACAAAATAAATATCTAAAAAAGAAGTTCAGTTAAACTAATCCAAAATTAAAGTGGTCATGGCATTACATGCATTCCCCGCTATCTCTATAGAGAAGGAATAGGGTCATTTTTCCCCCCATCTCTTCTTTGGTTATTATAATCATATATTGTGACTTTGTTATTACATCATTATGCTTATTTCTTTCTTAGTTCTGTTCCCTGCATACTGGCTTTATCAATTCATGCAAGTGGTTGCCTTATTTTCTGAAGTGATTTGCACATATTGGAGTAAAATTCTATTATTTTCAAGTATCTAAATTTGTTTAGCTATTTTCAAGTTAAGGGTCGTATACCTTATTTGTATTCTTTTCTACAACAAAAAGTAAAATTAAAGGAGTACTAGGAATACCTCAGAGTATATAAAAGTTTTCTTTTTGCTTTTAATATTATTAGATCATTTTTCTAATAATGGCGGTCTAGGTTAGGTGATATGGACATTTTAGTCACCTTCTTTTAATATTTCCAAATTATTTTCTAATAAAATGTATCAATTCACTGTCCCACCAGTGGTATAACAGATGTCTTTCCCCAAACTCTCTAATATTGACTACAGTTTTGACAATTATTTTTCTTGGTATGAGGTAAAACATCTGACATATTTTGATTTGCATTTAAAGAATTTTTCATCAAAACTGTTAATAACTTATAATTTTAAAAATGTATATTTGTTACTATCCTTTTGCCATGTATCCAAGAGGTATAAATTAGATCTTGTTGACCAATTTTTTATTCCTCCTGCTCTCTTTTTTCAACAACATCAATAAATCTATGGCAGATGTACATGTCTATGCATTGTGTGAGTGTGTATGTGTAGAGACACTATCCTTATCATCAGATATTACATTTATAACCTTTACATTTTAGTGAAGAGGCTTTCTTAGTTGCTTTATGCAAAAAAACTATTGTCACATAGTGGCCTATTGAACTTTTCAGCACATGGCCAGCTTAGTCCTTATATCAGAGACACACAGGTAGATGGTACCTGACAAAATCTGATCTGCAACTGCAGTGCTTTTGAGAATATAAGTTTACCAATTTCCCATGATAATTCAAGAATATGGATTTTCAAGAAACATTACAATAATTAAAATAATAGTTTTTATAGAGTTTACTTTTTTAGTAATGCATATCTCTTATTTGAAACTATTGTGTAAGTTCCTTGAGAAAGGATAAAAATATTTGACTTTTATACTGCCATATATAGCTTGTGCACATAATATTAACAATGATGTAATATATATATATATATATATATATATATATATATATATTATATATATATAGTTTTAAACATAAACAATAAAAAGTAAAAGTACTTTTCCTAGCAACAACCATCTGAGCATTACCAGGAGGAAACTTTGGAGTTTGGATTGGGATGCCCATTAGCTGACTGTGACTATGTTTTTGTTGCTATACTACACTGCCACACTTGTAGGGCTTCCATAAACAGCTGCTGTGATTTATTTGTTCAATGTCTTACAGACAGGCTTCTTGTTTATTGACTGACTCCTATACTATTGTTCAACATCCAAGCACAGGAGAAAACTGATATATCCATGAAAGTATTCAGCTTCTGGATTTAATGACATTTGTTCCTCTTTGACTGAAGTGGCTAAAGTATAAATAGAATGAATCTATACTCAGAAATTCTAAAACTCAGAAATTCTGGAGAAAAAGTAGGTCAACTGGATCAAAATGAAAAATCTAAATATTATGGCATTCCAGTGGTCAAAGAAGGAGCAAACAAAATGACCAACTTGCTTTTATTCTCTTCTGTTTACAAAAGAAAAAGCTTGAGCCATTGATAATGGTTTAGGTAGATTAGCTTCAAATATCTTTTTTAATATTTTTAAAATGTCAGAAGTTTTGACAAATCACCCTCTGGATTTTTCTCCACACCTTGTACTCATTTTTGTCTATTCTATTTTTGCCTATCTATTCTTGATTTTTTGAATAGAGTTTCAATTTTCTTTGTTTTTACTTATTCGAATGTCCTCTGAAAGACAAGGACTTCTTTTCAAAAAATTCCCCCATACATGTGAACAAATAAGATTTAATAGGAGATGAATTGGAGTAGGTTGCAAATTTAAATCATACATATCTTATCCAGAAACACTTATAGATTAATAGGAAGGCATAATATATAAGAAATGGTAATGTAAAATGTAAATAAATGAATAAAAAAGTCATGAACTGTTTTTACATACATGGAAGTAGAGTTGGGGGAAGATGAGTAGTTCAGTTTTTCTCTAATGTAGACCACATGATAAAAAGTTGTATGATATTAATCAAGAAAAGTGGTATGGTAAGAAACCATGGAAATTCTTGGATTTTGAGTAAAGGAGTAACATGAACAGTTCTATACATAAAGAATATAAATCTGGCAATAACTTTCTGAATTGGAATGAATTGGCTATAGACAGAAAGACCTGTTAAACTATTTCTCAAGTGGCTCTAATGGGATTTGTCAGGAGTGTTATGATAGTAGGAATCAAGAGAAGGAAGCTATAGAAACAGTTTGCATTCATATTGCACTGGTTGAAATGTGCTTTCTTCATAGCAACCTTGAAGCAGATATTGGCAGTATAATTATTCTCATTTTATAGATGAAATAAATGACTCTCCAAGGGTTTAAATAAACTGCCCAATGTTATAGTCACTTAGTGCCCGAGCTCTGGCTCTAAGTCAGCTTCCATTACTCTAACTCCTCTACTATTTCTTTTGTTTCCCTCTTGAAGTTAGAAATGACACAACATGGCAATCTTTTTATACTTTTTAAGTACTTCATTATTCTATGTACCACACCAGCTATTCCAAATCTTTTCTTCTGTTTTGTTCTCCATAGTCTTATAAATATTTCCTCTTCTTACTTTCCCAGGTCGGGACCTTTCATATTTCAACAACAACAACAACAAAAAAAAAAAAATGGTTGCAATAACTAAAAAAAAAAAAAAAAAAAGCCTCTGAACTGAAAGACCTCAATTCCAACCATGTCTTCGATACATACTTTTCTAAAATCTTGAGTTCATCAGTTAATTTCTCAGTTAAGGCATCAGGCAAAAATTTGGACATCTTTATGACTTGCAGCATTAGAGGGAATTTCTTCAATCATGAAATTGTTTCTTCTGGTAACTCAGAAACCTACCCAAATAAATAGACAAATCAAGAGATAAGAATGATTTGGGGCAATCACACTAATTATACATGTATATATACACACAAGTTTTCTATATATGTTTCTATAGGTATATATAACATATATATATATATATATACATGCACACATATATATGCTATTCTTTTTGTTTTTTCTTACATTGATAATTTTTATCTAAAGAAAGACTCCTCAAAAATTCATTCTGCTTTCTACCTTTATCATCAAATTTAGAATATGACTCTTCAAGCCTGTCATAATATGTGAGAGTAGCAGCATTATGGTAATGATCTAGTTGGAATGTAGCCCTTCAAACTTACTTCCCTAATGAAATAGAATTATAATTTATAAGGTGACTCAGTAAATTACCCTACTTCAACCACAAAGAAGTATAAGATGGAGAAAGTGAGAAGGAAGACAAAGAAGAAAAGGAAGAATTATAGAACTTTAGAATTAAAGCTATTTTAAAGTAATATTTTGTGCTTATTTTAATTATTACCTTAAACTATATTATACCAACTTATTTTGCTATACAGTCTACTTCTTATGTATTATCAACTCCAAACTCCTCCATTTGTCAGACAAAATCAAGAGAATATAAGTCACTATAAAGCACTTTAAAGTTACTGTCTTATTTGATTTTCCCAAGAACTTTGGGTGAGTCTCCTCTCTCATATCTTATAAATAAAGAAATTGAGGAAGGCAGAAATTAAATGACATGCCCTGAGTCACATAGATAATAAGTGTTTAAGGCTGAATTAGAACTCAAGTTTCCTTGCCTCCAGGCTGGTTTTCTATCCACTGTACTAATAAGCTATTACAGTTTTTCTGAATAGTCAACAATTCAATAGTTTTGCACTAAATTACTAAATTATGAATTCTGTGTGTGTATGTGTGTGTGTGGGAGAGAGAGAAAGACACACACACACACACACAGAGAGAGAGAGAGAGAGAGAGAGAGAGAGAGAGAGAGAGAATTAGATCAAAATTTACAGACAAAATCTGATGGGATGTCTGATGTAAATCAGGACTTTTATTATAAATCATGCTGTTGGTGTTTTCACATCCTGTGCCTCTTCTTCTCTTGAAGTAATGGATATGTCCTTGTCTTTCTCTGCACTGGGCCAAGTAGTGTCTTTGCCCCAAAGAATATTCTCAGCAGTTGAATGTCATTAAAATTTAAAATACTGATGGAAGAAATGAGCAGAAATAAACAATGAGCAATTTACACACTAAAAACAGTGACATAAGGTGCAGAATAATGGAAAATAGAAAAAAAGGCAATGATGACTAGCTGACAGATTGCTGTCATTTTACTCTCTGGGGTTTTGTCACAACCTTCAGTAGGGATAGAATATTGAACATCTGTTGGACAACTAGTGCGGAACCTCAATGAAGCTGATAGCATACAGTAGGAGAGGAATGAGACTAAAGCTCACAGTAGCTCATTCCTCCATCAAGCTACATTCCATATTTGAAGAAAATAAAATGATAACATCAAGTAATAATAGCTTCTTTGTAGGCAGGATTGTAGGAGAATTACCAAAAATTTGTCCTAACATTTTACTCCTCATATTTTTACTGATTCACCCCATTATAGCACAGCATTCCTTGTGCCTATGTCATTCTGTTCTTTTTTAGAATATTTTAGACTTTTTAGACTATTATTAGACTATCTCAAAAATAGATAAATAAACAAAATGAAACCCAGAACTTTCAGACAAAGTTTAGAGAAAGGGTTTGTTGGTGCTGATTTTAGTTGACTGTTTGCTTAGGTACCAAAAATCAATTAGAATGAGATGCACTGCTTCTATTTGACTTGCCTCCCTAATGAATCAGGATAGGAATTCATCAGGTTATTCATTTAATGACCTCAATTCATCCAATAATATTACATGCAGGAGCAACTAGATGCTATCGTGGATAGAATATCAACCCTGAAGAGAAAGGACCTAAGTTCAAATCTGGCCTCTGACACTTACTAATTCCTAGTTGTGTTACCCTGGGCAAGTCACTTAATCCCAATTGTCTTAACCAAAACAAACAAAAAAAACAGATGCAGAAAATGCAGCATTTTCTCCTTTGATACAATATTGAAACCCAACCTGAGCAAAACAGTATTAAAAGCAATTTATATTTAAATCTAGTGTCATTTGAAAACATCATGCCCCTAATAGAAATTATTCAAATATTCAAATCCCCATTAGGGAAAAATAGAAAAAAAAAAAAAAAGAGTGGAGTATTTTTAAAATAACATAACATGTAATGTTGCATCTTGTAATTTGCCCTTATTTTTTCATGGATTGTTTGGGCTAAAATGAATACCCAAAGATTTTTGCATATTTTTGCAAGTCCTATGTTACCATTCAATTTTTGAAGTCTTCAAATATTTTGAAATAGAATTATTGACATCCTCATCTTAATCTTCATAATCAAAAATCTAACTTTCTCTTGTTTTCACTGTTTTTTTTTTTCTTTTGGTGCTCTCATGCCATAATTCTTATCTACCTAATAGTATGCCATTTTTAGTTTCCATAAGTAATACTGCAGATGTTCCTGGATTTAACTGTGAGGCAATCCTATTTTTCCAGAGCTGATAAAAAACACAAAACAATATATACATCAGTTGAACAGGACCCAGGAGACAATGAAAGTCAATGAGCTTTTAGAGCCATGTGGGAAACTTGCAACTATGGGGGTTGTTGGCCTTATGGGAGCAATTTTTTCCCCTATGAAATAAAGTGAAAACGACTTGAGGGTGGATTGGGAAAGGGTGGTGAAGAATGAAATGTCACTCTCTCTATGTACCAGGAGAGTATGATGCCTTTGTTTTGGGAGGGGAAGGGTAGAGAATGAAGGAGATCCAGCTGGTTTGCTATATTTAAATGCAAGTCTCCACACCCCACCCCCCAAAAAAATCTCAAATATTCCACAGTTCAGTACCATTGAGGTCACTTGGGAAAATGTTCCAGTATAAGGAAAAATATTTCTAAGTCTTTTTCACATGGTAAATTTGCCATAGCAGGAAAAGAAATAAAACAATAACAAAAGCTGATGTGTATTTTTCTCTGTAATAATTTACCTCTGCTACTGTAGAACTAACTGTTGATTCCAAAAAAATAAATAAATAAAACAATGACCATATGATGTATGGTAAAGCTTATTTTTGTCCCAATTTACTTGATCTGTCCAACCCAACTCAACCATACGTTTCAATTTTTAGTGTTCTTTCTCTCCTTAAACTCTTTTTAATTTACCTTTATACCAGCAGGATTCTTTCAACTGCTCAGTATAATATAATCTCTTTCTCTCAAGGAGATTGTATCTATCACTTAACATAATGCTTTGCATATGTTAGGAACTTAATGAATGTGGGTTTAATATAATACAAACAACTGAGTATTTTGGCTAGTAGTCTAAGTATAGCAATTCAGAAGTGGGAGAAATATACTGGAGAGTGACTTTTCATGAAATAAATCATAGAGGTTCTTAACCTTTGTGTTATCATGGATCCTTTTTGGTGTCTGGTAAAGCCTTTGGAGTATTTGGGGAAAAACCAAATATATATATATATATATATATATATATATATATATATATATATATATATATTTAACATCTCCAATAAAATACATGATTACAGAGGAAAACAATTATATTGAAATCTAGCTACCCAAATGTTGTAAGTAAAAGAAAATTCACAAACCCAATGTTAACTATATTTATTACAAAATAGGAACATTTTCCATGAGTTTTGAACCATGTTTCAGATTTTGATAAGGTCATGAAGAATATGGAAAGGAAGGTTTGAATAAAAGGCTTAGAAATGGGAAATCCAAAGATACTCAAAAGGCAAGGAAGTAAGGCAGCTTGACTGAAAAGGGACATTTGGTAGTTAACATTTACTAGTTAAAAGTTTTTTAAAAAAATGAAAAAAAAACAAGTAGTTCTGTTCTTTATAAAGGAGCAGAGGTGGGGCTTAGACAAATAAAAATAGTCAATAATCAATGAAAAAAAAAAAAACATTCATTCAGCTCTCCATAGCCAAATTCAATAGATTACATCATTCCCATAGTAACTAATTTAGTAGTGCTGTATTTTCTTTACTTTTCATGTCAATCACACTTCAGGTTAAAATATTAATTCAGAAGGATCTTGATTATTCTGGAATTACAATGGAACATGTTATAAAGAAGAGTATAAATATATCAGGTTCACATAAGTATTACTAATGAATTTTGTTTGAGTTCATGACAAGCAATAATTAAACACCTCCATTTGATGAAACTGTATTTGCATATATTTCCTTTCACATTTGAACCCTTCACTTCTCCATTTAAGTGCCCTCATTAGGTTGTACATGTGTGATCATATGGAGCTACAGAATGAATATGATATACACTAAGTGGGGAGGAGTAAAACAAATTCCAAAACAAAAGTTCTGGCTTCCCGTATCATTCTTCCCTCATTAAGCTTCTATCATAAATAATTTATCCCACAAATTATATATTCAACATTTTTAAATAAATGACATTATATATTCTGCATTGTTTGGTTTCCTCGACTTATTCTAAGCCTCCTTCTCCAAATGCATGGCAAAAGTAAAGATAGGAAATATTATGTATATAAAAGTCATTTCAACTCTTAAATTTGCTTCCAAGTAAATTTTAAATTATTCATACATTATTACTTTTCATGAATTAAAAATAAAAAAAATAGCTTAAAATAATTCCCATATTATCTCATTTTACAGAATGAGACTTGCAAATTATTTCTATAATAGCTAGCCTATTATGTTTTTGGTAATTGCTATATGTATCTCTCTTCCTCAATGCCCAACCATGCCCAATCTATACTCACATCTCATTAATCAGGTTGTGGACTTGTGGCTATGTATGTTTCTTGTTCTTTCTCTTCTACTCCTATGTGTTGATAGAGAAAAAATGCTACTCCTTGCCTATTTCAGTAAAAATGAAGCACAAATACATGCACAGTTTTTTTTTTTAATCCAATCCTTTATACTCCTTTTTGTATTTATATTCCCAGTCCTTGTAACAAGGTTCTTAGCATGCAATAAATAGTTAATGAATATTTTCATTCATTTATTTAATTAAAGTGACTAATAGTTGGTCAATCCCCAATAAAACTTTTTTTAAGTATAAAAATTAATTATAGATTCCTGTTTAGAAAACCTAGGGATGGATGTTGTAAAACATGGTGAAATAGAATAAATATTGGATTTGTAATAAGGCTTATGTTTAAGTTTCTACTCTACCATTTATTAGCTATGTCTATAACAAATAATTTATTCTCTCTGGCTCTGTTTCCTCATCTATGAAATAAAGAAAGTGTCAGATCACACCTAGATGTTCTCAACAGTGGTTCACAATGGCAGAACAAATTGTTCAATTCAGAAGTGGAAGAAATATACTGGAGAGTGATGCAGTAGTAATGAAAGAACTATTAGCTGCTTAAAATCTAAATCCATTAGCCTTTTCTCAGTACCCATTCTCCTCAAACTCTCAGAAACCTTTGACATTTTCAGTCAATTTCTCTTCAATGCTCTGTTCTCTTTAGACTTTGGGGACACCTCTCTCTCTTTTTACTTATCTTATTATTCCTCCTCAGTTTGTTTTTCTTTGTTCTCATACACCTAAAAGCCACAAAATGTGGGTATCTCATGAGTCTCTGTTCCCTCTCTTTTCCTTCTATATCTCCCTTAGATATCTCATCAGCTCTCATGGGTTAATTTATGATTTCTATGCTGATGATTTTAAACCTTTTTGTCTAGCCTTAACTTCTTTTCTGATGTCCAGTCTCACATCTCTAGCTCTCAATTTTACATCTCAAACTGGATTTCCCACAGATATCTTAAACTCAATATTTTGAAAATTGAACTTAATACTTTCCCCCCAAAGCCTTCTCCCTTTCCAACTTTTCCCATTACTAGCATTCTAGTCCCCAGACTCTTCTGCTAAAGATTTCTCATTCCTCATCTCCAATTAGCTATGAATATCTGATTTTATCTTTCCAACATCATTTGAATATATACTGGTCTCTTCTTTGATTTTTTGCACCACGCTGATGCAGGTTCTAATTGCCTCGTGATTGGGTTATTGCAATAGTCTGATAGTGAGCCTGTTTGCCACAAATCTCTCTTCATTCTAGTCAATTCTCCATTCAGCTACAAAAAATGGTGTTCCTATAATACCTGTCCAACCATGTCATGCCACTACTTAATAAAATCCAGTGTCTATCTTCCTATCACATCAAGGATCAACTACAGAATGTTCTATTCAGCATTCAAAGGCCTTCATAGCCTACACCCTCACTTTGCAATATATTTTCATTCAATGACATTGGTCTCTTTTGTCATTATTCATTAGTTTCAGTTGTTTCTTATTCTTTCTGATTTCAGTCACGATTTTCTTGGCAAAAATACTAGAGTAATTTACCATTTCCTTCCTCCCATTCATTTTATAGATGAGAAAAAGAAGCAAATGGGGTTAAGTGACTTGCCCAGAATCACTCATGTAGAAAGTGATTGAAGCCAGTTTTGAATCCAGGAATATGCATTTTCAAGATTTCAAGCAAAACAAATCAAAGCAAAAAAAAAAAAAAAAAAAGATAACCTGATATTATATTAGATTGTATTAAGAGAGACATAGTGTCCAGAATGAGGAAAGTAATAGGTTCATTATTGTTTGCCTTGAGCATATCTGGAACGATGTGGTTAGATCTAGATAACACTTTTTAGGAAGGACAGAAAAAAGTCAGTGTGTCAAAAGATTCCCAGAAAAGGATATTTATTATACAGGTCACTTAAATAAAGAATGAATGTTTATAAGAAAACAAATATATTTTCCTGTCTTTAAATATTTGAATAACTGTCATGTCAAATAATGAGTATACATTTATGTAACATTTTAAAATTTATAAAGTACTTTACGGATATTATTTGATTTTATATTCACAAAAACCCCTGAGAGGTATGTGAAATTATTATCTGCATTTCATAGATAAGGAAATTGAGATTGGTAGATGTTAAATGATTTGCCCAAGTCAAACAGATAGTAATTGTGTGGAATAGGATTTTAATTTGGATCTTCTTGATTCTAGGTTTAGCACTTTAGCTACATAGCCGTTTCCCTTTAAGGTCAAAAACAAACAAAATTTTAAATTGAAGATTCTTATTGTATGATAAAATCATGCATTTTCTTTAACATATGCATAATTAATTATCCAAAGTTATCCTTTCTATAGTTCTCTCTCTGGCTTTCTGTCACTATTTCTGTCTCTCTGTATCTCTGTCTCTGTCTCTCTGTCTCTCTTTTTCTCTCTCCACCCTGTAATATTTCTTTTTTCATGTCATATTTCTTTTACATCACCTTATTCCATTTCCTTTATTTCTCCCATTTCTCTCTTACTCTTTCTTTCAGTTGCCATTATTTACAGAAGCACTGTCTCCCCACTCTAAAGGTCCATATTGATTTTCTGTGATTATTTCAGTTTTATGCTAACTTTTAACTCCTATTACTTTCTTCTAGGATTGACAAACTATGTACTGTTCTTTGCTTCCACATGAAATTATTCTTTGCCTTCCTGAAACTTTTTATTGCTATCTTTCCCTTTCTCCCTTTTAAACCATCAAATCCAGTCTTTATATATTGATTTTAATATTTTAAGTGGATTTCTTAATTTATTTTCCAACTTAATTTTCTTAATTTTCCAAATGGATGATGAGGCCTGTTTTCAAGTTTCTATCGAATTCTACACATTTCACAATACTGACATTTATTATAATAAAAAAACACATTTACTTTCCTCCCTGGAATCTATTTTATTAAAACATCTTTATTTTCCCCTTCTTTTCTTTCTTATAATTTAACCACCATCGTTACTCAGGGCTACATAAAGAATAGTCAGTGAGAAAAACTGTGGTTGTATTTCCTATTTGGCAAACAAAATGTCTACCAGAATCTTCATTTTTAGATTTTATTGTTTTTCTTTTTGTCTTGAGTGTCTTGTTTATCAAATATATAGTGTCACTAATCAAGAAATTGTGTGAGATATTTGACCTGTAACAACCCAGGATAAGAAATATATTTCGAATGGGCCAAATTCTTTGGGAGAAAATAAGACCCTGACCTCCTCTGAACCCTGTCCTTTTTGTAGAATAAAAGCAAAGAGCAGAAAGAGATTCTGCAATGCTGATGGAAAGCATGTGAAGTAAATCCCAACTTAAAAAAAAAAAAAAGAAAAGAAAAAACTTTTCTCTGAAGATGTGGAAAGTGAGTTTCTGTAATATCATTATTTTATCAGCACTATATGGTCACCTCATTGTACATCCAGTTTAAAACTGCATGGGAACAGAATGGATTTTTTTTTTTTTTTATGATTACTCCATCCAGTCTGGGTGACTGGGGCTCAGGAGGAAGTAAAGATAGAATTGGCCTTAGATAGTCAAAAGTATGCTCCTCTTTAAGGAAAGTTTTCTATGAAGAATAAGAGAAATGGAAAGGAAAAGTCACAGGTACACTGTGTTATTTTTAAATTATCTTCTCGGAGTCACTAGATTGGAAGAGTAGGGTTGTTTCAGCTGGGGAAAAGCAAACATTGTATTCAAATATTTTTGAGCTCTTAGTGGATGTACAAAACTGTTCAATTTGCTTTATATGAGAAAAAGAAGAAATAGACTCAAAAAGTTTACAAGACATATTGAAAATAGGCAGTGCTGTAAGGTAACAAATTTGAAATTAAATGAATGATTGAGAAAACTGTCATCCCACCCTACCCCTGCAAAGGTCAGAGGAAGCATTGCTGGATAATTAGTTTTAACTAAAGTTGATTTTTTTCAACTCTAAGTGGTTATGCTGATTATCTGAAAACTATCTATGTGTCTATATGCATGTGAATGGAAAGAATAGCATAGTGATATGGTAAATAGCAAGCCACCAAAGAGCTAGGATGTTTCTGTTATAATCTACTGTTTAAGCTGATGATATCACTTCCCAGTAGAAGCTTTCTTTATCAGGAATATTTCTATACTGATAAACTCATAAGTACATATACACAAATATGCTAAATTAAATAAAAAGAGATATTTGCTGAATTTCAAACTAGAAAACACATTAATGGTCATATATGTCACTGTTCTGGTTTTTTTTCTGAGAAAACTGAACCTAGACAGATGTAAATTTGTCCAAAGACACAAATTGTTAATAAGAGTGATAAACATTAACAAAGCTAAAACCAACAACCTAGTCTCTTAAGTTTCTTTATTCTTAGTCCAATTTTCATTCTACTAAATCATGCTATCTCCTCTCTTATTTTTACATAGTTGAAAACACCTAAGATTTCAATTTAATTCAGCAAATATTTATTAAACTCCATATGTTGCACTGTGTGAAGCAAAGAATAAGATCAAAAATAAGCCAATCCCTTGCTTCAAGGTGCCCCCATTCCCCTGGAATTTAGTGATTGTCTAAACCTGGAGAAAAATATGCATTCCTGAGTCACAGCTCAAAAGGAAGAAGGCTAGTTAAAATGACTTCTTGAGAACATTGCTAGTTCCAGCATTCTCTGCTTCTGGGTTTGCAATATGCCTGAAATTTCTTTCTTTCTAAATACAAAAGATCAGCTGAGCACATATAGGTTTACATAGTTGCTATTTTTGTTTATTTGTTTGATTTTGAAGAAGCAGCATGTTCAGTCAGCTCAAACTGGAAAGTTAGAGATTGATACATGGAGCCTTAGCTAATATTTCCATAATGTTCCCATAAAAAGTACACTCATACACAAGCTAAGATCTGGTCCCATATGAGCAGACTTTAGTGACAGGGACAAGCAAGTTTTTTTATTTGGTTACAAGTTAGGAAATATTAAAAGGTGATACCTGCAGTATTTTAGATTATAAAGCAGAAACTTTTCTTGCTTCCCTTCATACTGTTTTCTCTGCCCAAGAGGCCAACATGCCTCTGATGAAGTTTATAAACTCAGGGAAAGGAGATTACAACAATTCTTCTCCAGTGAATTTTCCAGAAACATTGACATTGGTGGTAAAAATGAATATTTACTCCTTAAAAAAACATCATTCTTTTATCCTAGGATTTCAAGGTACTGCTCCCAGGGAGCCTTATAACTCCTCTCCTATAACAGCATGCTCATTGCCAGTGCCATAAACAGAAGGATGGCTTTCCCTTAGTAGTTAAAGATGCAATTGTCATGCCACCTGGATCAAAAGCACCTGCTTGTCCAATTTTGTTTTCTCCTTATTTCCACAAGCTGCTTTCCTTATTGCAACTATTCGTGATTCATCACATCTTAGGTCTTCAGATGCTCATCAGTTATCTTGGCTAAGAATGAGAGCTGAAGTCTGGCTCCTGGAGAGTGTGTTCTCATCAGCTGAGGTGACAATGGGGCTGCCTAGGATAGGAGACTGCTACCAAAGTCACTTTCAGACTTGCAAATGACATCATTTAGAACCATAATGAAGAGAAATGCTGCCAACATGTCTCCTTGGAAGTAACCCTGCCGTGGACCCAGTGAATCCTCAAGATAGATATCAGTTTGTAAACACTGAAAGAATAGCAGTAAATCTAAAAGGCCAAATAGTTTGGGATATTAACCATACATGATACAGGAAATTTTCTACTTCAATACAATAAAAAATGATGGCATAAAGGATATCTCTGAAACAAAGCTAAGAAATGCAGGCATTGATGAGCTATGTTGTACAATAAAAATACATTGTTAAGATTTAGGTTTTTAGGTCAACATAATTCTTGTCATTCAGGTTACACAATTGGACATTGTGTATATTACTTCTCCCTACCAGAATGTTCCTCTCTTTTCTTCTTTCTGCTCTCCAATTCAGATGCCAGGGTCCTATTCAAAGTTTGGAGATATGTCACTTAACTGAGATTAGGAAAATAGGAAGACAGGGAAATTTACAGTAGAATATGATGTCCAGAAGTAGTTAGATCACTAGTAAGAAGGAAAGAGCTGAGTGCTTTGATACAATCGATCAATGAACATTACTTGTACTATGCATCAGTTACTGAGCTATGTACTATGCATACTACGTTAATGAAACAATCCTTGCCTTAAAAGGGCTTATATTTGTCCAGGGGAAACAATATATATGTAGACACTTTGCCAAAGTATTTGTTTCCCCCACCTTGCATACAGGGCAAAGCCCAGATTTCAAGGCCCCTGGCTTCTTTAGAGGTTCCTGATGAGTTCAATTAACATATTCATGAATTCAATTTCCACTATCCAGTACTCTACTGGGTATGTTGTTTTGTATTAGAATCCTGTTTTCCAGTAGTGCTGATAAAAAATTTAGGTATGTGTCTTCTTACTTGCCCCAACATATTTTCAAGATGGCTTGTATAATTTTGAGTGTTTATGGGCATATATAAGTGTATCCATATCTGTGTGTAGAGTATTCCAAGAGTCTAATCTGGTTGATGATCGAATTTTTCTGTATTGAACTTACTGAATTAAAGATAGGATTGAATTTGTGACTCTGGCCTTTTTATCTGGCTTTAGTAAGCTGAAGTCACCTACTCAGAGTTAGAAAATTCCTTTTCACTTGAGAGAGCTAACAAAAGTGAAAAATTTCCTCATCACTTTGAATTAATATTTTCTGGTTTGTGAATATCCAAGAGGTATTCTAAATGCTTCAACTATCCCAAAACAAACTCCAATGAGATGTTCTTATGATATTCATGCTTCAGAAGTGATAAATTCTTAGCTATTATCCTGAGCCAGAATTCCTGTATTACTTCAGTTAGAATTGAACAGACTCATACTTAACCTTCTATTTAACTTATTTATGACTGAAGTTTAACAAATAATTCTATAACAGGAATGTAATCTTTGTTTAGTGTATCCATCCAAAGCACTTATTTATAGAATGATATTCTGGCTAATTTGAACATATTCACTCCTTTATATTCTTTTTTTTTTTTTTTTTTTTTTTTTTTTTTTGTGAGGAGAACCTCATAATCTATCCTGGGCACCTCCACCATTTTTATTCTTAAAATGATGTGTAACCACTGTCCAAACTCCATTGGTATAGAATTCTCTCCTTATTGGTGGAGATGAATGCCATGTCTTATATGAGGAACAGGGAAATACTGATAAAAGGAAGAGCTTCAAATCTCAACCAATCCTTCTAGGGGCCTTTTGCGGGACTTTTCAAGTGAGAGTCCTCTTCAGTCCCCCTTTAGGGATTCTTCCATCAAGAATCTTTTTGAACATCTGGATGACTTCTAGCTTTTAGTGAGATGAAAGAAGTCAGCCTCACTTCAGGATGCTGAAGAAATAAACTCTGGGAAGACATGAGATGAGTGGATAGTGTCTGTGATATCTTCACCCCCCACTTTTCTACTCTAGAAAATTCAGATAATTTCATATTGGGTGAGATTAAAGACATTCTTTTTTGTTTGAGATGAGTTATCTCACTATCAGTAGAAAAGTTCCTTCATTCTGTATCATTTGGTACATATTCATATATATTCTCTGATTTATGTTTTGCTATCATTGGATAAATGGGTTTCTTTGCTATTCTCTATGTGTTTATTGTGAAATTGGTATTAGGTAGGAAAGAGTAAATCTCTGGATTTAAAGCTTGGAATCTTATTTTCCCCAAAAAGAGAAAAAAACAATAAAAATCAGAAGGACCTCAATCATAGCTTAGATAAATAACATTTAGGGGAAGAGATAGATCTACTTTCATCTTGGTTCTCTCTTTCTCTTTTTCTGAGGAAAGCAGAGTATACTTCTATTTCCAACCTACTATTTCCCCTCCTAGGAGGAATGAAAATCTCCTTTAAAAAAGGGTAGGAGGAGAAGAGTTTAGAGAGGTCTATCCTGGCTTCCTTTGACCCACATACAGTAATAGGTCTTTTGCCACATAAAAACTTCCATAAACACAGAACCTGTTCTCTTTCTATTGCTACACAAGTTTTTAGAATTGTATATCCCTTTATAAGAGATGTCAATGGCTCACCATTTTCTGCACAATAAGTTCAAAACTCTTAGCTTAATATTCACGGCCATTTGTAATCTGGCACTGGTCTAGCTCCTACTCTTTCCATAAATGAATCTTTTCCTTCAGTAAAATTGATGCATTTTTATTTATTTATTATTATTTCTAATAACTTTTTTATTGACAGAACCCATGCCAGGGTAATTTTTTACAGCATTATCCCTTGCATTCACTATTT
This sequence comes from Antechinus flavipes, assembly GCF_016432865.1. Taxonomy (NCBI): domain Eukaryota; kingdom Metazoa; phylum Chordata; class Mammalia; order Dasyuromorphia; family Dasyuridae; genus Antechinus; species Antechinus flavipes. The sequence goes on along the minus strand of NC_067398.1, from coordinate 371,481,117 downwards.
TTCCCCTCCCTCCCTCCAATCACTCCCCTAGATGGCAAGCAGTCCTATATGTGTTAAATATGTTGCAGTATATCCTAGATACAATATATGTCTACAGAACCAAACAGTTCTCTTGTTGCACAGGGAGAATTGGATTCAAAAGGTAAAAGTAATCCGGGAAGAAAAACAAAAATGCAAATAGTTTATATTCATTTCCCAGTGTTCTTTCTTTGGGTGTAGCTGCTTCTGTCCATCATTTATCAATTGAAACGGAGTTAGGTCTCTTTGTCAAAGAAATCCAATTCCATCAAAATACATCCTCATACAATATCGTTGTTGAAGTGTATAATGATCTCCTGGTTCTGCTCATTTCACTTAGCAAAAATTGATGCATTTTAATTTCAACTCTATGTGTTGTTCTCCTAGAACCCAAATTATTTCCCTATTCAATGTTTACACTTCTTCCTTTCCCATTCCTTTTTTTTTTTTTCTTTTCTCTTTTGCTCCCCTCTCCAACTCTATTCATCATTTAAAGCCCAGTCCTGGTAACCTTGTTCTCACATCTAGTATTCCCAAACCACTCTAGCTCCCAGTTATCTGTCTCCTCTGAAATTAGAAATTGTTTATTCTACTTACAAATAATTGATCTTATGTTGCCTTTTTATAACTTTATATCATTATCTAGATTTCATTATATAACCTTTTATCTATACATTCATACGTTCATTAAAGTTAAGGAATTGATAAGGTATTGAAGATACTTTGTATCATATTTTGTTCAATTGATATGTGATCTAACTGAATTTAAAGAATGTGTTATAAGTGAGGTTTAAAAGATTAAACAACAAAGTTAAAAAGTGAACAAACAACACAAAAACACCTCTCTACCTCTCTTTGTTTAATGTTACTTATCACAGATGAGATCAAATGTTAGTGTCCTGTTCTATGTTTACAGAAAATAAGAGGGAGAGATAAATTTTAAAAAAAAAATCATGCTGTTTATTTAGATAGTTTTGCTCTTTTCAAGTATATTTACTGATTTCTTTTCAGTTTATCAAATATTTTACTAGAAATTTTGAAGGAATATATATGGGGGCGATCTAAATCTTTGCTATGTAAGCAAGAAGAATAAACTATATCAATTTTACCTCAGTGCATATGAGGGATGGTGGTAGGGGCAATGGAAACTGAATAAAAGACCTAGAAATAATAATTATATAATAAATGTGGATAATACTTTAAAGTGAAAATGTGCTTTCCAAAATATTTTTTTCATTTTATTGATATACTTCAGTGAATAGATAACATAGATATTATGATTATTTTGTAGAGAAAAAATAGAAGGTTCAGTGAGTTACTGACAATAAATAAATATTAATTTTTAGAATTACATGTGCAAGGATGTTTGTGGTAGTCACTTTCATAATGTCAAGGAACTAGAAACTGAGTGGCTGCCCATTGTAGAATGGTTGAATGAGTTATGACAGTTGAGTGTAATGGAATATTATTCTTCTATAAGAAATGATCAGCAAGCTGATTTAAGAAAGGTCTGGAGAGACTTACATGAAATTTTGGTAAGTGAAAAGAGAGAACATTGTATACAACAACCACAAGATTGTGTGATGTTCAATTGTGATAGACTTAGTTCTTTTCAATAATGAGGTAATTTCGGCCAATTCCAATAGACTTGTGATAGAAAGAGCTATCTGAATCTAGAGAGAGAATTTTGGGGGCTGAATGTGGTGCACAATGTACTATTTTCACCTTTTGTTATTGTTTTTTTTTTCCCTTGCTTGTTTTATCTTTCTCGTTTCCTCTCCTTTTGATCTGATTTTTCTTGTACAACATAATAAATGTGGAAATATGTTTAGAAAAATTGCATATATTTAACCTTTATTGGATGACTTTCTGTCTAGGGGAAGGGGAGAAGAAAAGGAGGGAAAAAAATTTGGAACACAAGGTTCTGCAAAGGTGAATGTTGGAAACTATCTATACATGTATTGGGGAAAATAAAAAGCTATTATTATTTTTAAAAAGTGTTAGGATTATGCCTCAGGTTACCTGATTTGTTCTTATTCTCTGGTCAATTGCATCAATTGATGGTGATGGTGGAGTTAGTGTTAAATAATTTCTTTGGGTTGAGTAGTTACTACTGCTATAAAAGATAAGTATCATTTGGTACACTTTTAATATCATACAAAATAGTTACATACTACTATGTATGTAACTACTTAATTTGCAGTCAAAAATATATGAATTTGAATCCCTCTTTGGATACTAACTCACCATATTACTTTGAGGTTAGTTAACTTCTTTGAGGCTCAATTCCCTCATATGTGAAAGAACTCACCTCTGAATTGTTGTGAATCAAAGGAAATATTTTTATAAAGGTTTTGTAATTTTTAAAGGATTATATAAATATGAAATTTATTCAACAACTTCATAAAATCATCACTATCATTATTTTAACCTTATCTTTTTGTGGGATTCAAACATAAATTTTCCTATGAAAAATCACTATAATGCTTTGATTTATATTTAGTGTTCAACATAAATTTGAACAGGTAGATAAAAATAACTCTATTGAGTTATTGAATAATGGTATTAAGTGGGGAGTTCATATACTGTGAGCTCATTCAGAGCATCCTTTATGCAAAAATAGTACAAGATAAGATATTGAGACCATATGAATATCATGTTATCACATTGTTTTGATCTCCTTTGTTAACTCTTCATGTTTTGAAAGTTTTTTGATTTCATTTTGTTTTGTAGGTTATTATTAATTGAAATGATAAGTTCTATTAAGATCAGTATTCTTAAGATTTCCTGCCTCAAATGTTATGTGTAATTGTAACTAACAACTCACTCTGTGAAAATGTTCCAAATGAAAAATAGTTCATTATTTCAAGGGCTTATGACACTTTTTGATATCTCTTTATAGTATGATGATTTTTGTCTGCCCAGTAAAGAAAATTTTACATTTTATGCATAATTCTTCTCAGTCATGTTTTATTGGATATTGATTGGGTGCTAAATTTTTATAGGCTAAAGTGATATTTTGTATAATATCTACCAATCCCTTGTGTAATATACATTGGTCACTAAATCTGGCTTCTTTTCTTTTTGATGGCAAAACTTTGACCTGGATGCCAAAATAACCCACAATTTTCCATAAAAAATGTTCAAATTGCTTATTCATTTACATTTTTGTGATATGGTATTGGCCTATTTCACACAGATATTATGCATGCAGAGCCTTGAGATTCAACTTTTGAGTTTCAGCCATTTCATAGTGTCAATCCAGAGACTGACTGCTTTTAGTAACATTGGAAAATAATATCATATACTTGTTTTTCAATCTTTATGAACTATTCACTAAGTAATATCTCCTGCTTCCAAAGTATTTGGATAGGTCTGTCAAATATCTTGGATAGATATTTCCTCTTTTTTTTATTGAAGAAGTATGACTTTTTTCTATAGTCACCTTAGGTTGAAAAACTCCGAGTTTTCTTACTATTAAATAGTTTCTGGTGAGAATGTTTTTTGAATTTGTTATGGTCCATTTAATAAATATGAAACTGTACAGTTAGACAGATACTGCTTAACTGTCAATTGTTTTAAATATATTCTTTCCAGTTAACTTTGATTCCAAAATGCCAGTAATTCTCTTGTCATACACGAATACAGCTTTTACTTTGATAGCTTTATTAGTATTGTATGTTCCTTGAGGAATACCAGGGTACTTAAAGGAAGCACCTTTATCCATTGATTATAATTTGCCTTCAAAATTTCCTTTGCTATACCCTGAAATGTTTATAGTTATCAGTTCCAAAGAATATATTGATATATTTGTAAAAAGATTTGAAAAATGAGGAACCAATTTAATGTATTTTTGGTAGATTTCTATACTTTCATGTTATCTATGTATAAGAAGCACATAAATAAATGAATGAAAGAATGATTAATTAAATAGATGAATAGATAAGTAAATAAATAAATGAAGTGTTTTGGTTTTATTTGGTCTCTGACTTAGGGATAATATCTAGTTCATTTAGGAATTACGGTAAGAAACTTAAAGCCAGAAATAAGCATATCAGATTTTAACTATATCCCAAAAAGTTGCTGTGTTTCATGTCAATTTCTTTTGACATTATCATGTTACTGCAATTTTTCATGTGTATCTCCATCATTCAACAAGCATTTATTAAACACTATATTTCATATACTGGGATGAAGAGTAAAATACAAAGGCAATAGTGAATTGTTTTTGAGAATATTGTCTTCTAAAAAAGGAGAAAACCTGAATTCAAATAAGAAACTACAAAATATTTATGAAATTAATTCAAAGTGGTTAGATAAAGAAAACATGATTAGTCAGGGGATTATGAAAGAATCCAGGTAGAAGATGTCACTGGAGTAATGCCTTGAAAGAACCTAAGGTAGACAGAGGTGAAAGGGGAGAACATTATTGCTTGTGGGTTGTATAATTAAGAAGCCTGGAGATAAGAGATGGAGATGTGAGGAACTATAATTAGACTATAATTGCAGAGAATTGCAGAGAATGAAGTGAAGAGAATTTTTAGGAATAGAGACCATATAGGAAATTATGGTAATCATCTAGTCAAGGTATGATAAATGACTGCACTAATTGCTTTAACATAACCAAAAGAGTTATGAATAAGAGATTTTATAAAGATAGAGGGGAAAATATGAGATTAAAAGGTTAGCCCCTGGAGGATAGAGGTTCCTTTGATAGTCACCATTCTGAATTTTTTTTCATAAACTGGTACTATATGAATAGGCCATGAGTCCAGAACTGAGTCAAAGGTTTCATGATAATAAATAATGATAATTTGAATGTTGTGACATTTTAAATAGTTGTTTAATATTCATCAGAGTTATAAGATAATTCTTTATCTTATCATATATATGTATATACATATATAGAGAGAGATATATAGATATATATAAGAATTATCTTATATACTTTTGTAAATTTGGAGAATATATTTTTTTGTCCTCAATCAATGTATTGGGGGTTTTGGAAGAGTTTATATATTCAATCAAACATATTTTCATTGTATTTGTATGCATTTCAAGTATATATACAAACAAAAGTATTTTAAATCAATTTTTAGCAATGACCTCCTCTAATTGCTGCTCAGGCCTGGGTAATTACTTCAAATGTTGTGAAATTGTTTGTTTTGTTTTTTTGTACTACCTTGATTCTTTTCATCATCTTGACCTTTTGGGATTTCCTTTTAAATATTGATTAAGGGTATCAAAATTTTGGAAATACTTTTATTTTTCAGACTTCATTTTGTAGGTATACTTTTCATCATTTTTAAATGAGCAACAGTGTGTTTAGATTTTCTATTCCCTCTTTAGGTTAAATATTGAAAAAAAAAACATTTCAACGTCTTTTTGCAGTTGATTAATAGTATTCTTAAATACTTTTTTTTATTTTTTGGTTTTTTTAGTCTTAAATAATTTTGCATTGACATTTGCATTTAGTAAATATTCTTACAGAGAGAGTTTTTTTTTTTTTTTTTTTAAAGAGAGAGATACTTTTGGCTGCAATCACAATTGCCATAGCATGCATTCCTATATGAAGGTAATAAAATGTTTTCATATCCTTTGTTAAATAGTTTTAGGTAATACTTTAGCTCAGGATGGTTACAGTAAATTTCAGCTATTTTAAATTAAGTACTAATAAGTATCTATAATGAATTTCATGAAGTAGTCCTGTATATCTGAATATGGTATAATTATATAAAAGAGTCATTTGCTCCAAACCAGTAGAAATATGTAGTACAAATTCAAATGATGATGTCACTTCAGAGAATTTACAATTCTCATTAATTGGGCCCTAGGAGTGGATCTATTAGTTGGATTTGTTTCATTGAACTCAATAAGGGCTTTTCAAAATTGTATTCTAAGTACATATCTTTTTCCCTTTTAAATGCATACTTTGCCTTCTATTTTTTTAATCTCATAGTATTTTTGTAACTTTTCAGAGCTTTCAGATTCTTCAGATCCTTTTGAATATGTAAGTAACTCCATGTTTTTATTCTTATTTTATTTATTATATAGATATAAGTGAATCTTTTGAACCTTTCTTTAATATCTCATACTACAGCTTAGAGCAGAGTATATTATCTCCCCAAAACAAGATCACATCTTAGTAACATCTTTCCACCCAATTTTATTATGGTAATTTAGCACTTCTTATAATTAACCATTCATATCTTCAACGATGCCATAAACACTTATGAGTTATTTACTTTAGAGATCAGCATCGTTTCTCTTGAAGCACTTTCAGAAGGTAGGATGTTGTTATTTCTGATAGAGTGCTATTTGTTCTGCTGTCCTTCTTATTAATTGGATCACCTTAATAGGTTTTACAGCAAGTCTATAACACTATTCACAAGATCACAGTTCATAATATTATGAATTTATACCTAGAAGGGATTTCAGCAGTCATTTACTTCTTGTTCCTCACTTCAAGATGAAGAAAATTAGACTTAAAGAAGTTAAATGGATTTCCCATGGTCATAAAATCTAGTACATATCATGGGGAGAATTTGAACACAGGTCTTGCTGATTTGAGACCTAGCACTTTAACCAGTACACCAAATTGACTTTGTTCCTATTTGTTTTTTCTTTCTTTTGTTCTCTGTGTTTTTTGTTTGTTTGTTTGTTTTAATTTTATAACAAGATAATAACACAAAAAGTAATTTCTTCACTGGTAAATCAGTTAATGTTTCAGGCTTCCTTTCTGGTCTTTGTAGATAATGTAAGTGGTCTCAGGACAAACAAAGTATCCTTGTATACCATGCTGAATGGTGTTACCTCACTTCTTTGTTCTCTCCACTCCCACACAATGACATGGATTGTGTGATGGGTTTTATGTGATTAATATCATCATCATTAACATTATTGTCATCACCCTAACCTCTACTAATTAAGAATTAACTACTTTGTAAAACTAAAGAATTTTCAACATTTGCCTTGATGATATTGCACTTTTTTGTTATATATTAACAGTGGACGTTCTACTCCCTGAAAAGTAAGAAAGATACAATATTTGTTGGTCCTCCAGGCTGAAGGAAATTGAGATCCCAGAAGATCTGTTCTCCTGAGACACTAACCCAGTTTTTCACTAGCCAGAGGTTCAGATAAACATGCATACTCTAGATAGCTTTCCAAAAGCCACAGGGGACTTCTACGGAATTCTTTGTAGTTTTCCCTAGCATAGTTTTTGCACCTTTATGTACTACTGAACAAATATTTTGCAAAGAGAAAAATAGCAGCAATTTGTTCTAACTGAAAGGAGAGTCAACCTACAATATCGAGATAGCAGAATTTACTAGAAACTAAATTGCTTACTTATATGTGTATATATTATGTGTATATGTCTGTGTTCATGTGTGTACATGTGTAGTTCAGTAGTTCACCAAGGAGGTGTCAATTATGGTATTTAAAGGAAGTACTAGAATAGTTTTTAAATGGAAAGAAATATGATATTTAGTGCTTATATATTTCCAAACTATTATCTAATTAAAAGTTCATCAATCTAGAGAATATCCCCATGCCTTCTAACAAACAAACAGTTGGAAAGTATTATGGGAATATCAAGGACTGTTTAAATACCAAATGGATAAATGTTAATTTGGGAGAGGTAATGATGGCAAAATTGACTATGTGGAGTTCACAAACTTGAGGCTTCCTTTTAATTATAAAGGAATTTAATTATAGTACCAAAATGGAATCTAGCAAATCAATCAATCATTCAAGAAGTAAATATTAAGCACGTATTAGGGGCTGGACATATAGATACAAAAATTGAAATAATCCCTACTTGCAATAAAGTTAAATTCTAATGGGGGCAACAAAATATACATGATCAAATATGAATAATAGATATAAAATTTAAGAAATATAAACATATACAAAGTAATAAAATCATTTCATCAGATGAGCAGAAGTATAGCTCTAACATTAGAAATTAAGAGACTGAATGCACTTTCATTCATAGTGTATTAAGCCTTTACTATATGCAAAGCACTGTGCTAAGTACTGGTGCAAAAACATGAAAATAAAATTATCTTTTTTTGTCAAAGAGCTCATATTGTAATGCAGAAAACTACATAGGTATATAGATAGATAGACATAGATATAATGAATATATATATATATGCTCATATAATGCATGTATTGTCTATATGCTTATGTATATACATACAATGTATGTATACATATACACACACACACACACACACACAAGTATAAATAATGTATGTGTATATGTGTGTAGTAGTTTAAATTACTAATGTTTATATATTTGATAATGCCAAGGATTTTAAAGACAAGAACTATCTCTTATGGGTCTTCAGTATGTGTGGCTATAGCACCCTCATAAGAGATTTCCAGACTCCATTGGAGCCACTACTCAAGATAAGGAATATGAAAACTATATTGTAAGCAGGACTAGTGATATTGAGATGGGGGAAAGGAGTATGCTACCATTCTTAAAAGTTCCATCAGTAGCCAGTGGTCAGCAGTTGTTTGTGGTGGTAAGGACAATTGGCCCCTTTTCCACAATAAATGCTTCACTGAAAATTTTATATGTGTTCAGAAAGGAAGTAAAACTGGTTATATGAAAGGCATTGTTATTATCAAGGGTCTTTGGTTTAGAATCCTAGTTTATCTCTGTGGGGTTTAAAGAAGATTAGTGGTCAATTTGGGGTTGACTGTCTGATTTGGCATATGATGTGTCCCTTTACTTCCTCAGGAATCTTTGTTGCTTTGTCTGGGTTGGCTTGCCTGCCCAATAGGTTGGCAATTGCTGGGCATGACAGTCTCTTTTTCAATAGGAATTACTTTCCATGATTATGGCTGCCAGGGGCTAAATGGAATAGGGCAAATTGTCTCATAGGAGGCTGAGCTTTTTAAACAAGTGAGAATTTGACTTGTTTGACTATGGATAATTTCTAACAAAGATTTTGTTTTTCATTTCTTTCTCCTCTCCACAGAGAATTTAAAAATGCTTGTTATTTGATAAAAATATTTTAAAAGTAAATTTAAAAAATTAAAATGTTACACATTAGAAAGTCTTTTTTTTTCTTTTACAAATAATGAAACAGAAATGGAAATACATCAAGTGATTTCCCCACAGGTAATGAAAAACAAAGTTGAGTTTATAACTCATTTACTCTTGACTCCAAATCCATAGCTCTGTCTTCTGGTTTTTCTACTTTTGAAGAGTTCAAGAATTTTCCAAAACTTCCAAAAAAAAATAAGTTTTCCTACTTATTTGCCTTTCTTCTACTTTTTCTCATGTTCATCATCTTCTAAGCGTCTCTATAGAAAGACACCTTCCTATAAATTCACTGAAAGCAGGACCCATACTTAGCACAGCACAAGTTTTATAGTGGTACTTAAATGAATACTTATTATTTTATTTACTAACCATTTGTCCTTTTTTTCCCTCTCTTGTACCTCCTCTAGATCCTAGCAGAAATGAATAGTGCTTTGATCAAAATTAGGAGGGTATAAATGATATTTATTTAGTTTTTTTAGGTTTATTCCTTGCTTTTTGACTGCTCCCATCCCTGACCATGGAAATTCTCATGGATACACCCTTAGTATTTATAGATAGATAGATAGATAGATAGATAGATAGATAGATAGATAGATATCAAAAACTAGTTATAAATTCATTTCTTGGATATCCAAATTGACTTTCAATGCCCTGGTGGAAATTATTATTTGAATTAATGTTACATCAAACCCTAATCTAAAAAGAACAATTCTCCATCTAATTTATCTTTCTTCCAAGTGCTTCCTATGTAATTAATCTGAACCTCCTTGTTCTCCCCCTTTCCTGAAATCTTATAGACCATATTATCAGTACTACATGGTCAGCTTTTAACTACACACTGTCTTTTATTGCTTTCTAACTATTCCATGTGGGTAATTGTGTCCTTCCCAAACTATAAGTTTAGCGACATTAAGGGACAAGATTTTAACCCTCCCTCCTTCCTGTATTTATTGTTCTTATCCTTGCCACACTTTTGATTGTCATTTAGTCAATGATGAATATTAGTAGCTGACAGATTGATTGTTACATTTGCATATATCTTAGAATGTTTTTATGCTAAGTTTTCCTGTACTTTGGTACACAAACCTTTTAATCATTGACAGAAGAGATGCATCTTTTACAGCCTTGAATGTACAACCAACTAATTGTTCATTTCCCAAAATTCAGACCATGTGCAAAGTCTTCAGTGCCCAAATGAAACTCTGTATGTATCACTTCTCAGCAGGTGTTGCATTCATCATTCCTAATGATTCACCATTGTCACAGGTATCCTCCCTTGCAATGAAGGCAAAGATGGGTTTTTCAGGATCAGCTTCAGACTTTCTCCAGATGCTACTCCCAGCTTCTAGTCTGAATTTCATGATTAGCTCTCATTCTAAGTCTGTATCTCTTTGTGCAAAGGAAAATCAAGGTCAAAATACGTTTGAGTTGAAATATCTAGATGATTGACTCAAAGTTACATATTTACCTGGATGCAAATTATGATTTAAATAAGAATGCAATGTATACATGTGGCATCGTGACATTTTAAATTTATTTTCCTAGCAACCAATCATCAAGAACTTATTATTTACTGCATGTGAAATACTATTCTAGGTTATGTAGATTAAAAAATAAAAATAGAAAGAAAGCTTATGACCATAGGGAATGTATGTTCTAAAGGAAAAGCCATATAGCTATATAAGTACATACAAAATAAATGTAAAGAAATGGGAGACTTGCATGTAAGTAGGAATATGCAAAGTTATCAAACAGAAATTAGACTTTCAACTTAACTTTAAAAGAATCAAGAAATTCTAAGAAGCAGAAATAAAGAAGTTCATTTAAAGGATATAGGTTGGTGATAGTAAGTACAAACATTTGAAGATGAGAGTTGGAGTGTCACAAGTAAACAACAGCTGGTATACTCAATATGTTTTTGATGTTAAAAAAATGAAAGTTTTGGGACTGTCTTATACCCAGTTTGTATGTGGTTGTGGATTTTGTCTTCCCCATTTTATTGTGAGCTCCTTGAGATCAGAGACTTTTTCATTCCTTTGTTAACACATTGTCTATCACTAACTAGATGTTTAATAAATTTGTGGACTAACATATTAGCAATCTGATTTTTTACAACTTTCATTTACTTCTATTATTTGTATCCTCTGAGAGTTTAAGCAAAAGTTATATTTTACTTAAGTCTCTGGGCTGATTGCTCCCCAAGTTGCTGCTGTTAACAGGGCTGCCTCCAAACCCATTACTGGTGCAAATGAACAGTACTCCACACCAACCCCAATCAAAGTGTTATATATCTCTCTTGCCAATCACCTAAGTTATCTCAAGCTGGAAAAAAGTCTCACCTTTACCTTTTATTGACTCTATCACTCCAAAATTTGATTTGAGAAGCTATTTTAATGTTGGCTGGAGGGCAATTTTAGGACAGTTCAGCTAAGTTGCTGCCTGTACAATTACATCTTGGCCCCACTAGTTCTTTACCCTATTTTTATAGCATCATTACACATTGCTCATTCTACTCTACACTGTATCTTATCAAATCTGGCTTTTTGTTTGTGCCTTGTACTTAGCATTCCATCTCCAGCCTCCAGACTTTTGCATTAGTTATGATTCATTCCTGCCATGTACTCTCTCCTTACCCCCTCCCAATAGTGTTCTTCTGTAATGCTTAGCTCATGCTAAATCTTCTATGGAAAGTTTTTCCCATATTTTTAATGCCCTTCCATGTGAAACTATCTTTTTATGTAAATGTACTTGAATTCAATTTTATACTTTTGCTATTTTTAATTTATATGCAGTTGTTGTCTCTTCCATTAAAATGTAAGCTTATTTCTAATTTCATTATCTATTGATTCTACTTCTCTCCAGTATCTGGCACAATACCTGAAGTATAATAAGTATCTAATAAATACATGTTGAATGATTAGTTGATTCAAGGATTTGAAGGGTTATGTGAAAGGAAAAATGATCATACTTGTTCTGCTTGAGAGTATTATGCTAAAAGGCTTAACTAGGAGAAAGGAATAGAAAATATAGAGAATGAAATTTAGGCTCATCTTGAAGAAAAAAAAAATTCACTAGAGATTTAAATAACCATTCTGTCACCTCCAATCCCCCCTTCACCTCTGATTCCCCTTCACCTTCGATCCTTCTTCACCTCTAAGAATAAAGATCGACAATTTTCCCCTAACCTGAATTCCTGACTCTGGCTGATTTTAAAATACGCAGTCATCACAGGTAGCATAAAAGAAATTCCTGGACAAGAACACATCGTACCACACAAACAATGAGGTCTGTGTCTCTACTACAGGTCTGCGATATGTTCAAGTCTAATATCTCTTTTCCAGACTACTGTTTCAAATAATTGATTGCATTATTATGTCTACTTTAAGTCTTTTTTTCTCCAGAGGAAATATTCCTTTTTTATTTTAGTCAATGTTTATATGAAGCTGTTTTCTTCAATTCTGTGTAGCCCCTTCTGGAAAATTTGTTTCTCCCAATATTATGCCTAAATCTTTAGCCAAGATTATTCAGTCAACTGAGAGGAAGGATGGATAGAGAACTGTGTTCAGAATTTCAAAATCCTGTGTCCAAGTTCTAACTCTGATAAATACTGGATATACGACTTTAGGAAAACCATATTTTCCCAGTGCCATGGATGACTTTCTAAGATTTTGCCTATTGAATAATTTTAGAACTTCATTTGGCAGAGATTTCTGTATTAGATGTTCCTACACTGAATAACTGATAGTTTCATTTTTTAAAAGTGCAGTTGGTTGTCATGCCTGTTTATTCCCCTTGCTTTATGTAGGTTCAGATGGTTGTATTGAACAACCTTGTCTCCACTAGACTTAATGTATTTTCTATGGTGTATTTGGTACTCAAAGGACAAAGAAAAATACCCACCAAGGTCTTTTTGAGGGTACCAAATTTAGATTTTTTTTCCTCCAGTGGCCTTAAAGTTACATTTTAATTACAATGCAATAATTTGAGGAACACTGGTAACAGGGAAAACTTTTAGACCTTTTGTTCTTTAGTGCAGTCAAGGGAAACCTCATTAGAGAGGATTTTCTTAGTTAGCAGGGCTCTGAGGTTAATGAGCTGTGAGTGATAATATATAGTAGTAATCCCTCCTGGCAGTAACAGGTTGTATTTTATACATTGCTTAATCTCAATAGGAAAGGAGGTGATGGGAGAAGGTGAAACGGAAACCAATTTAAGGGACTCAGGGATATTCCAAAACTTATTGTTTGGATCTTAATTGAAAACATTTTACAAAACTTCTAGAGAAGCAGAAAGATGACTTTGCAAAACTGTGGAAAAAAATAAAAAACATACCACCAGCTATAGATTTCAGCTATTAAAAATAAAACAGCTGCCTGTTGTGATTTAGAAAGCAGGGATAAGAAGGGACAGGTCTTATTTAATTGGATTAATTTCCCATATACTGACTTCCTTAAAGTAATATATTGTTACTCTTTGTTATAGTATTAGAAGGATGTATTATCTCCCAAAGCCAGTTCAAGGAGGTCAGTTTTCACTGAATATATCATATTGGAACAGAACATGCTTGCAAATTTTTCATAATTCCAACCCAAAGAATTTGCTCTCTGAAAACTATATATTTTGCTGTTAATATATATTTCTAAAATAGTTTTGGTCTAGATGTGCTACAATGAAGCCCGATGTCTATGAACTTTTAGACATTTCTTTTGGCTTTTTTTAGCAGCTGCTGGCCACTCCATATAATTCAATTTCTCACATAATTTAAATCCTGGAACATGTCAGAGATTTTAAAAAATTCTATGTCCTTTAAAACTAAATTTTTGAGCTCATTGTGTTCATATGAGCCTTAAAAAAATAATAATTATAGCTTTTTTTATTGACAGAACCAATGCCAGGGTAATGTTTTACAACATTATCCCTTGCACTCACTTCTGTTCCAGTTTTTCCCCTCCCTTCCTCCTTCCCCTCCCCCAGATAACAAGCAGTCCTATACATGTTAAATATGTTACAGTATATCCTAGATACAATATATGTGTGCAGAACCAAACAGTTCTCTTGTTGCACAGGAAGAATTGGAGTCAGAAGGTAAAAATAGCCTAGGAAGAAAAACAGTTTACATTATTTTCCCAGTGTGGTTTCTTTGGGTATAACTGCTTCTGTCCATCACGATCTTCTCTTTGTCAAAGGAAATCCACTTCCATTAGAATACATCCTCATATAGTATCGTTGTTGAAATATATAATGATCTCTTGGTTCTGCTCATTTCACTTAGCATTAATTCATGTAAGTCTCTCTAAGTCTCTCTGTATTCATCCTGCTGGTCATTCCTTACAGAACAATAATATTCCATAACATTCATGTACCACAATTTACCCAACCAATCTCCAATTGATAGGCATTCATTCATTTTCCAGTTTCTGGCCAATACAAACAGGGCTGCCACAAATATTTTGGCACATATAGGTCCCTTTCCCTTCTTTAGTATCTCTTTGGGGATAAGTGTTAAGTGTGGAACCATACCAAATTTCTGCCATACTAATTTCCAGTTATCCCAACAGTTTTTGTCAAATAGTGAATTATTATCCCAAAAGTTAGGATCTTTGGGTTTCTCCAACACTAGATTGCTATATTTATTGACTATTTTGCCACCTTCATTTGATTTTCTTTTTCATTAATTCCCTTGAGATTCTTGGGCTTTTAAAAACTATATTATAAATTTAACACCATATACCAAGATAAGATCAAAATGGGTCCATGATTTAGGCACAGAGACCGAGATTATAAATAAATTAGAGGAACATAGGATAGAGTATCTCTCAGACTCGTGGAGGAGGAAGAAACTTGTGACCAAAGATGAACTAGAGATCATTATTGATCACGCAATAGAAAATTTTGATTACATCAAATTAAAAAGCCTTTGTACAAACAGAAATAATGCAAACAAGATTAGAAGGGAAGCAACAAACTGGGAAAACATCTTCACCATTAAAGGTTCTGATAAAGTCCTCATTTCCAAAATATAGAGAGAATTGACTCTAATTTATAAGAAATCAAGCCATTCTCCAATTGATAAATGGTCAAAGGATATGAACAGACAATTTTCAGATGATGAAATTGAAATTATTACCACTCATATGAAAGAGTGTTCCAAATCACTATTGATCAGAGAAATGCAAATTAAGACAACTCTGAGATACCACTACACCTGTCAGATTGGCTAAGATGACAGAAAAAAATAATGATGAATGTTGGAGGGGATGCGGGAAAACTGGGACACTGATGCATTATTGGTGGAGTTGTGAACGAATCTAACCATTCTGGAGAGCAATCTGGAATTATGCCCCAAAAGTTATCAAACTGTCCACACCCTATGATGCAGCAGTATTACTACTGGACTTATACTCCAAAGAGGTACTAAAGAAGGGAAAGGGACCTGTATGTGCCAAAATGTTTGTGATGGCCCTGTTTGTAGTGGCTAGAAACTGGAAATTGAATGGATGCCCATCAATTGGTGAAAGGTTGGGTAAATTGTGGTATGTGAATGTTATGGAATATTATTGTTCTGTAAGAAATGACCAGCAGGATAAATACATTGAGGCTTGGAGAGACTTACATGAACTGATGCTAAGTGAAATGAGCAGAACCAGGAGATCATTATATACTTCAACAACGATACTGTATTAGGATGTATTCTGATGGAAGTGCATTTCTTTGACAAAGAGAAGATCTAACTCAGTTTCAATTGATCAGTGATGGACAGAAACAGCTACACCCAAAGAAAGAACACTGGTAAATGAATGCAAACTGTTTGTATTTTTGTATTTCTTCCCGGATTATTTCTATCTTCTGAATCCAATTCTCCCCGTGCAACAAGAGAACTGTTTGGTTCTGCACACATATATTGTATCTAAGATATAAGTGATATATTTAACATGTATAGGATTACATGCCATCTGAGGGAGGGGGTGAAGGGAGGGAGGAGAAAAATTGAAACAGAAGGGAATGCAAGGGATAATGTTGTAAAACATTACCCTGGCATGGGTTCTGTCAATAAAAAGGTATTAAAAAAAAAAAAAGAGAGAGTCTCGATTCTTGTTATTCCATATGAATTTTGTTGTTATTTTTTCTAGATCATTAAAATATTTTCTTGGGAGTCTGATTGGTATAGCACTAAATAAATAAATTAGTTTAGGGAGTATTGTCATCTTTATTTTATTTGCTCGGCCTATCCAAGAGCACTTAATATTTTTCCAATTATTTATATCTGACTTTATTTGTGTGGAAACTTTTTTGCAATTTTGCTCATATAATTCCTGACTTTCCTTTGGTAGATAAGATTCCCAAATATTTCATGCTGTCAACAGTTATTTTGAATGGAATTTATCTTTGTATCTCTTGCTGTTGGATTTTGTTGGTGATGTATAAAAATGCTGAGGATTTATGGGGGTTTATTTTGTATCCTGCAACTTTGCTAAAGTTATGAATTATTTCTAATAGGTTTTTAGTAGAATCTCTGGGGTTCTCTAAGTATATCATCATGTCATGGGCAAAGAGTGATAGTTTGGTTTCTTCATTGCCCACTCTAATTCATTTAATCTCTTTCTTTACGTTTATTGCCGAGGCTAGCATTCTGGTTCTGCTCATATCACTTAGCATTATTATTTAATAATAATGGTGATAGTGGGCAACCTTGCTTCACTCCAGAGCTTACTAGGAAAGGTTCCAGTTTTTCCCCATTACATATGATGTTTACTGACAGTTTTAAATATATGCTCCTGACTATTTTAAGGAAATGTCCATTATTCCTATCCTCCTAAATGCTTTTATTAGGAATGGATGTTGGATTTTATCAAATGCTTTTTCTGCATCTATTGAGATGATCATATGGTTTTTGTTTGTTTGGTTATTGATATAGTCAATTATGCTAATAGTTTTCCTAATATTGAACCAGCCCTGCATTCCTGGTATAAATCCTACTTGGTCATAGTATATTATCCTGGAGATGATTTTCTGTAGTCTTTTTGCTAATAATTTATTTTAGATTTTAGCATCAATATTCATTAGGGAGATTGGTCTATAATTTTCTTTCCCTGTTTTCAACCTACCTGGTTTAGGTATCAATTACCATGTCTGTGTCATAAAAGGAGTTTGGTAGGACTCCTCCATTCCCTATTTTTTCAAATAATTTACATATCATTAGAGCTAATTGTTCTTTAAATGTTTGATGGAATTCACATGTAAATCCATCTGGTCCTGGGGATTTTTTCTTAGGGAGTTGGTTAATAGCTTGTTCTATTTCTTTTTCTAAAAATGGGGCTGTTTAGGATATTTACTTCTTCCTCTGTTAATCTGGGCAAGCTATATTTTTGAAGGTATTCTTCCATTTCATTTAAGTTGTCGAATTTATTGGCATAAAGTTGGACAAAATAACTCCTAATTATTGCTCTAATTTCCTCTTCCTTAGTGGTGAGTTCTCCCTTTTCATTTTTAAAACTAACAATTTGATTTTCCTCTTTCCTTTTTTTAATCAGATTTACTAAGGGTTTTTCTATTTTGTTAGTTTTTTCATAGAACCAACTCTTAGTTTTATTAATTCAATAGTTTTTTTACTTTCAATTTTATTGATCTCTCCTTTTATTTTTAGAATTTCAAGTTTAGTGTTTGACTGGGGGTTTTTAATTTGTTCCTTTTCTAGCATTTTTAGTTGCAAACCCAATTCATTGACGTTCTCTTTCTCTATTTTATACAAATAGACCTCTAGAGATATGAAATTTCCCCTTATTACCGCTTTGGCTGCATCCCATACATTTTGGTATGATGTCTCATTATTATCGTTTTCTTGGATGAATTTATTAATTATGTCTATGATTTGCTGTTTCACCCAATCATTCTTTAGTATGAGATTATTTAGTTTCCAATTATTTTTTGGTCTACTTTCCCCTGGCTTTTTATTGAATGTAATTTTCATTGCATCATGGTCTGAAAAGGATGCATTTACTATTTCTGCCTTACTGCATTTGAATTTGAGGTTTTTATGTCCTAATATATGGTCAATTTTTGTATAGGTTCCATGAACTGCTGAAAAGAAAGTGTACTCCTTTCTGTCTCCATTACATTTTCTTCAGAGATCTATCATATCTAATTTTTCTAGTATTCTATTTACCTCTTTGACATCTTTCTTTTTATTTTGTGGTTTGAGTTATCTAATTCTGAGAGTGCAAGGTTGAGATTTCCAACTATTATAATTTTGCTGTCTATTTCTTCTTGCAGCTCTCTTAATTTCTCTTTTAAGAATTTAGATGCTGTACCACATGGTGCATATATGTTTAATATTGATATTGCTTCATTATCTATGCTACCTTTTAGGAAGATATAGGGCCCTTCCTTATTCTGATTAGATCTATTTTTTGCTTTTGCTTGATCTGCGATCAGGATGGCTACCCCTATTTTTTTTACTTCACCTGAAGCATAGTAGATTCTGCTCCAACCTTTTACCTTTACTCTGAATCTCCCTGCTTCAGGTGTGTTTCCTGTAAACAACATATTGTAGGATTCTGGTTTTTAATCCATTCTGCTAATTGCTTCCTCTTTATGGGGGATTTTACACTGTTCACATTTATGGTTAAAATTACCAATTCTGTATTACTTGCCATCTTTTTAACCTCTGTTTATGCTTTCCTCCCTTCTCTTCCTCCCTCCCCATTATTAAACTTGTGAGCATCACTTGCTTCTCACAGATCTCCCTTTTTAGTATCTCTTCCCCCGCCTTAGAGTTCCTCCCCTTATCTTACTTCTTTTCCTCACAGATTCTGTATTCCCTTATGCTTAGTTTATTCCTTCCCTTTTCACTTTTCTCTTCTTACTTTTCAATGAGGTGGGAGAAGTTTCACCATAAATTGAATATGTCTAAAATTTTTCTCTTTATGCCAATTCTGATGGCAGTAAGAAACCCACTATATTCACCCCCCCTCCATTCTTTCTCTCAGATATAATAGGTTTCCTTTGCCTCTTCAGGGGATGTAGCACCCCCACTTTACTCTTTTTCTGGTACAATGTCCTTTCTACCTCTAATTTCTACAATAAGGTATACATGTATTCTTTATACATCTTTATAGCAGAAATAAAGCAGAAATAAAAATCCCAAGATTTTTTTTTCCCTTTTTAGGTTTCTCTTGAGCTCTATATTTGTAGATAAAACTTTTTGTTAAGTTCATCATCAAATTAGGTGATTAATTAATTAATTAATCAATTTTTTATCAAGTGTGGTGAAATTTTCTTATTTTGTTGAATGTCCATCTTCTTCCCTGGAAAAAGATGCTCATTCTGTCTGGGTAAGTTATTTTTGGTTGCATACCAAGTTCCTTAGCTTTTCAGAATATCATATTCCAGGCCCTTTGATCCTTTAATGTGGATGCTACTATATCCTGGGTAATCATTATTGTGGCTCCTCTATATTTGAATTGGGTTTTTCTAGCTGCTTGCATTATTTTTTCCTTCATCTGAGGGTTCTGGCATTTGGCCACTATATTTCTTGGTGTTTTGATTTTAGGATCCCTTTCAGTAGGTGATCGATGAATTCTTTCAATGTCTATTTTACCCTCTGTTTCTATGACTTCTGGGCAGTTCTATTTGATAATTTCCTGGAAAATAGTGTCCAGGATCTTTTTTTCATCATATTTTTCTGGGAGTTCAATAATTTTCAGATTGTCTCTCCTAGATCTATTTTCCAGGTCTGTTGTTTTCCCAAGAAGATATTTCATAATTTTGTCCATTGTTTCATTTTGTTGGTTTTGCTTGACTGATTCTTGTTGTCTCCTCAAGTCATTCAATTCCATTTGTTTGATTCTGATTTTCAATGAAGTATTTTCTTCACTCACTTTTTTTATATCTTTTTTCTAATTGTCTAATTGAGTTTTTAAGTGACTTGTTTTGTTTTATGGATTTTTTTTTCCATTTCACCAATTTTATTTTTTAGAGAGCTATTTTCTGTTTCCAGTTCACTAATTCTATTTTTCAAGAATTTGACTTCTTTATCCACTCAGTCTTTAAATGAGTGGGATGACTTCTCCAGACTCTCTTGCCAAGTCTCCCTTTCCTTTTTCCATTTTTCTTCTAGCTCTCTTTTGAGAGCCTTTTTAATTTCTTCTATGAGATTCATCTGTGCTGAGGACCAGATGTTATCCTCCTTTGAGGATTCATCTGGAGACAGTGTGTTTTTAGTCTCCTCAGGGTTTAGAGTCTGTTCTTATCCATAGAGAAGCTGTCAATGGTTAAGGTCCATTTCAATTTTTTGCTCGTTTTGTTAGAGAAGAATCAAAGACAAACAAGCAAAGAAAACAAGAAAAAGAAAAAAAAACTCAAAAGGAATCTGCTTTCTTTTTGGGGCTGGGTGCTGTTACCAAGCTTCCTCTACAGACTGCAGGGGGCAGCAGCGAGGCACTAGCAGTACAGCGATGAGACTCTGAGAGCATGATGAGACACTGTAGTGGAAGGGAAGATGAGACTCCAGGTGTTCAGGGTTGTATTCTTCACCCTCTGCTGTTTTTAGCTTCTCTGCTTGTCTGCTGCTTGTTGCCAGGCCAAAGTCTCCAATCTGTAGCAAAGCTCTCCCAGCAGAGATGGCTGAGATCACACCCCACCTCGCTCTAATCTGCTCAATTGTGAGCTGTAATGCTCTCGCTGCCACTGCCTGCCCTCAGCCTGCTCCCAATCTAAAACTGTCCCTGCAATCAAGCAAAAACAGACTTTTCCTGCTGAATTTCAAGGATGTCTTCTCTTGGTAACTATTTGTGGGGGTTTTTCGGTCAAGCATTAATGCAGAGGCTTGTCATGAAATGAGGTCTGAGAGAAAACACGGAACTTCCACAGCTGTGTGCTTCCTCTCCACCATCTTGGCCAGAAGTCCATATATGTCTTTAATTACTAAGCTCTCTAATTGCATGTAAAATTTCAAGGCAATTTCTATATCGATAATCTGAAAATTTTGCTAAAAGAGAATAGAACTACCTTAGATTGGATTTAATAATTCTCTGCTGTCTACAATATTAGGAACATTTTTTTTAAACCTAGAATTCAGTGTTCTACAATAATTGACATAAATGCACAATTTATAAATTCAGCTACTACCATTTCCTTTCATAAGATATTCACAATCATACAAGCAGACTATTTCTAGTCTTCCAATTATCTCTTTCTGCCTATTTTCATGTCATTCTCTGCTCTAAGTATTTTCCCTTCTGCATGCTTATCAAGAAAAAGTATACTTACTTTTTGAGGCCCAACCCAACCTGAGCTCTTCCATGATGCCTTTTCTCATCACCTCAGAAAGAATTGGTTTCTTCTCAAAATTTCTCTACATTAGTAGATTATCTTTCCCCCTCAGATGACATTTAACATATGATGCTTTTTGTTGTGTTTATATTTCTTTATATCATATTATTTTTGAGATTATTTGATTTTAAAGAGTAGAATTGTGGAAGAGATAGAATTGTGCTTTAGGATTTATTTTTTAAATACCTGTTTACTTATATACCAATTGGTCTCAGCCATAGCCATAGCCATAGTTGCTGAGACAATGACTTAAAGTGGTTTGTTTTTAATGTAAGGGTGATGTCATGTTGGGTCCAATTGCTCATTTTACTAAAAGGCTTTTCTATAACCAGCTCAGCACTATTTTTTCTTATACTAAAAAGGTCATTTTTAAGATATGAGGAATTGAGAAAAATTTCCTCTGTCAACTAATCGATTTGATAGCTAAGGAATATCTAAATGAAGAAATCTTCAGAAGAGAATTTTGTCTTTATGTCTCTTCTTTCTTCTCTATTCATCTGGGGAAGAGAAAAGTAAGAAATATCTTCCCTCTTTAGTGTTTGTGTCTAAGTAGTAATAGATATCTTCAAAAGTGATTTCATCTAAAACCTGTAATTTTAAACTCAAAGAAAAAAAGCCTAAAGTTCATTCTATCTATCTGTCTATCTATCTATCTATCATCTATCTATAATTGCTTATAACCTATCCAACCCCTGCACTATACTTCCTCCAGTCCTACCTTTATAAGATAAAACTCATATCAAACTATTCACCACACGCCTTAGGAATCACTTTATAAACTCATTTTATTCTTCAAAGCTGTCTTGCTATTAATTTTAACCTGACAAGACCAATAAAAGCAGAGTTAAATATGGGACTTTAATCCCCATACAACAATATCTAGAAATCTTTGCTTTATTTATTTATTTATTCAACAAAAGTTTGTTTAGTACAACTACATGCAAAGTACTGAAGATGCCTACATATGTACATATACACAAAGATATGTGCCTATTAATATTCATATATATATATTCATTTTCAAATACACACACACACACACACACACACACCTTTGAAGATTAGTTCTCAAGTAGTTTATAATGCTGTACAAATCTGATTAACCTAAATGTGCTATGGAGGAAAACAAAATTAAAAAAAAAAAAACCAAACAAAAACACAGGTTCACACACACACATTGTTCTGAATGTCTAGAAGTTAGTGTTACTGTTCTGATTTTACCAATAATTATTATGTGACAAATCATCTAACTCTATGGGGTTTGGTTTCTTCATGTGGAAAATGAAGGGATTGGGATGATTGATCTTTAAGGGTCACTAAGGCCAGTTTAACTGTATTGTGGAGTGTTTAAAATAGTTGAATGTATAATAAATTTGAAAAGTTGGCTGAAGTTAGGCTGTGTTCTATAAATGCCAAACAAAAGATTGTATATTCAATACTAGAAATAATAGAGAGCCACTGGAATCTATAGCTTCTTGAATAGGCAAATGATATGATTAGACCTGTGTTTTGGGAATATCACTCTGACAGCAGTGTGGAGAATAGAATAAGTAATAGAGTCACTTGAGGCAGAGAATCCAATTAGGATGTTATTGAAATAGTGCAAACGGAAGGCGATGAGGACTAGAACTAAGGTGGCAATCATGTGAATGAAGATAAAGGATTGAATCTGAGAAATGATCTGAAGGCACATTTGATAAGACCTGACAATTGGTTGAATGTGTTGGGCAAGGAAGAATGAAAATTCAAGCATGATTCTGATGTTGCAAAAATGCATGACCATAAAAAAGGTGATGATCTTAAAAGAAATATGAATATTAGAAAAAGGGTACATGTAGAGTGAGGAAGAACATGATTAAATATATTGACTTTTAAATATAGATATATTGTCACATTTGAAATGCATTATAAGAATGCATCATATAGCTATGGAAGTGACTTTTCATAAAATGCAAATCTAATCATGTCATCTCATTACTCAATATAATTCAATTCCTTGTATCATTACAGTGAGGATTGAATGCAAATCCTGACAGCCAGGTCACTTCCTGTTTTTTCTGGACCCTTACAGATTGCTCCCTAAAATTCATTATAAGTCCAGATATAATAAACAGTAGTACCTGTTATTGTTCACACAGGATGCCTAAGTTTTAAGTTCCTTTATCTTGGCTATGTTCCTTCACTCCAAATACTGTAAAAAATTTAAAATATTCTGCCTTTTCCAAATGCCTGATTTTTTTTTCCAATGGATTTTTTCTATAATTATAACTTTTTATTGACAGAACCCATGCCTGGGTAATTTTTTGCAACATTATTCCTTGCACTCCCTTCTGTTCTCACTTTTCCCCTCTCTCCCTCCACCCCCTCCCTTAAATGGAAAGCAGTCTTATACATGTTAAATATGTCCCAGTATATACTAGATACAATATATATGTGCAGAACTGAACAGTTCTCTTGTTGTACAGGAAGAATTGGATTCAAAGGTAAAAATAACCCAGGAAGAAAAACAAAAATTCAAACAGCTTACATTCATTTCCCAGTGTTCTTTCTTCGGGTGTAGCTACTTCTGCCCATCTTTGATCAATTGAAACTGAGTTAGTTCTCTTTGCTGAAGAAATCCACTTCCATCAGAATACATCCTCATACAGTATTGTTGTTGAAGTGTATGATGATCTCCTGGTTCTGCTCATTTCACTTAGCATCAGTTCATGTAAGTCTCGCCAAGCCTCTCTGCATTTATCCTGCTCGTCATTTCTTACGGAACAATAATATTCCATAACATTCATAGACCACAATTTACCCAAACATTCTCCAATTGATGGGCATCCATTCATTTTCCAGTTTCTAGCCACTACAAACAGGGCTGCCACAAACATTTTGGCAAATACAGGTCCCTTTCCTTGCTTTAGTATATCTTTGGGGTATAAGCCCAGTAGTAGCACTGCTGGATCAAAAGGTATGCACAGTTTGATAACTTTTTGACCATAGTTCCAAATTGCTCTCCAAAATGGTTGGATATATTCACAATTCCACCAACAGTATATTAGTGTCCCTGTTTTCCAACATCCCCTCCAACATTCTGCATTATCTTTCCCCTGTCATTCTAGCCAATCTGACAGGTGTGTAGTGGTATCTCAGAGTCATCTTCATTTACATTTTTCTAATTAATAATGACTTGGAGCATCTTTTCATATGGCTAGAAATAGTTTCAATTTCTTCATCTGAGAATAGTTTGTTCATATCCTTTGACCATTTATCAATTGGAGAATGGCTTGATTTCTTATAAATTAGAGTCAATTCTCTATATTTTGGAAATGAGGCCTTTACCAGAACATTTAACTGTAAAAATATTTTCCCAGTTTATTGCTTCCCTTCTGATCTTGTCTGCATTAATTATGTTTGTACAAAAACTTTTCAATTTTATATAATCAAAATTTTCTATTTTGTATTCAATAATGATCTCTAGTTCTTCTTTGGTCATAAATTCCTTCCTCTTCCACAGATCTGAGAGGTAAACTATCATATGCTCTTCTAATTTATTTGTAATCTCATTCTTTATGCCTAGGTCATGAACACATTTTGACTTTGTCTTGGTGTACGGTGTTAAGAGTGGGTCGATGCCTAGTTTCTGCCATACTAATTTACAATTTTCCCAGCAATTTTTGTCAAATAGTGAACTCATCACAAAAGCTGGGGTATTGGGGTTTGTCAAACACTAGATTATTAAAATTATTGGCTGTTTTGTCCTTTGAACCTAATCTATTCCACTGATCAACTAATCTATGACTTAGCCAATACCAAATGGTTTTGGTGACTGCTGCTTTATAATATAATTTTAGATCTGATACAGCTAGGCCACCTTATTTGATTTTTTTTTCATTAATTCCCTTGAAATTCTTGATCTTTTGTTTTTCCATGTGAACTTTGTTGTTATTTTTTTCTCGGTCATTAAAGTACTGTTTGGGAGTCTGATTGGTATAACGCTTAACAAATAGATTAGTTTAGGCAGTATTGTCATCTTTATTATATTTGCTCACCCACTCCAAGAGCATTTAATATTTTTCCAGTTAATTAGATCAGACTTAATTTGTGTGGAAAATGTTTTGTAGTTTTGCTCATAAAGTTTCTGACTTTACCTTGACAGATAGATTCCTAAATATTTTATTCTATCAGTAGTTATTTTAAATGGAATTTCTCTTTGTAACTCTAACTGTTGGATTTTGTTAGTGATATATAAGAATGCTGATGACTTATGTGGGTTTATTTTGTATCCTGCAACTTTGCTAAAGGTGTGGATTATTTCTAATATTTTTTTAGTAGAATGTCTGGGGTTCTCCAAGTATACTATCATATCATCATCAAAGAGTGATAATTTGGTTTCCTCATTGTTTACTCTACTTCCTTTAATCTCTTTCTCAACTCCTATTGCCAAGGCTAGCATTTCTAATACAATATTGACGAGTAATGGTGATAGTGGGCAACCTTGTTTCACCCATGATCTTATCGGGAGTGATTATACTTTGTCCCCATTACATATGATGCTTACTGATGGTTTTAAATAGATGCTACTTATTATTTTAAGAAAAAGTCCATTTATTCCTATATTCTCAAGTGTTTTTAATAGGAATAGATGTTGGATTTTAGCAAATGCTTGTTCTGCGTCTATTGAGATGATCAAATTTTTTGGTTAATTTGGTTATTAATATGGTCAATTATACTAATAGTTTTCCTAATATTGAACCAGCCCTGCATTCCTGTATAAATCCTACTTGATCATGGTGTATTATCCTGGGGATGATTTTCTATAGTCTTTTTGCTAATATCTTATTTAAGATTTTAGCATCTATATTCATTAGGGAGATTGGTCAATAATTTTCTTTTTCTGTTTTCAACCTACCTGGTTTAAGTATCAGTACCATGTCTGTGTCATCAAAGGAATTTGGTAGGTCTCCTTCATTCCTTATTTTATCAAATAAAGCATGGGGGCTAATTGTTCTTTAGATGTTTGGTAGAATTCACATGTAAATCCATCTGGTCCTGGGGATTTTTTCTTAGGGAGTTGATTAATAGTTTGTTCTATTTCTTTTTCTGAAATGGGACTATTTAAGCAATTTACTTCCTCCTCTGTTAATCTGGGAAGCCTATATTTTTGGAGGTAGTCATACATTTTACTTTGGTTATCAAATTTATTGGCATAAAATTAGGCAAAGTAATGCATTATTTCTTTAATTTCCTCTTCATTGGTGGAAAGTTCTCCCTTTTCATTTTTAAGACTACAAATTTGATTTTCCTCTCTCTTTTTTCTAATCAGATTTACCAAGAGTTTATCAATTTTATTGTTTTTTTTTTCATAAAACCAAATCTTAGTTTTATTTACTAGTTCAATAGTTTTTTTTTTTTACTTTCAAAATTATTAATTTCTCCTTTTAATTTTAGAATTTCAAGTTTAGTATTTGATTGGTAGTTTTTAATTTGATCTTTTTCTAGCTTTTTAAGTTGCAAGTCCAATTCATTGATGATCTCTTTCTCTATTTTATTCAAGGAAGCCTTTAAGAATATAAAATTTGCCCTTATTACCACTTCGGCTGAATCCCACAAATTTGTGTATGCTGTCTCATCGTTGTCATTATCTTGAGTGATTAATTGTGTCTATAATTGCTGTTTCACCCAATCATTCTTTAAGATGAGATTATTTAGCTTCCAATTACTTTTTGATCTATTTGCCCCTAACTTTTTGTTGAATGTAGTTTTTATTGCATTGTGACCTGAAAAGAAAGCATTTACTATTTCTGCCTTGCTGCATTTAAATTTGAGGTCTTTATGTCCTAATATGTGGTCAGTTTTAGTATAGTCACTATAGTATAGTATCCATGAACTGCTGAGAAGAAAGTATATTCCTTTCTCTCTCCATTCAGTTTTCTCCAAAGATCTATCATACCTAATTTTTCTGTTCTTTCTTGTTTGTTTTGTGGTTTGATTTATCTAATTCTGAGAGTGCAAGTGAGATCTCCCACTATTATATTTTTGCTGTCTATTTCTTCTTGTAACTCTCTTAATTTCTCCTTTAGGAAGTTAGATGCTACACCACTTGGTGCACATATGTTTAATAATGATATTGCTTCATTGTCTATGATACCCTTTGGCAAGATATAGTTTCCTTTCTTAGTTCTTTTAATAAGATCAATTTTTGCTTTTGCTTGATCTGAGATAAGGATGGCTACCCCTGCTTTTTTGGCTTCACCTGAAACATGATTGATTCTGCTCCAGCCTTTTACCTTTGCTCTTTATGTATCTCCCTGCTTTAAATGTGTTTCCTGTAAACAACATATTGCAGGATTCTGACTTTTGATTCAGTCTGCTATCTGCCTCTGCTTAATGGGAGAGTTCATCCCACTCACATTTATGGTTAAAATTACTAGTTCTGTATTTTCTGCCATGGTATTATGCCCAGATTATGCTTTTCTTTTTCTTACCCTCCCCAAACCTTTTCCCCAGTTTTAAACTTACGGGCCCCATGTGTATCACTCCACTCACCCTCTTTAGGATCCCTCCTTCCCCTCTTTGAATCTCTTCCCCTTTCTTATTCCTTCCCCTTATTACTCCTTTCCTTTTCCTTTTCCTCCTCCCCCTTTTTATGAGGGTGAGAGAACATTCTCTGTAAAACAAATATGTCAATTATTTTATTATTGAGACAACTCTGATGAGAGTAGGATTCCTCCTCCTCTCTAAATTCCTTCAGATATGATAGGTTTCTTTTGCATCTTTGTGGGATGTAGTTTTCCTCTTTTTATCCCCCTTTCCCCCTTTTCTAACACTATTGCCCTTCCATTTGTACTTCCCTTTTTTATGTTATACCAGTAAAATCAAATTATACAAGTAGTCTTTATGTATATTCACAACAGAAATACAGTTCTCAAGAGTTCCATTTACCTTTTTCTACTTCTCTTGAGTCCTATGGTTGGAGATCAATTTTTTTTTGTTTAAATCTGTTTTTTTTTTTCCTTAGAAACAAATGGAATTCCTCTGTTTCATTAAATGTCCATCTTCTTCCATGGAAAAAAATGCTCAGCTTAGCTGTGTAGTTTCTTCTTGGCTGCATTCCAAGTTCTTTTGCCTTTCAGAATATGAGATTCCAGGCCCTTCCATACTTTAATGTTAAGGCAGCCAGATTTTGAGTGACCCTTATTGTGGCACCTCGATATTTGAATTGTTTTTTCCTGGCAGCTTGTAATATTTTTTCTTTAGTTATCTCTGCTAGATCTATTTTCCAGGTCTGTTGTTTTTCCAAGTAAATATTTGACATTTTTTCCCAATCTTTCATTTTTTTTTTTTTTTTTTGGTTTTGCTTGAGTGATTCTTGATGTCTCAATGAATCAGTCATTTCTATTTGTTCAGTTCTGATTTTTAGTGAGTTATTTTCTTCATTAGCTTTCTTTACTTCTTTTTGCATATGTCCAATTGAGTTTTTAAATGAGTTGTTTGCTCTATGGAATTTTTTTCCATTTCACTATTTTTTTTATTGTCATTTTCTTTTTCTAATTCACAAATTCTGTTTCCCTGCACTTCTTGGGAGTTTTTTACCTTTTCCAATTCACTTTTCAGGAAGTTGTTGCTCTCTTGCATAGCTTCTCTTTCCTTTCCCCATTTTTCTTCTAGTTTTCTTTTAAGGTTTTTAATAGTCTCTTTTAGGAGAGCCTTTTGTATTGGCGACCAATAATTGTCTGGAGACTGTCTGTTATTAGTCTCCTTGGGGTTGAAAAGCTGCTCTCTTTTTGTATAGAAGCTATTGATCATCCTTTTGATTTTTTTACTCATCTTAAAAGCCTGTAGGGTGTGCCTTCAGAGCCAGGAGGTTATCAGCTTCCTCTGCAGATTAGTGATAGGTGTAAGGACTGGTAGCTGTCCTGCCAACCAGGTACAAAACTGCAGAGAGGTACTGGAGTGCTCTGGGAAAAAGTTCCTCACCTGGAAGTAACTCAGGCCTGTAGGGCAGAGCTGGGAAAATGCTCTGCAAATAACCCTGCTGTGTGGAATGACTGCCATGCTAGGTGCTGCGCAGTGAAAGTTTCATTACCCAAGCCAAGTTCTGCCCTGGGGCTGTGGGTATTGGTGGCTGAACAGTGAATAGCCCTGCAGGAACTGGAAGTGTCTCTGCCCCAGGAAGCACTGTCTGCTGGGGAAGTTCTATTGCCCCAGGCTGAGCCCCTCAGTGTGCAGATTACAGGCTGCCCCAGGTTGTGCTCCCCTGCTGTGCAGATTTGTACCTGCCCCACAAAAGCCCAGTACTGCAGGATGTGGTTGCGGGGCTGTGTTCCGGGTGTGCCTGAGTCACTTCTAGTTTTGAGTGGTTACAGCCAGATCTTGTTAGGTTTTGGCATTTTTTAGAGTACCCTCTGTTTTTGACTTTAATTTCTCTACCAGTTTACTGCTTTGTAATCAAGGCAGAGCAGATAGCCTATAGCAGAGTCGTCCCTATAACTTCTCTAGCCCCAGAGGTCACCCCCGCCCATGATCTGCTCAGGATGCTAGTCCCTCCCTTCCTGTGCTGGTCTGTTCCTGGCCCCTCAGGACAAAGCTTTCTTGGCAATCTTCCAGATTATTTTCAGCTGGTAAATTGTGTGCTTCTAATCTTCATGAATTTTAGCAGTCAAGTTCTTTTTGTGGCTGAATTTAATAGTTATTTGTGAGGGGATGAGAAGAGCTTAGAAAGTCACATGTGCCTCCTCAACCTACTTGGCTCTGCCTCCTACCTGATTTTTTAAAATCAAAAACTGCCATAGCAAGAGGCTTTAACTGCTTCCTCAACTGCTAGTACTTCCTTTAAGATTATCTTAGTATCTACTTTCTATTTTGCACATATATATGCACATATATGTATGTATGCACATATATATATATATATATATATATATATATAATACAATAGGTGATGCTGTCTCTCTATACAGAATGTAAATTCCTTGAAGAAATGAACTGTTTTGTTTTGTTTTTGCTTTTGCTTTTTTTTTTCTCTATGTAGGCAAAACTTAACTTTTTAATTGATTAAAGAGAATAAGTGCTCAAGAAAGTGATAAAATAGGCATGCTCAAAAACCTTCAGTAGTTCTAGATGCCTATAAAGATGAAGGTGACATTCCTTAGGCTTCCATTATCTCTCTCTTTCAAAGTTTCGCTTTCATGGTTGCACCACTTACATGGTCTGTTCTGATTAAATTTGCATCTCCATTGCCTCCTAAAGAGTAATGCTTTGTCCATCTTCAGGTATTATTCAGTTAGTTCCTCCAGTCTGACATGCCTTTCATTTCTTCTCCATGTGTTCACATACTATTCAGAACCCAACTTAAGTCCTACTTTTCCCATGAAACCTTCCCAGGAAAGGTTTGCTACTACCTCTTCTTTCTCTACATTCTAGGACCTTATGATTATCTGAATTTCTCACTTGGTAATTTTTTGTGTTGCCACTCTGAGAAGACAAAAATATCCTCTGAATTTACCTGCTATTTGACATTTGCATTGTGATGCACTATTTTGTATGTTTCCTTCAAATCCCCAAATAAACTGTAAACCACTAGAAAGTAGCAACCATGTGGCATATTTATTTGGATCTTTGATATCATTCAGTATGCAAATATACATGAATATACACACATATTCAGATACATATATATATATATATATATGTATATATATGAAAAATAAAACATGCACATATCTGTTTGCATATAGTATATATGTAGACATCTTCAGTACTTTGCCTGAAGTTGGTGCTAAACAAACGTTTGTTGAAGAAATGAATAAATAGGACTTCTGGTTAAGATGGCGGAGAGGAGGCACACAGCTACATAAGCTCCACGCTTTCTCTCTCCCTATCCATTTTATTACAAGCCTCTGAATTAATGCTTGACTGAAAAAAAAACCACAAATAGTTACCAAGAGAAGCCATCCTTGAGATTCGCCAAGAAAGGTCTGTCTTTACTGGAGGGCTGGGATGGTTTTAGATCAGGCGCAGGCGGCGGGCAGCGTTAGTGAGAGCACAGGAGCAGACCAGAGAGGGGGTAGGGAGTGATCACAGCCGTCTCTGCGGGGAGAGCTTCGCTACAGGATTAGATACTTTGCTCCGGCAGCAAGTCAGCAGCCCAGCAGAGAAGCTAAAAACACCGGGGATGAAGAATACAACCCCAAACAGCTGGAGTTTCTCGGGACCTGGCCGCTCTCCCCTTCCTTCCCCCCCCCACAGTGACTCAGCATGCTCTGGGATCAGAGCGCAGGCGCAGCACAGTCCTGCTAGTGCCTCACTGCTGCCCCCCGCAGTCTGGAGAGGAAGCTCGGTAACACACCCAGTCCTTCCCCCAAAGAAAGACTCCAGTTTTTTCTGTTTTTCTTTGCTAGTTTGTCCTTGATTATTAGACAGAATGAGCAAGAAACTGAAGAGGACTTTAACCCTTGACAGCTACTATACAGATAGAGAGGAGACTCTAAATCCTGAGGAGACTAAAAACAGACAGTCTCCAGGTGAATCCCCAAAGGAGGAGATCATCTGTTCCTCAGCACAGATGAACCTCATAGAAGCAATTAAAAAGGCTCTCACAAGGGAGCTAGAAGAAAAATGGGAAAAGCAGAGTGAGGCTTGGCAAAAGGAAAGGGAAGCTTGGGAAAAGGAGAGGGAGGCTTGGCAAAAGAGCCTGGAGAAGTCAGTTAAAGAGAGAATGGATAAAGAAGTAAAATCCTTGAAAAATAGGATTGGTGAACTGGAAACAGAAAATAGCTCTCTAAAAAACAAAATTGGCGGAATGGAAAAAAATTCCACAGAACAAAAGAACTCAATTGGACAATTAGAAAAAGATTTTTAAAAAGTGAGTGAAGAAAATACTTCACTGAAAATCAGAATGGAACAAGTGGAATTGAATGACTTGAGGAGACAAGAAGAATCAGTCAAGCAAATCCAAAAAAAGCAAACAATGGAGAAAAATGTGAAATACCTTCTGGGGAAGACAACAGACCTGGAAAACAGATCCAGGAGAGACAATCTGAGAATCATTGGACTTCCAGAAAAACATGATGAAAAAAAGAGCCTGGACACTATTTTCCAGGAAATTATCAAAGAGAACTGCCCAGAAGTCATAGGAACAGAGGAAAAAATAAACATTGAAAGGATTCATCGATCACCCACTGAAAGGGATCCTAAAATCAAAACACCAAGGAATATAGTGGCCAAATGCCAGAACCCTCAGACGAAGTAAAAAATACTGCAAGAGGCTAGAAAAACCCAATTCAAGTATCAAGGAGCCACAATAAGGATCACCCAGGATCTGGCAGCATCCACATTAAAAGATCGAAGGGCCTGGAATATGATATTCCGAAAGGCTAAGGAACTTGGTATGCAAACAAAAATAACTTACCCAGCGAGAATGAACATCTTTTTCCAGGGAAGAAGATGGACATTCAATGAAGTAAGCGAATTTCATCTATTTCTGACGAAAAAGCCAGAACTTAACAAAAAGTTTGATCTACAAATATAGAACTCAAGAGAAATTTAAAAAGGTAAAGATGAATCTTGGGAACTATATTTCAACTATATAGATGTATAAAGAATTCATGTATACCTTGTTCTAGAAATTGATGTGGAAAGGACATTGTACCAGAAAAAGGGTAAAGTGGGGGTAGTACATCTCATGAAGAGGCATAGGAAACCTATTATATCTGAGAGAAAGAATGGAGGGGGATGAATATAGTGGGTATCTTACTGCCTTCAGAATTGGCTTTAAGTGAAAAATCTTAAGACATATTCAATCTATGGTGAAACTTCTCCCACCTCATTGAAAAGTGAGAAGGGAAAAGTGAAAAGGGAAGGAATAAGCTAAGTGGAAGGGAATACGGAAACCGGGAGGGAAATGGGTAAGATAGGGGGAGGAACTCTAAGGTGGAGGGAGGGATACTAAAAAGGGAGAGTGGTGAGAAACAAGTAGTGCTCACAAGCTTAATACTGGGAAGGGGGGACAGGGGAAAGAAGGGAGAAAAGCATAAACCGGGGTTAACAAGATGGCAAGTAATACAGAATTGGTCATTCTAACCATAAATGTGAACGGGATAAACTCCCCCATAAAGAGGAAGCAGTTAGCAGAATGGATTAAAAGCCAGAATCCTACAATATGTTGTTTACAGGAAACACACCCGAAGCAGGGAGATACATGCAGGTTAAAGGTAAAAGATTGGAGCAAAATCTACTATGCTTCAGGTGAAGTCAAAAAAGCAGGGGTAGCCATCCTGATCTCAGATCAAGCTAAAGCAAAAATTGATGTAATTAAAAGAGATAAGGAAGGGCACTATATCTTGCTAAAGGGTAGCATGGATAATGAAGCACTATCTATATTAAACATATATGCACCAAGTGGTGTAGCATCTAAATTCTTAAAAGAGAAATTAAGAGATCTGCAAGAAGAAATAGACAGTAAAACTATAATAGTGGGAGATCTTAACCTTGCACTCTCAGAATTAGATAAATCAAACCACAAAATAAATAAGAAAGAAGTCAAAGAGGTAAATAGAATACTAGAAAAGTTAGATATGATAGATCTCTGGAGAAAATGTAATGGAGACAGAAAGGAATACACTTTCTTTTCAGCAGTTCATGGAACCTATACAAAAATTGACCATATATTAGGACATAAAAACCTCAAACTCAAATGCAGTAAGGCAGAAATAGTAAATGCATCCTTTTCAGACCACGATGCAATGAAAATTACATTCAACAAAAAACCAGGGGGAAGTAGACCAAAAAATAATTGGAAACTAAATAATCTCATACTAAAGAATGATTGGGTGAAACAGCAAATTATAGACATAATTAATAACTTCACCCAAGAAAACAATAATAATGAGACATCATACCAAAATGTATGGGATGCAGCCAAAGCGGTAATAAGGGGAAATTTCATATCTCTAGAGGCCTATTTGTATAAAATAGAGAAAGAGAAGGTCAATGAATTGGGTTTGCAACTAAAAATGCTAGAAAAGGAACAAATTAAAAATCCCCAGTCAAACACTAAACTTGAAATTCTAAAAATAAAAGGAGAGATCAATAAAATTGAAAGTAAAAAAAAAAAACTATTGAATTAATTAATAAAACTAAGAGTTGGTTTTATGAAAAAAACAACAAAATAGACAAACCCTTAGTAAATCTAGGAAAGAGGAAAATCAAATTGTTAGTCTTAAAAATAAAAAGGGAGAACTCACCACTAACGAAGAGGAAATTAGAGCAATAATTAGGAGTTACTTTGCCCAACTTTATGCCAATAAATTCGACTACTTAAATGAAATAGAAAAATACCTCCAAAAATATAGCTTGCCCAAACTAACAGAGGAAGAAGTAAATATCCTAAACAGTCCCATGTCAGAAAAAGAAATAGAACAAACTATCAATCAACTCCCTAAGAAAAAATCCCCAGGACCAGATGGATTTACATGTGAATTCTACCAAACATTTAAAGAACAATTAACTCCAATGCTAAATAAACTATTTGAAAAAATAGGGATTGAAGGAGTCCTTACCAAACTCCTTTTATGACACAGACATGGTACTGATACCTAAACCAGGCAGGCTGAAAACAGAGAAAGAAAATTATAGACCAATCTCCCTAATGAATATTGATGCTAAAATCTTAAATAAAATATTAGCAAAAAGATTACAGAAAATCGTCACCAGGATAATACACTATGACCAAGTAGGATTTATACCAGGAATGCAGGGCTGGTTCAATATTAGGAAAACTATTAGCACAATTAACTATATCAATAACCAAACAAACAAAAACCATATGATCATCTCAATAGATGCATAAAAAGCATTTGATAAAATCCAACATTCATTCCTAATAAAAACACTTGAGAGCATAGGAATAAATGGAATTTTCCTTAAAATAGTCAGGAGCATATATTTAAAACCATCAGTAAGCATTATATGCAATGGGGAAAAACTGGAACCTTTCCCAGTAAGATCTGGAGTGAAGCAAGGTTGCCCACTATCACCATTATTATTCAATATTGTATTAGAAACACTAGCCTCTGCAATAAGAGTTGAGAAAGAGATTAAAGGAATTAGAGTAGGCAATGAGGAAACCAAACTATCACTCTTTGCAGATGATATGATGGTATACCTAGAGAATCCAACAGATTCTACTAAAAAGCTATTAGAAATAATTCATCATTTTAGCAAAGTAGCTGGCTACAAAATAAATCCCCATAAATCCTCAGCATTTTTATACATCAGCAACAAAACCCAACAGCAAGAGATACAAAGAGAAATTCCATTCAGAATAACTGTTGATACCATAAAATATTTGGGAATCTATCTACCAAAGGAAAGTCAGGAATTATATGAGCAAAATTATAAAAAAGTCTCCACACAAATAAAGTCAGACTTAAATAATTGGAAAAATATTAAGTGCTCTTGGATCGGCCGAGCGAACATAATAAAGATGACAATACTCCCTAAACTAATCTATTTATTTAGTGCTATACCAATCAGACTTCCAAGAAAATATTTTAATGACTTAGAAAAAATAACAACAAAATTCATATGGAGCAATAAAAAGTCGAGAATCTCAAGGGAATTAATGAAAAAAAAATCAAATGAAGGTGGCCTAGCTGTACCTGATCTAAAATTATATTATAAAGCAGCAGTCACCAAAACCATTTGGTATTGGCTAAGAAATAGATTAGTGGATCAGTGGAAAAGGTTAGGTTCACAAGATAGAATAGTCAACTATAGCAATCTAGTGTTTGACAAACCCAAAGCCCCTAACTTCTGGGAAAAGAATTCATTATTTGATAAAAACTGCTGGGATAATTGGAAATTAGTATGGCAGAAATTAGGCATGGACCGACACTTAACACCATATACCAAGATAAGATCAAAATGGGTCCATGACCTAGGCATAAAAAACGAGATTATAAATAAATTAGAGGAACATAGAATAGTTTATCTCTCAGACTTATGGAGGAGAAAGAAATTTGTGACCAAAGATGAACTAGAGACCATTACTGATCACAAAATAGAAAATTTTGATTACATAAAATTAAAAAGCCTTTGTACAAACAAAACTAATGCAAACAAGATTAGAAGGGAAGCAACAAACTGGGAAAACATCTTCACAGTTAAAGGTTCTGTCCAACCATTCTGGAGAGCAATCTGGAATTATGCCCAAAAAGTTATCAAATTGTGCATACCCTTTGATCCAGCAATGTTTCTATTGGGCTTATACCCCAAAGAGATACTAAAAAAGGGAAAGGGACTTGTATGTGCCAAAATGTTTGTGGCAGCCCTGTTTGTAGTGGCTAGAAACTGGAAAATGAATGGATGCCCATCAATTGGAGAATGGCTTGGTAAATTGTGGTATATGAATGTTATGGAATATTATTGTTCTGTAAGGAATGACCAGCAGGATGAATACAGAGAGGAATGGCGAGACTTACATGAACTGATGCTAAGTGAAATGAGCAGAACCAGGAGATCATTATACACTTCGACAACGATATTGTATGAGGACTTATTTTGATGGAAGTGGATTTCTTTGACAAAGAGACCTGAGTTTCAATTGATAAATGACCGACAGAAGCAGCTACACCCAAAGAAAGAACACTGGGAAATGAATGTGAACTATCTGCATTTTTGTTTTTTTTCCCAGGTTATTTATACCTTCTGAATCCAATTCTCCCTGTGCAACAAGAGAACTGTTCGGTTCTGCAAACATATATTGTATCTAGGATATAATGCAACATATCCAACATATATAGGACCGCTTGCCATCTAGGGGAGGGGGTGGAGGGAGGGAGGGGAAAAATCGGAACAGAAATGAGTGCAAGGGATGATGTTGTAAAAAAAATTACCCTGGCATGGATTCTGTCAATATAAAGTAATTATTAAATAAAAATTAAAAAAGAAACACACAAACAAAAAAAAAAAAAAACAGTTAAAGGTTCTGATAAAGGCCTCATTTCCAAAATATATAGAGAACTGACTCACATTTATAAGAAATCAAGCCTTTCTCCAATTGATAAATGGTCAAAGGATATGAACAGACAATTTTCAGAGGATGAAATTGAAACTATTACCACTCATATGAAAGAGTTTTCCAAATCATTATTGATCATAGAAATGCAAATTAAGACAACTCTGAGATACCACTACACACCTCTCAGATTGGCTAAGATGACAGGAAAAAATAATGATGAATGTTGGAGGGGATGCGGGAAAACTGGGACACTAATGCATTGTTGGTGGAGTTGTGAACGAATCCAACCATTCTGGAGAGCAATCTGGAATTATGCCCAAAAAATTATCAAATTGTGCATACCCTTCGATCCAGCAGTGTTTCTATTGGGCTTATATCCCAAAGAAATACTAAAGAAGGGAAAGGGACCTGTATGTGCCAAAATGTTTGTAGCAGCCCTGTTTGTAGTGGCTAGAAACTGGAAAATGAATGGATGTCCATCAATTGGAGAATGGCGGGGTAAATTGTGGTCTATGACTGTTATGGAATATTATTGTTCTGTAAGAAATGACCAGCAGGATGAATACAGAGAGGACTGGCTAGACTTACATGAACTGATGCTAAGTGAAATGAGCAGAACCAGGAGATCATTATCCACTTCGACAACGATATTGTATGAGGACATATTTTGATGGAAGTGGACTTCTTTGACAAAGAGACCTAACTGAGTTTCAATTGATAAATGATGGACAAAAGCAGCTACACCCAAAGAAAGAACACTGGGAAACGAATATGAACTATCTGCATTTTTGTTTTTCTTCCCGGGTTACTTATACCTTCTGAATCCAACTCTCCCTATGCAACAAGAGAACTGTTTGGTTCTGCAAACATATATTGTATCTAGGATATACTGCAACATATCAAACATATAAAGGACTGCTTGCCATCTAGAGGAGGGGAAAAAAAATTGGAACAGAAATGAGTGCAAAGGATACTGTTGTAAAAAAAAAAATTACCCTGGCATGGATTCTGTCAATATAAAGTCATTATTAAATAAAAATTAAAAAAAAAAGAAGAAGAAATGAATAAATAAAGGAATGAATTCTATACAGCCATCCTTTTGTTGTATATCCTGTGACTGATGGATTGACATCTAGATTTTGCAGATGTTGCCATTCTTTCACTGTTAAAGCACAGTGTTTGAAACTTGTCACCTCACTACTTCATGAAGAAAAAATGACCTATGTTTGTAAGTCCAGATCACCTTGAAGACAACGATAGGGAAATGAATGTTCTGAAATAACCCTTGCAGCAGTAAGCAGTATCACCTTCAAATAAGAAGACTCATTATACCCAGTCGATATTAGCAATATCTATTTCTAGCTAATTGAAAATAGTTGATGTACTATCTGGGGCTCCTATACTTATTTACCCAGCTCACTGCCATAGAAAAGTCAGGAGGGAGAGAAGAGAAAGAAGTTTTGTATTAATTAAGATATCTCTGACATACTCCTAGAAAGATAAAGGGTAGGGAGCTATCCAGGTCATTTGAGGTATTTTGATTGAAGAATTTAAATATCTCTGATAGAACAGGTTGAAATAAATTTGAAGTAAAGTATCATATTACCACAGAGTCCTATTGCTGGTGACAAGAGGACAAAAAAAAAAAAAAAAAAACAAGGTATGTGTGGGGGTAATAATACAATAACTGGTTGGTAATATTTTAAAGGGTAACCAATGCTCCCTAGCAGCTGCAGTAAGACATTAAGTAATAGAGCACAGTAATGT
The DNA here is from genome assembly GCF_016432865.1 of Antechinus flavipes. Lineage (NCBI taxonomy): Eukaryota > Metazoa > Chordata > Mammalia > Dasyuromorphia > Dasyuridae > Antechinus > Antechinus flavipes. Next base: position 371,441,929 of record NC_067398.1, on the reverse strand, counting down.
TAACAGCTCTCTTGGTAAGAGTGGTAAATGAAATAAACCCCAGCATCCGGTGTATCATTAATCTATAGTGAATAATGGCAGTGGTAGTGTAAGGAGATTAAAAAGGGCATTGTAAACATTTGTGGCTGTATAATATACAAATTAAAAATGTGAGAATGCTTGCAGCTGCATAATCTACAAATTAAAAAGTGTAATAGCATAGCATTAATTACTGGCTGATCAATTCCCCCATAATTGCTGGCATGTAGATGAACAATTATAGGTCCGAAATGTTATTTGAGAAAGAGACATTGACCTTGGAACTGTAAGAAATGATACTCTGTTATAAGGTAATACAGGCTCTGAGGAAATTCGGCTTGAGTATTTGCAGTTGCCGCCAGCTTTATGCAGGCCTCTAATAGCCACACCATTTCTTATTATTATCATGCCAAAGTGGCTAGAGCCTCATTTGTTTTTTATTCCTTTTTTTCTCCCTCTCTCTATCCCTCTCTCCTCTTTTCCCCCTGTCTCCCCCTCCAAATCCTCTCTCTCTCTCTCTCTCTCTCTCTCTCTCTCTCTCTCTCTCTCTCATTCTCTTTCTTTCTTAATATCTAGAAAGGGTCCATGAGTCTTCATCTTCATATTCAAACACTTTTTAAATAAAGGTAAAACAACAAGAGACAATATACAACCAGTCACTTTAACCCTGTTTGACCAAAAACCTTCATGGAAAATTAAAATGGCTAATTCCACCTAAAAATAAGTGTGTGTGTGTTTTTTCTTCCTTTTTTCAGTGATTTTCATTGTGATTTTAAAAATTTATTTTAAAAAATCTATTTAGGATGATTGACAAATGGCTGATAAATTTGTCATATAGCCAATTGGGAAGCAAGATTTATAAGAATTTAATAAAAAGTATTATTTCTCTATACAAAAGGAAGATATCACTGAAAGTCAATATTAGAAGGAACCATATAGATCTAAGCTTCTATTTTTGAATACTGAAGTTTGGAGTGGTAATATATTTCTCCCTGAGATCACACTAATATTTCAACAAATAAAGACAAATCAATTAATGTGTCTGAAAATATGTTTTTCTAGTGACTATAAAAAATGGAGCAGAGTGGAATTGATTCAATCTGGTGGTCCAATATGCAGATAAAATAGAATTCCCAGTTGTATTTTCTAATGGTATTATTCTTAATGCAGAGAATGTTCCAACAATGGAACACAAAGAGGAAAGTTGTGCCTATGGATTACTAAAATCACTACAAGGTAATATTTGAAATAAAATATTTATATATGACTATATATATAATATATGTGTGTGTGCATACACATACATGTGTATGTATGCATGTAAATATAAATATACACAAATGTGCTCACATGCATATAGAGGGGTATGTGTGTGTGGGTGTGTATGGGTGTGAATTATTTGGTTTATTTAATCAGAAAAAAATCTGTTTCTGGCTTTTACTGATTTCATTAATTGACCAGTTTTTTGATGGAAATGATTAGAACTAAAAGATTCTTTTACAATTTGTTGGACAAGGATCAGTAAGCATTTCTATATAATACATATGCATAAGTATATACCTATATATGTGTGTATGCATACATACACATGTATGTTTGTGCATTGTACATATATATGCCTATGTGTGTCTGTGTGTGTGTATAAATATATACATATATATGTGTGTGTGTGTGTGTATATATATATATATATATATATATATATCTGTTTTCTTAAAGTCCTAAAATGCTGTTAATGTGTCCAAACAAAAGAGTTGCACTTTCATTTCATAAATTGAGAAAATGAGAAAATATACAACCAAAGAAATCTACAAACAATAAAAAGCTCTTTCTCCTAAAGTAATATTCATCAATATACTTACTTGACTGTTCTATCCAGTACAGTTATGGAGATCTAAAATGTACAACAGATATTGATTTAAGCTTCCCCATAAAGATACCTATTACAAAAAAATAAAATCTTGAAGAAACAAATCGAATTATCATTTACATTATTTAAAAATAAATAAATAAGTGCTCTTCAAATAGATTTTGATGTGTGATTATGTCTTTCTAATAACCATAAAACAGATATAGTTCTAGAAACATGTGTTTTCAGGAGCTTCTAATAGAAACTCTTTGTGTGTGTCTGTGTGTGTGTGTGTGTGTGTGTGTGTGTGTGTGTGTGTGTTTATCAAAATAATTAGCATTTATATTATTACACTGGAATTATGCTAAAATAAGTCTCATTGTTGGGAAAATAGTGGTCATCAAGACTAATTAACATTTAGATGAATGGACTCGAGTCCCTAAAACACTTTCTGCCACAGATTGAAATGCAAGGTTAGCAAGACTTGACTTTGTATTTTTGCATATTATAGCCTGGTTGTAACACTGGGCACTCCACAGGAAAGATGTTGTGACATGGTAGAAAAAGCATTGATTTGTACAGAGAACTTGGATTTATATTCAAGTTCAACTACTTCCTTGTAATGTGACCTTAGCAACAAACCTTAATGAGCTTCACTTTTCTTATCTGTAAGTGATGCCAATGATATATGTACTTTCTATCTCAAAAGTATCACATGAGGGAAACTTGGAAGATTTAAAAGATCTACATAAAAATGTGATATTTTTGATACTGATACTCATCATAAACTTGGGCTGCCCTGGATGCTATTTAAGGAGTTTACAGCAGAACCCTCTAAATCCTTGAGTATCATGCATTCTCCATTTTAGGAGTTTAACCTAAGACCAGCATTTTAACTTATTTCCAACAGAAAGCTTGTTGTTATTCAGTCCTTTCACTGATATCTGACTCTATGCAACCCTACATGGGACTTTCTTCCAAAAATACTAAAGTGACTATGTGGGCCTGGGCAAACTGTGTGGCTCTGGGCAAGTCACATAACCCCAATTGCCTCAGGGGAAAAAAAAGAGAAAAATATTGGAATGATTTGTCATTTTCTTCAACAGTTCATTTTTCAGATGAGAAAACTGAGCCACATGAGGTTAATTGATTTATTCAGGGTCACCAGCTAGCAAGTTTCTGAAACCAGATGCAAATGGAGAAAGATAAGTTCCCTTGATTCTGGGCCTGGCACTCTATCTTCTGTACCATCTAATTATAATGAAGAAAGAACTATTGAATTCTTTATTTGCCTTGTGTTTTTCCCCCCTAAAAATAGTTAACTTACCTGTTTTAAAGAAAATCCTTTTGGGGCAGATCCAAGATGGCAGAGAGTACACATGCTTCTTTCTGAGCTATCCTACTATCCTCAAACTAAATAAGAAATTCAGCCACTGAAATAGTGCTAGAATGACAGAATTCATGAATATTGGGAGTGCAATAAATTACCAGAAGAAGATAATTTTGAAAATAGCCAGAAAAGATCTGTTTTGGTCAGGCATTGGGAGGTACCTAGGCATGGACACAGAGGCCAGCACACAGTGAGCATACTGGGAGTGGGGGGCAGTCTCCACAGGGAGGAGAAGCTATGGGGAGCACTCTACCATAGTGTTGGTTACTTTGCCCTGATTGCAAGCCAGTACATCAGAAGAGAAGTTATGAAACATCCAACACAAAGGCAGAGGGTAACGAGTGTACCCCAAAGAGCCAGAGTCTCATGGGACTTGGCATACCCACCCAGTATCGGGAGTGATTCAGGATGATGCCAGCACAGTGGCTGACCCCAGCATAGCCACTGTTGTTTCCAGACAAAGCTTGTATATAAAGCTTGGAATTTCCTTGCCTTAAAAGCAGATCCCATTTTTTTTTAATGAGTAAAAAGGCAAAGTGAGTGCTAAGTACAAATAGTTTTTATAAGGAAAGAAAACACATGTCAAAACCCTGAGGAGACTAAAAGCAAGTTGTCCCCAGGTGAACCCCCAAAGGATGATATAACCTGGTCCCTACCACACAAGGCACTCTTAGAAGAAATAAAAAAGGATCTTAAAAGTGAGCCAGAAGAAAAATGGGGTAAGGAAAGGAAAACTCTGCAAGAGGATCTGGAAAAGACATACAACTCATTAAAATAAAGATTGGATAAAGTAGAAAAAAAAAAACAACTCCTTGAAATGTGAAAAGGAAAAGGTAAAGAACACCCATGAAAACAAAATTTGTTAATTGGAAAAAGAAAATAATTTCTTAAAAAAAATTGTGAAATGGAAAAAAAATTCCATGGGGGGGAGGAGGGGGAGAACAACTCGTTTAAAAACTCAATTGGACAATTGCAAAAAAAAAAAAAAAAAAAAAAAAGCAAATGAAGAAAATAATTCATTAAATATCAGAACTGAACACATGAAAATGAATGTCTTGATGAGGCATCAAGAATCAGTCGAGCAAAACCAAAATAATGAAAAAATAGGGAAAAAAAGTTAAATACCTGCTTGGAAAAACAACAGACCAGGAAAATAGCTCTAGGAGAGATAATCTAAGGATTATTGAACTCCCTGAAAATTATGACAAAAAAAAAAGTCTGGAAACTATTTTTTAGGAAATAATCAAAGAGAATTGCCCAGATGTCATAGAATCAGAAGGTACAATAGTCATTGAAAGAATTCATCAAACACCTCCTGAGAGAGACCCCAAAATGAAAACTTCAAGGAATATTGTGGCTAAATTTCAGAACTATCAGACCAAGGAAAAAAAATATTATACTTAGCAAGAAAAAAAAAATTCGAATACCGAGGAGTCACAATAAGAATCACTCAGGATCTAGAAGCTTCCACATTAAAGGATTTAAGGGTCTGAAATCTGATATTCTGAAAGGCAAAGGAACTTGGAATGCAGCCAAGAATAAACTATCCAGATAAAATGAGCATTTTCTTCCAAGGAAGAAGATGATCATTTAATGAAATATATAAATTCCATTTATTTTTGATGAAAATACCAGAACTAAACAAAAAATTTGACCTCCAAATATAGGACTCAAGAGAAGCATTAAAAAGGTAAAAAGAACTCTTGGAAACTTTATTTCTGTTATGTACATGCATAAAGAATACAGGTATAATTTGATTTTATGTTGTAATATAAAACATTAGTTAGAGGTAGAAAGGGGATTGTACAAGGAAAAGGAAAAAGTGGAGATAAAAAAAGGGAAATTACATCTCACAAAGAGGCAAAGAAAACCTATTGTATCTGAGGGAAAGAAGGGAGAGAGATGAACATTTTGTGAATCTTAATCTCATCAAATTAGGCTCAAAGAGAAAATTAGACATATTTGCATTACAGAGAAACTTTTCTCACCTCATTGAAAAGTGGAAAGGGAAAAATGAAAAGGGAAGGGGTAGGTTAAATAGAAGGTAATACAGAAATAGTAGGGGAAAGGTATAAAAAGGGGGAGGGACACTAAGGTGGAAAGATTGCAAAAGAGGAGGGCTGCTTGAAGCAACTGGTGCCCCTAGGTTAAACACTGGGGAGGGGTGTAAGGGAAAAGGAAAGATAAAAGTATAATCTGGGGGATAAGAAGATGGCAGGAAATACAGAATTAGTAGTTTTAACCATAAATGTATTGTAAATATAAAGTAATTATTAAATAAAAATTTTTAAAAAAAGAAAGAAAGAAAAAGAAAATGCTAATAAAGAGAGAGAAAAAAAACATAAATGTGAATGGGGTGAACTTTCCCATAAAGTGGAAGCTGATAGCAGACTGGATTAAAAGTCAGAATCATACAATATGTTATTTACAGGAAACACATTTAAAGCAAGGTGATATATACAGAATAAAGGTAAAAGGCTAGAGCAGAATCTATTATGTTTCAGGTGAAATTAAAAAAAAAAAAAAAAGAAAAAGAAAAAGCAGGGGTTGCCATCCTGATCTCAGATCACGCAAAAGCAAAAATTGATCTAATTAAAAGAGATAAGGAGGGAAACTATGTCTTGCTAAAGGGTGGCATAGATAATGAAGGAATACCAATATTAAACATATATTCAGCTAGTGGCATAGCATCTAAATTTCTAAAGGAGAAGTTAAGAAAGCTGCAAGAAGAAATAGACAAACTATAATAGTGGGAGATCTCAAAATTACACTCTCCAAATTAGGTAAATGAAATGAAAAAATGAATAAAAAAGAAGTCAAAGAGGTAAATAGAATACCAGAAAACTTAGGTATTATAGATCTTTGGAGAAAACTGAATGGAGACAGAAAGGAGTACACATTCCTCTTGGGAGTTTATGGAACCTATACAAAAATTTACCATATATTAGGACACAAGGATCTCAAAATCAAATGAAGAAAGGCAGAAATGGGAAATGTATTCTCTTCAGATCACAATGCAATAAAAACTACATTCAATAAAAATCCAGGGGGAAATAGACCAAAAAATAATTTGAAACTAAATAATCTCAATCTAAAGAATGAATTGTTGAAACAACAAATCATGGACACAATTAATAATTTCATCCAAGAGAATGATAATAATGAGACAACATACCAAACTTTGTGGTATCCATCCAAAAAGGTAATAAGGGGAAATTTTGTGTCCCTAGAGGCATACTTGCATAAAATAGAGAAAGAGAAAATCAATGAATTGGGCTTGCAACTAAAAAAGCTAGAAAAGGAGCAAATTTTAAAAAATCAAATACTAAATTTAACATTTTTAAAATAAAAGGAGAGATTAATAAAATTGAAAGAAAAAACTATTGAATTAACAAATAAAACTAAGAGTTGAATCTATGAAAAAACAACAAAATATATAAACATTTTGATAAATTTCATTAGAAATAGGAAAGAGAAAAATCAAATTGTTAGTCTTAAAAATGAAAAGGGAAAACTTTCCATTTACAAACAGGAAATTAGCACAATAATTAGGAGTTACTTTGCTGAACTTTATGCCAATAAATTCAATAATCTAACTGAAATGGATGAATACCTACCAAAATATAGGTTGCCCAGATTAACAGAAGAGGAAGTAAATTGCTTAAATAATTCCATCTTAGAAAGATAAATAGAAAAAGGTCTTAATCAACTCCCTAAAAATAATGCCTAGGACAAGATGGATTTACATGTGAATTCTACCAAACATTTAAAGAATAATTAACTACAATACAATATAAGTGCTATAAAAAAATAGCAAATGAAGAAGGAGTCCTTCAAAATTCTTTTTCCAACACAAACATGGTACTGATAACTAAGCCAGGTAGCACTAAAACAGAGAATGAAAATTATAGACCAATCTCCATAACAGATATTTATGCAAAAATTTTAAATAAAATATTAGCAAAGAGATTACAGATAATCATCCTCAGGATAATACACCACAACCAAATATGCTTTATATGAGGAACTCAAAGTTATTTCAATATTAGGAAATCTATTAGCATAATTGATTATATCAATAACAAAATTACAAAAACCATACGATCATCTCAATAGATGCAGAAAAATTATTTGACAAAATGCAATACCCATTCCTATTAAAAACACAAGAAAGTACCATGCTCAAAAAGTTATCAAACTGTGCATACTCTTTGATCCAGCAGTGTTTCTACTGGGCTTATACCCCAAAGACATACAAAAGAAGGGAAAGGAACCTGTATGTACCAAAATGTTTGTCACAGTCTTGTTTGTAGTGGCTAGAAGCTGGAAAATGATTGGATGCTCATCAATTGGAGAATGGTTGAGTAAATTGTGGGATATGGACATTATGGAATATTATTGTTCAGTAACAAATGACCATCAGGATGAATACAGAGAGGAGTGGCAAGACTTACATGAACTGATGCTAAGTAAAATGAGCAGAACAAGAAGATCATTATATACGTTAACACTGGTACTGTATGAGAATGCATTCTGATGGAAGTGGATCTCTTTGATAAAGAGATCTAACTCAGTTTCAATTGATCAAGGATAGACAGAAGCAGCTACACCCAAAGAAAGAACATTGAGAAACAAATATAAACTGCTTGCATTTTTGTTTTTCTTCCTGGGTTATTTATACCTTCTGAATCCAATTCTCCCTGTGCAACAAGAGAATTGTTTGGTTCTGCACACATACATTGTATTTAGGATATACTGTAACCTATTTAACGTGTATAGGACTGCTTGCCATCTGGGAGAGGGGGTGGAAGGAGGGAGGGGAAAAATTGGAACAGAAGTGAGTGCAAGAGATAATGTTGTAAAAAATTATGTTGGCATGGGTTCTATCAATAAAAAGTTATTTAAAAATAAAAAATAAAAACACTAGAAAGTATATGAATAAATGGACTTTTCCTTAAAATAGTCAGTAACATCTATTCAAAATCATCAGTAAGCATTATATCTAATGAGGATAAACTGGAACCATTCTCAATAAGATAGGGGTAAAACAAGGTTCCCCAATATCACCATTAATATTCAATATTGTATTAGAAATGTTAGCTTTGGTCCCATTTGCAAAGTATATAGAGAATTGACTCTAATTTATAAGAAATCAAGCCATTCTCCAATTCATAAATGGTCAAAGGATATGAACAGACAATTCTCAGATGAAGAAGTTGATATTATTTCTAACCATATGAAAAGATGCTCCAAGTCATTATTAATTAGAGAAATGCAAATTAAGACAACTCTGAAATACCACTACACACTTGTCAGAATGGCTAGAATGACAGGGAAAGATAATGCAGAATGTTGGAGGGGATGTGGGAAAACAGGGACACTGATACATTGTTAATGGAATTGTGAATACATCCAGCCATTCTGGAGAGCAATTTGGAACTATGTTCAAAAAGTTATCAAACTGTGTATTGTGTATCCCTTTGATCCAGCAGTGTTTCTACTGGGCTTATATCCCAAAGAGATCTTTTTTTTTTTTAATTTAATTTTATTTAATAATAACTTTGTATTGACAGAATCCATGTCAGGGTAATTTTTTACAACATTATCCCTTGCACTCGCTTATGTTTCATTTTTTCCCCTCCCTCCCTCCACCCCCCCCCAAGATGGCAAGCAGTCCTATATATGTTAAATATGTTGCAGTTTATCCTAGATATAATACATATTTGCAGAACCAAACAGTTCTCCTGTTGCACAGGGAGAATTGGATTCAGAAGGTAAAAATAACCCGGGAAGAAAAACAAAAATGCAAATAGTTCACATTCGTTTCCCAGTGTTCCTTCTTTGGGTGTAGCTCTTTCTGTCCATCATTTATCCATTGAACTCAGTTAGGTCTCTTTGTCATAGAAATCCACTTCCATCAGAATACATCCTCATACAATATCGTTGTCGAAGTGTATAATGATCTCCTGGTTCTGCTCATCTCACTTAGCATCAGTCCATGTAGGTCTCTCCAAGCCTCTCTGTATTCATCCTGTTGGTCATTTCTTACAGAACAATAATATTCCATAACATTCATATACCACAATTTACCCAGCCATTCTCCAATTGATGGGCATCCATTCATTTTCCAGTTTCTAGCCACTACAAACAGGGCTGCTACCAACATTTTGGCACATACAGGTCCCTTTCCTTTTTTTAGTATCTCTTTGGGGTATAAGCCCAATAGAAACACTGCTGGATCAAAGGGTATGCACAGTTTGATAACTTTTTGGGCATAATTCCAGATTGCTCTCCAGAATGGTTGGATTTGTTCACAACTCCACCAACAATGCATCAGTGTCCCCATTTTCCCGCATCCCCTCCAACATTCATCATTATTTTTTCCTGTCATCTTAGCCAATCTGACAGGTGTGTAGTGATATCTCAGAGTTGTCTTAATTTGCATTTCTCTGATCAATAGTGATTTGGAACACTCTTTCATATGAGTGGTAATAGTTTCAATTTCATCATCTGAAAATTGTCTGTTCATATCCTTTGACCATTTATTAATTGGAGAATGGCTTGATTTTTTATAAATTTGAGTCAGTTCTCTATATATTTTGGAAATGAGGCCTTTATCAGAACCTTTAATTGTAAAGATGTTTTCCCAGTTTGTTGCTTCCCTACTAATCTTGTTTGCATTCGTTCTGTTTGTACAAAGTCTTTTTAATTTGATATAATCAAAATTTTCTATTTTGTGATCAGTAATGGTCTGTAGTTCATCTTTGGTCACAAATTTTTTTCTCCTCCACAAGTCTGAGAGATAAACTATCCTATGTTCCTCTAATTTATTTATAATCTCGTTCTTTATGCCTAGATCATGGACCCATTTTAATCTTATCTTGGTATATGGTGTTAAGTGTGGGTCCTTGCCTAATATCTGCCATACTAATTTCCAGTTATCCCAGCAGTTTTTATCAAATAATGAAATCTTATCCCAAAAGTTAGAATCTTTGGGTTTGTCAAACACTAGATTGCTATAGTTGACTATTCTGTCTTGTGAACCTAACCTTTTCCATTGATCAACTAATCTATTTCTTAGCCAATACCAAATGGTTTTGGTGACTGCTGCTTTATAGTATAATTTTAGATCAGGTACAGCTAGGCCACCTTCATTTGACTTTTTTTTTCATTAATTCCCTTGAGATTCTCGACTTTTTATTGTTCCATATGAATTTTGTTGTTATTTTTTCTAAATCATTAAAATATTTTCTTGGATGTCTGATTGGTATAGCACTAAATAAATAGATTAGTTTAGGGAGTATTGTCATCTTTATTATATTCGCTCGGCCTATCCAAGAGCTCTTAATATTTTTCCAATTATTTAAGTCTGACTTTATTTGTGTGGAAACTTTTTTGTAATTTTGCTCAAATAATTCCTGACTTTCCTTTGGTAGATAGATTCCCAAATATTTTATGCTATCAACAGTTATTTTGAATGGAATTTCTCTTTGTATCTCTTGCTCTTGGATTTTGTTGGTGGTGTATAAAAATGCTGAGGATTTATGGGGATTTATTTTGTATCCTGCTACTTTGCTAAAATGATGAATTATTTCTAATAGCTTTTTAGTAGAATCTCTGGGGTTCTCTAGGTATACCATCATATCATCTGCAAAGAGTGATAGTTTGGTTTCCTCTTTGCCTACTCTAATTCCTTTAATCTCTTTCTCGACTCTTATTGCAGAGGCTAGTGTTTCCAATACAATATTGAATAATAATGGTGATAGTGGGCAACCTTGCTTCACTCCAGATCTTACTGGGAAAGGTTCCAGTTTTTCCCCATTGCATATGATGCTTACTGAAGGTTTTAAATATATGCTCCTGACTATTTTAAGGAAAAGTCCATTTATTCCTATACTCTCAAGTGTTTTTATTAGGAATGGCTGTTGGATTTTATCAAATGCTTTTTATGCATCTATTGAGATGATCACAGGGTTTTTTTTTTGTTTGGTTATTGATATAGTCAATTATGTTAATAGTTTTCCTAATATTGAACCAGCCCTGCATTCCTGGTACAAATCCTACTTGGTCATAGTGTATTATCCTGGGGATGATTTTCTGTAATCGTTTTGCTAATATTTTATTTAAGATTTTAGCATCAATATTCATTAGGGAGATTGGTCTATAATTTTCTTTCTCTGTTTCAGCCTACCTGGTTTAGGTATCAGTACCATGTCTGTGGCATAAAAGGAGTTTGGTAGGACTCCTTCAATCCCTACTTTTTCAAATAGTTTATTTAGCATTGGAGTTAATTGATCTTTAAATGTTTGATAGAATTCAGATGTAAATCCATCTGGTCCTGGGGATTTTTTCTTAGGGAGTTGATTGATAGTTTGTTCTATTTCTTTTTCTGACATGGGACTGTTTAGGATATTTACTTCTTCCTCTGTTAGTTTAGGCAAGCTATATTTTTGGAGGTATTCTTCTATTTCATTTAAGTTGTCGAATTTATTGGCATAAAGTTGGGCAAAGTAACTCCTAATTATTGCTCTAATTTCCTCTTCGTTAGTGGTGAGTTCTCCCTTTTCATTTTTAAGACTAACAATCTGATTTTCCTCTTTCCTTTTTTCAATCAGATTTACTAAGTGTGGTGATCTTTTTCTTCTCAAAGCGCAGCCAGGTGATAAAAGTTCAGATCTTTTATTATCTCCAATATAGCCCGGTTAGCTTAGAGGCCTATCTCTCTGCTTGGTTCCAAGAGCTCTTGCCGCTTTGTCCTTTGCTTCTGCCTCTGCTTTCTTCAGGCTCCAGAGCCAGCACCACTCTTCATGTCATTCTGGTGAAATCTGACCAAGAGACTCTGTCTGTTTCTTTTATCCAAGAGGGAGGAATTGTGGGATACAAGAGAGGGATTATGGGTTATCTCCCATAGTGCTTTCTGGCCCAAAGAGCATCAAGGGAGGTGTGAACTCACAAAGGTACAAAGTTTACTTTGTGAAGCTAGCATACTTGTGAACTCCAATGAGAAAATGTGCAAACACAAGCATTGTACTAATTAGTTCTACTTAGTACATTGTTTCAGGTTCTGCCCAAAACATCTTCTTGTAAGATTAGATCAACTCTAATTAGTTAGCAGTTTGTAAGGATTCCAACATCTCCCCCTTCTTTTGTTTTTGGAACATAAGATGGTCATGACCTCCCTGATTTCTCAAGGAGGTGAGAACCCCACCTAAAAGGTGATCATGCCTTCCCTGACATCTCAGGAAGGGAGATGAAAACACCAAAGGAAATAGGAAATCAAATCAGATTAGTGGGTTTCTGAAGGGGTATACATAAATCCATCAATATGGGCCAGAACTTTGTAACAGATATACATGGTATACATAAATCCATCAATATGGGAGGCATTATACATAATTTACATAAGCACATAGCAATATAACACAGGCTAGTAGTAATGTAACAACATGAATCAACCTGAAAATTTATACATGTCCATAAGTCCTAGAAATAGTCCATAAGCAATCCATTGTCCATTAGTTCATGTGCCAGGAATGTAATAATTCCTGTAAGCTCTAAAGTACTGCAAAAAGTCTCATCAACAATTTTTCATCTCAGGGAACCCAATGATTCTTGCTGGTTTTTCAGGAACTGAAATAGTTTCATCTTGTGTTAGGAAATCCAATGATTTCTGAAGATTTTAAGAGTCCTTTTGACAGTCTCATTGTCAGCCATCTGATTCTTTCTTCATCTGTGGAAATATAAGCAGATCCTCTTCCCCAAGCAGTTAACCTAATTCCCTTCTACCATCAGGTTGCTTCCTTGCTGGTTGACTGTGTAATCCCCTTCTCCCATCATATGGCTTTCTGGCTGATTGATCATGCCTGGGTACTGAACTTCTAGGCACTCTCTGGGTGCACCATTGGCTGCCATCAAGCCCCAAGTGTTTTTTGCCTTGGGCCCTGGGGCTGGGCCCCTCATCCCATTTCCCGGAATCTGTCTGAATTCTGAGGCCCAATGGAAGCCTCTGTTGCATTTTGGACATGGGGTTTTGGGTTTTCTCTCACCCCATCTTCTCACTCTATCTTCATATCTACAATGAGCTCTCAAATGTCCAACTTTTCCACATTGAAAACATCAACGAGTTTCTCTATAATTCCTTTGCCAAGAAGGACTTTGTCTTTCCATGTTCATCATAGTTTGGGCATAATAAGCATTTGTGCCCACTGTGGCACAGCGTCTTATGATCTCTTCTAAAGGAGCATTTTTGTCTAGCCCCCATATAATTCTCTTGCAAATCTCATTGGCATTTTCCTTAGCCAGATGTCTGGTCATTATTTCTGTTGCTGCATTATCTCCAATGGTTCTTATTACAGCTGTTTGTAAACGTCCCACAAAATCTGCAAAAGGTTCATTGGGACCTTGCTCTATTTTTGTGAAAGCATTATTTCCATCTTTCTGTCCAGGGAGAGAATTCCAAGCTTTTATTACAGCCTTAGAAATTTGCTCATATACTGTTATGGGATAATAAATCTGTTCTGAACTCTCTGCATACTGACCTTGACCAGCTAGTTGGTCAAAAGTGATTTGTCCTGTTTGCCTATTGTGTTGGGCTTGAATCCTACATAATTCATGAAACTCTGAAAGCCACAATAAATTTTGTCCTAGTTCAAGACATGTTTTAGCGATGGATTTCTAGTCATTCGGGGTTAAGATTTCATAAGACAAATTATCCAGTAACATCTTCACATAAGATGATGTAGCCCCATAAAGAGTGCAACACTTTTTCAAATCTTTAATTTTTCCCAAATTAAAAGGAATGTATTTTCTCTTTTTTTGACCTGAGGAGTTGAGCTCTTCAATCACAGGATATGCATTTATAAAATCAGATATATCTTCTCCTTCATTTTTTGCTTTAATTAATGCTTTTTCTAATCTTGTCAAATTCTGCTTTACAGGAGAAGCTGACTGTGTTTCTGTCTCTCTCCCTCCCCCTTGTTCCACCCATGAAGGGTTAATTGCGGGGGGAGGGTCATGAGATGTGGAATCACCTAATTCCTCCTGCTGTGAAGTATCATACTCAGAATTGTAATTAACTCCATTCTCATCTGATTCGTCCTACTTTTCACCTAGTAAAGTTGGCACTTCTTCCTCCTGTACTTTCCTTTTCATCATTCTATCACTTAAATAACTTCTTATAGCCAATTGTATTACATTACATGTATTAATTATTGAGTTAGGCCCATTTTTATCATAGAATTGACAAAGATCCTCTCCAACCAATTTCCATTCATTTAGATCTAATTCCTTATCAAGAGAGAAACAAGGACATATGCCCTTTACAGTTTGTAAAAGTTCCGTGATTTGCTGTAAACTTATAATTAAACCTTGGCTTTCCATGACTTTGACAATGCTCTCTAAACATTTTCCTTGAACAGAAACAGGCTGTTTTCTAAATATCTGTCCATCTTAGATGAAATTCTACTTTAACTCTTCTAACAAAATTTCTTTGTTGCACTCACCCTAATTTCTGGGTTGAAGAGTCTTTTCCACTGGATCAGGATCAGAGGCTTTTCCACTTGAATCAGGATTGGAGCTTTTCCACTGAAATCCACTGGGCGGGGGGGGGGGGGGGGGGGGGTCTGTTAGCCCCACGTTGGGCGCCAAAATGTGGTGATCTTTTTCTTCTCAAAGCGCAGCCAGGTGATAAAAGTTCAGATCTTTTATTATCTCCAATATAGCCCGGTTAGCTTAGAGGCCTATCTCTCTGCTTGGTTCCAAGAGCTCTTGCCGCTTTGTCCTTTGCTTCTGCCTCTGCTTTCTTCAGGCTCCAGAGCCAGCACCACTCTTCATGTCATTCCGGTGAAATCTGACCAAGAGACTCTGTCTGTTTCTTTTATCCAAGAGGGAGGAATTGTGGGATATAAGAGAGAGGGATTATGGGTTTTCTCCCATAGTGCTCTCTGGCCCAAAGAGCTTCAAGGGAGGTGTGAACTCACAAAGGTACAAAGTTTACTTTGTGAAGCTGGCATACTTGTGAACTCCAATGAGTAAAGGTGCAAACACAAGCATTGTACTAATTAGTTCTACTTAGTACCTTGTTTCAGGTTTTGCCCAAAACATCTTCTTGTAAGATTAGATCAACTCTAATTAGTTAGCAGTTTGTAAGGATTCCAACAACTAAGGGTTTGTCTATTTTGTGGGTTTTTTCATAGAACCAACTCTTAGTTTTATTAATTAATTCAATAGTTTTTTTACTTTCAATTTTATTGATCTCTCCTTTTATTTTTAGAATTTCAAGTTTAGTGTTTGACTGGGGGTTTTTAATTTGTTCCTTTTCTAGCATTTTTAGTTGCAAGCCCAATTCATTGACCTTCTCTTTCTCTATTTTATACAAATAGGCCTCTAGAGATATGAGATTTCCCCTTATTACCGCTTTGGCTGCATCCCATACATTTTGGTATGATGTTTCATTATTATTGTTTTCTTGGATGAAGTTATAAATTATGTCTATAATTTGCTGTTTCAACCAATCATTCTTTAGTATGAGATTAATTAGTTTCCAATTATTTTTTGGTCTACTTCCCCCTGGTTTTTTGTTGAATGTAATTTTCAATGCATTGTGGTCTGAAAAGGATGCATTCACTATTTCTGCCTTACTGCATTTGAGTTTGATTTTTTTATGTCCTAATATATGGTCAATTTTTGTATAAGTTCCATGAACTGCTGAAAAGAAGGTGTACTCCTTTCTGTCCCCATTACATTTTCTCCAGAGATCTATCATATCTAATTTTTCTAGTATTCTATTTATCTCTTTGACTTCTTTCTTATTTATTTTGTGGTTTGATTTATCTAATTCTGAGAGTGCAAAGTTGAGATCTCCCACTATTTTAGTTTTACTGTCTATTTCTTCTTGCAGCTCTCTTAATTTCTCTTTTAAGAATTTAGATGCTACACCACTTGGTGCATATATGTTTAATATAGATACTGCTTCATTATTCATTCTACCCTTTAGCAAGATATAGTGCCCTTCCTTATCTCTTTTGATTAGATCAATTTTTGCTTTAGCTTGATCTGAGATCAGGATGGCTACCCCTGCTTTTTTGACTTCACCTGAAGCATAGTAGATTTTGCTCCAACCTTTTACCTTTAACCTGCATGTATCTCCCCGCTTCAGGTGTGTTTCCTGTAAACAACATATTGTAGGATTCTGGCTTTTAATCCATTCTGCTAACCGCTTCCTCTTTATGGAGGAGTTTACCCCATTCACATTTATGGTTAGAATGACCAATTCTGTATTACTTGCCATCTTGTTAACCCCGGGTTATGTTTTTCTCCCTTCTTACCCCCTTACCCACCTTCCCAGTATTAAGCTTGTGAGAACCACTTGCTTCTCACAGCCCTCCCTTTTTTAGTATCCCTCCCCCCCCTTTAGAGTTCCTCCCCCTATCTTACCACTTTCCCTCCCAGTTTCCGTATTCTCTTCCACTTAGCTTATTCCTTCCCTTTTCACTTTTCCCTTTTCACTTTTCAATGAAGTGGGAGAAGTTTCACCATAGATTGAATATGTCTAAAATTTTTCTCTTAAAGCCAATTCTGAAAGCAGTAAAATACTCACTATATTCATCCCTCTCCATTCTTTCTCTCAGATATAATAGGTTTTCTTTGCCTCTTCATGAAATGTAGTACCCGCACTTTCCCTTTTTTCTGGTACAATGTCCTTTCCACATCTAGTTTCTAGAACAAGGTATATCTGTATTCTTTATACATCTTTATAGCTGAAATATAGTTCTCAAGATTAATCTTTACCTTTTTAGATTTCTCTTGAGTTCTGTACTTGTAGATCAAATTTTTTGTTAAGTTCTGGCTTTTTCATCAAAAATAGGTGAAATTCACTTATTTCGTTGAATGTCCATCTTCTTCTCTGGAAAAAGATGCTCAATCTCGCTGGGTAAGTTATTTTTGGTTGCATCCCAAGTTCCTTAGCCTTTCAGAATATCATATTCCAGGCCCTTCGATCCTTTAATGTGGATGCTGCCAGATCCTGGGTGATCCTTATTGTGGCTCCTCGATACTTGAATTGGGTTTTTCTAGCTGCTTGCAGTATTTTTTCCTTCGTCTGAGGGTTCTGGCATTTGGCCACTATATTTCTTGGTGTTTTGATTTTAGGATCCCTTTCAGTAGGGGATCGATGAATTCTTTCAATGTATATTTTACCCTCTGTTTCTAGACTTCTGGGCAGTTCTCTTTGATAATTTCCTGGAAAATAGTGTCCAGGCTCTTTTTTTCATCATACTTTTCTGGTAGTCCAATGATTCTCAGGTTGTCTCTCCTGGATCTGTTTTCCAGGTCTGTTGTCTTCCCCAGAAGGTATTTCACATTCTTTTCCATTGTTTGATTTTTTTGGATTTGCTTGACTGATTCTTTTTGTCTCCTCGAGTCATTCAATTCCAATTGTTCGACCCTGATTTTCAGTGAAGTATTTTCTTCACTCACTTTTTTAAGATCTTTTTCTAATTGTCCAATTGAGTTCTTTTGTTCTGTGGAATTTTTTTCCATTTCTCCAATTTTGTTTTCCAGTTCACCAATCCCATTTTTCAAGGCTTTGGTTTCTTTATCCACTCTCTCTTTAACTGACTTCTCCAGACTCTTTTGCCAAGCCTCCCTCTCCTTTTGCCAAGTCTCCCTCTCCTTTTGCAAAGCCTCACTCTGCTTTTGCCAAGCCTCCCTCTCCTTTTCCCATTTTACTTCTAGCTCCCTTGTGAGAGCCTTTTTAATTTCCTCCATGAGATTCATCTGTGCTGAGGAACATATGATCTCCTCCTTTGGGGATTCACCTGGGGACTGTTTGTTTTTAGTCTCCTCAGGATTTGGAGTCTGCTCTTTATCTGTATAGAAGCTGTCAAGGGTTAAAGTATTTTTCAGTTTCTTGCTCATTCTGTCTAATAATCAAAGACAAACTAGCAAAGAAACAGAAGAAAAAAAACCCTTGAATGGAGGCTGCTTTCTTTGGGGGAGGGGCAGGGTAGCCGTGAGGCACGGGTCCTACTGTGCTGTGCCGCCTGCACTCTGAGATCCGAGAGCGTGCTGAGACACTGTGGGGGAGGGGTGGCCAGTTCCCGAGAGACTCCAGCTGTTTGGGGTTGTATTCTTCACCCTCGGTGTTTTTAGCTTCTCTGCTGGGCTGCTGACTTGCTGCGGGAGCAAAGTATCTAATCCTGTAGCAAAGCTCTCCCTGCAGAGACTGCTGCGATCACGCCCCACCCCCTCTCAGCTGTGCTCGGCTCTGAGCCGCCTTCCGTGCTCTCTCTGCCGCTGTTGCCTGCAGACTGCTTCCGATCTAATAACCGTCCCCACCCTTGCGCAAAAACAGACCTTTCTTGATGAGTCTCAAAGATGGTTTCTCTTGGTAACTAATTGTGTGGTTTTTTTTCAGTTGAGCATTAATTTAGAGGCATGAAATGAAATGGATAGTGAGAGAAAAATGTGGAGGTTACACAGCAGTGTGCCTCCTCTCCGCCATCTTGGCCAGAAGTCGCCCAAAGAGATCTTAAAGAAGAGAAAGGGACTTCCTGTATGTGCAACAATGTTTGTGGCAGCCCTCTTTGTAGTGGCCAGAAACTGGAAACTGAGTGGATGCCCATAAATTGGAGAATGGCTGAATAAATTGTGGAATATTAATGTTATGGAGTATTATTGTTCTGTAAGAAATGACCAGCAGGATGAATACAGAGAGGCCTGGAGAGACTTTCATGAACTGATGCTTAGTGAAATGAGCAGGACCAAGAGATCATTATATACTGCAATAACAATACTATATGATGATCAATTGTGATGGACGTGGCCCTCTTCAACAATGAGATGAACCAAATGTGTTCCAATAGTGCAGTAATAATGGAACCAGCTATACCCAACAAAAGAACTCTGGGAAATGAGTGTGAATGATTACATAGAAATCCCAATCCCTCTATTTTTGTCCACCTGCATTTTTGATTTCCTTCACAGCTTAATTGTACATTATTTCAAAGTCCAACTCTTCTTGTGAAGCAAAACGAGTGTATGGACATATATATATATATATATATATACACATACATATATATATATATATATATATATATATATATATATATATATATATATATATAATTTAACATATACTTTTAACATATGTAACATGTATTGGTCTACTTGCCATCTGGGTGAGGGGGTGGAAGGAAGGAGGGGAAAAATTGGAACAAAAGGTTTTGCAAATGTCACTGTTGAAAAATTACTCATTTACTCACGCCTATATCTTGTAAAAAAAAGGGGGGGCTATAATAATAATAATAATAAAAAAGAAATGCTAGCTTTGGCAATAAGAGATGAAAAAAAGATAAAAGTAATTAGAGTAGGTAATGAAGAAACCAAATGATCACTCTTCACAGATGATATGATGGTATATTTAGAGAATCCCAGAGAATCACTAAAAAGCTATTAGAAATAATTCACAGCTTTAGCAAAAGTGCAGGATGCAAAATAAATCCACATAAATCCTCACCATTTTTATACATGAGTAACAAAATCCAACAGCAAGAGATACAAAGAGAAATTGTGTTTAAAATAACTTGATAATATAAAATATTTGGGAATCTATCTGCCAAGGGAAAGTCAGGAACTTTATGAGCAAAACTACAGAACACTTTCCACACAAATAAATTCAGTTCTAAACAACTGAAAAAAAAAAAATTAAGTGCTCTTGGATTGGAAAATTGAATATAATAAAGATGACAATAATAGCTAAAGTACTCTATTTATTTAGTACTATACCAATCAAAATCCCAAGAAACTATCTTAATGATCTAGAAAAATTAACAACAAAATTTATGTGGAAGAACAAAAGTGCAAGAATTTCAAGGGAACTAATGAAAAACAAACAAACAAAAACAAAAACAAAACAAAACAAACAAACAAACAAAAAAAAAAAAAAGTGAAGGTGGCCTACCTGTACCTGATCTATATTTTTAAGCAGCAGTCACCAAAATCATTTGGTACTGGCTAAGAAATAGAGCAGTTGATCAGTGAAATAGGTTAGATTCACAGGACAAAATAGTCAAAAACTATAACAATCTAGTGTTTGACAAACCCAAAGACCCCAGCTTTGGGGAAAAGAATTCATTGTTTGACAAAAACTGCTAGGAAAATTGGAAACTAGTATGGCAGAAAATAGGCATTGATTCACACTTAACATCATACATCAAGAGAAGGTCAAAATGGGTTCATGATCTAGTCATAAAGAACCAGATTATAGAAAATTAGAAGAACATAGGATAGTTTGCCTCTTGGACCTGTGAAGGACGAAGGAATTTGTGATCAAAGAAGAACTAAAGATCATTATTGATCACAAAATAGAAAATTTTTATTATATTAAGTTAAAAAGTTTTTGTATAAACAAAACTAATGCAGACAAGATTAAAAGGGAAGCAAAAACTGGGAAAACATTTTTACATTCAAAGGTTATTATAAAGGCCTTATTTCCAATATATATAGAGAAAATTGACTCAAATTTATAAGAAATCAAACCATTCTCCAATTGATAAATGGTCAAAGGATATGAATAGACTTATTTTCATCTGAAGAATTGGAAACTATTTCTAGTCATATGAAAAGGTGCTCCAAATCATTATTGATCAGAGAAATACAAATTAAGACAACTCTGAGACACTGATGCATACTTTTCAGATTGGCTAAGATGACAGAAAAAGATAATGACAAATGTTGGAGGGGATGTGGGAAAATTGGGACACTGATGCATTGTTGGTGGAATTGTGAATGCATCCAACCATTCTGGAGAACAATTTGGAATTATGCTCACAATGTTATCAAACTGCACATACCCTTTGATCCAGCAGTGTTTCTGCTGGGCTTATATCCCAAGGAGATCTTAAAGAAGGAAAAGGGTCACACATGTGCAAAAATGTTTGTGGCAGTCCTTTTAGTAGTGCCAAGAAACTTGAAATTGAATGGATGTTGATCAATTGGAGAATGTCTGAATAAATTGTGGTATATTCATGTTATGGAAATTATTATTCTATAAAAAATAACCAACAATATGATTTCTTTCTTTTTTTGGATTTTTTAAAATTTATTTTATAATAACTTTTTATTGATACAACCCATGCCAAGATAATTTTTATAACATTATCCCTTGCATTCACTTCTGTTCCGATTTTTCCCCTCCTTCCCTCCACCCTCTCCCCTAGATGGCAAGAAGTCCTAAATATGTTAAATATGTTCCAGTATATCCTAGATACAATATATGTTTGCAGAACCAAACAGTTCTCTTGTTGCAAAGGGAGAATTGGATTCAGAAAGTAAAAATAACCTGCAAAGAAAAACAGAAATGCAAGCAGTATACATTCATTTCCCAGTGTTCTTTATTTGAGTGTAGCTGCTTCTGTAACATCATTGATCAATTGAAATTGAGTTAGGTCTCTTTGTCAAAGAAATGCACTTCCATTAGAACACATCTTCATACAGTTTCATTGTTGAAATATATAATGATCTCCTGGTTCTGCTCATTTCACTTAGCATCAGTTCATGTAAGTCTCGCCAGTCCTCTCTGTATTCATCCTGCTGGTCATTTCTTACAGAACAATAATATTGCATAACATTCATATACCACAATTTACCCAGTCATTCTCCAATTGATGGGCATCCATTTATTTTCCAGTTTCTGGCCACTACAAAAAGGGCTGCCATAAACATTTTGGCACATACAGGTCCCTTTCCCTTCTTGAGTATTTCTTTGGGATATAAGCCCAGAAGTAACACTGCTGGATCAGAGAGTATGCACAGGTTGATAATTTTTGGGGCATAATTCCAGATTGCTCTCCAGAATGGTTGGATTCGTTCACAACTCCACCAACAATGCATTAGTGTCCCAGTTTTCCCGCATCCCCTCCAACATTCATCATTATTTTTTCCTGTCATCTTAGCCAATCTGACAGGTGTGTAGTGGTATCTCAGAGTTGTCTTAATTTGCATTTCTCTGATCAATAATGATTTGGAACACTCTTTCATATGAGTGGTAATAGTTTCAATTTCATCATCTGTAAATTGTCTGTTCATATCCTTTGACCATTTATTAATTGGAGAATAGCTTAATTTCTTATAAATTAGAGTCAATTCTCTATATATTTTGGAAATGAGGCCTTTATCAGAACCTTTAACTGTGAAGATGTTTTCCCAGTTTGTTGTTTCCCTTCTAATCTTGTTTCAATTAGTTTTGTTTGTACAAAAGCTTTTTAATTTGATATAATCAAAATCTTCTATTTTGTGATCAGTAATGGTCTCGAGTTCATCTTTGGTCACAAAGTTCTTTCTCTTCCACAAGTCTGAGAGATAAACTATCCTATGTTCCTCTAATTTATTTATATTCTTGTTTTTTTATGCCTAAATCATGGACCATTTTGATCTTATCTTGGTATACAGTGTTAAGTGTGGGTCCATGCCTAATTTCTGCCATACTAATTTCCAGTTATTCCAGCTGTTTTTGTCAAATAATGAATTCTTATCCCAAAGTTAGGATCTTTGGGTTTATGAAAGACTAGATTGCTATAGTTGACTCTTCTGTCTTGTGAACCTAACCTATTCCAGTGATCAACTTATATATTTCTCAACCAATAACAAATGGTTTTGGTGACTGCTGTTTTATAATATAATTTTAGATCAGGTACAGCTAAGCCACCTTCATTTGATTTTTTTTTCATTAATTCCCTTGAGATTCTCGACTTTTTATTGTTCCATATGAATTTTGTTGTTATTTTTTCTAGATCATTAAAATATTTTCTTGGAAGTCTGATTGGTATAGCACTAAATAAATAGATTAGTTTAGGGAGTATTGTCATCTTTATTATGTTCGCTCGGCCGATCCAAGAGCACTTAATATTTTTCCAATTATTTAAGTCTGACTTTATTTGTGTGGAAAGTTTTTTGTAATTTTGCTCATATAATTCCTGACTTTCCTTTGGTAGATAGATTCACAAATATTTTATGCTGTCAACAATTATTTTGAATGGAAATTCTCTTTGTATACCTTCCTGTTGGATTTTGTTGGTGATGTATAAAAATGCTGAGGATTTATGGGGATTTATTTTATATCCTGCTACTTTGCTAAAGTTATGAATTATTTCTAATAGTTTTTTTAGTAGAATCTGTGGGGTTCTCTAGGTATACCATCATATCATCTGCAAAGAGTGATAGTTTGGTTTCCTCAATGCTTACTCTAATTTCTATAATCTCTTTCTTGACTCTTATTGCAGAAGCTAGTGTTTCTAATACAATATTGAATAATAATGGTGATAGTGGGCAACCGTGCTTCATTCCAGATCTTACTGAGAAAAGTTCCAGTTTTCCTCTATTACATATGATGCTTACTGATGGTTTTAAATATATGCTCCTAATTATTTTAAGGAAAAGTCAATTTGTTCCTATACTCTCAGGTGTTTTTATTAGGAATGGATGTTGGATTTTATCAAATGCTTTTTCTGCATCTATTGAGATGATCATATGGTTTTTGTTTGTTTGGTTATTGATATAGTCAATTATGCTAATAGTTTTCCTAATATTGAACCAGCCCTGCATTCCTGGTATAAATCCTACTTGGTCATAGTGTATTATCTTGGGGATGATTTTCTGTAATCTTTTTGCTAATATTTTATTTAAGATTTTAGCATCAATATTCATTAGGGAGATTGGTCTATAATTTTCTTTCTCTGTTTTCAGCCTACCTGGTTTAGGTATCAGTACCATGTCTGTGTCATAAAAGGGGTTTGGTAGTACTTCTTCAATCCCTATTTTTTCAAATAGTTTATTTAGCATTGGAGTTAATTGTTCTTTAAATGTTTGGTAGAATTCACATGTAAATCCATCTGGTCCTGGTGATTTTTTCTTAGGAAGTTGGTTGATAGTTTGTTATATTTCTTTTTCTGAGATGGGAGTGTTTAGGATATTTACTTCTTCCTCTGTTAGTTTGGGCAAGCTATATTTTTGGAGGTATTCTTCTATTTCATTTAAGTTGTCGAATTTATTGGCATAAAGTTGGGCAAAGTAACTTCTAATTTTTGCACTAATTTCCTCTTCATTAGTGGCGAGTCCTCCCTTTTCATTTTTAAGACTAACAATTTGATTTTCTTCTTTTCCTTTTTTAAATCAGATTTATTGGGGTTTGTCTATTTTGTTCGTTTTTTCATAGAGCTCTTAGTTTTATGAATTAATCCAATACTTTTTTTTTTTTACTTTCAATTTTATTGATCTCTCCTTTTATTTTTAGAATTTCTAGGTTAGTGTTTGACTGTGGTTTTTTAATTTGTTCCTTTTCCAGCATTTTTAGTTGCAAGCCCAATTCTTTGACATTCTCTTACTCTATTTTATGCAAATAGGCCTCTAGAGATATGAAATTTCCCCTTATTACCACTTTGCCTGCATCCCACACAATTTGGTATGACATCTTATTATTGTAATTTTCTTGGATGAAGTTATTAATTATGTCTATGATTTGCTGTTTCACCCAATCATTCTTTAGTATGAGATTATTTAGTTTCCAATTATTTTTTGGTCTACTTTCCCGTGGCTTTTTATTGAATGTAATTTTCAATACATCATGGTCTGAAAAGGATGCATTCACTATTTCTGCCTTACTGCATTTGAGTTTGAGATTTTTATGTCCTAATATATGGTCACTTTTGGTATAGGTTCCATGAACTGCTGAGAAGAAAGTGTACTCCGTTCTGTCTCTATTTCATTTTCTCCAGAGATCTATCATATCTAACTTTTCTAGTATTCTGTTTACCTCTTTGACTTCTTTCTTATATATATTTGTAGTATGAGTTATATAATTCTGAGAGTGCAAGGTTGAGATCTCCAACTATTATAGTTTTACTATCTATTCTTGCAGCTCTCTTACTTTTTTTTTTTAAGAATTTAGATGCTACACCACTTGGTGTATATATGTTTAATATTGATATTGCTTCATTATCTATGCTACCCTTTAGCAGATATAGTGCCCTTCCTTATCTCTTTTAATTAGATCAATTTTTGCTTTTGCTTGATCTGAGATCAGGATGGCTACCCCTGCTTTTTTGACTTCACCTGAAGCATAGTAGATTCTGCTCCAACCTTTTACCTTTACTCTGTATCACCCTGCTTCAGGTGTGTTTCTTGTAAACAACTTATTGTAGGATTATGGCTTTTAATCCATTCTGCTAATCACTTCCTCTTTATGGGGGAGTTTACCCCATTCACATTTATGGTTAAAATGACCAATTCTGTATTACTTGCCATCTTGTTAACTCCTGTTTATGTTTTTCTCCCTTCTTCCCCCCTTATCCCTCTTTCCAGTATTAAGCTTGTGAGCACCACTTGCTTCTCACAGACCTCCCTTTTTTAGTATCCCTCCCGCCACCTTAGAATTCTTCCCCCTATCTTACTCCTTTCCCTCATAGTTTCCATATTCCCTTCTGCTTAGCTCATTCATTCCCTTTTCACTTTTCTCTTCTCACTTTTTAGTTAGGTGGGAGAAGTTTTACCATAAATCGTATATGACTAAATTTTTTCTCTTTTAGCCAATTCTGATGGTAGTAAGATACCCACTATATTCATCCCCCTCTATTCTTTCTCTCAGATACAATAGTTTTCCTTTGCCTCTTCATGAGATGTAGTGACCCCACTTTACCCTTTTTCTGGTACAATTTCCTTTCCACCTCTAGTTTCTAGAATAAGGTATACATGTATTCTTTGTACATCTTTATAGTAGAAATATAATTTCCAAGATTTCTTTTTACCTTTTTAGGTTTCTCTTGAGTTCTATATTTGTAGGTCAAACTTTTTGTTAAGTTCTGGTTTTTTCTTCAAAAATAGGTGAAATTCACTTATTTCGTTGAATGACCATCTTCTTCTCTGGAAAAAGATGCTCATTCTGGCTGGATAAGTTATTTTTGGTTGCATACCAAGTTTCTTAGCCTTTTGGAATATCATATTCCAGGCCCTTTGATCTTTTAATGTGGATGCTGCTAGATCCCGGGTAATCCTTATTGTGGCTCCTCTATATTTGAATTGGGTTTTTTCTAGCTGCTTGAAGTATTTTTTCCTTCATCTTAGGGTTCTTGCATTTGGCCACTATATTTCTTGGTGTTTTGATTTTAGGATCCCTTTCAGTAGGTGATCTATGAATTCTTTCAATGTCTATTTTAACCTCTGTTTCTATGACTTCTGGGCAGTTCTCTTTGATAATTTCCTGGAAAATAGTGTCCAGGATATTTTTTTCATTATATTTTTCTGGGAGTCCAATAATTTTCAGATTGTCTCTTCTGGATCTATTTTCCATGTCTGTTGTTTCCCCAGGAAGATATTTCATAATTTTGTCCATTGTTTCATTTTGTTGATTTTGCTTGACTGATTCTTGTTGTCTCCTTGAGTCATTCAATTCCATTTGTTTGATTCTGATTTTCAATAAAGTATTTTCTTCACTCACTTTTTTTTATATCTTTTTCTAATTGTCTAATTGAGTTTTTAAGTGAGTTGTTTTGTTTTATGGAATTTTTTTCCCATTTCACCAATTTTATTTTTTGGAGAGCTATTTTCTGTTTCCAGTTCACTAATTCTATTTTTCAAGGATTTGATTTCTTTATCCACTCTGTCTTTAAGTGAGTGGGATGACTTCTCCAGATTCTCTTGCCAAGCCTCCCTCTCTTTTTCCCATTTTTCTTCTAGCTCTCTTGTGAGAGCTTTTTAATTTCTTCTATGAGATTTATCTGTGCTGAGGAACAGATGATCTCCTCCTTTGGGGATTCACCTGGAAACAGTCTGTTTTTAACATCTCCTCAGGGTTTAGAGTGTGCTCTCTATATGTATAGGAGCTGTCAATGGATAAGATCCTTTTAAATTTTTTGCTCATTTTGTCAGAGAAGAATCAAAGACAAAGTAGCAAAGAAAAGAAGGAAAAAACGCCAAATGGAATCTCTTTTTTGGGGGGAGGGGCTGGGTGGTGTTACCGAGCTTCCTCTACAGGCTGTGGGGGACAGCAGTGAGGCACTAGCAGGACAGCAATGGCTGTGCTGTGCTGTGCCTGAGCTCTGAGACTCCGAGATCATGCTGAGACACTGTGGGGGAGGGGTCACCAGGTCACAAGAGACTCCAGCTGTTTGGGATTGTATTCTTCACCCCCCTGTGTTTTTAGCTTCTCTGCTTGTCTGCTAGCTTGCTGCCAATGCAAAGTCTCCAATCCTGTAGCAAAGCTCTCCCAGCAGAGATGGCTGAGATCATATCCCAACCCTTTCCAATCTGCTCAGCTGTGAGCTGCCTGCTGGGCTCTCGCTGCCACTGCCTGCCCTCAGCCTGCACCCAATATAAAACCGTGCCTGCCCTCGAGCAAAAACAGACCTTCATGCCAAATTTCAAGGATGTCTTCTCTTGGTAACTATTTGTGGGGTTTTTTTTCAGTCAAGCATTAATTCAGAGGCTTGTAAAGAAATGGATTCTGAGAGAAAACACAGAGCTTACACAGCTGTGTGCCTCCTCTCTGCCATCTTGGTTGGAAGTCCTTCAAACAATATGATTTCAATGAGACTTGGAAAGACTTACATGAATTGATGCTAAATGAAATAAGCAGAACCAGGAGATGATTATACACAGCAACAACAAGATTATACGATGCTTAACTCTGATGGATGTGTCTCTCTTCAACAATGAGATGATTCAAACCACTTCCAATTGTTCAGCAATGAAGAGAATCAGTTACACCCAGAGTGGGAACTATGGGGAATGAGTGTGGACAACAACATAGCATTTCTACTCTTTCTGTTGTTGTTTGCTTGCATTTTTGTTTTTCTTCTCATTTTTTTTTTCTTTCTAGATCTGAATTTCCTTATGCAACAAGATAACTGTATAAATGAGTATGCAAATATTAGATTTAACATATACCTTAATATATTTAACATGTATTGGACTGATTGCCAACTAGGGGAAGGGGTGTGAGGAAGGAGAGGAAAGGTTGGAGCAGAAGGTTTTGCAAGGATCAATGTTGAAAATGTTCCCATGCATATCTTATGTAAATAAAAAGCTATAATAAAAAAATACTTCAAAAACAATCTTTTTTATCCTCATATTATTAATGGAGGCAGGTATTATTATTTTTATTTTAAAGTTGAAGTCAAGAGGAAAAATAATGTAACTTGCCTGGGGTCATACAGCTGTTAATCACATTTGACAATCAGATTTCCGGGCTCTACTGGGTCAATGTTTTACTACTTAATCTTAATAAAGAGAAGAGTCACTGAAAAGAGTAGACTAGAACAAAAATGGATTCTAAGAAAATGAAAGTGAAGAAAGATCAGGATATGATCTTAAATTATCTAGCATTTCTAATTGAATTTAGGTGACCAAAATAGATGAATTAGTTACAAGAATGATGAAAAATATAAACAATAACAAAGAAAAAAAATAAAAATGACACATGTTTGTGACTTCTGATTTGCTCCTGGGTATCTATGAAAAAATGTCAAGAAGAGAGTTAGAAAAATAAGAACTTCAAGAACAGAGAGAGACAATGTTCTGATTTTTTAAAGGTTAAATGGGTATAATCTTTAAATTATAAGAAAGCAAACTTGATTTTCATTGCTACTAATATTTTAGAACATTTTCTTCATAGATAATTTATAGACATATAGAAGGAAAAGTAGTACCAAGCAAACTATCAAAAAGAGCTATATTGTATGATGATTATCTATCAATGACTTAGCTGCTTTTAGCTGTAAAATGATGTCAATTTTAAAGGATTTATGTGGAAAATACTATCTATCTATCTCCATAAAACAAATTGATGCGGGTAATTAGGTCCCATAGAGAATAGAGTACCAGCTCTGAAATCATGAGTTCAAATCTGGTTTCAGACACTTAACACTTCCTAGCCAAATCATTTAACCCCAATGGCCTCAGCAAAAACAAACAAACAAATTGATGTTCTGAAAATATTTTTGTGCTATATATTTTTTAAATTCATGTGTGATGTGTGTATGTGTGTGTGTATGTGTGTGTGTGTGTGTATGTTTACATTTTCTTTCACAATGCAATATGCATTGTTTCCATGCTTGTACATGTACAGCCTATATCATATCATTCAGGGAGAGAGTATGAGTAAGAGAGGGAAAGGAATTGGAATTCAAAACAAAGAGCAAATGATAAAACTTGTTTTTATGTCCAAATGAAAAAAATAAATTATTTTTTAGTTAATAGAAGGCAGAGCAGTGACCACTACAGTGAGTCAATAGGTCTATATCAAAAGTACATGTTGTTTTTGTACTACCCTATGAAACCAGAGGAAGTAGTTTAGTTTAACATCTGTTTTGCAGGTTTTTTGATGATTAAAAGCAGACCTGTGATGAACCAAATGATAAAAAAGAATAAGGTACTTAGACCCAAGAGGAATTTACAGATATAGGGCATAACTTTGGTGATTGGCTAGGGGAACTCTACCTAATGTTCCAATAAAATGATCTTCAGTATAAAGTTATGTGTGAAAGTCTCAGATTATGTTTAGAATTAGAATTTTTGATCCCCTTTTAAGGGTGACTTCTTGAACATTTCCCATTTTCTTAACAGTGTTTAGAAGAACAAACTCTCAGTTTTTTCAAGAAAGGGAAATTGAGAAAGATGCTTTTCTTCTTTTTTGAACACTTCACATGGAAAAAACACAGATTATCATTAGTCTCACACTGCTACTGGAGATGTGTATGTCCTGAGAATTAGGAGAGGTCATAATTGGGGAGATGATATACATTATCACCAATAATGGATATGATGGAGCTGCATAAAAATGATGTATACTGTCCCAAAGAGCAGCCTTTGTTTGAATAATTGTCCCTGAAGGAGCTCAGAACAACTTGGTTATGACTTTATTGTGAAGACATCATAGCATTTCAAGTGAAGATGGAAAGAAGGTTCTTTGAAATGGGAAACAAAAAGAACTTTCCATTCATGTTTAAGTAAATTCAAGAATCTATTGTCTAATGATAGCTCCCTCTTCTGACTAGATATTGATAGCCAGTCCAGCAAATCTAGGATTAATGTATAACATTTAAGATGAAAAATGGAAGAACTTCACCCTTCCAGATGAGAGTTGGGATCTCTGGTTGACACATCATTTCTGCTTCAGGTATAAGAGGGCCTGAGAGGTATATCTCAGAAAAGTCTGGGTACTCCAGTGAGGATAATACCCACATATTCTGACCATCTTCCTGACTCTTTTTTAAAATTCCTTTTTATCAGGAAGCAGATGAAATTTAAAATGGATACTACAACCCTAAAACATTGTATAAATATTATTTCTCAGTTAAGAAGACTCACTCTTTATGACTCCTCTAAAGCAGTATATGTTCTGTGTACCCAGAATAAGAAAACATATTCCATTATAACTCAAATAAAATGCCTAGATATTTTCAGACTCAGTTCATTTTTTTTAATAGGGTCATTGAATTTATACAGAAGAGGCTGGCCAAGATGGCAGAGAGGAGGCACACAGCTGTGTAAGCTCCTCATTTTCTCTCACTATACATTTCATTACAAGCCTCTGAATTAATGCTTGACTGGAAAAAAACCCACAAATAGTTAACAAGATAAGACATCCTTGAAACTCACTAAGAAAGGTCTGTTTTTGCTCGAGGGTGGGGACGGTTTTAGATTGGGCGCAAGCTAAGGGCAGCAGCAGTGAGAGCACAGGAGCAGAGCGGAGAGGGGGTGGGGTGTGATCGCAGCTGTCTCTGCAGGGAGAGCTTTGCTATAGGACTGGATACTTTGCCTGGCAGCAAGTCAGCAGCCCAGCAGAGAAGCTAAAAACACTAGGGGGTGAAGAATACAACCCCAAACAGCTGGAGTCTCTCGGGACCTGGCCACTCTCCCCTTCCCCCCCCCCCCCCCACAGTGACTCAGCACGCTCTGGGATCTCAGAGCATAGATGCAGCACAGTCCTCCTAGTGCCTCGCTGCTGCCCCCACAGTCTGTAGAGGAAGCTCGGTAACACCACCCAGCCCCTCCCCCCAAATAATTAGATTCCATTTAGGAGTTCTTTCTTTTTTTTCTTTGCTAGTTTGTCTTTGATTCTTTGACAAAATGAGCAAAAAACTTAAGAGGACTTTAACCCTTGACAGCTTCTATACAGATAGAGAGCAGACTCTAAATCCTGAGGAGACTAAAAACAGATTGTCTCCAGGTGAATCCCCAAAGGAGGAGATCATCTGTTCCTCAGCACAGATGAACCTCATAGAAGTAATTTAAAAGGCTCTCACAAGGGAGCTAGAAGAAAAATGGGAAAAGGAGAGGGAGGCTTGGCAAGAGAGGCTGGAGAAGTAATCCCACTTACTTAAAGAGAGAATGGATAAAGAAATAAAATCCTTGAAAAATAGGATTAGTGAACTGGAAACAGAAAATATCTCTCTAAAAAACAAAATTGGCAAAATGGAAAAAAATTCCATAAAACAAAAGAACTCAATTGGACAATTAGAAAAAGATTTTTAAAAAGTGAGTGAAGAAAATACTTCATTGAAAATCAGGTTCGAACAAATGGAATTGAATGACTCGAGGAGACAAGAAGAATCAGTCAAGCAAATCCAAAAAAAAATCAAACAATGGAAAAGAATGTGAAATAACTTCTGGGGAAAACAACAGACCTGGAAAACAGATCCAGGAGAGACAATCCGAGAATCATCAGACTCCCAGAAAAAATATGATGAAAAAAATATCCTGGACACTATTTTCCAGGAAATAATTAAAGAGAACTGCCCAGAAGTCATAGAAACAGAGGGTAAAATACATATTGAAAGAATTCATCAATCACCTATTGAAAGGGATCCTAAAATCAAAACACCAAGAAATATAGTGGCCAAATGCCAGAATCCTCAGATGAAGGAAAAAATATTGCAAGAGGCTAGAAAAACCCAATTCAAGTATCAAGGAGCCACAATAAGGATCACCCAGGATATGGCAGCATCCACATTAAAGGATTGAAGGGCCTGGAATATGATATTCTGAAAGGTTAAGGAACTTGGTATGCAACCAAAAATAACTTACCCAGCCAGAATGAGCATCTTTTTCCGGGGAAGAAGATGGACATTCAATGAAGTAAGTGAATTTCACCTATTTTTGATGAAAAAGCCAAAACTTAACAAAAAGTTTGATCTACAAATATAGAACTCAAGAGAAATCTAAAAAGGAAAAAGATTAATCTTGGGAACTATATTTCTGATATAAAGAGGTATAAAGAATATATTTATACCTTGTTCTAGAAACTAGATGTTGAAAAGACATTGTATCAGAAAAAGGGTAATGTGGGGGCACTACATCTCATGGAGAGGCATAGAAAACCTATTATATCTGAGAGAAAGAATGCAGGGGGGTGAATATAGTGGGTATCTTACTGCCTTCAGAATTGGCTTTAAGTGAAAAATCTTAAGACATATTCAATCTATGGTTAAACTTCTCTCACCTCATTGAAAAGTGAGAAGGGAAAAGTGAAAAGGGAAGGAATAAGCTAAGTGGAAGGGAATACGGAAACCGGGAGGGAAAGGGGTAAGATAGGGGGAGGAAATCGAAGGCGGGTGGAGGGATACTAAAATGGGAGGGCTGTGAGAAGCAAGTAGTGCTCACAAGCTTAATACTGGGAAGAGGGGTAAGGGGGAAAGAAGGGAGAAAAGCATAAACAGGGCTTAACAAGATGGCAAGTAATACAGAATTGGTCATTTTAACCATAAATGTGAACGGTGTAAACTCC
Source organism: Antechinus flavipes (assembly GCF_016432865.1). NCBI lineage: Eukaryota > Metazoa > Chordata > Mammalia > Dasyuromorphia > Dasyuridae > Antechinus > Antechinus flavipes. The sequence continues at coordinate 371,408,893 of NC_067398.1, read as the reverse complement.
CCCATAAAGAGGAAGCAGTTAGCAGAATGGATTAAAATCCTACAATATGTTGTTTACAGGAAACACACCTGAACGGGGAGATACATGCAGGTTAAAGGAAAAAGGTTGGAGCAAAATCTACTATGCTTCAGGTGAAGTCAAAAAAGCAGGGGTAGCCATCCTGATCTCAGATCAAGCTAAAGCAAAAATTGATCTAATTAAAAGAGATAAGGAAGGGCACTATATCTTGCTAAAGGGTAGCATGGATAATGAAGCAATATCAGTATTAAACATATACGCACCAAGTGGTGTAGTATCTAAATTCTTAAATGAAAAATTAAGAGAGCTGCAAGAAGAAATAGACAGCAAAACTATAATAGTGGGAGATCTCAATCTTGCACTCTCAGAATTAGATAAATCAAACCACAAAATAAATAAGAAAGAAGTCAAAGAGATAAATAGAATACTAGAAAAGTTAGATATGATAGATCTCTGGAGAAAATGTAATGGGGACAGAAAGGAGTACACCTTCTTTTCAGCAGTTCATGGAACTTATACAAAAATTGATCATATATTTGGACATAAAAATCTCAAACTCAAATGCAGTAAGGCAGAAATAGTGAATGCATCCTTTTCAGACCATGATGCATTGAAAATTACATTCAATAAAAAGCCACAGGAAAGTAGACCAAAAAATAATTGGAAACTAAATAATCTCATACTAAAGAATGATTGGGTGAAACAGCAAATTATAGACATAATTAATAACTTCATCCAAGAAAATGATAATAATGAGACATCATACCAAAATGTATGGGATGCAGCCAAAGCGGTAATAAGGGGAAATCTCATATCTCTAGAGGCCTATTTGTATAAAATAGAGAAAGAGAAGGTCAATGAATTGGGCTTGCAACTAAAAATGCTAGAAAAGGAACAAATTAAAAACCCCCAATCAAACACTAAACTTGAAATTCAAAAAATAAAAGGAGAGATCAATAAAATTGAAAGTAAAAAAACTATTGAATTGATTAATAAAACTAAGAGTTGGTTCTATGAAAAAACCAACAAAATAGACAAACCCTTAGTAAATCTGATTAAAAAAAGGAAAGAGGAAAATCAAATTGTTAGTCTTAAAAATGAAAAGGGAGAACTCACCACTAATGAGGAGGAAATTAGAGCAATAATTAAGAGTTACTTTGCCCAACTTTACGCCAATAAATTCGACAACTTAAATGAAATAGAAGAATACCTCCAAAAATATAGCTTGCCTAAACTAACAGAGGAAGAAGTAAATATCCTAAACACTCCTATCTCAGAAAAAGAAATAGAACAAACTATCAATCAACTCCCTAAGAAAAAAACCCCAGGACCAGATGGATTTACATCTGAATTCTATCAAACATTTAAAGATCAATTAACTCCAATGCTAAATAAACTATTTGAAGAAGTAGGGATTGAAGGAGTCCTACCAAACTCCTTTTATGACACACATATGGTACTGAGACCTAAACCAGGTAGGCTGAAAACAGAGAAAGAAAATTATAGACCAATCTCCCTAATGAATATTGATGCTAAAATCTTAAATAAAATATTAGCAAAAAGATTACAGAAAATCATCCCCAGGATAATACACTATGACCAAGTAGGATTTATACCAGGAATGCAGGGCTGGTTCAATATTAGGAAAACTATTAACATAATTGACTATATCAACAACCAACCAAACAAAAACCATATGATCATCTCAATAGATGCAGAAAAAGCATTTGATAAAATCCAACAGCCATTCCTAATAAAAACACTTGAGAGCATAGGAATAAAAGGACTTTTCCTTAAAATAGTCAGGAGCATATATTTTAAACCTTCAGTAAGCATCATATGCAATGGGGAAAAACTGGAACCTTTCCCGGTAAGATCTGGAGTGAAGCAAGGTTGCCCACTATCACCATTATTATTCAATATTGTATTAGAAACACTGGCCTCTGCAATAAGAGTCGAGAAAGAGATTAAAGGAATTAGAGTAGGCAATGAGGAAACCAAACTATCACTCTTTGCATATGATATGATGGTATACCTAGAGAATCCCACAGATTCTACTAAAAAGCTATTAGAAATAATTCATCATTTTAGCAAAGTAGCTGGCTACAAAATAAATCCCCATAAATCCTCAGCATTTTTATACATCACCAACAAAACCCAACAGCAAGCGATACAAAGAGAAATTCCATTCAGAATAACTGTTGATACCATAAAATATTTGGGAATCTATCTACCAAAGGAAAGTCAGGAATTATATGAGCAAAACTATAAAAAAGTCTCCACACAAATAAAGTCAGACTTAAATAATTGGAAAAATATTAAGTGCTCTTGGATCGGCCGAGCGAACATAATAAAGATGACAATACTCCCTAAACTAATCTATTTATTTAATGCTATACCAATCAGACTTCCAAGAAAATATTTTATTGATCTAGAAAAAATAACAACAAAATTCATATGGAACAATAAATAGTCGAGAATCTCAAGGGAATTAATGAAAAAAAAAATCAAATGAAGGTGGCCTAGCTGTACCTGATCTAAAATTATATTATAAAGCAGCAGTCACCAAAACCATTTGGTATTGGCTAAGAAATAGATTAGTGGACCAGTGGAAAAGGTTTTCACAAGACAGAATAGTCAACTATAGCAATCTAGTGTTTGACAAACCCAAAGACCCTAACTTCTGGGATAAGAATTCATTATTTGATAAAAACTGCTGGGATAAGTGGAAATTAGTATGGCAGAAATTAGGCATGGACCCACACTTAACACCGTATACCAAGATAAGCTCAAAATGGGTCCATGACCTAGGCATAAAGAACGAGATTATAAATAAATTAGAGGAACATAGGATAGTTTATCTCTCAGACTTGTGGAGGAGAAAGAAATTTGTGACCAAAGATGAACTAGAGACCATTACTGATCACAAAATAGAAAATTTTGATTACATCAGATTAAAAAGCCTTTGTACAAATAAAACTAATGCAAACAAGATTAGAAGGGAAGCAACAAACTGGGAAAACATCTTCACAGTTAAAGGTTTTGATATAGGCCTCATTTCCAAAATATATAGAGAACTGACTCAAATTTAGAAGAAATCAAGCCATTCTACAATTGATAAATGGTCAAAGGATATAAACAGACAATTTTCAGAGGATGAAATTGAAACTATTACCACTCATATGAAAGAGTGTTCCAAATCATTATTGATCAGAGAAATGCAAATTAAGTCAACTCTGAGATACCACTACACACTTGTCAGATTGGCTAAGATGACAGGAAAAAATAATGATGAATGTTGGAGGGGGTGCAGGAAAACTGAGACACTAATGCATTGTTGGTGGAGTTGTGAACGAATCCAACCATTCTGGAGATCAATCTGGAATTATGCCCAAAAAGTTCAAATTGTGCATACCCTTTGATCCAGCAGTGTTTCTATTGGGCTTATATCCCAAAGAAGTACTAAGGAAGGGAAAGGGACCTGTATGTGCCAAAATGTTTGTGATGGCCCTGTTTGTAGTGGCTAGAAACTGGAAAATGAATGGATGCCCATCAATTGGAGAATGGCTGGGTAAATTGTGGTATATGAATGTTATGGAATATTATTGTTCTGTAAGAAATGACCAGCAGGATGAATACAGAGAGGACTGGCTAGACTTACATGAACTGATGCTAAGTGAAATGAGCAGAACCGGGAGATCATTATACACTTCGACAATGATATTGTATGAGGACATATTTTGATGGAAGTAGATTTCCTTGACAAAGAGACCAAACTGAGTTTCAATTGATAAATGACGGACAGAAGCAGCTACACCCAAAGAAAGAATACTGGGAAACAAATGTGAACTATCTGCATATTTGTTTTTCTTCCTGGGTTATTTTTACCTTCTGAATCCAATTCTCCCTGTGCAACAAGAGAAATGTTCAGTTCTGCAAACATATATTGTATTTAGGATATACTGCAACATATCTTACATATATAAAACTGCTTGCCATCTAGGGGAGGGGGTGGAGGGAGGGAGGGGAAAAATCAGAACAGAAACGAGTGCAAGGGATAATGTTGTAAAAAAAAAAAATTACCCTGGCATGGATTCTGTCAATATAAAGTAATTATTAAATAAAAATTTAAAAAAAAATAACATAAATTGAATTACTTGACATCTCGGGGAGGGCATGAAGAGAAGAGAGGGAAAAAATTTGGAACACAAGGTTTTGCAAAAGTGAATGTTGAAAATTATTTAGGCATAGATTTTGAAAATAAAAAGCTTTAGTAAAAAAAAAAAGACAATAAAATAAAATAGTTTTATATTTACTAGCTTATTTTTAATCTACTTAATGTTCTCTGAGATGGGTAGTAGAAAAATTACTGACTCCATTTTACAGATGAGGGAACTGAGACATATGAACATTAAATATTTCTTTCATGGTCCTTCAATATGTAAGGATCCAGTAAAATTCAAAATTGAGTGCCATCTGATTTCTAATTAAGTACCCATTTTTGTGTATCATGGACTTTTTATTTATGTCATATATTTTGAAAGTAGTAAGTAGAAATATTATATAGAATCTTTATGCAAAAAGACATTGTGATGAAAAAAAAAATAAACTCCAGATTTAGAGTTGGAAGACATGACTTTGAATCTTAGCATTGATACTTATCTATATATGTATTTATGTGTGTGTATGTGTATATATGATTGTAACTAATACTTCTAGCACCCAGGGCTAATTCAATGATTAGGATGATAATCAAAACTGACTATCCACATTGTTTGGGTGAAATTGTACAAGTAGGCCAGACAGGCTAAGTGATAAAAGGGAGCAGACACCATGTAAAATGTACATTATGGTCACAGGATACTCAGAGGTAGCAGCCTGAGCTCAGACAAAGCTATTTATGCCAGGTATTGTGGATACCAAGGAAAATAATAAAAGACCTGGTACAGGACCACAAATTGAAGGCTTACTGGTCTGGCGATCTCCTCAAGAAATAATTACAAACTAGGGCAGCTAAGTGGCTCAGTGGGAAGATCAGCAGCCCTGAAGTCATGATAACCTGAGTTCAAATCTGAAATAAGACACAACACCTCCTAGCTGTGTGACCCTGGGCAAGTTACTTAACCCCAATTGCCTCAGCAAAAAAATAAATAAATAAATATATAAATAAATGATGTAGCTCTAATACACCCTTTGCATAAGTCCTAATCACCTTATATAACTGTGGCTCTACCTACTTAGGCCCTGTTTGATGTTGGACAACTAATTTCACTTTTCTTGTCATTAGTTAACTTATCTGCAATATGTATGTGTGAGGATTTAGGAATGTGCTTTTAGCACTGTAATATCTACTGATATTCTCTACATTGATGTTTATATGTTTGAATTTCTAAAATGCTGAAACACACATGCATAAAATATCCATGCATGAAATATCCATGATGATTTTTAAAAGTCATTTAATTCTATGGGAATATAAAAAGGAAAAATAACAGTCTCATATCAGCTAAATAAATCTCAAAGAAGTTGAACTATTTAAAATAGATAATAGGAAATTTTTCAATTGTGAAAGCACTTTCCTTTGGAGATTGAACTTTGTCTTTTTCAGGTTGCTCTAATGTGATAGGTTCAATAAAATATATTCTTAATATGAAATATAATTATAATTGAAAAAATAAATTGTACATTATTGAGGAAATTATTTGAAGAATAACTCCTTTTAGGATTTAAAAACACATATTTCTGCATTTGTTTAAAAGGCAAAGCAATGGACCTTTTCAATGTTGGGCACTATGTCCCTACAAAAAGCCCTGCTAAGAAGATCTAGTTCATTATGGGTAAAAACGTGAATTTTATATCCTTATTAAGAGTAAAAGGATTGATCCTCAGCTCAAAGAGAAGAATATATTGGTAGGTAAATAGGAGCTTGTTTAGCTCTTCTCTGTACCAACAGAACCTGCAATATTTGCTGTAAGCACTTTTCCACACTTGGCTATGAAAAATAAGGAAGAATAAAATGCATAAATTGTACCAGATGCTTCCTTAACTTATCCTATGAAATAATTTTGATGGGTGGTTATGAATTCATAAGTAATGTTTACTTCAGAAATGCCATAATTGCTTTTGGAACTATTTGAGGCATTTTGAATTGTGTCTGTTTTTATTGTAATATGGAATTGTATTGCCGTTTTATGAAGTGGCATCTTTTTGATGTATGGAAGTACTGGATCCATTTGTTATCCATCATGAGGAAACCAGATAAGTAAATATTACAACTATAACTGAAATGCTTCTTTTTTACATGAATAAATGAAAACCATTTAGAATCCAAAAGCAGAAACACTCTATCTGCAGACTGACAAATTGCATTTCGGTGTGGTTTCAAAAACCAGTGCCTGGCTCCTATACTGAAAATGACAGGAATGACTGTTTCTACCATGGTGAGGTTTCTGGGATAGAGTTGTTATTCACATGGAGGACTGAAATTGGTCTATAATCATACACACACACACACACACACACACACACACACACACATATGCATGTATATGCATGAGATATATTCTCATTTTTGCATATATACATATATGTCTGTGATATATAATTTTGCAAATCTTTTATCTTCATAGATAAATGAAAACCATCTCCACTAATAATAATAATAGCAACATGGGAAGAACCTTCAGCTCACAGTAGAGGCTATTCCCTCCATCAATGGTGATCATAATCTACCCAATTAACTTTTCTTTCCTCCATGATTTTTGTCCACATCTTTCCAGAAGTTCATGACATAGAGTCTATCAAACATTTAAGAGGTGTTCCTTGTTTTTTTTTTTTTCCTACTTCTAAGTGATAGCACCAGTGGTCAATTGCTATCCTTGAGCAGCACAATGACAATGGGTATAATTAAGGAGAAAAAGAAAGCTAGACCTACATAATCATATTGAAATGGAACTACTTGGGACCAAAAACAAGCAAACAAACAAACATGTACTCCTTCTGAGTTCCTACAACTTGACCTACTTTACTTCATGGTAGAGAATGTACAGAACTAGTCATGTGCTACAAATAACAATGAAGTGGCCACTTAAGAAATAATCAAATTAAGTGCTAGGACGATATGTTTCAATTATCCTAAAGATATGACCTGTACTTGTAGATTATGAAAACTGATCTGGTAGAAGAAGAAATGCAACAAAACTGATAATTCCTGATAATTCCTTTAATTTGTGTTCTTTGAGATATTCAGGCAGATCTCATACCAATTTAAGGTGTGATTCTCTCAGTCCATAAACTGCTCCCTTGGAAGATGAAAGCTTCAGCACTAATCAAACCTCTGGTGAACTCTTACTACCCAAAGGAAATAATTGACTGAATCTAAAAGAATTAATGTTTCCCAAAGTCTCTAATGACTTGGTAGAGAAAAGTACATGTAATATAAAAATTCTTATTAAGCAAAACTAGACTTTGTGCTACAACCATATAATAAACTTATCTCGGTGTAGCTTCTAACATATGCCTTCTGATTCTTGTGCAGTCATGTACATAATTTCATACCACAATACATTTTCCAGGACTATGTAAAAAGCTTGTATATAAAGGTAAGAACCATATGGCAAAGAGTTTTAAATGTCAAACAGAAGAGTCTGCATTTAATTGTAGAAGCAATAGGGAGTCATTGATGGCTCTTGAGAAAGCGAGTAACACCGTAGACCAAGATAAGGTCAAAATGGGTTCATGACCTAGGCATAAAGAATGAGATTATAAATAAATTGGAAGAGAATAGGATAGTTTACCTCTCAGACCTGTGGAAGAGAGAGGAATTTATGACCGAAGAAGAACTAGAGATCACTATTGACCACAAAATAGAAAATTTTGATTATATCAAATTGAAAAGTTTTTGTACAAATAAAACAAATGCAGACAAGATTAGAAGGGAAGCAATAAACTGGGAAAACATTTTTACAATCAAAGGTTCTGATAAAGACCTCATTTCCAAAATATATAGAGAATTGACCCTAATTTATAAGAAATCAAACCATTCTCCAATTGATAAATGGTCAAAGGATATGAATAGACAATTCTCAGACGAAGAAATTGAAACTATTTATAGACATATGAAAATATGCTCCACATCATCATTAATCAAAGAAATGCAAATTAAGACAACTCTGAGATACCACTACACACCTGTCAGATTGGCTAGAGTGACAGGGAAAGATAATGTGGAATGTTGGAGGGGATGTGGGTAAACAGGGACACTGATACATTGTTGGTGGAATTGTGAACACATCCAGCCATTCTGGAGAGCAATTTGGAACTATGCTCAAAAAGTTATCAAACTGAGCATACCCTTTCATCCAGCAGTGTTTCTACTGGGCTTATACCCCAAAGAGATACTAAAGAAGGGGAAGGGACCTGTATGTGCCAAAATGTTTGTGGCAGCCCTATTTGTAGTGGCTAGAAGCTGGAAAATGACTGGATGCCCATTAATTGGAGAATGGTTGAGTAAATTGTGGTATGTGAACGTTATGGAATATTATTGTTCTGTAAGGAATGACCAGCAGGATGAATACAGAGAGAACTGGCGAGATTTACATGAACTGATGCTGAGTGAAATGAGCAGAACCAGGAGATCATTATATACCTCAACAATGATACTGTTGGGACTTCCGGTTAAGATGGCGGAGAGGAGGCACACTGCTGCATAAGCTCCACGCTTTCTCTCACTATCCACTTCATTACAAGCCTCTGAATTAATGCTTGACTGAAAAAAACCCACATATAGTTACCAAGAGAAGCCATCCTTGAGATACACCAAGAAAGGTCTGTCTTTACTGGAGGGCTGGGACAGTTTTAGATCGGGCGCAGGCTGAGGGCAGCGGCAGTGAGAGCAGGGGAGCAGACTGGAGAGGGGGTGGGGAGTGATCGCAGCCGTCTCTGCGGGGAGAGCTTCGCTACAGGTTTGGATACTTTGCTCCGGCAGCAAGTCAGCAGCCCAGCAGAGAAGCTAAAAACACCGGGGCTGAAGAATACAACCCCAAACAGCTGGAGTCTCTCGGGACCTGGCCGCCCCCCCCCCCTCCCCCCCCCCCCCCCCCAGTGACTCAGCACGCTCTGGGATCTCAGAGCGCATGTGCAACACAGTCCTGCTAGTGCCTCACTGCTGCCTCCTGCAGTCTGGAGAGGAAGCTCGATAACATACCCAGCCCCTCCCCCAAAGAAAGACTCCAGTTTTTTCTGTTTTTCTTTGGTAGTTTGTCTCTGATTATTAGACAGAATGAGCAAGAAGCTGAAGAGGACTTTAACCCTTGACAGCTTCTATACAGATAGAGAGCAGACTCTAAATCCTGAGGAGACTAAAAACAGACAGTCCCCAGGTGAATCCCCAAAGGAGGAGATCATCTGTTCCTCAGCACAGATGAACCTCATAGAAGTGATTAAAAAGGTTCTCACAAGGGAGCTAGAAGAAAAATGGGGAAAGCAGAGTGAGGCTTGGGAAAAGGAGAGGGAGGCTTGGCAAAAGAGCCTGGAGAAAGTTAAAGAGAGAGTGGATAAAGAAGTAAAATCCTTGAAAAATAGGATTAGTGAACTGGAAACAGAAAACAGCTCTCTAAAAAACAAAATTGGCGAAATGGAAAAAAATTCCACAGAACAAAAGAACTCAATTGGACAATTGGAAAAAGATTTTTAAAAAGTGAGTGAAGAAAATACTTCACTGAAAATCAGAATTGAACAAGTGGAATTGAATGACTCGAGGAGACAAGAAGAATCAGTCAAGCAAATCCAAAAAAATCAAACAATGGAGAAAAATGTGAAATACCTTCTGGGGAAGACAACAGACCTGGAAAACAGATGCAGGAGAGACAATCTGAGAATCATTGGACTTCCAGAAAAACATGATGAAAAAAAGAGCCTGGACACTATTTTCCAGGAAATTATCAAAGAGAACTGCCCAGAAGTCATAGGAACAGAGGAAAAAATAAACATTGAAAGGATTCATCGATCACCCACTGAAAGGGAGCCTAAAATCAAAACACCAAGGAATATAGTGGCCAAATGCCAGAACCCTCAGATGAAGGAAAAAATATTGCAAGAGGCTAGAAAAACCCAATTCAAGTATCAAGGAGCCACAATAAGGATCACCCAGGATCTGGCAGCATCCACATTAAAAGATTGAAGGGCCTGGAATATGATATTCCGAAAGGCTAAGGAACTTGGTATGCAACCAAAAATAACTTACCCAGCCAGAATGAGCATCTTTTTCCAGGGAAGAAGATGGACATTCAACGAAGTAAGCGAATTTCATCTATTTCTGATGAAAAAACCAGAACTTAACAAAAAGTTTGATCTACAAATATAGAACTCAAGAAAAATCTAAAAAGGTAAAGATTAATCTTGGGAACTATATTTTGACTATATAGATGTATAAAGAATAGCTGTATACCTTGTTCTAGAAATTGATGTGGAAAGGACATTGTATCAGAAAAAGGGTAAAGTGGGGTTAGTACATCTCATGAAGAGGCATAGGAAACCTATTATATCTGAGAGAAAGAATGGAGGGGGATGAATATAGTGGGTATCTTACTGCCTTCAGAATTGGCTTTAAGTGAAAAATCTTAAGATATATTCAATCTATGGTGAAACTTCTCCCACCTCATTGAAAAGTGAGAAGGGAAAAGTGAAAAGGGAAGGAATAAGCTAAGTGGAAGGGAATACGGGAACTGGGAGGGAAAGGGGTAAGATAGGGGGAGGAACTCTAAGGCGGAGGGGGAGGGATACTAAAAAGGGAGGGCTGTGAGAAGCAAGTGGTGCTCACAAGCTTAATACTGGGAAGGGGGGGAAAGGGGAAAGAAGGGAGAAAAGCATAAACTGGGGTTAACAAGATGGCAAGTAATACAGAATTGGTCATTCTAACCATAAACGTGAAGGGGGTAAACTCCCCCATAAAGAGGAAGCGGTTAGCAGAATGGATAAAAAGCCAGAATCCTACAATATGTTGTTTACAGGAAACACACCTGAAGCGGGGAGATACATGCAGGTTAAAGGTAAAAGGTTGGAGCAAAATCTACTATGCTTCAGGTGAAGTCAAAAAAGCAGGGATAGCCATCCTGATCTCAGATCAAGCTAAAGCAAAAATTGATCTGATTAAAAGAGATAAGGAAGGGCACTATATCTTGCTATAGGGTAGCATGGATAATGAAGCACTATCTATATTAAACATATATGCGCCAAGTGGTGTAGCATCTAAATTCTTAAAAGAGAAATTAAGAGATCTGCAAGAAGAAATAGACAGTAAAACTATAATAGTGGGAGATCTTAACCTTGCACTCTCAGAATTAGATAAATCAAACCACAAAATAAATAAGAAAGAAGTCAAAGAGGTAAATAGAATACTAGAAAAGTTAGATATGATAGATCTCTGGAGAAAATGTAATGGAGACAGAAAGGAATACACTTTCTTTTCAGCAGTTCATGGAACCTATACAAAAATTGACCATATATTAGGACATAAAAACCTCAAACTCAAATGCAGTAAGGCAGAAATAGTAAATGCATCCTTTTCAGACCACGATGCAATGAAAATTACATTCAACAAAAAACCAGGGGGAAGTAGACCAAAAAATAATTGGAAACTAAATAATCTCATACTAAAGAATGATTGGGTGAAACAGCAAATTATAGACATAATTAATAACTTCACCCAAGAAAACAATAATAATGAGACATCATACCAAAATGTATGGGATGCAGCCAAAGCGGTAATAAGGGGAAATTTCATATCTCTAGAGGCCTATTTGTATAAAATAGAGAAAGAGAAGGTCAATGAATTGGGTTTGCAACTAAAAATGCTAGAAAAGGAACAAATTAAAAACCCCCGGTCAAACACTAAACTTGAAATTCTAAAAATAAAAGGTGAGATCAATAAAATTGAAAGTAAAAAAACTATTGAATTGATTAATAAAACTAAGAGTTGGTTCTATGAAAAAACCAACAAAATAGACAAACTCTTAGTAAATCTGATTAAAAAAAGGAGAGAGGAAAATCAAATTGTTAGTCTTAAAAATGAAAAGTGAGAACTCACCACTAACGAAGAGGAAATTAGAGCAATAATTAGGAGTTACTTTGCCCAACTTTATGCCAATAAATTCGACAACTTAAATGAAATAGAAAAATACCTCCAAAAATATAGCTTGCCCAAACTAACAGAGGAAGAAGTAAATATCCTAAACAGTCCCATCTCAGAAAAAGAAATAGAACAAACTATCAATCAACTCCCTAAGAAAAAATCCCCAGGACCAGATGGATTTACATGTGAATTCTACCAAACATTTAAAGAACAATTAATTCCAATGTTATATAAACTATTTGAAAAAATAGGGAATGAAGGAGTCCTACCAAACTCCTTTTATGACACAGACATGGTACTGATACCTAAACCAGGTAGGCTGAAAACAGAGAAAGAAAATTATAGACCAATCTCCCTAATGAATATTGATGCTAAAATCTTAAATAAAATATTAGCAAAAAGATTACAGAAAATCGTCACCAGGATAATACACTATGACCAAGTAGGATTTATACCAGGAATGCAGGACAGGTTCAATATTAGGAAAACTATTAGCATAATTGACTATATCAATAACCAAACAAACAAAAACATATGATCATCTCAATAGATGCAGAAAAAGCATTTGATAAAATCCAACAGCCATTCCTAATAAAAACACTAGAGAGCATAGGAATAAATGGACTTTTCCTTAAAATAGTCAGGAGCATATACTTAAAACCATCAGTAAGCATCATATGCAATGGGGAAAAACTGGAACCTTTCCCAGTAAGATCTGGAGTGAAGCAAGGTTGCCCACTATCACCATTATTATTTAATATCATATTAGAAACACTAGCCTCGGCAATAAGAGTTAAGAAAGATATTAAAGGAATTAGAGTAGGCAATGAGGAAACCAAACTATCACTCTTTGCAGATGATATGATGGTATACCTAGAGAACCCCAGAGATTCTACTAAAAAGCTATTGGAAATAATTCATAATTTTAGCAAAGTAGCTGGCTACAAAATAAATCCCCATAAATCCTCAGCATTTTTATACATCACCAACAAAACCCAACAGCAAGAGATACAAAGAGAAATTCCATTCAGAATAACTGTTGATACCATAAAATATTTGGGAATCTATCTACCAAAGGAAAGTCAGGTATTATATGAGCAAAATTATAAAAAAGTCTCCACACAAATAAAGTCAGACTTAAATAATTGGAAAAATATTAAGTGCTCTTGGATCGGCCGAGGGAACATAATAAAGATGACAATACTCCCTAAACTAATCTATTTATTTAGTGCTATACCAATCAGACTTCCAAGAAAATATTTTATTGATCTAGAAAAAATAACAACAAAATTCATATGGAACAATAAAAAGTCGAGAATCTCAAGGGAATTAATAAAAAAAAAATCAAATGAAGGTGGCCTAGCTGTACCTGATCTAAAATTATATTATAAAGCAGCAATCACCAAAACCATTTGGTATTGGCTAAGAAATAGATTAGTGGATCAGTGGAAAAGGCTAGGTTCACAAGACAGAATAGTCAACTATAGCAATCTAGTGTTTGACAAACCCAAAGCCCCTAACTTCTGGGAAAAGAATTCATAATTTGATAAAAACTGCTTGGATAATTGGAAATTAGTATGGCAGAAATTAGGCATGGACCCACACTTAACACCATATACCAAGATAAGATCAAAATGGGTCTATGACCTAGGCATAAAGAACGAGATTATAAATAAATTAGAGGAACATAGGATAGTTTATCTCTCAGATTTGTGGAGGAGAAAGAAATTTGTGACCAAAGATGAACTAGAGACCATTACTGATCACAAAATAGAAAATTTTGATTACATCAAATTAAAAAGCCTTTGTACAAATAAAACTAATGCAAACAAGATTAGAAGGGAAGTAACAAACTGGGAAAACATTTTCATAGTTAAAGGTTCTGATAAAGGCCTCATTTCCAAAATATATAGAGAACTGACTCAAATTTATAAGAATTCAAGCCATTCTCCAATTGATAAATGGTCAAAGGATATGAACAGACAATTTTCAGAGGATGAAATTGAAACTATTACCACTCATATGAAAGAGTGTTCCAAATCATTATTGATCAGAGAAATGCAAATTAAGACAACTCTGAGATACCACTACACACCTGTCAGATTGGCTAAGATGACAGGAAAAAATAATGATGAATGTTGGAGGGGATGCGGGAAAACTGGGACACTAATGCATTGTTGGTGGAGTTGTGAACGAATCCAACCATTCTGGAGAGCAATCTGGAATTATGCCCCAAAAATTATCAAATTGTGCATACCCTTTGATCCAGCAGTGTTTCTATTGGGTTTATATCCCAAAGAAATACTAAAGAAGGGAAAGGGACCTGTATGTGCCAAAATGTTTGTAGCAGCCCTGTTTGTAGTGGCTAGAAACTGGAAAATGAATGGATGCCCATCAATTGGAGAATGGCTGGGTAAATTGTGGTATATGAATGTTATGGAATATTATTGTTCTGTAAGAAATGACCAGCAGGATGAATACAGAGAGGACTGGCGAGACTTACATGAACTGATGCTAAGTGAAATGAGCAGAACCAGGAGATCATTATGCACTTCGACGACGATATTGTATGAGGACATATTTTGATGGAAGTGGATTTCTTTGACAAAGAGACCTGAGTTTCAATTGATAAATGATGGACAAAAGCAGCTACACCCAAAGAAAGAACACTGGGAAACGAATGTGAACTATCTGCATTTTTGTTTTTCTTCCCAGGTTATTTATACCTTCTGAATCCAATTCTCCCTATGCAACAAGAGAACTGTTCAGTTCTGCAAACATATTGTATCTAGGATATACTGCAACATATCCAACATATAAAGGACTGCTTGCCATCTAGGGGAGGGGGCAGAGGGAGGGAGGGAGGGAAAAAAATCGGAACAGAAACGAGTGTCAATATAAAGTAATCATTAAATAAAAATTAAATTAAAAAAAAAACAATGATACTGTTTGAGGATGTATTCTGATGGAGGTGGATCTCTTCGATAAAGAGAGCTAATTCAGTTTCAATTGATCAAAGATGGGCAGAAGCAGTTACACCCAAAGAAAGAACACTGGGAGATGAATATAAACTGCTTAAATTTTTGTTTTTCTTCCCGGATTATTTATACCTTCTGAATTCAATTCTCCCTGTGCAACAAGAAAACTGTTCTTTTCTGCAAACATATATTGTATCTAGGATATACTGTAACCCATTCAACATGTAAAGGATTGCTTGCCATCTCGGGGAGGGGGTGGAGGGAGGGAGGGGAAAAATCAGAATAGAAGTGAATGCAAGGGATAATGTTGTAAAAAAATTATCCTGGCATGAGTTCTATCAATAAAAAGTTACTAAAAGAAAGAAAGAAAGAAAGAGAAAAGAGAAAGGGAGTAACGCTGTCAGATCTGGACATTCAGAATTTTTTTTTTCAGTAAAACAAATCATCACATTAATCATATCTGCAAATATGTATATCATTCTTCATCTCTAATATGTTATGTTTATATCAAGAAGTGGAAAATATTTTTTCACCAGTTTTTTTTTTCTTTTTTTGAATTCACATTAGTTATTCACAAAACTTTCTTGTTTTGTTTTTAAATATTACCTTTATGAATTTTTGAAAGAAGGGGATAGTATTCTATACAAGTGCTGGTTTCTAAACTAGACCACAATAGGAGCTAAAAAAATTTAAATGATTTATATATGAATTTTGCCAGTCCTAAATAATGAAAAGTCAAGTAACACAAATACACAAAAGAAGATGATATTGGGGAATGGTGAATAAGCCATCTTTTGTGAAAGGGCAATAGAATAAATATATCTCAAAAGGCAATAATAAAATAAATTGAAGACCATTTAAAATAGAAGTCTATGAAGTGTAATTTTTTTTTTCCTTTTTATCTCCTAGTGAGAAGGAACTTAATATGTTTGAATAAAGGATAAAATGATAGTTAAGTGCAGTATTTAGAATGAGAGGCCCTGGTTTTGCATTTTGGCTCTGATACTTCCTATGTGACTTTTAGGAAGACTCTTCACCCATTTAAGCTTCATTTCTTTCTATGTAAAATAAAAAGTTTGGCCTATATGTGTTCTAAAATCCCTTGCAACTTTGAATCTATAGTTCTTAAGCATATAGTTCTATACTTTTTAGGGACTGATAGAAAAGGAAAGACATAAAGGCAAGGAGACTATCTGTTAAATCTTTATGATGCTTTATGTCAGAGGTCTAGAGTATGCATGCTGATGGCAATAGGAGTAGAGATGAGTATGGGATCAGATTTGCAGATAAAGGAGTATAATCAAAGATGCTGACAAGAATTTGATCCTGCATGTCTCAAAAAATGATGGTGCCATGAAGATAAATGGGCAATTTGGGAGGAAGATATGTTTTGAAGGACAGAAAAAGGATTCAATTTTTGAGGATTAAGTTTAGGAGATGAATTATAATCCATATCTAGGTATCTCTTGATGCCAGGGCCTGTACCATATCTAAGACACTATACAGGTTAAAGGTGATAGATGAAAAATGAAATCACAGAAGAAACAAAGGTTCACTCTTTTGAGGATTTTGATTTATTAAGCAATGCATATCAAATGCCCAACAAATTAGGACGAATCTCTTTCCTTAGCTTTGGTATTGAACCCTGAATTCAAGAGGAGATAGATTCTTATCATTAAAATATTGATCAAGTAAGATCAATTAAGTAAAAGAAAACAATCAAGATATAAAATTAGGTAATATGATTTCCAATCGGAGGAAAGATTAAGGACTTTCTGAGTTGGAAGAGTGAGAATGAATAAATAAAATTCCCTGAAATAAGAAAAAGAGTGTCCCAAGTGGAACACTCTTGTTTATTCATGGAAATAAGTACTGAATGATCAGTATTGGAACAGTAGTCAGATGAGACATATGAATTGCTTTAGATGTATAATTTTGAGAAAACATATTGTATCAATCTTCCAAACAGACTAGCTTTTTGGTCAGCATAACCTAGGTCCTTAATTAATGATCTCTAAAGAGCAAAGGCAGTTCAGGTTCTCAGACACACAAAGCTAGGCTCAAACAATGAAATAAGGTTTTCTCATGACTCTCACAATTGAAAAAAAAGTTTTCTCACAAAACAGAAATTGGAATATACCTATAATTAAACAGAAAAGTAATTGAGGTAGCTCCACAATTGATTCATAAGATATAGTCAGTGTAGTTCACTGACTTTCCACTACTAATTTTTGTTTGAATACCTTAATTCCCTCATAAAAGAAATAGTGGAAATAATTATTGGAATACTGTTCTCAAAGAGAAGTGAAGGAAAAAACTCCTAGAGATTACCCCTAATGAGGAGAAGATATATCATATACTTTGGAAATTAATGAAAAAATTAATGAATTACAAAAAAGACAAAGTGAAGTTCTGAGGCATGAAAGAGGAGCATACTTTCCTCTTATCAAATCTGAGGTCTTCAGTGTCTTCAGTAAAGTATGACTTGAGGTCACCTGCTAACAGATAGCTTTGTTGGAGTTGGAAATCTGTGATATAGCAATTTAAAATTTTTCAGGTGAGTATTTAATAAAAAGAAGATATTTCTTCTTTTTTATTAAAGATTTTTATTTTCAAAACATATGCATGAATAATCAACACTGACCCTTGTAAAACTTCGTGTTCCATTTTCCCCTCCTTCCCCAACCCACTTCCCCTAGATGGCAAGTAATCCAATAGAAGATATTTCTTCTTATAATAAATAACTTTAAAGGAGATAGGCAGTCAGCAGTAGATAAGTCAGTCTTTGTTTTGGCTGTAATAGTTGATGGAAGAAATAGGACTCAAAATGGGCCCTGAATTATAGGTAGAATTGAAGGTTAAAAATGTCTTAAGAATTTTCTAAGTAGCTGAAACATATTGGATCACAGCTTAGAAACAAAATAAACATATTACATATAGGGTTGGATCAGGACCAATATATATGATGACCTAACTGCAGTTTTAAGTTTGTACGGAATAGTTAGAGTAAAATATCTGTTACAAACTAAAGATTATTAACTGTAACCTGAAAGTAAGGAAGATGTCCTGATTTTAGTTCTATTACCTTTACTATCTCCCTTAGCTTAGAAACCAGTCTAGAAAAACTCGTTTAAAACAGCATGAACCCTAAGGGAATTTTTTGAACAAGGGTAAGAAAAGGTAGGAAAAGAAGTCCAGATTCCTTTTTGTACTCAGATTTTGTCTACACAATTTCATAACTATGAAATAAAATCTCTCCAAGAGTAAGCATAGTGTATGTCTCATACTTATTACCTACACAGGAAATTTTATCACATTTGACAAACCATAATTCTCCCTCCTATGGCTGGTGTCAGTCTGTCTCTCATTTTTCCTCTCTCCTCTCTCTCTCTCTCTCTCTCTCTCTCTCTCTCTCTCTCTCTCTCTCTCTTTCCTCTTCTCTTGTCTATCTGACTCTGTCTCCCTCTCAGCTCTACAATCCCATTCAGTCTGATGGACACACTTTAGGGATTTTTCAAGTCCTTAGAAGAGAGGACCAATTAAGCAAAGAAAGTCTCACTGACTTTCTACCCTTATGACCTATTTTCAAGGGTAGCATTATTTCATCTTGGGCCAGTTTTATTGAATATTCTTTTTTTTCACATCATGATTAATCTTTGCAGCTACATCCTATTCCCTTTTCAACTCTACATGGCTAGAAAGTTGAAAATATAACAGGAGGTGATGGTGGCATAGGTACTTATGAGTATGAATGTGTATGTGTGTGTGAGTGTTGAATAAAGTATGGCTTAGAAGTCACAGATGGCACATTAGAAAAAAGAAATATAGTAAAATCAGTAAAATATATTCTCATTCACAATTTCCTAGAGGCCCCTTGGTTGTTAATTGAAACTTTTGTCTACTTTATTGAACAATAAAAGTGACAGCAACTACTCCCAGGTGTCCTTCAGTATTAAAAAGAGGATAAAAGGTTCCCAGCAAAGGTGACAGAAATTAATGCGGTGAGCCCAGCTATCAAATATTTTGATATGTGAATTGCCTGATATTTCTATAATGCTGTCTTATGATTGGAAATGTTATCGCTTCTATTGAATCAATAGAAAATGTTAAAGCTCCGAGGAACCCCAATTACAAAATAAAGCTAGAAGGTTAACATCTGGGACCAGGAGAGATAGAAACAATTTCTATTGTCATACCTTCCTGACAAGTAAATGTCAGAAACATAACACCTTCCCCTGGTCTCAGTATAGAGCACATGTAAAAGAGTGATTGTAAGGCTGCCTCAAGTCAAATCACCTGTCATCCCAGCTTTGACGTGGAATTACTTTTGTTTTATGCATCTATTAACCTTGAACTATCAGCATTTGTTTTAATGTTCCAGCCCGAAGTGACCTAAATGTACTTTTTAAATGCACCCGTGAAGCAGCTGGCAGTCTGGGAGGAGTGGGGAAGGGGAGGCAATGAAGGCTGACACCCTCATACTTGGGATTGTCAGCCTTGGCAACAGGGATTTAGAAAGTGACCATTCCCCAAGTAGCAACTCCATTATCTTGCAGTTTGGTTTTATAGAGGTGTGTCCTTGACTCTTGGTGACTTTTCTATCTTTAAAAAGCCCATATTAAGATAAAAAATATGTATGATTCACACCTTGAGCTTTTGTCAATTAACACTTTTACAGATCAGTTCACACCTCAGTGCAAATCAGCAAGAATAATGTTAATTCCTCATAAGGTTTAGAAAGTATGTTCCTCACAATTAACATTTAAGAGTGGAGAAGAATTAGACCTATTTTATAGGTGGGAAGAAAAATGATACACTTAAAATGTCTATGACTTTCTTAAGATAACAGTGGCAGTAAGTTTTACAGTCATTAT
This sequence comes from Antechinus flavipes, assembly GCF_016432865.1. Classification (NCBI taxonomy): domain Eukaryota; kingdom Metazoa; phylum Chordata; class Mammalia; order Dasyuromorphia; family Dasyuridae; genus Antechinus; species Antechinus flavipes. Next base: position 371,388,893 of record NC_067398.1, on the reverse strand, counting down.
TCAAATCTCTCTACTCCAAGTCCAGCATACTGACATTTAAAGCATACTTACCACACTAAGAGCAATTGCAAATCTGAGTTGAGAACACAGGTCTCCCCTCCCTGACTTAGGCTTTGTTCACTATCTTCCTTAAGGAACTTCCAGTATTTTCTCACATGCTTTCTTCATTTGATTTTCTTTGCTAAGTCTGTTGCATAAATCTCCATGATGCCTTCTTGGCATGTGGATTTCCAAGGGTAACAGGCTGATGCCTCTCCACTGCTACAATTATACATTATCATACAGACTATTGAAACACCAGCTGCTACCTTAAGTCAACAAACATTTATTAAGTTGCATTTTAAGCTCTGTGTTAGGCAATGAGGACACACACACACACACACACACACACACACACACACAAAAAAAAATGAAGGTATTTTTGACTTCAAGGCACCACATTCAGTTAACATAATTAATTAGAAAGTAAATACTCAATATGTGTGCATATAATATGTGTGTGTGTGTGTGTGTGTGTGTGTGTGTGTGTGTGTGTGTTTTGGAGAAGAGGGCAAGCACTAGCATCTAAGAGAATAAGACAAGAATTTCTTTTTTTTTTCTTTTTCTTTCTTTTTTGGAACCTATTAGGATTAAGTGACTTGCCCAGAGTCACACAATTAGGAAGTGTTTGAGGTCAGATTTGTCTCCTCACTTTAGGGCCAGTACTCCATCTATTATACCACCCAACAAGAAAAGGATTTCTGAATGAGATCATAAATTGTAAGTTTTCTAGAAGCTACAATGGTGGTTATAGTAATTCCTAACCAAAACTGTCAGATTGTTTGTGATTTCTTTTTATGAGTCATTTTTTTTCTTTCCCCCATTTACCTCCTCCCCTTGCCCTATCAGGAATCACTGTACCCCTAGTGGTTGTAAAGAAGAAAATGATCAAATCAAACTTATTCATACCAATTAACAAATTATACACTTAATTTTGGCAGTGAATACTGTCATATTTAAATGAGGACCAAAGGGATATGCTAATAATTAATGCAGGAAAATTTTCACTAAAGTAAGAATTTGAGTATCTGTGTCAAATGTGAGAGATTATTTTCCAGGGGGATCTTCCTTATGCTCCTCCAATTAGACAATAAAATCATAGAATTACAGAATCAGAGTTGGAAAGAACATTAGTGGCTATCCATTCCAATATATACATATCCACTATATCATGGCTGAAAATTGGGCCTGCAGAATCTATTTCAAAATGTCCAAGGGGAGAGAATCCACTGTCTATGAGGATATTTATCCTACTTCTGGATAGTTTTCATTTCAACTTTCTCTGACATCAAACCCTAATTGGCCTCCTTGCTACTTCTTTTTCTTCCTATTTAATTCCTTTCAATTCTTTAACATTCTAACTGGAATCAAGTTTTTCTTTTTCTGCCCCAACAACATCAAGAGGAAAGAGATTTTCTAGGAGTCCCTTTACCTTCTTCATGAGGAAGATCAGCTAATTACTTCTTAAAATGACTTTTTCACCTTAACCCTCAGCACCTGGCTAAAACCTTTACAACCAATTTTCACCTCTTAATAACCTGCCATCCTTATTCATTTTCCTTTCCTCTAAGTGTCAATGACTCTATTTCCATTTCAACTTACACTATTCTCTTTATTTTATCAGTTTGCCCCATCCATCAATTGAGACCCATCAATTAACTTTACTCTGCAAATGTTCAATCTACCTCTTTTTAATTATCTTGCCTTTTTTTAAATCAATGCCACATTTCTTATCCTTCTTGAAATTACATCTTTAGGATGCATTACTAATCTTTCTCCATTCTCTTTAAACTCTTTACATTCTTCTTAACTCTCCTTGTTTTTTTTTTTTTTTCCCTTTTAATACAAAAGTAGAATTTGAACAAGTATGTTGGCTTGGAATTTGTCCTCTTCAAGTTCACCTTAACTTATTCCAATCCTACTTCCAACATTAACATTCAGAATCATTTCACTAGTATAAATTCTTTCAAGTCAACAATATGATTTTCTTCTTTCTTGTATGTGTGATTCATTATACTTCCTTCTCCTAAACTCTCACCTGTATTTTTTCTCACAGAAGTTTGTTTCCCCACAAAAATGTAATGTGTACTCTTAAAGTGAAAATTCAGATTCAACCTTAGGATGCTTTATAAATACATTATATGCATATGCTTATTTATGATCATATCTGCAAATGTCTGCAAATAAATGGATTTTGACAGCAACCTGATATGTATGTATATATGTATATATGATATGTATGATATGTATGTATATATAAGTAGAGGTCTATCTTTCTATCTATCTAGCTACTCGGCTCCTCTCCCACTCCAATTAAACTTTTAACTATATCTCTCTAAGAAAAATAAAAAAACCTTAATTCTGATGCAAGTACTGAGAATAGGAACTATATGAAATGCCTTATTTAATACCAGCAGAAATAGCAAAGCACAATTGACATACCCATGCCTATAGATAGTCCAAGCTCTCTATGGTTAATCTGAGTATTACCCACCTAACTAGTCTACTTGATTCATAATGGTACCATGAAGTTCAGATTCCCCTTAAGTGGATACTTTCCACCACAGTCATTAGAAAGTTTAGCATTTCTCCCCCCTTCCCCATCAGTACAATCCATATAAGTGACAATAGTAAAAAGCAAAGAGAAGTTTTACTTCTTCATGGAAATTACTGATCCTATCATTTGCTACTTTTTAACTATTTTCTAATTGATAATGTGCTTCAAGAATTTCACAAAGTAAAGAAGTTTCTCCTTTTCTCTACAGAATGTTGGTCTACTTAGGGGTCCTCAAACTACAGCCCATGGGCCAGATGCTGCAGTTAAGGATGATTATCCCCCTCACCCAGGATTATGAAGTTTCTTTATTTAAAGGCCCACAAAACAAAGGTTTTGTTTTTATTATAGTCCGATCCTCCAACAGTCTGAGGGATAGTCAACTGGGCCCCTATTTAAAAGTTTGAGGACCCCTGATTGATGGATTCCTCTTCTCTCAATGACCTTGAGTCAGAAAATCCTCCTTTTCATTCTGTTAATTTAGCCCGGGAATTCCTACACTTGACTATGAATTTTTTCCTTTGTCCTACTATATAGGTTGAGCCTTGGAAAATTATGGTTTAGCTCATGAAATCTTCATGACTAACATTTCTGTTTGTTGCAATTCCTGAAGTGCCTCTGAGAGATGACATATTGAGAACTGGGATGGTTGAAGTAGACTATGTAGATGGTGTGTGTGTGTGTGTGTGTGTGTGTGTGTGTGTGTGTGTGTTGTGTATTTGCTTCTGGCAAATGTAAAGAGTGATATCATTTAAGTAATGGCCCAACTTGTGCAAACATGATAAGGCTGTCAGTCTAGGCACCACATATTCTTTATTTAATTTACTCCTTTTCGCAAAAAGCTAATAAATATTGAGGATTAATGATGACATAGGACCAAACTTAGCCAAACTAGCAACTGCCCATGCCTGATTGAACATTTAGACATTAACTAGAAAACCATTCTAAATGTTTGTGAATCATCAATGACACAGCATTTAAGCACAAGATATTTTTTGTAAGAGATCTTGTGCAGTTGGCTATTGTACTGAAATGATTGCTTATGTCACCAACCTATTTTGCTAAAATAAAGCTGACAGAATTAACCACCTCTACCTAGAAACTGATTAATTCAAGGAAAGTTAGAGGACCTTTTCAGCTAGTTAGATAGCAAATTACTCTCCTAGTTTCATGAAACTCCCACAGGGTAAAACAATCTTTGTAAAATAGAATACTTGTCTTCATTACTTTATTCTTCTACTAAGCTTCCAAACTGACCTCTAATTAACCTCTGGTAGCATTACCCAACATTTGAGGCTTCTATTTAAAACAATCCTCAAGAGTTAAGTTTAGCTTAGATTTTGATCTGTTCCAAAAACAATATGGCTGATGTCCACTTCTATTTAACCAAAGTAACATACAAAGAAAATTGTAGTAAGTGCTTTCATTTTTCCGGCAGCAAATATAAAAATACTGTCCATCAGAGTGAGAGCTTACTGTCCTGGTGAAATAATGCCTATGGCCCAGAAATGAATAATTATAGCAGCACTGATTCTACAAAATTCCCTTTGAAGTTAGTAAAAGTTTACTTTGAGTGAGTACTGAAGAACTAGATCTGATCTTAGCAATATTTCTATATTTTAGGCTACATGATATTTAGGAAGATGTGCACTCCAGAAATGATTGGGTGAGTGTATCACAAGATAAGGTCATTTCAGCACACTATGTTGGGGATAAATGTAAAAAGACACAGCATTACTCATATTGCAAAGCTCTAATTCATATTTATGCCAAGTGTCCAGCACACTAAATTGTCTATTTTCTCTGTTATGTTCACAGATTCCTAAATCGATGAAAAGCAAGTACTTTGGATGAGTTTATGAAATCTTATCAACCCAATTGTTTTAAAGCACTTCATTTTCTATGGGAGTCAGTCAAAATTAAATCAGGGTTCATTTACATGCCCTATTCTTTTTTTTTTTAATATAACAGAATTACTGAGGATAAATATACATCTTACATATGGATATATAAATGTATTCATTTTTATATGCCTGGCCTGTTAGTCTCGCAGATTGCATGATTTTAACAGTAAGATAAGAAGAGAATTGAAAGTCCATCAATCTGTCAATTAAGCTACCAGTATCTATTGGTCAATAATATATACTCAGGCTCATGTTGCATCTTCTATGTGAACTAATGTGCATTTAAGGCAGTGATTTGAGTACAAAGTTGGGGGGTGGGTAATTGTGTGATCTTGAGCAAGTCACTTTGCATTTATGGGTCTTTATTTCATCATCTGCAAATGAGAGATAGAAATAGTAGTTAAGGTCTCATCAATTCATTAATTAATCAAAAAACATTTGTTAAGGACTCACTATGTAATAGGCCCTATGCTTGACTCTAGAGATAGAACTACAAAGAATGAAACAAACCCTGCTGGCAGTGAATGCATGTGCTATGACCCTATGATCTTAAGATATGGCCATGGCTTCAATAACTATGTAGTTTATTTGGACTTTAAAAATAAGGATGAAGAAGCAATTAAAGAGCGGTATAGTGTATTATATGACAATATGTGTGTAGATAAGGGGAAGATCAATGATAAATCAGAGGGTACATGATTACTTTCTTTAGATATTTTGAGAAATATCAGTTTGAAGAGAGTGGAATTGTTTTGCTTGGTTCTAGAGAGCAGAACAAAAAATAATATGTGAAAGTTTCAGAGAGTTCACTCTAGGCCTAATAAAGGAAAACTTTTAGAGCTATAACAAAGCTGAATGGACTCTCTTATGAGGTAATGGGTTCCCTAATTTTTTTTAAATAATCATGCAAAATGTAGGATAATAATTTGTCAAATAGGTGACAGAGGAATTCATTATACAAAGACAGTTTGGATTAAATGGGCTCTTCATTTCATTTCAACACTGAAGAATTAGACAAATTGGAATTGTTAGGGAAGGCATGAGAAAGTTGAGCTTGAGTTGGGCATTGAAATTTATCCTTTTGTTATTGTTAGGTTGTTGTTCAATTGAGTATGACTTTCTATAACCCCATTTAAGGTTTTCTTGGCAGAGATACAGAAGTGGTTTGCCATTTCCTTCTCCAGATCATTTATAGTTGAAAAAACTAAGGCAATTAGGGTTAAATAACTTGCTTAGTGTCATACAACTAAGTATCTGAGGCCTGAATTTGAACTCACCAAGAGGAGTCTTCTTGACTCCAGGACAGGAACTTTTCCCACTTTTCCACCCAGATGCCTTTCTGAGATGTATACACTTTACAGTTAAAATAATGGACACCTTTAGAAGTAAATCTGTCTGCCTAGCAACTTTCATTGAGGCATTTTACATAAAAAAAAAAATGATGCCTTAAACATAGTGGACACTTTAAATATTTCTTGAATGAATGAATTTCAGGTCCATTCCTAAACTTCCCAAATTATCTTTTTCTAGACAGTTTACATATATTACATCTATTAAGAAAGTAAAGAAAATAAAAAAGATACATTATAATGTATCCTCAAACACACTTTAATCACAGAAAGTGCAAATATGATTAGAAGCATAGGACTGTGTTCTAGATTTACAAAAAAAAAAAATAGAATGTTAAATATAAATGGGATCTTAGAAATAATTTGTGAAGTGATGAAAAAAAGTACTAGATTTAGTTGGAGTTCTTAGGTTTAAATCCAATTCTTCTGCTAATTGCATGAATAAAAAAGTAAACAAGTGCTTTTCCCTTTAAGGGTCTGAATTTCATCTCCAAAAGTAATACAAATGGAAAAGATAATCTTACAGAACTCAGTTGACACTATTTTATTTTACCACTCTCCTCCTATAAATTAGAATTTTAAGACCTTAAGAAATTAAATGGCATGCCCAAGAGGATATAGCTAGTTAGTGGTGGAATCAGTAACATCATGCATGTTTTTTGACAATTAACTATTCTTTCCACTATGCTGCATGAACATGCCCTATACATAGCACAGGATGTAACTCCTTTTAATCTTCTTCTTTACCCTATCAAGAGAAGTTAGCTATGAAATCCAGATTCCTCTATCAACCTCTGCTTCTTCCAGGATAGTCTTCTGGCTAGAAATATGAAATATAAATAAATATATTAAGTAATACTTCTTACAAGTGTTTGTATGTAGACTGTGAAAAGCCCAAGAGCAAAAATCAAGGCCCAGATCTTAGACATTCTCCAAAAAGAACTATACCTTAGGGAATTGCAGCCACTAATTTAATCAGGAGTGGAGGAAGAGGAAAGTTTTCCTCAATTCCAATCTCCTCCCAATAACTCATTTTCCTCAAAAGAATTCTGCTTTAATGAAATGTTGTAAAATTAGGTATACACTTAATGTGCAATAAGAAAGTCTATTCTTCTGTAATTTTGACAAATGTTATATTTCAAGAGCCTATCTAAATAGTTAGTGAGTTCTAGCATTAAGATATTAATCAGACCTGATATTACTTTCTCCATCAGTATCTACCTCTGAACTTTATACCTATATTATCTCTGGATTCCAATTGGACGAAGGCCATGCTTCTTTTTTTTTCAAGGTAATATTTAGCTAGTCTGATAAACTACTAAGTGCCTATGTACTAAGAAGTGAAACTGTATTAATATGCTACCCCTCCTAGATAACATCTGTGAATTTTAACAGAAGTCTTATGGAGACAGTCCCTCAATCCAAAGGAGAATTGCAACAGTAGTAGTTTCAGGACTTGTAAGAAAGCTATTTGATTGGGCTTCACAGGATCCCTTATCACATATTCAATTATTTAGATCTCCTAGTAATGGATGCCTCTATGGCACCATGAAGAAACCAAATACAGTATTTGAGAGGTTCAAGGATTTGCCAACAGACAAATAAATAACTGTCAGGCGTCAGGTGGCAATTGAGGTCTTTTCTCATTCCTAGATTAAAACTAACTCCAATGTATCACATTCTCTCTCTTTAGGAAGCAGTTCATCTAATTCCAGGTTTTTCAGCATTTAGTACTATTTCCCTTAGTAAACAACAAACTAATTTTGAACGCATTATTCCTCTTTGTATCCCCACTTTATCTAGTACAGAGTCTCAGGCATAGTAGTTGCTAAATATTGTTGTTCTTCCTTCCTTCTGCAAAAGGACCAATAACATTTGAATGATATTTTGACTTGCCAGAGAATTGGATTTAAGTGAAGCAAAGCTACACAAAGTCATCAGACTCACAAACTTTTGTAGAGACATAGAAGTCCATTGGCAAAACAAAAGTCAAGAAGACTAAATGTGCAAAAAAAAATGGTTGCAGTGGTCCTTTTTGTGGTGGCAAAGAACTGGAAACTGAGTAGATGCCCTTCAGTTGGGAATGACTAAATAAATTATGGTACATGAATGCAATGGAATATTATTGTTCTATACAAAATAATGTATATACAAAATAATGAGCCACCTGATTTTAGAAAAGCCTGGAAAGATTTACACAAACTGGTACTAAATAAGGTGACTAGAATCAAGAGAATATTGTACACAGCAACAAGATTATGTGATGATCAACTGTGATGGATTTGACTCTGTGATTCAAGACAATTCTGATTGATAGATTTGCAATGGAAAGTATCATTCACATTCAGAGAGAAAACTATGAAGACTGAACATGAATCACAGCATAGTATTTTTACCTTTTCTGTTATTATTTGTTTGCTTGATTTTTTTTTTCATTTCCCCTCTTTTGATCAGATTTTTCTTGTACTGCATGATAAATGTGGAAATATGTTTACTGGAATTGCACATGTTTAACGTATATTGGATTAATTGCTGTCCAGGAGAGGGATGAGGTGAGGAGAGGATAAAAATTTGGAACACATGATTTTTCAAAGAGAATTTTAAAAACTATTTTTCTATATATTTTGAAAAATAAAAAGCTATTATCATTTTTAAAAGTCAAAAGGATTGTTGATGTCTTAAGATAAAGTAGGCCATGGCCTTTGTAATTAAGAATTTTTTAGGTCTCATTTTGTCTGTCCATTCAGTAACTAAGGATGAGTAGGGATGGAGAAAAAAGATGGCCACTTTTTCCATCATGAAGGAATAATCAATGTGACTGGGGAAGATCCTCAAAGTTCCTGGCCAGAAAAGAAAGCATTTGCTATTTACATTCATGCTAAGCATGAAAACCTAAACAATGACTTGCACAGTGTATATCAAATGAATGAATGGTGTTGCCAGCACAAAACCTAGCACAATAAATGCTTATTGATTTACTGATCAATATATAACTAATATAATCTCCACTTTCTGTCTAACTCACCATATTTGCATCATCTTTCAATATTCAGCTCAAATCTCTATTCCCAAAGAAGCATTTTTTGACCAGCTCAGTTTTCATTTATTATTATCTTCTCTAAAATGAATATATGGAATGACTTTCATTGCTTGTTATTTTTCCTTTAAAAAAAATCCAAGATTTTCTCAGTCCTTCTTAATCTTAGATTATGTCCAGTTTATCTTCCATTTGTACATAGTTGTTGAAGATAGTTGTTATGATGCTAACTTAATAAGTTCCATGAGAGCTAGGTCTGTTTTTTGTTTATTTTTGCCTTTTTTACTTTATTTTTCCTGTTTATATATTCAGTGCCAGGCGCATTGTAAGTGCTTGATAAACATCTGATTATTATTATCACAATTAGATAAATTTCCCAGATTAAAAATCCTCAGGATGAAGACATCAGATTATATTATATCACCCATAAGCATCATTAAATGAAGCTTGACAGTGTAGGGAAAAACTGTCTCTAGATTCAGAAATACCTGCCTCAGATCTTGTCTCTAAAATATGTTGATTATATAACAGTGAATAAGTCATTCATTTCAATCCAATTTCACACACACAAACACACAACCCACACACACAACACACACACACACAAATTATTAAACTCCTACTTTATGTAGACATTCTATTAAGTTCTTGGGGAAAAAAAATAGTACCATTGTGCCCTTAGGAAATTTAAATTTACTTTGCTGGAGAGACAATATATACATATATAATTAAACAGGCCACATATACATGGTAATTTACAGACCTCTGAGGGAAACTATATCTGAGTCAAATTATAGGGCAGTTAATTATCATAGCCTTCACAATAGCAATGATAGTGTTGATTTAACTTTCAACCCTTAAGAAAGAATGAGAAAGAAGTAAAGAAATATGTACCTGGAAGTAGGAAGGTAGATGTTGTGTATCCCATCCTTCAGAATATTCAAGGTAGTGATCCATAAAATTCTTGTTTCCAAAACTCATAAAAAAATTACTCTGTCCCAGATCTCACTCCAGAATTATTTTTTGTCACTGGAGAAACAAGCTAGATAAATTTAGATATACTTATCACCATGTTGACCACAGTAATGATTTTATTTTTTTATTACATACTTTCAAAGATAATAGGACATATTAAAGAAATATTAATACCAATGAAATAATGAATTCTTTAAATATTAAAATATCTATCCATTAGAAGATAATCAAAAGTTTAAGATTCCTAGAATAATGTCACCTGATTAGGTAAAAATATCTTATTTCTTCATATGTTCTTTCAGACTAGTTCATGCTTAATAAATGTTTACTGAATTATACTCTTCTTTAAAGTAAGGGCAAAGTCTCACATCCTTTGATTTTCCAAACATCTAGTATAGCTCTGTTTATAAAGATATTTGACACATGTTTGTTGAATGAGCCAATGAATGAGTATATGGAATGACCACATGTGCTGGTTTATTCCTTCCTATATTATTTTTACATGGTATCATAGAGACATTAGCTGAGATTCAACATGAAGTATTAAATTTTGGCTGTGGAAAGCAGAATTTGTTAAATGATTTCTTGCACTGAGAATTGTCCAGATGAAATGAAGATGATGGTGACAGGGAGAGAAATTACCTCAATGATGTCTAAAATTGATTTTACAACTATTGCTATCATATTTGTTGCCATTTTTATTGAAAGCAATATATTTTCCTCAGAACCGACAGTACTTGCATATGCATTATTGCTGAATTGTAGAAAAATGACTAGAATCATTTAAGGATGGCCCTTGATAGAACTATGAAGGAGGTGAAATGTGATTCTGGCATGCTCCTGGCTCCTTCATATGCCCCTGTCTCTCCTTTAAGTGATATTCCCCTGCCCATCACTCAGGGAGCTAATGTGGCCTTCTGGCTACCCAGAAGATCCCTTCCCTTACAAGTTTTAGTCATCATCCTCATAAGCTTGAGCTTACCTCTTGATTTGGGCTTCTTTGCTACTCAAAATTTCAAGTCCTTTGACATATCTGTTTTTGCCTTTTGGTAGCTGTTCTCAGGTAATTCTTTTACTACTTACTTTACCCATATATAAAAAAGCATATCCTTTAAAAATTCACATGGTGAAGGGCACCAACATTGTGATTAGGTTATTTATCCCTTTAAATTACTCTAGTTATCATGATAACAATAAAGTATCATAGAAAAGTAACAATCAGCTGAAATAAAGTATCAAACAGCCAACTAATCAGTATTTATTGAGTACTGGAGTTGTCACTAGAGATACAAATATGATAATGAAATAACACTTACTTTCAGGAAGCTTAAATTCTAATTGGAAAGGAAGCAAGCAGAAAGAATTTAAATATAAATAGAAAATCTATAACTACTGTAGTTGTCACCAGAGATACAAATACAATAATGAAATAACACTTACTTTCAGGAAACTTAAATTCTAATAGGAAAGTAAGCAAACATAAAGAACTTAAATATAAATAGAAAATCTACAAAAAGTACAAAGTGTGTCCCCAAAGGTTTACCAACAATTTATTCTATTAATTTAATAATTTAATAGCTTAAAATTACATTGAGACTTTTGAAAAACCTTGCAGTTAGAACAACAAGGGAGTATGAGGAGGCAGCTAATAGTTGGGGGATAAGGAAAGACTTCATGCAGACAATGGCTGCTCAAGGTAAAAAGAAAAAAAAAAGAACTCTAGGGCAGTTTTAAGAAGGGATTGCATTGTAAATTTAGGAGTAGTGAGGGGTAGGTATTCAGTGTAGAAATATAAAGGGAGATAGGAGATGTAGTGTTATATGAAAAAAAAAAAAACAGACAATACAATTTGCTTCACAAAAAATGGTTGTGGGTGTGGGTATAAGGGTGAGGGGACAGGCTGGGGATTTTATAATATCTAGCTTTGGACAATAAGGTTGGGTCCAGATTGTGTATGGATTTAAACCCTAAAAGATGAGTTTGTTTTTTATTCTATAGTCTATAGGAAGCTTTTGAAGTGGATTGAGTAATCATATGATTGGATCTGTGCTTAAGGACAATGACCTTGTAGCAGTATAAGGAATAGATTGGCCTAGTGATCAACTTGAAGAAGAGAAATAAATTAGAAGGTAAAGAAGGGTAAGGAGTCTAGGCTGATGTTGAGATTACAAACTTGAAATTAATGGTAGTTAAGTCACAAGATTATGAATTAGAAGGCCTGAGTTTTAGTCAGAATGATGCTAATTTTCTGGTAAATATAAAGTTAAATACTTGACCTAACTAGGCCTCTCTTCTGCAAAATAAAGGATTTACAATATACATCTTTTTATAATAGAATAATTGAAGACTTGTTAGTTTATTAAGAACATCATTTCATTATAAGGATGACCACATTTGTATATATGCATATATGTATTTTCCAATGGCTTTGAAATTTAACAATGATGAAAAATTGTTCCCTCTGAAAATACGAATAATATTTCTATCATTGAAAGCACCCAAGGTTTATAGTAACTGTAAGGGCTATTAAGCCAGTACCTATATGAATCCAGAGAGTGAATTGTATAAGCATTTAGAATGTGCTGATGATAAAGAGATTCATAAAAGTTGTTATGCTGATTTTATGTTGATGGATGTTTGAATATAAGGTGAATTATTAACCAAAGGCAAGTGAAGCTAAGGTGTAAGTGTTATGATATATGTGTAATTGAAAGTGATTTCTCCTAGGCAAGATGGAGAGCAGAGGTGAAAGTGAAACAATGAGTGAGTTCAAACAAAGATACTAATATAGAGAAATCCATTTACAGCAGCCTTTTGTATGAAGGTAAGCTTCACAAAAAGCCAAGGGATTAAACAGTTACAAAAGTATATCTTGATTTTAAATGTACACATGGCTTTAAACTCTTCTATGTGTATTTTAGTAGGCTATTCTTCCCACTTTTTTATTTCCATTTATATAATCCCTCTCTTTCCTTATCCTTTTGTATTTTTTCAACTCACTCATTTCTTTGTCCCTTTCTGCTTTTCCTTAAGGCATTTTCTATTACTAGCACTGATAGGCAAATGACTCTTTGCATCAGTTTCCTGCTCAGAGTAAAGAATATAAAGCCTTGAATGAATAGTAATGCAGCTTCATTGTATATTGGCCACTTATGGTCAAAGAATCTGCAAATCGAAAGGCACCTCAGAGGCTTCCTAATCCATCATGATGTCATGCTTTTCATGACATCACTAATAAATGATCTTCCAATTTTTGCTTTAAAAATTTCAGTGAGGAGTAACATGTTGCCTTCCAAAGCAACCCAATCAGTTCTGGTCCAATGTGTATTTAATGAGCAACTATTATGTGCAAGAAGAATCTATTCTAGGTTCTAAAGATATAACAACAAACCACATCAGATACTACAGCAACACAGCAGCTAGGTTTCTACTGGGAGGATAAAACATGTAAACATATATTTATGTTTATTTTGAGTACAGAATAAAGAGAGTAATAAAAGCAGGGGGTAAAGAAAGGATTCTGTAAATAGACATGAATAAAACCTTGAAGGAAGTTAGAGACTTTAAGTGACAGGTGAAGTAAGAGGATGTATCAGTCTTAGAAAAGGACAGAGGCAGGGTATTAAGCCATCCCACTAGGACTTACTTTCCTTTTAACTTTTACAAAATCCTAATTGAACTGAAAAAGGAAGAGAAAAGCACATGGGGAAAAGTCTCAGATTCCCTTTTTCCATCCTAATTTTTGTTTTTTCTTTTGTTGTTTTGTTTTTCATCACCTTGCTTCTCTAATGTCAAACTGAAGACATTTTTGGTTGCTTGAAAGATTTCTTTTTTTTTTTTTTAATAATAACTTTTTATTGACAGAACCCATGCCAGGGTAATTTTTTACAATATTATCCTTTGCACTCACTTCTGTTCCGATTTTTCCCCTTTCTCCCTCCACCCTCTCCCCTAGATGGCAAGCAATCCTATATATGTTAAATATGTCGCAGTATATCCTAGATACAATATATGTTTGCCGAACCAAACAGATCTCTTGTTACACAGGGAGAATTGGATTCAGAAGGTAGAAATAACCCAGGAAGAAAAACAAAAATGCAAACAGTTTGCATTCATTTCCCAGTGTTCTTTCTTTGAGTGTAGCTGCTTCTGTCCATGATTGATCAATTGAAACTGAGTTAGGTCTCTTTGTCAAAGAAATCCGCTTCCATCAGAATATATCTTCATACAGTATCGTTGATGAAGTAGATAATGATCTCCTGGTTCTTCTCATTTCATTTAGCATCAGTTCATGTAAGTCTCTCGAAGCCTCTCTGTATTCATCCTGCTGGTCATTTCTTACAGAACAATAATATTCCATAACATTCATATACCACAATTTACCCAAACATTCATCAATTGATGGGCATCCATTCATTTTCCAGTCTCTAGCCATTACAAACAGGGCCACCACAAACATTTTGGTACTTACAGGTCCCTTTCCCTTCTTTAGTATCTCTTTGGGATATAAGCCCAGTAGTAGCACTGTTAGATCAAAGGGTATGCACAGTTTGATAACTTTTGGGGCATAATTCCAGATTGCTCTTCAGAATGGTTGGATTCGTTCACAACTCCACCAACAATGCACCAGTGTCCTAGTTTTCCCACATCCCCTCCAACATTCATCATTATTTTTTCCTGTCATCTTAGCCAATCTGATAGGTGTGTATCTCAGAGTTGTCTTAATTTGTATTTCTCTGATCAATAGTGATTTGGAACACTCTTTCATATGAGTGGAAATAGTTTCAATTTCATCATCTGAAAAGTGTCTGTTCATATCCTTTGACCATTTATCAATTGGAGAATGGCTTGATTTCTTATAAATTAGAATCAATTCTCTATATATTTTGGAAATGAGGCCTTTATCAGAACCTTTAACTGTGAAGATTTCTTTAAAGTGAGAGGAAATCAATAATACTGCTTTTGAAGGTGCACAAATTTCAAGTGAGAATTTATTTCTAGTTATAATTTACATATTTTTATTTCTTTTTTTTTATTTTTAAAACATATACATGGATAATTTATCAACATTTACCTTTGCAAAATCTTGTGTTCCAAATTTTCTCCTCCTTTCTCCCATTCCCTCACCTAGATGGCAAATAATCCAATATATGTCAAACATGTTAAAATATATGTTAACTCCAATATATGTATACATATTTATACAATTATCTTGATGCACAAGAAAAATAACTTCAGAAAGGAAAAAAATGAGAAATAAAACAAAATGTAAGAGAGCAACAACAAAAAGAGTGAAAATGCGATACATGATATTTCTTAGGGGAAAAACAGCAAACTAAATCATGATCCATAAGAATATCTTGTTTATCTTCTCAAAGTAGCTAGTTCAATGTTTTCTGTAATGTCCAGGCTAGCTCTCTGGTAGACATTGGGATCAGCCTGAGTCCTTAGTCTTAGTAAAGAAGTGAAGGAGGCAGGAAAGCTACCACATAGCTGGTCAAAGATGATCTCGCATCTGAAGTCTAGAACCTGAAGTCTTTGTGTCTGTGGCTGAGAGCTGTGGCTGAGAGAGCATTCCCAGTTGTCCTAGCCCTTAAATACTTTAGTATGATTACATCACTGTACCACATTGAGCAATCCTTAGAACATTACATTATTACATCACATTAAGTACCACACTAAGTATGTGATTAGCTAGAGAATCATTATCTCATCAATCATACTGAGTCTTAAGTATATCTTTTCCAAGTTCTGTGAATAACAGATATTTAAAGAATGTTTATGAAGTTGAATTTGTTGAAGTTACATGTTTGTTTCTTTGTGAATACAGGCACTTATTGTTTTTTTTTTTCCAATATAAACATATTTTACATGATCAGTTCTTTATTTCTTTGCCAGCTTACATATCCTTCAATCCCAAATAATTCTAGACTGGTGACACACCTATGATGTTACAATACTTGCATTTTTTGGTAATAAGGGGGATGGGTAGAGGCCAGATATAGACCTTAGAAATGTTAAGAAATTATTGAGGGACAGATATGAAGCTAGGAAAGCATCTCTATATTTTCTATAGTTTCACAAGAAGTAGAAATGTCATCTGTAGTTCTTTACATTAAGAAAGTGACAAAATCATCCCAGCAAAGCAAAGCAGCAGGGAATGATTTAACATAAACAAGCCATCAGTTTGATTTGATTAGGGAGATAAAGATATGTTCCAAACTGAGCAACATTCAAAATCTCAGCTGAGTCTTTACTAATCAACTCAGCAACATCTTGTCCTTAAATAGCTTTATTTTAAGAATTTAATAGTCACTTGGGGTAAAATTACACAAGCAAGAGCAGAATCAAAGAATAATGAGTCAGATTCAGAAGGGTCAGCAAATGACTCCAAAAATGAGTTAAGGCTTGATATAGATAATGACAATACTACCAACAACCTGAAGGGGGGGATGGGGGGACAGGCAGAGGAAAGGAAGGGAACAGAAAGGAACAGATGAAAATGGAAAGAAATGAAAGGTGTGAGACATTAGGCAAGTAACTTAATAATCTTCTGAGTCTAGATTCATTATCAGTAAGATTAAAGGATAGGGAAGCAATATATATTCAGCAATATATCTCTGGAAACACAATCAAGTTTTTGTTTTTGTTTTTTTTTTTTGTTTTTTTACTCTAAATTACTCTAAATGAGTAATTTCAACTTCACTATCCCAACACCTAACTCAACTAGAAAAAGAACTGAATATGTTGTGAGTTTGTGGGGCTTTTTTTGGTACAATCAAAACTCTGCATCTACCCCTTTAAAAAGATAGAACCATGGATTAATTAATAAATGCTTGTGATTTGAAATGGGTAATGAGTTTTTGAATAGAACTCATTTATGTCAAAGATAGAACATCTTCTGAACTTTGTTGGTAGACTATCTCATCCAATGCCATTATTTTCAAATTTGATGGAACTGTGGCCCTACAATTAATTGATCTTAGATATTAGGCTGTGTTCTGCATCAGAGGAAAAACTCATAAAGGTTATGGTCACTATATACCATACTTCAATGAGAAAGGTATGGAATTGCCCTGAATGTCTTTGGACATTGTCCCACATCGCTGGAACCTGCACAAAATATGCTGAATGAAGAGGAATAATTTTTTTTTAAGTAACAATGTAATAATCATCATATTCCTGCATATTTTAATTGGTTAGCATAATAAGCAATCAAAGTAACAGTTTCAAAGAAAATTGGAAAGATTTGTCAGAATTTACATATAGTGACAACAGATCCAGGAAAATAATAATAATAATGATAATAACGACACTATAAAGAAGTACTATAAAGAAGTACAACTTTGAAAGACTTGAGGTTTCTGATTATGGCGATGATAAACCAGAATTCCTATACATTTAAAATGAAACATGCTTTCCATTTCCTGACAAAGATATATTGGAGGCAAAATGCAGAGCAAGACATAGTCAATGAAGGAATAAATATGTTTTTGTTTGAATATCTATATATGCTGTAGTTATATGAGGTGAAAGGATGGTAAAAAGTGTGCTAGGTAAACTAGTACGTCTGGTTTTAGAATATGCCAGGAAAATAGAGTCACTGGAATGAAGATACAAAAATAGTTTATTAAAGTTTCAGGGAAAATTATAGAGGTAGGAATGACTGTGCAGTCCAGTCCTGCAGTAGTGTGTGTGTATGTGTATTCACTCACACACACACACACACACACACACACACACACACACACACACACACACTTAGAGTAGCAATAATGATGAAGAGTAGAAGGAGTGGAATTCTTCAGGAGGATAGGGAATATTCATCCAGTCTAAGTCACAAGGAAGTTCTTCCCAAGGATTATTAATATACAGCCATCTTTGGATGGAGAATAGTTCTGAGTTTTTGGAGCTTTGACATTTTATTTTCTCACTGGTGTTTAACAAAAAAGGGATAGCCCCAAAGTTCTTGTCAGTGCATTTTTTTGAATGATGTCTGTGTTCTTGCTGGTAAAACACTTTCAACCAGTATGAAGGTCTAGATGATTATGCCCAATCATGCTGCTCACTCAGAAGGGAAATAGAATAAAAGCTTGTTAATTAATAAAGTAAAATAAACTAAACATTTGCATGAATAGACTGACAAAATGAAAAAAAAAGCTTTAAATCTGAAGAACAGGCTCCACTAACAACATACTTTTCATTGGGTTTATAGATGTTCTCCATGTGCTTCATCACAGCATGTTCTTGATAGATGATTATCATCATTAGACTGAATGTCTTTAGGATAGTTATGATAATAATCACTCAAGAAACCTTTATAACAAGTATTTGTAATTTAGAATTTGTGAACTTTTGAGACAGAGAGGAGAAATAGAGTCAGAAAAAGTCAGTGAGACAGAGACAAAGAAAGAGACAGAGAGATGCATTTCTAATATATATCGAGATCTGACTCAAATTTATAAAAATTCAAGTTATTCTCCAATTGATAAATGATCAAAGGATATGAATAGACAAATTTCAAATGAAGAAATTAAAAACATTTATAGTCATATGAAAAATGCTCTAAATCACTATTGATCACAGAAATGCAAATTAAAACAATTCTGAGGTACTATTCACACCTCTGAGATTTGCTAAAATGATAGGAAAAGATGATGAATGTTGGAAGGCATATGGGAAAACTGGATCACTAATACATTGTTGGTGGATTTGTGAACAAGTCTAATCATTCTGGAGAGCAATTTGGAATTATGCCCACAGGGCTATCAAGCTGTGCATACCCTTTGATCCAGCAGTGCCATTACTGAGTCTGTATCCCAAACAAAACATAAAAAAGAGAAAAGGATGCACATGTGTAAAAATGTTTGTAGGAGTCCTTTTTTGTAGTGGAAATTAACTGGAAACTAAGTGGATGCCCACCAGATGGAGAATGGCTGAACAAATTATGGTATATGAATGTTAGGGACTATTATTACTCTATAAGAAATGATCAAGGTATGATAGATCTTTGGAGAAAACTGAATGGAGACTGAAAGGAGTACACTTTTTCTCCTGGCAGTTCATGGAACTTATACAAAAAAATGACCATATATTAGAGCATAAAGACCTCGGAATTTACACATATACATGCAGACATATAATCATAAAGCCTGGAGATAATGTCAGAGCCTTTGTAACCCTTTTGTTTTACCCAGAAGGAAACTGAGAGGGAAGGAGAATGAAGTGATCTTGCCCAAGATCATACAAATAATTGTAGAAGAAGTGTGTCCTGAACTCTATTCTTTGCTTCCAGAGATAGTAGTCTTCCTAATTTATCATGTTTCCTCTTTGATTACACTTACGTTTTTCTGTACAACCATATGAATTTATAATTATTTTAATTCATGATTATTGTTATTTAGCAATTTTGTGAGGTTCTCTCCATAAGAAAACATTGTTGTCTTAATTTTGTTTTATATTCCCCTATCTTTGGAGACATTTTTGGTTCCACAGTTAAAGACAGCTAGTGGAATAATCATAGTAATTTATGTTAGAGCTAGGGTAATAGCTCTTCTGTTTCACTTAATAGCTATGTAACCTTAGGTGAGGCACAACTGCTTTTCTTTGTTTCCTCATCTGTAAAATGGGGAAAAGCTTACTTGTATTATCTGCCCTACAGGATAGTTGTAAAGAAAATATTCTGAAATATAAAGAATTACCTAAATGCTAATTATTTTATTGTCATCTTTGTATTGGGCTGTTTCCTAATTCCTAGTTGATTTATTGAGTGGGACAAGATCACTGTGAATTTTGTTTCTCGTATTTTTTTCTTTCTATTAATAAGCACATAGTTTTTCATCTTTCATGATAATTCACTAACTTGTTGATGCTGCTCATTCCCACAGATTCAAATGCCAGCTCTTTGAATATGAATACAATTTTTTTATTTCCAGAATTAGCTGCATATCTAAACTTCATTCTTAACTACCTTTGAAATACTCCTTTACTATGTCATAAGGAAACATATTATATCTAAATATTGCATTCTTCCATTGCCTAATACCATACTTGGCACACAGAAGATACTTAATAAAGATTGAAAGTAAGCTTAATAAAAAGTCATTACCAAAAAGAATAACCAGGTAGTACTTTATGGAGGACAGGGGATTTAACTCAAGACTGAAGTAAGAATTCAGAAAGTCATTCTTAGCAAAGGGAACAAAAGTATATATGAGAAAAATCATTGGGTCAGAAAGCTACAAAGTATGTATTTAAGACAGGAACTCATTCAGTTCAGATAGAATATAGAGTTGATAGAACATGGATGTACCCATGGAATGGAACAAGTTGAAATAAATATAGAAAGCTAAAATTATGGGGGTTTAAAAGAACTTGAAGGAAGCCTCGTCAAGAGAGCTTGAATTTTACTCAGTGAATAGTAGTGAATTACTGAAAAATCTAAGAATGGCACTACAGATCTAGATGCAACATGATTTTTGCAATATTGTGAAAGATAGATTGGATGAGGAAACAGTACGAAAGCATAATAAAAAACTATCATATTAACTAAGCAGATGGTAATGAAGACTATTAACTGAAGAGTTATTTTAGAAATAGAAGAGTAAGGATAAGTAAAACTAACAAAATAAAGTCAACAGGATCTGAGGAGTATTTGACTAAATGATTACTGATTAGAAACCTTAGAGAAAGCAGTTTCATTCAAGATTGGAAAGGGAATCAGAATCTATATTGCAAAGTTCAGAGAAGTAAAAGATTATTAAGGAAGGTAAAGATTTATAAATTTGAGGTGAGGCATAAAAAGTCACATAAAAGAGTGAGTCAAGGTATCTAGGATAATTGTAGAAAATTTATACATAATAGGAAATATCATAGGCAAATTCATATCACATTCATAAATAAAGGGAGAAATTCATAACCAAATGAGAGACGGAGAGAGACATTGGAAGTATGTTTGTTTTTTTTTATATCAAATTAAAAAAGGTTTTGAAAAAATAAGACCAATGAAGCCACACGTAAAATGAAAAAGAGGTGGTGGGGGGATACAGAAAGATTTTCTTTTCCTTGCAAAAGGTCTCATTTTTCAAATAGGAAACTTACATATCTATATCTATCTATCTATCTAGATGTAGGACAATAGGGATATTAATGCAATGTTGATGGAGTTGTGAACTGGTTCAACCATTTTGGAGTACAATTTGGAATATGACCAATGCTAACCTTTGGATTCAGTGATAGTGTTAATAGATCTTTTTAATAAAAAAATCAAAGAAAAGGGGGAAAAAGTTTGTTACAAAAATGTTTATAGTACCTCTTTTTCTGATAGCAAAAAACTGAAAACAGGATAGCCATCTCCATCAATTGGAGAATAGCGGAATAAATTATGGTATGTGACTGTAATGAAATACTACTCGATATAAGAAATAATGAAGGGGCTGTGTCCCCTCCCCCCTGCCAAAAAAAAAAAAAAAAAAACTCAAAACCTCAAAAGATTTCTTTAAACTGATGCAAAGTGAGGATCAGGATACACAGTAACAATAGTATTTTAAAAAGAAGACTGGGAAAGACTGCATTTTTCTGCTTAATAAAATGAAAGACTACAATTACGAAAAAATTCAAGATGAAAAATTCAGTTCATATTCAAAGATAACTGAGGAAATTTGAGTGCAAATTGAAGCATATTCTTTCACTTCGTTTTCCTTGATTTTTATGCAAAATGCAAATGTGAAAATTTGCTTTGCATGACTTCATATGTACAATGATCATCACATTTCTTGCCTTCTGAGTTGGTGAGGATGGGAGATAGAGGGAGGAAAATAATTTGGAACTGAAAATAAAAATAAATAATCTAAACAAAAAGTGGACTATGTAAAAAAATACAGAAAAGAAAAATAATAATGAAGAGGCAGGTAAAGGTAACACCCAAATATTAGGGATGAAAATAGAGCTGGGGATCAGAAGTCAGGCAAACTGGAATCTGGGAACAAACCAGTACTCTTAAGCCAAAATTTTCTTAACTTGTCTATCATATATAAATCATGACAACATAATAAACTAAATGAATCTATGCCATCATAGAATGTTACTTTATCTTGAAGACATCTTCTTGATTTACCGTCTGCCAGAAATTTAAATGACATATTTAACACTGACTTCTAGGACTATAAGTTTATAGAACTATGCTCAAAGTGGTTGTAACTTCGCTGTGGAATGCACTGGTTTATTTCATCCTTAATGTTATATTATGGCCTATTATTGCTTTTCTCTGCTCTTTAAAGATACATTGATTTTTCATCCAGTCATTCCACATAATCATTATGAAATTGTGAGTGTTCAAAATATTCATTAATTTTAACAAAATGGCTAACATTGTGTAATCAATGAGCCTAGTTCTTACTTTTTTATATTTTCAGTTTGTCTCTCCCTCCCTCCTTTCCTCCTTCTTCCCTTTCTCTCTCTTTTCCTCTCTTCCTATCCCTCTCCCTGTCCCTCCCCTCCCTTTCTCTCTCTTCTCTCTCTGTCTCTCTGTCTGTGCCTATCTTTCTATCTCTGTCTGTCTATCTCTGTCTCTATCTGTTTTTGTCTTGCTGTCTCTCTCTGAGTCTGTCTCTGTCTTTCATCTTTCTTTGTCTCTGCTTCTCTCTGTCTCTCTTTATCTCTGTCCCTGTCACTCTCTGTGTATGTTGGTCAGTCAGTCAGTCTGTCTTTGTCCAAACAATTATCCATTTTCAAAAACAAATCTACTTTTTTTTTGGAATATGGTAATGAATTTCTCTTTATAAGTTAGCAAAGCTGCTTTGGACTTGTAGAAGAAAAAGTAGAATAAATGTTCACCCTAGCAGTGGTATGCTATTTATTGGGATAAAACTAAAGGAGCTGAACATGATGGCTTCTAAAGCCTCTTGTAGCTCTAAACCTATGATTGTCTATAATCATCCTAGAAAATAAAATAGGAGATATATTTATCTCCAAATATATATATATATATATATGAATGGTGAAACTAATGAGTAAAGTTCTATTCAAGTTTTCCCTCAAGTTCATAATTTTTTTTCCAAAAATAGCACCATATGGACTAGAGGTAGTGATGATGTTGATAAATATCTGGTAAATAAGATATTTGGTAAATAAGACTTTTTTTTTCATCTGTGAAATGAGAGAATAGAATTAACAAATCATAGTTCATATTTATGACTTAGTCTATAAAGTTTCCTTCAAAATATTTCTGTTCCATTCTATGAGCATATTAAAAACAGTTTCCTATCCCTCATTGCAATTGGGAAATTATTGCTTTGTCCAAAATTCTATATTTTATCCATATTTTATTTTGCTTTCTTATATCTAGCCACCTCTTCTAAGACCACCTAAGTAAACTAAGTATCCTACCCATCTCCTTTCTTTTTTCCCCCCTTTCCAGTTCTGGACTTGAGAACCATTCTGAAATCACATCTGCCATTGTTCCTCATATGACAGAGTATGTCAGTTTACTCTTTGAGATTTTTTATTTTTTTCCGGCTCAAAGTATTCTTCTTAATCATAGATTGTAATGTGTGCTATTTCCCTCACTAGAATATTAGCTCTTTGAGGGCAGAGTTTGTTATTCTTTTATATTTGTATCATTGTGTCATAGCTCAGTGATTGACTCATGAATTTTTATTTCTATATCCCTTTTGTAAGCCTAAAATAATCCCCAACATATAATAGGCACTTAGTGTAATATACTTTTTGATTGATGATTAATTAAACTGGTATTTTTCACAACCCAATCTTTATAACCATGAAGTTATTATTTCCATTTTCCAGTTATATCGCCACTTTGAATATTTAATAGAAAAGTCTTTATATCAATTCTTTGTCATTATGTGGAGATAAACCTGATTTCTTGAAGTTTATACAAGATCAAATTTAAGTTCACAAAGTTGTTTTTTTTTTTCCCCAAACAGAAAGGCTTTATATCATCATAGGATTATATGTTTAGACATGGAAGGGATTTTAGAAATTTTGGATTGAATGTATCATTTAAGAAATGAAGAAACTGTGAAATCAAAAACTTCAATCTCTTGACCGATGTCTTACAAGTAGTAAAGGGCAGATATGGAACTTCAACTCAGGTCCACTAACTCAAAATCTAGCTTTCTTTGCATTATTTCCTATTCTTTCAGAAATAACATTCTGTGATAGATGAGAGCTGTTCAAGTATCATCCTAGCTTAGTATGGGGACTATCATTCTCAATAGATATTAAGGTTGGCCATTAAGTAAATAATTATTGTGCCATGGGAATAGGTAAGGAAACTGAGTTCCATAGAGATACAGGGACATGCCCAAGTTCTCATATGCTAATTAATAAACTTGAGATGTGAGAGTTGAACATTATTCTTCTCTGTCTTTACACACAAGTTTCAGCATTTCTTACAGCTCCTGGAAATTTATAAGAAAATATTACTTTGCCTATAAAGAAAAGGATTGCATGCTGAAAACAAATTTTCTCCTTTTTCCTTTTTTTCTGCAAACTGGACTCTCATAATCACATTAATTATATTTGTTAGTCTCTTTTGTTCCTACTTATTTGTTTTTTTTTTTTAATTTTCTATGTTCTCTGTAGCACCAGACACTCCAGTAAAGTATTTGAATATATAAAAAGAGAAAATATTCTAATAAACCCCTCTGGGGTTGGCAAGTATATTCCCACCGCAGTTGATTACCAAAGTATCTATGAATTAAGATAGCTATCTTATTGACCATTGCTTTCCACCTGATCAATTAAACTGAGAAGAAATCCCAGGATACAATTAAGAGCTGGGTAAAGAATTATATACTAATTTACTACTTCTCTCAGATTCTAGAATATAGGTTGTTTTTTAAGATAAAATACAGATGGCTTAGTATATGATGTATAGTCTTCCACAACCTGTTTCCTATATACCTTCCCTGTACTTCAGAATCCATTCCACCATTAACTTTCTTTTCCTGTCAAATTTGCCTGATAGCTATTCTCTGGATATCACTTATCACCCCAATTTCCCTTCATGGTTTTAAAAAAAGGACCTTCATTTCTGGCAAGCAATCCTGCCTCACTTCCACCTCTAAAACACAGCTCTTCTGTTACCATCTACACAAGGTTTTTCATGATCCCTCTCAATAATTAGTGAGTTCTTTTTGGAATCATTTTGCATTCTAGCTGAAAAATAGGACACAGACTAAAAGAAGAATAAACAGAAACATTCAAATTCAATAAGCCTGTAAATATAAATTATGAGAAGAACTAACTCCCTATTCAAAAAGAATGTCTGCGAAAATGAGAAAGCAATTTGAAAAAAAAGTAGGTTTAAACAAAACTTTATACTGGATGCCACAATAAGCTCAAAATGTGTATGCAACCTGAATAATAAAGGTCACATCATTAAAAAAAAAAAAAAAAGAATAGAATAGAACCATGTTAGATAACATATAATGTCCCTAAGGAGAAAGAGTTTATAAAAGAAAACATAGATAATTTTAATAACATGAAATTGATTTCTTTCTCTGGAATCAAAATCAACATAACTAAGATAAGAAGGGAAGCTATTGATTAGGAGAAAATCTTTTTTCTCAAATATCTATTATCAAGGACTGATACACGAGATACACAGACAAACAACATAAATATATACAATCATGGATTATTTTCCATTGGCCATATGGTCAAAGGATGTAAAGAAAGTTATCAGAAATAGAAATTCTAATAATTAACCACTTTATGAAAATCATTCCCGATTACTAATAGCAGAAATAAAAAATAAAAACAACCCTGAGGTTTTACCTTATATTGAGACAATTTCATTTTTCTTCAAAATTCATTTTATTTGAAAAAACAGAATGAACAAAAAGAAAAACAGAAAAGCAATACAAAGCAAAACAAAAGAGGACATTATCATGTGCTCAGCAAAACATCAGGAAGGATTCAAATATATAATGATAAATACCAATTTGAGAAAGTATATTATAAATATGCATATGCATACCCACATATATATATATACATATATATATATATACACACATATATATATGTTAGTGGAAGAAATTATACTCATGAATGTCCATCTTTTCTTTACATTCTTGTATACTGGTCTTTGTTTTCTGCTGCACACCTTATTTACTTTATTATCTTCCCTTGTTTCATCCCCATACCACTCCCAAGCAAGCTACAGTTAAGAAAAGATATATTTACATACACATATATAGATATATAGAGATATACATACACTTTCTATATATAGATATATACATACCCCACATACACATGTCTTTCCTATTCCTGTTGACTCTTGATTAAATTCTGCTCCATACCTTGGCTTATTATTACTTAACCTTTCCCCACTCAGAAATTCCTTCCTTGTCTTTTCCCCTCACCCTTTTCTTCCCCATTCACCTATTTCTCTACCTTTATTTCTTTATAGATTCTGGATGGTGCTATACCCTTTATGGTATATATATATAGTGTTGCCTATTGAACCCATTCCTGATGGTGAGTAGATTTTCAGAACTATGAGCCCTCTTTCCCTCTCTAATACCTCTGGGTCTATTCTTCCTCTGTACCTCATTTTTATAACATGATTACTATTTTTATCTTTACTCAGCCAATCTTTTGAGCTTACCCTATTGTTGATGTAAATCTTGAAAATAAAGTATACATTTCTCATACACACACACACACACACACACACACACACAAAACCAGAAACAATTTGTCCATGCTTAAACAGCTAGCCCATATTGAGTTTCTTTAAATTATTCTTTGATGTTGGCCTTTATATGTTAAATTTTCTGCTAAGTTCAGTTTCATTGATAGAACTTCCTAAAAATCTTCAATTTCATTAAATGTCTATTCTTCCTCATTGAAAATTAAAGATAATTTTGCTGAATATGATATTTTTGGCCACAGTACAAAAGGCCTAGCTCTTTAGATTGTCATTAGATACAATTCTAAGACCTGTAACCTTTTATTGTAGCTGCTGCTAAGTCTTATACAATTCTACAATTGTACAATACAATTTACAAATCTACAATACAATTGTAAGCTGATTTGAATTGTTTTTTTTTTCTTTTTTTTTCTTTTTTTGTTTCTTGCAAAATTTTCTTTCTGATCTGGGGCTTTCAAAATGTGGCAATAATATTAGTATATGATTTCCACAAAGTATCTCTTTGAGGTAGTAATTGATGGGATTTTTTTCCTAGTTCTACTTTTCTCTTATATTCTATCACTCCAGGGTAATTCTCTATGATTATTTCCTGCATTATTGCGTCAAGGTTCTCTTTTTGATCACAACTTTCTGGCAATCTAATTATTCTTATATTTTCTCTTTTTGATCTGTTCTCCTGATCTGTTGTTTTTCTAATGGAATGTTTCACATTCATTATATTTTCTCATTTCTTATAATATGTTTTGTTATATTTTGGTCTCTTTTAGCTTGACTGGCTTCTCCTTGTCCAAAGACTTGTTTTCACATTTGAGACTCTGTGCCTCCTTTTCTAATTGGTAAACTTTTTTCATAATCTTCTAGTTTTTCTTGAATGGTTCAAATGATTTTCTTTAGTTTTTCCTTGAAATCTCTCATTTGCTTTGTGAATACTTTTTTTGAGTTCGTCCATACATTCTCTCTGGGCAGGAAGACATTTCACATTGCTTTTTGGGATAGAAGCATTTTTAAAATGAAGAATACTCCTTTGAAGATGAATCTGGCTGTTCCCTGTTCCCGTAATACATTTCAATGGTAGTATTTTTTCTTCTTTGCCAGTTCATTTTTTAAAATAAGAAGTATTAGTGTAAGCACCTCTAATCTAGGATGGAGGGGATAGTGCCTAGTTTCCCTTCAGCTTTCCATTCTGACCAGGAATCACTAATCAAAAAACTCTGCTCTTCTGCAAGTGCCCACAGCCAGCAATGCTGGTTCCTTTTCACTTAGAGCTGAGTCTCCCTAACACAGGTTGGTCTGGCATTCCCAAAAAACCAAGGTTTACTCTGTTTTCCTGGTTTCAAACTCCTACTCTAACAAACAGTCCAGAAGATGAAAGTGTCAGTTGTTCCTGCTGAGGTTTCAGCCATACTCAGATAGCCCATGAGATCCTCACTTGATGTTTCTATAGAGATAAGCCCTAGGTATCTGCACTTCAGACAGATTGATCCCAGCTCAGGATATTTCTTCAGATCTTGTCAAGTTATATCAGAAGAACCCTGGTTCTGCCCCAAATCTCCTTGGTTTTTCACCACTCTGTGTTACCCCGACAAATTTGTTGTATTTGTGTAGAAAATTGGGAGAGGTTGAAATTTATCAATCTTCTCTCCCATATTCCCAGAATCCTCCTGAGATAATTTCCAAGGTTGATAAAATGTGGAAACAGTGTGTCAAAACTACACAAAGACAAGTACACTAAAGTAATATTTGTGAAATTGTGAATTCATTCAACCATTGTAGAAAGCAAATTGAAACTATATTAGGAAAATACTTAAAGCATACAAATCAGAGGCAGAGCCAAGATGGCAGAAAATAGACACATATTTACCTGAGCTCCTCTGAAATCAACAGCTGAACTGGTTTTGGAGTGACAGAACTCACAAATAGTTGGAGTACAATAAATTTTCAGAAGATGATATTTTGGAAAAACCTCAGTATCTGTTTCAATCTGGCAGGGGAAAAGCTGCAGAGCCCAGAGTGCAGCAAAGGAAGTCAGGGCAAGGAGGCAGAGTAGGGAACCAGAGTGTTGTGATGTCCATCATCAGGGAATCTAGTATGAGGCTTTTAGGCTGCAGTGTCCTGGTTGCAAGATGGTTTTCAGCAAATTTGCTGTGAGACACCCAAAAGCAAATACAAAAGGGAAATTTTGAGCCACTGAGTCCTGGAAGAATATGGGAGCTGGCTCCACCTACCAAACACCAGAAGTCAGTCAGCAACACCTGTCCCAGGACAAACTAAAGTGGCTGTTGCCCATTGCCTTAAGAGCAGATCTCAACCTTTAAAAAATGAGCAAAACAGCTAAAAGAACTCTGACTATAGACAGCCTTTATGTAGAAAGAGATTCTACATAAACCTTGAAGATTCTAAAGGCAAATCAGCTCCAGATGAAGCTACAAAGGGTGATCCCCATTTCACAAGGCTCTCTTGGAAGAATTCAAAAAAGATCTTTTTTTTTTTTTTTAGTAGCTTCTACTTTATTTTATTCTCTTTCTTTTCTTTTCTTTATTTTGTTTACAGGTATTTTTTTAATTATAACTTTGTGTTGACAGAACATATACCTAGGTAATTTTTACATTATTCCTTGCACTCACTTCTGTCTGACTTTTCCCTTCCCTCCCTCCATCTCTTCTCCTAGATAGAAAGCAGTCTTTTACGTGTTAAATATGTTACAGTATATCCTAGATACAATATATGTGTACAGAACCAAAGAGTTTTCTTGTTGCATGGGAAGAATTGGATTCACAAGGTAAAAATAACCTGGGAAGAAAAACAAAAATGCAAACAGTTCACACTCATTTCCCAGTGTTCCTTTTCTGGGTGTAGCTGCTTCTGTCCATCATTGATCAACTGGAACTGAGTTAGATCTTCTCCTTGTGGAAGATATCCACTTCCATCAGAATATATCCTCATACAGTATAATTGCTGAAGTATGTAATGATCTCCTGGTTCAGCTCATTTCACTTAACCTCAGTTCATGTAAGTCTCTCCAAGCCTCTCTGTATTCATCCTACTGGTCATTTCATACAGAACAATAATATGCCATAACATTCATATACCACAATTTATCCAACCATTCTCCAATTGATGGGCATTCATTCATTTTCCAATTTTCAGGGCTGCCACAAACATGTTGGCACAAACAGGTTCCTTTCCCTTCTTGAATATTTCTTTGGGATATAAGCCCAGTAATAATATTGCTGGATAAAAGTTTGATAACTTTTTGGGCATAATTCCAGATTGATTTCCAGAATGGTTGGATTCTTTCACAATTCTACCAACAATGCATCAGTGTCCCAGTTTTCCCACATCCCCTCCAACATTCATCATTATTTTTTCCTGTCATCTTAGCCAATATGACAGATGTATAGTAGTAGTTCAGAGTTGTCTTAATTTGCATTTCTCTCATCAATAGTGATTTGGAACACTTTCATATGAGTGCAAATAGTTTCAATTTCATCATCTGAAAATTATCTGTTCATATCTTTTGACCATTTATTAATTGAGAATGGCTTGATTTCTTATGCATTAGAGACAATTCTCTATATATTTTGGAAATGAGGCCTTTTTCAGAACTTCTAACTAAAAATGTTTCCCTAGTTTATTGCTTCCCTTCTAATTTTGTTTCATTAGTTTTGTTTGTACAAAGTCTTTTTAGTTTGATGTAATCAACATTTTCTATTTTGTGATCAATAATGCTCTCTAGTTCTTCTTTGGTCACAAATTCCTTCCTCCTCCACAAGTCTGAGAGGTAAACTATCCTATGTTCTTCTATTTATGATCTCGTTCTTTACAAGTAAATCATGGACCTATTTTTATCTTATCTTGGTATATGGTGTTAAGTGTGGGTCCATGCCTAATTTCTGCCATACTAACTTTCAGGTTTCCCAGCAGTTTTTCTCAAATAATGAATTCTTATCCCAAAAACTGGGGTCTTTGGGTTTGTCAAACACTAGAATATTAAAGTTATTGGCTGTTTTGTCCTTTGAACCTAACCTATTCCATTGATCAACTAGTCTATTTCTTAGCCAATACCAGATGGTTTTGGTAGCCACTGCTTTATAATATAGTTTTAAATCAGATACAGCTAAGCCACCTTCATTTGATTTTTTTTTCATTAGTTTCCTTGAAATTCTTGACCTTTTGTTCTTCCAGATAAATTTTGTTGTTATTTTTTCTAGGTCATCAAAACAGTTTCTTGGGAGTCTGATTGGCATGGCACTAAATAAATAGATTAGTTTAGGGCATATTGTCATCTTTATTATATTTGCTCAGCCTATCCAAGAGCACTTAATATTTTTCCAATTATTTAAATCTGACTTTATTTGTGTGGATAGTGTTTTGTAATTTTGCTCATATAATTCCTGACGTTCCTTTGGTAGATAGATTCCCAAATATTTTATGCTCGACAGTTATTTTGAATGGAATTTCTCTTTGTATCTCTTGCTGTTAGATTAAACTAATCTATATATTTAGTGCCATACCAATCAGACTCCCAAGAAACTATTTTGATGACCTAGAAAAAATAACAACAAAATTTATCTGGAAGAACAAAAGGTCAAGAATTTCAAGGAGACAAATGAAAAGAAAATCAATGAAGGTGGCTTAGCTGTACCTGATTTAAAACTATATTATAAAGCAGTGGTCACCAAAACCATTTGGTATTGGCTAAGAAATAGACTAGTTGATCAATGGAATATGTTAGATTCACAGAACAAAATAGTCAATAACTATAGCAATCTAGTGTTTGATAAACCCCAAGACCCTAACTTTTGGGATAAGAATTCAATATTTGACAAAAAACTGCTGGGAAAATTGGAAACTAGTATGGCAGAAACTAGGCATGGACCCACACTTAACACCGTATACCAAGATAAGGTCAAAATGGGTTCATGATCTAGGCATAAAGAATGAGATTGAAAATAAATTAGAAGAACATATAATAGTTTACCTCTCAGACCTGTGGAGGGGGAGGAAGGAATTTGTGACCAAAGAAGAACAGAATCATTATTGATCACAAAATAGAAAATTTTGACTATATCAAGTTAAAAAGTTTTTGTACAAACAAAACTAATGCAGACAAGATTAGAAAGGAAGCAATAAACTAGAAAAAAAAACATGTTTACATTCAAAGGTTCTGATAAAGACCTCATTTCCAAAATATATAGAGAATTGACTCAAATTTATAAGAAATCAAGCCATTCTCAACTGGTAAATGGTCAAAGGATATAAACAGGCAATTTCAGATGATGAAATTAAAACTATTTTTACTCATATGAAAGGGTGGTCCAAGTCACTATTGATCAGAGAAATGCAAATGAAGACAACTCTGAGATACCACTACATACCTGTCAACACAAAATAGATAATTTTGATTATATTCAGTTAAATAGTTTTTATACAAACAACTAATGCAGACAAGATTAGAAGGGAAGGAAGAAACCTAGAAAACTGTAGTGTCTCTTAACACTACCCTAACCTTGTAGCTCCTCTTTGAGCTACTCTTAATGCCTGTCCATCAATGGCATGGCTAGGCTACCCTTACCTGTCTTCAGGCACCAACCCAGATAACATAGAAACAGACTACCAGGAGATAGGGGTGAAGCAAGTACTTTATTCTTAGCACATATTTATACCCCCCTGAAGATTGGGGGAAAGGGAGGTCCTCTAGGAACCTGTCATAATGGGATTGACCTGAGAAGGGGGGGGGGGGAGGCATGCTAGGCTTTGAGAGCACTAAGGAGGGAGAAATGGTACCTGGATTCAGAACTCTTGGGGCTATGCCTCACGTAGGACTTGCTTGCATCTTGGTATCTCTCATCTCTTAGGTCCTCCCACATGCCTTGAACTTCATTCCTTGCTTCTAGAGGCTTTTTTAACCCTTATGGAAAACATTTTTTTTAACATTACAGGTTTCTGATAAAGGCCTCTCAAATTTATAAGAATTCAAGTCAATTTACAATTGATAAATGGTTAAAGAATGAAGAAATTGAAACCATTTCTAGTCATATGAAAAGATGCTCCAAATCACTATTGATTAGAGAAATGCAAATTAAGACAACTTTAAGGTACCACTATATACCTCTCAGATTGGCTAAAATGGCAGGAAAAAATAATAATGACTTTTGGAGGGGAATTCTAGGACACTAATTCCTTGTTGGTGGAACTGTGAACAGATTCAGTCATTCTGGAGAGAAATTTGGAACTATGCCCAAAGGACTATCAAACTGTGCATACCCTTTAATCCAGCAGTGTTTCTATTATGCTCCTAAAGAGATCTTAAAGGAGGGAAAGGAACCCACGTGTACACAAATGTTTTTGGTAGCCCTTTTTGAAGTGACAAAAAACTGGAAACTGAGTAGATGCCCATCAGTTGGAGACTGGCTGAACAAGTTAAGGCTTATGAATGTTATGGAATATTATTTTTCTGGAAACACTTATATGAACTGATGCTAAGTTGTGGTGTTCTTCTTTTCTATAATATATAATGGTTCTCTGTGAGAGCAGGTTTCTCAGGGGAGGTTCTCTGGAGGCACCCTTAGTTTCAGTTCCAAGTAATAATCACTTCAAATACAGTCAGCTGATAAAATCCAAACATTTATTTTCTCCTTTCAAGTCTTATCTCTTTCCTTGGGCCTGGTTAGCTTTCTTAGAGGCCTCACTCTGAATCTTGGTTCTGCCCGACTGCAGATTCACTTCTCAATCTCCTGAACTGAACTCTCACTCTATCAATCTTCTGAAGTGACTTCTGGCTCTAGCTCAACTCCAACTCGTGGCTTCTTCTGAACTGACTCACTTCACTAACTCAGCTCCTTTTTATTCTCTTTTAGAGGTGTGAACTCAAAGATTGACTCCTCCTCCGAGAGTGGGATTATAGGAGGTATGAATTCACAAAGTTAAAAAGTCAACTGTGTTATTTCCCATACTTGTGAACTCCAATGTGTGAGCCAATATGTGAATTCTCAAAGGTGTAAACTCAAGCATTGTTTCTGCCAATTCCAGTGAGTTATCACCTTGTAAGGATTTGCTCTAATGTGTGAACCAATAAGCATTGTATCAATTCCACTGAGTTATCATTAGGATTCTAACACTAAGTGAAGTTATCAGAACCAGCAGATAATTCTACAGAGCAACAACAAGATTATACAATGATCAATTCTGATGGATGAGGCTCTTTTTAACAATGAGATGATTCCATTGATCTTGTGATGGAAAGAGGCATCTACACCTGAGAGATGATTATAGGAACTGAGTATGGATCACAGCATAGCATGTCCATTCTTTTTGTTGTTTTTTGCTTGCATTTTATTTTCTTTCTCATTTTTTTTTCCTTTTTGATCTGATTTTTCTTGTGCAACAAGATAATTGTATAAATATATATGTATATATTAGATTCAACATATATTTTTACCATGTTTAACACATATTAGATTACTTGCCATCTAGGGAAGAGAGTGGGGGACAGGAGGGAAAATTGGAACACAAGGTTTTGCAAAATTTGCACATTTGTAATTTGAAAAATTATCCATGCATGTTTTCAAAATAAAAACCTTTAAAAAAATATACAAACCTTTTTACCCATAGACATTATTCCTGAACATGCCCCAAGAAGACCAAAGAAAGAAAACAATATTTCAAGTACAATCGAAGTATTAACTACTTAGAGAAAAGTATTTTCAAATCAAGTAGATAATAACTAAAGAAGTCCATGAAATGGAAAATTACTGTATCATCAGAACAATGAATATGAAAAATCCAGAACATCATGGAATTATTTTATAAACTGATGTAAAGAAACTAAGCATAAAGAGGAAAATATTCTAAAGATAATTTAAGTAGTGTAACAGAAAGCATTATAAAGAATGAAACTGAATAATTTGTATTATAAGCAATTAAGATTTAGGACTCAGCTTGAGGAAAATATAAAAAAGTATTCTTTCCTTCTTCCTTTGCCAAAGAATGAAACTATTGAAATGGAGTATGAAATATATTATGTGTCAATTGATATTTTAGTTAATTTTGTTAAATTCCTTTTTGTTTTCTTTCTTTTTTGAATTTATAAGTGATGTGTGATTAGAGGAAGCTAGGGGGATTTATTTGTAAATGAAGGTTATATAAAAAACAGAAGATAGTAATAAAATTATTTGGAGGTTAAAAGATATTTATTACTTTTTATATTCTTTGTGTTTACACACACACACACACACACACACACACACACACACACATATGTCCTCCTATAATAGCTCTAAGATGCCTCAGAACTACCTGAGGACAAACAAAGTTTATTTTTTGGCTTTGTGTCTTACAAACTAATACACTTCCTTCCTTATGATAAGTCTTTATTAATGTCTATTGATTTGAATTGAATCAATATTCAAAAAAGAGAGGTCTGGATTGGTAAGAGAAATTTCATCACAGAACTAAAAATTAAAGAATAATTAAGATTTAAATAAACAGATGAGATGTGGCTTCTTTTGTCGTTTTTTTTTTGTTTGTTTTTGTTTTTGGTTTTTTTTTTTGTTTTTTTTTTTTGTTCGTTTAGCCATAGCATGGTGGAAACATAGGAACAAAGGCACACAAATAACAATAAGCATGACAAATGCAGGGACCGCTGAGAAGAGCAGCTTAGTTCAAAGAGAGAATGTATTTTGTGAAGATGAGGAGAATAATGCTGGATAGACAGAATAGGGTAAAAGGGCTCTCCAACAGAGTAGCCAGTGTCCATAATTTTAATTGTGAGGGGGAAAACATGCTGGTGTAACAAAGTCTCTTGTAAAATGATTTCTTTTTTTTTTTTCACTGCCCCCTACAAAATGATTTCTTACAAATATATCTGGCTATGATTCAAAAGTAATTTAAGTTTGCTTTCCTATCATATTGAATTCAAAAAGATGTGATGTTGGTTTGTTTTAAACAGTCGGCAAGAACAGAAACCTGGCAGTTGACTGCTAAGTGCATGACAAGGAGACAAGATTTATGTCACCTGAAATAAGAACTTATATAGAAGAAACAAAGCATAAGATCAATTGCAGAATGATGACTCAGCTCTTCCTCTCCTTGGCTACTTGGTGGAAAATCACTTAGTTTGAGAACAACAGGGTCAATGCTAAAGTTTCAGGAAGGACTAGAAATCTATATGTGGGATTTGTAAGTGAAACTTTTTAGTAAGAGAACTGAATAATCATGTAAGTTTTGTTTTGTTTTGTTTTGTTTTGTTTTGTATTTTCATTAATATTTCTCACCCTTTTTTGAAATAGAGGCCATGATTGTGATTCTTTTCTCTCATTTAGAAATCTTTCCAATTGTTTTCCAGGACATGCAGCTATATTTTTAAATAGCTAACATCACAGAAGTAAGTGACTGTTGGCAAATTTAAAAATATAATCAGCTACAGTCTTAACATGATGATGTCAGAACACTGAGCTTAAAACTGATATCACAGTTCTCCTGAAGTAGTACACATAACTTATATAACTATAAAAGTTCAATGAAATTAAAACTGATGCTTTAAACTGTGTGTCCTGTATAGACCCTGGATGCAAATTAAAACTGAAAAGAAATACAGGGGAAAAACAATATAAGCCTTGGACAAAAAAAAAAATGCATTGGACAATAGTAAGATGGTATTATTATAGAGCTTTCACGATATAATTAACTTATGTACAGGATTTTTTTTTATGAGTTTTCTCTAACTTAAAACATTGAGAGTAGAAAGAGGTCTTAGTGTTAATTTACAGCTTCCTCATTTAGCAAATGAAACTGAGGCCCCCAAAGGGAAAAAAAATGAATTCCCTTAGGACACAGAGGAAATAGAAGAACAAGTATTTAAAACCAGGTCTCCTAAATTCAATTGAAATATATTCAATAAATATTTATTTAGTACTATTCTCTAAAATATGAGAAATCTTTCATTCCACTTTTCCTAATGTTTGTTATTGCTTCCTCATATTTTTTTTTCTTTTCTCTTTCACATTCAAAATTCTCTCTCCACCTTTGTGTTTCTTCCTGGTTGATTTTTAGTTGAAGTCTGAGAAAGGAGACTGAAAGCCAATATCTTCTGGGATACATTTGTAAAAATCAAACCAAGCCCAGACATGCTGCCAGATTCTGTGGGAGTGATTTTTAGCTTCTGACAGTAAATTCTAAATAGAATAAATGTCAAAAATGTAAAAGCAAACATTCTAGCTTTCACATTAACAGAAATTGGGGGAAAACTTTGTCTTTTCTTTAAAAACCTATCAAAATAATATTCTGAGTTCAATGAATAGACTCTCAGGCCATGTTCTAATTACTTTGTTTTTGTTTCAAATTACAGAATTTTCTAAATTAGAAGATCTTGGCACATTTTGGAGTAAAATTTCTCAGTCATGGATGGGAGAGAGAATGGGAGACAGAGACAGAGAAAAAGACAGACAGATAGAAATAGACTTACAGAAAAAGAGAGAGAGAGAGAGAGAGAGAGAGAGAGAGAGAGAGAGAGAGAGATTACTCTATTTTTTTAAATAAGGTTTACATAGTATAACCTTATATGATATACACAAAGTCATGGAATTCTAAGATCATATATTTACAGCTGGAAGGCAAATTTGATATCATCTAGTCCAACTCTCATTTTACAAATAAGGAAAGTGAGACTCAGAGAAGTAATGACTTTTTCAAAGATAAAGTGATAGCATGGATGAGAGCTGGGATTTTAATCCAATTTCACCAAAGAGAGGATTCTTCTTACCCCATAATTCTAAGTCAATTCTATGACACAATTTTTATTACTAATTAAACTGATTGCTTTAACAGTAGTTTACTTATGTTTCAGAACATAAAAATTATTACACTAAGTCAATCTTGAACAAAATTCTGTCTTTAAGGAAGAAAGCTGGGGCTTTCATATAAAGACAAACTTATACTACATGAGATCACTTGTTGAAGATAGAGTTGTACTCTAAATACATCCCCACAAACACACACACACACACACACACACACACACACACACACACAAACCCATTATAGATGACCCAAAGAGCAATTTATCTGAACTCTTCTAGAATTCAATTATATATTCAAACTCCAGAAGCTATTAAGATCTTCTTGGTGAGGGGATGGAACAAATTTCTTTTCTTTAGCACCTAAAAGCATACTTTGTATATTGTATGTGCTGAGGTTAAGTCAACATGTATTTAAGTACTTTTTATGTCATGCCCTGTAATGGTCAGGCTAACTTTCTGGAGGTCCTCTGGAAGAGCCTTGGTCTCAGCAGGATAGACAAGAAGGGGATTGGTCTCAGCAGGATAGACACTAGGAGAATGGATGAGAATAGAGTTCAAAGTCTTTATTGTCTCTTACATAGTCTGTGTCCATCATAGTCTGACCCAGTCACCTCTAGCAGTCTGCCAGTCTGTCAGTCTGACTTCCTGTCCCCAGTTCTTATATGCCCCATTATAATTACATCATTATAGCATACTGAATATGTGTGAACTAGAGAACTAGTACACCACTATGCTAAGTACTAAGTATATACGTGAACTAGAGATCATCTTATCAGTTCCGCTGAGTTGACACCTTGTTTCAAGTATACTTTTCCAGAGTTCAGGCTCTATACAATGCACTGTGCTAAGCTCTGGGAATACAAAAAGAAAAAAAAAAAAAGTCCCTTGCCTCAAGAAGCTTACATTACAATGTGAAAATAAAATAGGTAAAACAAAATTGAAAAGTGCTATGTCAAGGAAGGATAGAAGATAAGATATGGTAGAAGCAAGAGGAGGGGTGGGGGGCAGGGTATTGGATCCTGGAAGAGAATGACTAGCTGGACACTTTTTGAAAGGAACTGACTAATTAGAGAAGAAGGACTTAAAAAAATAATATTCTAGAGTTAGAAAACTGTAGGAGAGAGAGCAATAACTGGGTGAGATCAACTATAACATGATGTGTTAGAATTCTTACAAGGTGCTATCAGTGGAATTGATAGAGACAATGGTTGTTTAGCAGGGTGCTTAACCATTCTCTAGATGTACTTAGTACTTACTACAATTCCACAAGATTCACACCTTTAAAAGAGCATATATAAACAAGGAGCTTCAACCAGGATTGACTCTGGGAGATTCACAAGCCAGGATTCAGTCAAGCAGAATGAAGAAAGACAGAAGTGGTGGCAGGCTGTCCTGTGGAAAACACTGAAACCAAGATCCGGAAGGCTTCCAGAAAACTAGCCAAGCCCCAAGTGAAGGAGATAAGATTTTGGAAGAGACAATAAAGGATTTGGACTTTAACACCTGGCTACATTTAAGGCGATTATTACACTGAACTGAAACTAAGGTTGCCTCCAGAAGCACCCCAAGAAACCTGATCCCAGAGAACATTATATTTTATTTATTTTTTTAATTTTTATCTTTTTTAGTAATTTTTATTGATAGAACTCATGCCAGGGTAATTTTTACAACATTTTCCCTTGCATTCACTTCTGTTCTGATTTTTCCCCTCCCTCCCTCCACCCCCCTCCCCCAGATGGCAAGCAATCCTTTACATGTTGAATAGGTTACAGTATATCCTGGATACAATATATGTGTGCAGAACTGAACAGTTTTCTTGTTGCACAGGGAAAATTGAATCCAGAAGGTATAAATAATCCGGGAAGAAAAACAAAAATGCAAGCAGTTTATATTCATCTCCCAGTGTTCTTTCTTTGGGTGTAGCTATTTCTGCCCATCTTTGATCAATTGAAACTGAATTAGTTCTCGAACTAATCGATGAAGATGGAAGAGATCCACTTCCATCAGAATACATACTCAAACAGTATCATTGTTGAGGTATATAATGATCTCCTGGTTCTACTCATTTCACTTAGCATCAGTTCATGTAACTCTCACCAGCCCTCTCTATATTCATCCTGCTGGTTATTCCTTACAGAACAATAATATTCCATAATGTTCATATACCACAATTTACTCAACCATTCTCCAATTGATGGATATCCATTCATTTTCCAGCTTCTAGCCACTACAAACAGGGCTGCCACAAACATTTTGGCACATACAGGTCCCTTTCCCTTCTTTAGTATCTCTTTGGGGTATAATCCCAGTAGAAACACTGCTAGATCAAAGGGTATGCACAGTTTGATAACTTTTTGATCATAGTTCCAAATTGCTCTCCAGAATGGCTGGATGTGTTCACAATTCCACCAACAATGTATCAGTGTCCTTGTTTTCCCACATCCCCTCCAACATTCCACCTTATCTTTCCCTGTCACTCTAGCCAATCTGACAGGTGTGTAGTGGTATCTCAGAGTTGTCTTAATTTGCATTTCTCTGATTAATAATGATTTGGAGCATATTTTCATATGTCTATAAATAGTTTCAATTTCTTTGTCTGAGAATTGTCTGAGAGAACATTATATTTTAGAGAAGAACATTACAATGATGGAGAAAGAAATCTGGGAAATCAGGAATGTAACTTGATCAGGAGGGTTCATCATTTTGTTTGTAAATTTATTGAGTAGGATTTTATTTCATTTTCTCTCAAACTTTTTTTAAACTTTAAACAGTTAACATAGATTTTTACAGCACTATATTTTACTTTTTTTTTTTTTTTACTTTTCTTGGATTGATTGTAGTCCTTCTCAATTGTACTAACTTTTCATAACTTTTTCTACTTTTTTCTGTTTGCTAGGATTTACACAACATCTCTTGTCTTCTCACATAACTATTTTCACATCCATCCTCAACTTTTTGTTTTACTTTCTATTTTCATTGTATCTCAAATTTCTGAGTTCCAGAATTCTGCAACTAAATGTTTTGTTAAAGGATCTGAAATGAATAGGAGAACCCAGAGGGAATTGTTTTTAGTTACAAGGGACTCTATTTGCTCACAAATATCTTGTCCCTATTTCCAGGGACCCTGAAAGTGGCAGAGAATGTTGGTAGGCTGAGATGTAGCCCTAAGGTTTGGGCAGTGATGGGGAATCTGTCACCTAGATGGATGGGCTGATGTCAGGGCAATAAGAATAGGCTCACAGTCGGGAAACATGAGTGATGCCTCCAGGAGCCATTTTCTTTTTTCTAAGAAGACATGCAAGGCTGCTCACTGGCTGAGTTATCCATCCAGTGCCATAGAGAAAAGGAAACAATGGGGTGGGGGAGGGAAA
This sequence comes from Antechinus flavipes, assembly GCF_016432865.1. Classification (NCBI taxonomy): domain Eukaryota; kingdom Metazoa; phylum Chordata; class Mammalia; order Dasyuromorphia; family Dasyuridae; genus Antechinus; species Antechinus flavipes. The sequence goes on along the minus strand of NC_067398.1, from coordinate 371,348,181 downwards.
GGAACAAATTTAAATCAAGATAGTTGAAAATTGCTTCATTGTAATGACCACGTTTATTTTAAAATCTGCCGAAGTCAGGAATTCAGATTAAGGGAAAATCTTCTATCTTTATTCTTTGTGGAAGTGAAGGAGGATGGCGATTGGAATGTGAGAGGCCACAACATGAACCCGGCCAGCAGTCTCTCTGCTTCTCTCTCTGCCCCTCTCTTTCCACCCACCAAAGTGATCCCTATATCATTTCCTATATAATACATCAGAACTTGCACAAAGAGTGGGTGGGGGCCATTCTTTCTCCAAACATATATTAATAGAGTATGATCCAATTACTATTTAGCCTCAGGTGCTTGGGATCTCAGTGCATCAACTCAAGCTTCAGCCCATTACACTTCATCACATAGATGTATTTTGAGTTACAAAAGAATGGAAAGTATACTAAAGGGCAATATGTACTTCCCTCCCTAGAGCTATAAAAGCACAGAAAGTGGTGAAATCAACTTGGACTGTTTTAAATAGTGACTTTCTTCAAACAGGATGTGTCTCCTTATCTTCTATAACTTGTTTGAAGTGCCTTAGCCAAAGTATGGGACCTCCTATTCCATTATCTGAAATCAAGCAGAAAATTCAAGAAATCAAGTAAAAAGGAATGCATTCATATAATCTGTCGAGATTTGCTACATCAATGATTACATCACTGTGAATACTCCCTCCATTTGTGTAAATATCAGTCTAATCACATATATTATTCTCATGTTATTCTTGCAAATTTTCCCCATAAATCTTCCATTAATGATTTATCCTGTATAGGACCAACTTTTCCCTTGTTTCTTTAATTTGTAAAAAATAATAATAATAATCTTGGCAAAGTCTGGCATGACTTTGAGCAAGAAAATAGATAAATAGCATATTGCAAATGTTTAACCACCAGATCTCAAAAGAAAAAATAAAGATTACAAAATACTTTTCAATTTAATCTGTATTACCAATATTTTCTTCATAACTTCCTTGAGTCTAAATAAACAACAAAATAATTACTCAATTCCAATTTGCCAATTTCCAAGGTATAGATGCTCATACTGAAAATATATAAATTTTCAAAAGGGTATATAAGTTGATTCCAGCACATTCCAGGTACTTGACCAAATGAGTTGTGAGCTTTAATTCAGCTCTGTTTTTTCATTACTGAAATAATACTTTCTGTAAGATGCCTTTTGTGATCTTCTTTCTTCTAAGGTCATCTTTCATCTATAAATAAATTGTATGCACATAGTTTATTTGCATGGTATCTTCTTTATTAGGATGTGAATACCTTGAGGAATGGGATTGTTTTTTATCATTCATTGTATCTCCAGTGCTTAGCACAGTAGTGGGGACATATTTAGTGCTAAACTAATGCTTGTTCACTCAAATGATGAAGTTTATCAAAGAGTATTTTTTTTTCTCTTCTTCCTTCTATAAAGTAAATAAACAAGTAAATAAGCATTCCCATCATCACTAAGACATTACATCAAGACATAAAACCAAGCCGATAAATGAAATCACTCTCCAGCTCTAGATAAATTGGAAGGACTTCAAAAAAGATCAGTCACACTGGGGTCAAGAGGATGTGCATCCCAATGCAGACAGAGTTGGGAAAAGGCACTGAGAGGGTCTTAAACATGGCAGATCAGTAACTGAGACCTTCAATTCTGTCTCAGTAGCAGGGCAGACCAGTGGAACAGTCTCTAGTTCCAGCTCAGAAAGCAAATTCTAGGAACCCAGGCTGTTTACCAGAAAGAGAAGGTAAAGCTGCCGGCAAAACATGAAACACAAGGGCCCCCTGTTCTCAAAGCTAAAGCTCAGAGCTGCAAAGGAAGCTTGGGACAGCAGCCCCTTTAGCACAGGAGCTGAGCTCAAATTTAAAAGTCACAAATGAGAAAATACAAAAATTAAAAGAAAGAAAGAAAGAAAAGAACCTTAACCATAAAAGCTACTATGATGACAAAAAAGACCAAAACAGCAAATAAGATGATGATATAATGTCCAGAGAGGAAATCTCAAAGAGTGATATGAATTTGTCTCAAGCACAAAGAAACTTCTTGGAAATATTAACAAAAGGCATTAAAAGGAAAACAAGAGAGGTAGAAGAAAAAAAATGAGAAAAGAAATGAAGTGTTCAAAAGAATCAACAACTTGGGGGGAGGGTTGGAGCCAGTTCTTTAAAAAACACACAATTGGCCAAATGCAAAAAAAGAAAAAAAGAAAAAGGAAAGAAAGAAAGAAAAAATCCAGTGGAAAAAAAAATACCTCAAAAAGTATAATTAATCAAATGCAAGAGATACAAAAGCTAAGTGACGAAAATCACACATTAAAAAATACAGTGAAGCAAATGGAAGTTAATGATTCTATGAAATGGCAAGAATTAGTCAAATGAACTAAAAAGAATGAGAAAATGGAAGAAAATGCAAAATACTTCATTAGAAAAAGTCTATCTGGAAAATACCTCCAGAAAAGACAATTTAAAACTTATTGTCTACCTAAAGGTAAAGAGCAAAAGAAGAGCCTAGATAATATTCTTCAAGAGATTATCAATTAATAATATAGAAAGTAAAAAAAAAAAACTATTGAACTAATAAATAAAACTAAGAGTTGCTTTTATGAAAAAAAAACAATAAAATTGATAAATCTTTGGTAAATCTGATTAGAAAAAAAGAGAGAGGAAAATCAAATTAGTAGTCTTAAAAATGAAAAGGGAGAACTTTCCACCAATGAAGAGGAAATTAAAGAAATAATAAAGGGTTATTTTGCCCAACTTTATACCAATAAATTTGATAACCTAAGTGAAATGGATGACTACCTCCAAAAATATGGGCTTTCCAAATTATCAGAGGAGGAAGTAAATTGCTTGAATAGTCCCATTTCAGAAAAAGAAATAGGACCAGCTATTAATCAACTCCCTAAAAAAAAAAAAAAAAAAAAAAAAAAATCCCCAGGACCAGATGGATTTATATGTGAATTCTACCAAACATTTAAAGAACAATTAGCCCCAATGCATTATGAACTATTTGAAAAAATAGGGAATAAAGGATTCCTACCAAATTCCTTTTGTGATACAGACATGGTACTGATACCTAAACCAGATAAGTTGAAAACAGAGAAAGAAAATTATAGACCAATCTCCCTAATGAATATCAATGCTAAAATCTTAAATAAGATATTAGCAAAAAGACAACAGAAAATTATCCCCAGGATAATACAACATGATCAAGTAGGATTTATACCAGGAATGCAGGGCTGGTTCAATATTAGGAAAACTATCAGTATAATTGGCCATATTAATAACAAAATTAACAAAAACAATATGATCATCTCAATAGATGCAGAAAAAAGCATTTGATAAAATCTAACATTCATTCCTATTAAAAACACTTGAGAGTATAGGAATAAATGGGTTTTTCCTCAACATAATCAGTAGGATCTATTTGAAACCAGCAGTAAGCATCATATGTAACGGGGACAAACTGCAGCCGTTCCCAATAAGATCAGGAGTGAAACAAGGTTGCCCACTATCACCATTACTATTTAATATTGTCTTAGAAATGCTAGCTTTGGCAATAAGAGTTGAGAAAGAGATTACAGGAATAAGAATAGGCAATGAGAAAACCAAATTATCACTCTTTGCTGATGATATGATGGTATACTTAGAGAACCTGAAAGATTCTACTAAAAAGTTATTAGAAACAATCCACACCTTTAGCAAAGTTGCAGGATGCAAAATAAACCCACATAAATCATCAGCATTCTTATATCACTAACAAAACCCAATAGTTAGAGTTACAAAGAGAAATTTCATTTAAAGTAACTACTAATTGTATAAAATATTTAGGAATCTATCTGCCAAGGGAAAATCAGAAACTTTATGAACAAAATTACAAAACACTTCTCACGCAAATTAAGTCTGATCTAATCAACTGGAAAAATATTAAATGCTCTTGGATTGAGTAAGCAAATAAAATAACAATGACAATACTACCTAAATTAATCTATTTTTTTTAGCCCTCTACAAATCAGACTCCCAAAAAACTATTTTGATGACCTAGAAAAAATAACAACAAAGTTCATATGGAAAAACAAAAGGTCAAGAATTTCAAGCGAATTAATGAAAAAAAAATTAAATGAAGGTGGCCTAGCTGTACCAGATCTAAAATTATATTATAAAACAGCAGTTATTAAAACCATCTGGTATTGGCTAAGAAATAGACTAATTGATCAATGGAATAGATTAGGTTCAAAGGACAAAACAGCCAATAACCTTAATACTCTAGTGTTTGACAAGCCCCCAAACCCCAGTTTTTGGAATAAGAATGCATTATTTGACAAAATAATTGCTGGAAAAACTGGAAATTAGTATGGCAGAAACTAGGCATTGACCCGCAGGTAACACTGTACACCAATATAAGATCATAATGAGTTCATGACCTAGGCATAAAGAATGAGATTATAAATAAATTGGAAGAGCATAGAATAGTTTGCCTCGCAGACCTGTGGAAGAGGAAGGAATTTATGAACAAAGAAGAACTAGAGATCACTATTGACTACAAAATAGAAAATTTGGATTATATCAAATTGAAAAGTTTTTGTACAAACAAAACTAATGCAGACAAGATTAGAAGGGAAACAATAAACTGGGAAAACATTTTTACATTCAAAGGTTCTGATAAAGGCCTCATTTCCAAAATATATAGAGAATTGACTCTAATTTATAAGAAATCAAGCCATTCTCCAATTGATAAATGGTTAAAGGATATGAACAGACAATTCTCAGAGGAAGAAATTAAAACTATGTCTAGCTATATGAAAATATTCTCCAAATCATTATTAATCAGAGAAATGCAAATTAAGACAACTCTGAGATACCAATACACACCTGTCAGATTGACTAGAATGACAGGGAAAGATAATGTGGAATATTGGAGGGGATGTGGGAAAACAGGGACACTGATACATTGTTAGTGGCATTGTGAATACATCCAGGCATTCTGGAGAGCAATTTGGAACTATGCTCAAAAAGTTATCCACTATGCATACCCTTTGATGCAGCAGTGTTTCTACTGGGCTTATAACCCAAAGAGATACTAAAGAAGGGAAAGGGATCTGTATGTGGCAAAATGTTTGTGGCAGCCCTGTTTGTAGTGGCTAGAAGCTAGAAAATGAATGGATGCCCATCAACTGGAGAATCGTTGAATAAATTGTGGTATATGAATGTTATGGAATTTTATTGTTCTGTAAGAAATGATCAGCAGGATGAATAGAGAGGATTGGCGAGACTTACATGAACTGATGCTAAGTGAAATGAGTTATATACCTCAACAATGATACTATATGAGGATGTATTCTGATGGAAGTGGATTTCTTCTACAAAGAGATCTAACTCACTTTCAATTGATCAAGGATGCACAAAAGCAGCTACACCCAAAGAAAGAACACTAGGAAATGAATGTAAACTGCTTGCATTTTTGTTTTTCTTCCCGGGTTATTTATACCTTCTGAATCCAATTCTCCCTGTGCAACAAGATAACTGTTGGGTTCTGTACACATATATTGTATCTAGGATATACTGTAACCTATTTAACATGTATAGGACTGCTTGCCATCTTGGGGAGGGTATGAAGGGCAGGAGGGGGAAAAATTGGAACAGAAGTGAATACAAGGGATAATGTTGTAAAAAATTACCCTGGATGGGTTCTGCCAATAAAAAGCTATTTTAAAAGAGAGAGAGACAGAGAGACAGAGAGAGAGAGAGAGAGATTATCAAGATAACTGACTTGATATGCTAGAATCAGTTATTTAAAGAATCTATTAATTGTCTCCAGAAAGAAGTCCCACAAGGAAATCCCAAGGAACATTGTTGCAAAATTTCAGAACTATCATCTCAAGGGGAAAAATTACTGCAAGCTGTCAAAAAAAAAAAAAGCAGTTCAAGGAACAAGGAGCAATAATCAGGATGAGTCATGAGCTGGAAGGTTCTACAATAAAAGATCAGAGGGCTCAGAATGTTATATTCTGGGAGACAAAGGATCTGGGATTACAGTACATGAATTAACTTCTCAGAAAGAAAAAGCATCATCTTTCAGGGAAAGAGATGGCTCTTCAATAAAAAAAAAATTCAATAAAGAATATATATATATATATATTCATGATACAGATATCATTTTCCCATTTAGAGCTATAAACAGTTTAATCTATAAATTATATATATATATAATATTATATTGCAATATACAATATACAAATATATATATATAATTTATAGATTAAACTGTTTATATCTCTAAATGGGAAAATGATATCTGTAACTCTTAAGAACAATATCTGTTATTGGAGCAGTTAGAGAGGTCACACATGGACCAAGGGTATAACTTGTAATGATCTCTAATGTGATGATATTACATAAAAACACATTAAGGGTTTGAAAAAGGATTGTATTGAGAGAAGAGGTAAGGGAAGGTATAATGAGACAAATTAGATTATTAAGAAGTACAAAAGACCTATTACAATAGAGGGAAAGAAGGGAGGGAGATGAGCATTGTCTGAAGCTTGATCTCATCCATCAGGTTGGGCAGATAGAGGAAATAACATAAACATTCAGTTGGCTATAGAAATGTAGCTTTCCTTATAAATAAGTAAGAGGAGAAAGAGAAATAAAAGGGATATGCTGTACAGAAGGGAGGACAGAAACACTAGAAGAAAAGGCTATCAGAAGAGAGGAGGGGTGATAGGAGGTAGGGCAGGTAGAGGGAAGGGTGTGTTAAAAACAAAGCACCAGTAGTGAAAGGGTAAAAAGAAAGAACAAGAGTACCGTGTTTCCCCGATAATAAGACACTGTCTTATTATTTTTTTGGACCAAAACACCAGATGGCTTATTTTCAGGGGAGGGCTTATTTTAATGAACATTGACAGCAATTTTAATAAACAGGTAAATGTGAACAAAAAAAAGTAGCTTTATTCAATAATGATCATATCATCTTCTTCAACAACATTGTCATAAGTGTCCATACCCTGAATTCCGTCCTGGATGTCTCGCGCCTCTATTTCCTTCAGAAGAAGTGAACCCAATCTGTCATGTCCAGCAATATAGCTCTCTTTAAATGAACATGTCTTGTCCAGGTAACCTGCTCGTAGTGCCTTGGCGACACAGCTGTCAGTAATTTTATCCCATGACTTCTTCACTCAAGTCACGACTTCTTGCAGACAGGGCTTCACAAAGTTTCCACGCTGATTTCTTTCCATTCTATTTTCAATGTAGTCATTAACTTCCATGCACAAATGGTCCTTAAATGGCTTGTTTATTGCAATATCAAGGGTCTGGAGATAGGCAGTCATTCCTGCAGGAGTCATTACTTAACCTATTCTTCTCTCTGCAAGGAAGTTCTTCATTTCTTTAGCATGGTGAGTGCTGGCTGAGTACTTATTTTATCCTCCATCATGCCCCCTGAGTTCTTCTTTTATCCTTCATCATGCCCCTTTTATCCTCCATCATGTCCCCTCACTCCCACTTACATACTGGGTTTTTATGTTGTCCTGCCTCAGCTCTCCTCCGCGGCACTGCTCTCAATGGCTCCAGCAAGCAAATCACTGGGGAAAAACAGGATGATGTGCTCACTGCTGCAGCTCTGATTGGATGTAGAGCGCTGCGTGTTTCACCCGGCGGGGGGATGGGGGGAACAGTGCATACAGAGGGTACTGTAATGTAGCGTGTAGTGCAGGGGATCACCTTCACTACAATAGCAATCTCAATAGGGCTTATTTTAGAGGAATCTTACACAGTAAGGGAAGGGCTTATTTTTGGGATAGGTCTCATTATCAGGGAAACATGGGTATACAGTGGAGAATATATGATGGAGGGAAATACAGGACTGGTAATCATAACTGTGAATGTGAATGGGATGAATTCTCCCATAAAACAGAAGCAAATAGCAGAGTGGATTAAAAAAGAAAATTCTGCAACATGTTGTTTATAAGAAACATATTTCAAACAAAGAGATACACACAGAGTAAGGATAAAAAACCGGAGCAAAATCCATTATATTTTTGTTGAAGTAAAAAAAGCTGGGGTAGAGATTCTGATCTCAGACAAAGCAAAAGTAAAAATAGGTCTAATCAAAAGAGATAACAAAAGAAACAACATTTTGTTAAAGTGCACCATAAACAATGAAGTAATAACAATAGTAAATGGATATGTACATATGTATGTACATATGTAAATATATATGTACCACTTGGTGGTAGATCATTCAAATTCTTAGAGAAGATATTAAGACACTTAAAGGAAGAATTGGACAATAAAACGATATATATATATATAAAACCTTCCCATTTCTCAGAATTAGAGAAATTTAACCACAAAATAAACAAGAAAGAAACTAGAACTATGAATAGAATCCTAGAAAACTTAGATATGATACATTGCTGGAGAAAACTGAATAGGGACAGTAAGAAATACACCATTTTATCATGAATACATGACACCCACATAAATATTGATCATTTATTAGGGCATAACAGCCTCACAATCAAATGCAGAAAGGTAGACACAGTCAAAGCTTCCTTTTAAGGTCATGATGCAATAAAAATTATATTCAATAAGGAGCCAGAGAAAGATAAACTAAAAATAATATGGAAATTAAATAATCTAATTCTAAATAATGAATGGATCAAATAACAAATCACAGAAATAATCAATAACTACATCAAAGAGAATGACAATAATGAAACAACAAACATAAACAAAACCTGGGATGCAGTCAAAGCAACTCTTAAGGAAAATTTTATATCTCTAAAATAGTTACATGAATAAAATAGAGAATGAGGAGATCAATGAATTGGGTATGTAACTGAAAAAATGAAAAATAAAAATACCCAATAAAATACCAAATTAGAAATATGGAAACTCAAAGGAGAGGTTAATAAAGTTTAAACAAAACTACCGAAATAATTAATATAACTAAAAGTTAGTTTCATGAAAAACAACCAAACAAAAAAAAGAGAGAGAGAGAGAGAGAGAGAGAGAGAGAGAGAGAGAGAGAGAAGCCTTTGGCTAATTTGATTAGAAAAAGAAAAGAAAAGAAAAAAAATAGCAGCTTTAAAAAATGAAAAGAGTGAACTTACCTTAAATGAAAAAGAAATCAAAGTAATAATTAGGTGTTAATTTGCCCAACTGTATTCCAGCATTTCTGACAATCTAGTTCAAATGGCTGAATACTTATAAACATATGAATTTCCCAGATTAAAAGAAGAGGAAATAAATTGCTTGAATAGTCCCATTTTAGAAAAAAGAAATAGAACAAGACATCAACGAACTCCCTAAGAAAAAATCTCCAGGGCCAGATGGATTTACAAGTGAATTCTAACAAACATTTAAAAAAACAATTAATTTCAGATTATGTAAACTATTTGGGAAAATAAGTAAGAAAGGAATCCTGCCAAATTCCTTTTATGAAACAAATATGGTACTTCTACTTAAACAAAGTAGGATCAAAACAGAGAAATAAAATTACAGACCAATGAGATTACAGCAATTTATCAGCAGGATAATACAATACAACCAAGTAGGATTTATAACAAGAATGTACAGGTGGTTCAATATCAGGAAAACTATTACCACCATTACTCATATTCATAAAAAAACTAACAAAAGTTATATTATAATCTTAATATGTCCAGAAAAGGCTTTTGACAAAATGCAGTGCCCATTCCTTTTAAAAACACTAGAGAGCAAAAGGGATAAAGGAAGTTTTCCTTAAAATAATAAACAACATCTATCTAAAACTAACAGCAAGCACTATTTTATAATGGAAAAAAGTTAGGCATACTCTCACTAAGATCAGGGATGAAACAGGGATGCTCATTATTATTCAACATTGTAATATAAATGTTGCCTTTAGCAATAAGAAAAGAAAAAGAAATTAAAGAAATTAGAATAGACAATGAGGAGATAAAATTATCATTCTTTGAAGATAATACTTTTATTACTTAAAGAATCATAGAAAAATATCCAAAAATCTACTTGAAACAATTAACAGATTTTGCAAAGTTGCAGGATAGAAAATAAATCCATATAAATCATCAGCATTTCTATATATTAATGAAAAAGCCCAGAAGCAAGAGATAGAAAGAGAAATTTTATTTAAAATAAATGCAAACAAAATAAAATACTTAGGTATTTATATGCCAAGACAAACCATATGAACACAACTATAAAATACTTCTCACACAAATAAAGTCAGCTCTAAACAACTGGAAAACAATCAATTGCTCATGGGTTGGTCTAGCTAATTCTACCTAAATTGGTCTATTTATTCACTGTCATATCAATCAAATTGCCAAAAAAAAAATTACAGAGCTAGAAAAATAATAATAAAATTCATCTGGAAGAACACAAGATCAAAAATGTGAAGAGAATTAATGAAAAAAAATATAAAGGATTGCTGCTTACCAAGCCTAAAATTATATTATAAAGCTGCAATCATCAATACCATTTGGTACTGACTGGGAAATAGAGTGGTGGGTCGGTGGAAAAGGTTAGATACACATGATAAAATAATCAGTGACTATAGTAATCTAGTATTTGATAAACCTCCAAGGTCATTGACAAAAAATGCAGGCAAATCTGGAAAATAATATGTCAGAAAACATGGCATAGACCTACATTTCATACCTCGTACCAAAATAAGATCAAAATCGGTACATGATTTGGATATAAAGGTTGCTACAGTAAGCAAATTAGGAGAGTAAGGAATAATTTACTTAGATCTTTGGAGATGAACAGACTAAAAGAAGAACTAGAGAACATTATGAAATGCAAAATGGGCAAATTTGATTACATTAAATGAAAAGGTTTTATACAAACAAAACCAACACAAACAAGATTAAAAGGGAAATACAAAACTGGAAAAAACTTTTATGGCCCATGTCTCTGATAAAGGTCTCATTTCTAAAATATATAAAGAAATGTGTCAAATATATAAGAATACGTGTCATCCCCCAATTGATAAATGGTCAAAGGATATAGACAAACAATTTTCATATAACAAGATTAAAGCCATCTATAATCACATTGAAAATACTCTAGAGGGCAGAGCCAAGATGGTGGAGAGGACACAGACTTCTTTCTGAGCTCTCCTATTACCTTCACACTAATTACAAAATTCAGCTTGTGAAATAGTGCTGGATTAACAGAATCCACAAATATTGGGAGTGCAGCAAATTCCCAGCAAAAGATAATTTCGAAGATTGTCAAAAAGGGTTCATGTTGATGAGGCATAGGCACAGAAGTAGGCCAGGCACAGACAGGAAGACAGAGTATAAAGGCCAGTGCAGGTTGAGTAACCTGGGGGGAGGGTACAGTCTCCGCAGGGTGGAGAATTTACAGGGAGGACTCTACCAGTGTTGGCTACTTTGCCCTGGTTGCAAGCCAGTAGATCAGCAGAGAATTTATAAAATATCCTGTTGGAATCATCGCAGAAAGATGGAGCAGACCCTTGAAACAAAGGAGAAGACCCAAGAAATATCGGGTGGTTCTGTTGCTGATTGTGCTCACAAGAATTATTAGATTCCTGGCACATGAACTAATGGACAATGGAATCCTATTGGACTGTTTCTAGGACTTATGGACATGTGTAAATTTTCAGATTAATTCTTGTTATTTGTTACATTACTACTAGCCTGTGTTATATTGCTATGTGCTCATGTAAATTATGTATAATGCCTCCCATATTGATGGATTTATGTATACCATGTATATCTGTTACAAAGTTCTGGCCCATATTGATGGATTTATGTGTACCCCCTCAGAAACCCCCTATGTTTTAAAACAAAAGAAAGGGGGAGATGTTGGAATCCTTACTAACTGTTAACTAATTGGAGTTGATCTAATCTTACAAGAAGATGTTTTGGCCAGAACCTGAAATAAGGTACTAAGTAGAACTAATCAAGACAAGGCTTGTGTTCCCACCTTTACTCATTGGAGTCCACAAGTATGCTAGCTTCACAAAGTAGACTTTCTACTTTCAGGGAGTTCACACCTCATTCATTGGGCCAGAGAGCACTATGGGAGAAAACCCATAATCCCATTCTCTCAGAAGAGGCAGATAAAAGGCCAGCGATGAGGGATCTATGGCAGAATACATTTTTTCCTCTTGGCTGGCTGATCGCGCTGGACTCGAGAGGAATGACTCTGGTGCAGAGAACACTTTGACGGATTTCAGTGGAGCTACGCCAGAAGCCCTCTCTCCGCGGCAAGTTGGTGGCTGGGCTCCCCAGAAGGAGATAAGAGAGACCTTCCATCTCTGTCTTGGTTGGAGGCAGAAGAAAGCAGAGGCAGAGGCTGAAGGACAGAACCTTTGGATTTGGAGACACCCGAAGGGCTCCAAGCCTCTAAACCGGCTGTGCTTTGAGAAGAACAAACTCCAACATTTGAACTCTAACAATATCCAACATAAATGCAAAAGGTAAAGAGTTTACCCCCAAAGCTCAAAGTCTCACAGGACCTGGCCATATCCACCCATCACCAGTAGTGACTCAGTGCCATCCCAGTGCAGCCATTGCCATTAGATGTCTGTAGAGGAAACTTAGAACTTCTTTGCCCTAAAAGCAGATCCCAACTTAAAAAAAAAAATGAGTAAAAAGATAAAGTAAGCTCTAACGATAGACAGCTTCTATAGTGAAAGAGAAGAACAGATTTCAAACCCTCAGGAGAAAAAAGCAGATTGTCTCCAGATTAATTTTGATTATATTAAGTTAAAAAGTTTTTTTTATAAACAAAACTAATGCAGATAAGATTAGAAAATAAGCAACAAACTGGGAAAACATTTTTATATTCACAGGTTCTGATAAAGGCCTCATTTCCACAATATATAGAGAATTGACTCAAATTATAAGAAATCAAGCCATTCTCCAATTGACAAATGGTCAAAGGATACAAACAGACAATTTTCAGATGAAGAAATTGAAACTATTTCTAGTCATATGAAAAGGTGTTCCAAATCATTATTTATCAGAGAAAGGCAAATTAAGACAAATCTGAGATACCATTGCACACTTCTCAGATTGGCTAAGATGACAGGAAAAGATAATGTGGAATGTTGGAGGGGATGTGGAAAAACTGGGACACCAATAGATTGTTGATGGAATTGTGAATGAATCCAACCAATCTGGAGACTATTCTCATAAAGTTATCAAATTGTGCATACCCTTTGATCCAGCACTGTTACTACTGGGCTTTTATCCCAGAGAGATCATAAAGAAGGGAAAGGGACCTGTATGTGCCAAAATGTTTGTGGCAGTCTCTTTGTAGTGGCTAGAAACTAGAAATTGAATGGATGCCTATCAATTGAAGATTGGAAAATTGTTGTATGTGGATATTATGGAATACTATTGTTCTGTAAGAAATGACCAGCAGGATGATTTCAGAGATGCTTGGAGAGACTTACATAAATTGATGCTAAATGAAATGAACAGAACCAGGAGATCACTATACACAGCAACAACAAGATTATATGATAATCAGCTCTTATGGATAGGCTCTCTTCAGCAATGAGATGATTCAAACCAATTCCAATTATTCAATAATGAAGAGAATCAGCTACACCGAGAGAGAGAACTATGGAAAATGAATGTGGACCACAAAGCATTTCTACTCTTTCTGTTATTATCTGCTTGAATTTTTGTTTTCCTTCTCAGTTTTTTTTTTCCTTTTTCTTTCTAGATCCATTTTTTTTGTGCAGCAAGATAACTGTATAAATATGTTTTGATATATTGGATTTAACATATACTTTAACATATTTAACATGTATTGGAGTACCTGACATTTGGGGAGGGGGTGAGGCGGAGTAGGGGAAAAGTTGGAACAGGTTTTGCAAGGGTCAATGTTGAGAAATTACCCATGCATATGTTTTGTAAATTAAAAGCTATAATAATTTTTAAAATACTCTAAATGACTATTGATTAGAGAAATGTAAATTAAAACAGTTTTGAGGTAACATGTCAGTTTGTCTAATATGACAGGAAAAAATAATGATAAATGTTGGAGGGGATGTAGGAAAACTGGGACACTAATGCATTATTGATGAAGTTGTGAAATGATCCAACCATTCTGAAGACAATTTGGAACTATACCAAAATGGCTATAAAATGTTGCATGTCCTTTGATCCAATAGTGCCAGTATTGGGTCTGTATTCCAAAGAACTCTTAATAAAAATGTTTGTAGCAGCTCTTTTTGTGGTATCAAAGAATTGGCAAAATGAGTACATGCCCATCATTTGAGGTATATGAAGATAATGAAGATAATATAAAACAAATATTATTGTTTTATTACAAGATAAACAGGGGCAGCTAAGTGATACAGTGAATAGATCAAAAGCCCTGAAGTCAGGAGGACCTGAGTTCAAATCTGACCTCAGACACTTAACACTTCCTAGCTATGTGACCCTGAGCAAGTCTCTTAAACCCAATTGTCTCAGCAAAAATAAATAAATGAATACAAAAGGCCTAAAATGAATTTTGGGGCAGCTAGATAGGAGGCAATCTCAATAGCCTCAGAGAAAAAAAAAAGATGAACAAAAATTTATAAGAACTGATACTGAGCAAAATAAGCAGAATCAGGAATTCACTGTACATACTAACAGGAAGACTGTGTAATGGCCAACTATGAAAGACATAGTTCTTCTTGGTGGCTGAGTGATTCAGAGAAAAGGCCAATAATCTTTGGATAAAAAATACCATCACCGTCCACAAAAAAAAAAAAAAAAAGAAAGAAAGAAAGAAAGAAAAAAAAAAAAAAGAAAAGAAAGTCAAAGCAAAATGCTAGCTCTTGAGTAATTAAACCTTGAAGCTTCAGCATCAGTATGATTCTTCTTCAGAGTAATAAGAGACCATTGATGGACCGTTCTTGGTTTCTTTTTGCTTCTCAGCATGGTTTAGTTTTATATTTGTGATTGTCTTCTCTTCCCAGGGTTTTCCTAAGATCTCTTCCTAATTTATTGCATTCAATACTTTTTTTTATTCCTGATTCTTTTTGAACTTCTTATATTCACATTTTATTGTATTGTATCTTTTGTTCTCTTGTCCTTAAATAACTTATTATTTTTTTATTTCCTGAAAAAATTTTAAAAACACCCAAATGTTTAATAATCAGATCAGGGGGTATATCTTAAAAAACAAACTGATTATGCTGTAAAACTTCACAGTCTAGTGAGAACTAAAAGCACTTTTCAAAAATTCATTTCAGTTGTGCTTTCCTGCTACTAATGAACTTGTACAGGTGATAGGGTTAGCGGTGATAGTGTTGTATGGCCCTAGACAGTGTTCTCAGAAGAACTTAGTGAGGATTACAATCACCCTAAGCTAAAAATTGTTATTTGTTTTTAATTATGATTCCCCCAAACCCATAAAATTAGACTGCTCATTTTAATGAGCATGCAATTTATTAACATACATAGCATAGGAAACTCCAATAAACAATAAGTACTGATTCAAATAAGAGGCTATATTAGTATTGTACCCTGAATTTGTTTTATTTTTTTTTCCTTTTCTCATCTTACCCTTCTCCTTAGTCAGGGGAGGAATAGAAGGACAAATAACTGAATGTATTTTTAAATTAATGGGAAATCCCTCAGCAAAATAATTTGAAGAAGAAGGCAAAAAGGAATCCTATATGATCTCACCAAGAATAGATTTGTTCTTATCAGATTTTGAATTTGAACTAGGTTACTCTCTACTCCCTTTGACTTTCTCAAATCTTTTCTCTGTGTAGCATTAGACATGAATATTCTTCTTACCAGATCTACTGAAATAGAATATCAGTTTATGCTTTGCATTTCCCTGCTCAAGATTCATGAGTGACATTTCTTTGGCTACCTCAATTCCTGTAAAATTATATCTTTCCAAGGCAGAAGACAAACAGATACTTGAGGATTTTGAAAAATACATGCTTATAACTATTTCCCAGTTCACAGATATTTCTATTAATCCTGTTTATTAGGGAATTCTTCCCAGAAAGTCTTGGATAAAAGTATTTTTCAGTTTTGCTTGCCAGGTTCTTAATAATCTGACCCTATCTAAATAGACACATATAAAGTTGGCCCACTGATCTCCAGGACACATGTGCACACACACACACACACACACACACACACACACACTTTTACTATCAGATCTATTTCTACTCTGAAGACCCCGTGATAAGTCTTGTGTCTGTGACAATGAGATAAACAATTAACAATAAATGCAAGTATTCATTTATTTTACATTGGTCAAAGTTGCACACAATTACATCAAAAAGATACATGGATATTCATACATAGAGATCATTGCACAATACTAAACTATTTTCAACAGATAACAGAGAAGTAGATATATAGACAGAAGAATTTCAGAAATAAAAGCAAATTACAATTTTCTTAAAAAGAAATCAGCAAAAACAATGTGTTTCCAATTTTCTAAGCAATGTGAAAATACAAAAGTACTCTGTAATATTCAGGAAAATTTCAGTAGAACCATATTCAAAAATGTCTTTTGGTCTCTGATAAACTCATTTATTAATAAATTCAAATTTTTCTCATTATTGTATCTAAATACTTAGCAGTAGGGTACTGAAGGATGGATTTTATATATATATGCATATGTAGAGAGAAAGAGAGACAGAGACAGAGACAGAGACAGAGTATGTGTGTGTGTGTGATTATTTCTAAGCAACAAATAGCTGTGACTTTGACCCACACAAAATGAAAAGAAACCAACATTTATACTTAATTTTACTTCCTATTGTTCATTTTCTCTGAACCTGTTTATGTTTTAATTAATCAAATGGATAGAATACCTTTCATCTAGAGCAGTTATTAAGTTTCTGTGATGTTTTCAAGGACCATCATGGGGCATGGACTCTATTAAGACCTTTAGTTTCTTCTAGACCTTTGATTTTGTAGCTTTATATTCTATCTATGTTATTAATTTTCATTGAAAAAGAACTTAGTCTCTCCCAAAAATGTTGGGGAAAACTCCAGAACTGAAGGTCAATGAGAATTTTTTTTAAAATGAAATGTCCCTTTCTTTAAATGCACAGTGATAATACAATTCCAATTTTTTAAGAGAATGGTTACTAGCTAAATTGTTGTTTAAGCCATGAGTCACACATCCTGAACTAAGCTTAATCTGTAGCTTCTGCACTTGTATGACTTGGTTTTTGATATAAATCCAGGATCATGACATAGGATAGACAATGAATGTTTGTTTATTTTCAGAATAAACAATATTTTTTTAAAAAGAACTACTCTTTGAACCTTTTTCTTTTCTTTATACTTCAGGGAAATATCAGGCCTCCTCATATGGGAATCATGATCATGGGCATCATGATCATGGGCCTTATCAGTGCTACTAATCAATTCTGTTGCTAAAGTAAAATAGTAGTGATGCAGGTATATTGACTTGAAAATCTCTCATTTGATTGTGATCTCTTTGAGTGCAGGAACTATGTTTTGCTTGTATTCCATATCTCCCACATTTAGTATTTTGGAATAAATAAGCACTTAATAAATGCTAATTGACTTTTACCTAGGTCTTTGGAAGAGAGTATGTGCACAGTCTTAGGCTCAACATATGGTCCAATAAGTATCTCCTTATAACCTGTAAATTTCCTTTTTAAGTCTCTAGGTACAGAAGAAAGAAGTGTTTATTGACCCTTCTTTAAATATAAATAATGAAAACCACTTGCTGCTCTTCACTGAAGAATTAAAATTGATTTTCTCCATATGGCTGTGAGATGATCCAACTTGGGTGAGCATGCAGTGGCCCTTATCACAAATGATGTTAGGGAAACCTCTTTGAAGAAAACAAAGGTTGGCAGCAGCTGAAGAGCATTTGTGAGTGTGGAACAAAGTTCAATATACTAAGGGTGTCAAGATTCCACAAAATGAAAATTGTAATTGTAGAGTTTGCCTAAAAGACCAAAGCATCATCTACCAATATCCATAGCTGTCTGAAGCTTCTATACGAAGGGAGAAATACAAAGAATTTTAAAAAGCAGAAACCAAAATCCAATTTAGAGCATGAGGCTTCAGTATAGTAAATGTTCTTAACTTGGAGGATTCAGTGTGTCTCTTTTCCATCTTTTAATATCCTACTGCAGTGTGACAGCAACTGCTTCTAAGGAAACACAAGACTCTTATCTTAGCACATATGTGCTTTGTCAGGTATCAGAACTGTTTTTACCAATGATGAACTTTATCTAATGATGGATAAAATGCTTTAAATGTAAAAAAGTAATATATTAATTTGAATGATGTGATGGAGATATAAAGTATATTCCTGAAATCATCCAATCATTATATTTTCATATGTATTCATTCAAAGAAGGGATACTGAAAAAGGAACTTGAAAAACTGAAAAACGGTTAACCTGCTTCCTCATTATGAATTAGAGATAATGTTGTACAACTGGAAAAAATTATAGTAAAATTCATTATTTGACAAGAAATCTAAAACCAAAAATACTTTTGATCAGGTATCTGACAATCAATTGAAATCAAAGATTGGGCAGAATAAAAATGAACTCATTACTCAACTTCAGCCATAAGCTGGCATATTTTTTGGATGCAGATACATCTCTATCACCAAAGGTTAAAAATTAGGATCATAATCTAATTTCCATGTACTTATAGATTTAAAAATATACTTAGACATTTCAAAATGTATTTTACTTTGTGCACTTAGAATCATTATTTTGAGATAAAGTTCATAACTTTCACCTGACTACCAAAAAGACACACACAAAAAAATTAAGAGTCCTAGATTTAGGGCAGAGCCAAAATGGTGGAGAGCAGGCATGACTTTCTGTGACCTCCTCTGACCTTCTGTCCAATGACCAGCAGATTAAGCCTCTACACTTGTTTTGGAGTCAAAGAATCCACACTTATTTGGAGTAAAGGCATTTCCAGAAGAAGATGCCTTGGAAGAACTTCAGAACAGGTCTGTTTCAAACAGTCAGGGGGTCAGTCTGCTGACCCCAAATATCAGAACATATAGACTGGGGCAGGAAGTCAGAGCATTTCAGCTTCTATGCACTTGGAAATCTTCTGTGAGCCTCTTACGCTACACCGCCCTGGTTGCAAGCAGATGATTTGGCAGATTTGCTACAAGAGGCAAACTGTAAACCACTGAGCCCCAGAAGAACTACAGACCTAACTGCTATTACCTACACTGGAAATCAATCAGCAGAACTGCCTCAGGACAAATTAAAGCAGCTTTCACTCCTTTGCATTGAACAGACCTCAAACCTTAAAAAATGAATAAAATACTAAAAAGAATTCTCACTATAGACAGCTTTTATGGAGAGAAAGAACAGATCTCAAATCCTGAGGTTCTTAAGAGAAAAGCAATTCCATATGAAGCCCCAAAAGGAGATATGAGCTAGTACCTATTTCACAAGTTTTTCTTGGAAGATTGCATAAAGGTTCTTAGAGGAGAGTTAGAAGAAAAGTGGGGAAATGAAATGAAATCATTGCAAGAAGGAATGGAAAATGCATATAAGGTCCTACAAAAGAGATATATAAAAATGACACCAATTTATTGAAAAACAAAATTTGTAAAATGGAAAAAAGAATGCAAAAGACAAAAATATTCATTTGGTCCATTACAAAGGGAGCTAAAAAAGGTAACTGAAATCATTGACTACCATTTGTTTAATTCTGATTTTTAGTGTATTATTTTATTTAGTTACTTTAGTTACCTTTCTGATTCTAAAATATCAGGGCATAGAAAAGCACAATTTAGGGTAAATATGATGGCAGGAAATACAGAATTAGTGTGAATGTGAATGGGATGAACTCTCCCATAAAATGGAAGTGAATAGCAGACTGGATTAAAAGTGAGAATCCTACAATATGCTGTTTACAAGAAACTCATTTAAAACATAATGATACAGAGAGAGTAAAGGCAAAGGGTTGGCTTCAGGTGAAGTTTAAAAAATAAAAAAAACAAGGGTAACAATTCTGATCTCAAATCAAATAAAAACAAAGATAGATACAATTAAAAGAGATAAGGAAGCAAACTACATCTTGCTAAAGTGTACCATAGATAATGAAGCATTATCAATATTAAACATATATGTACTAAGCGGTGTAGCATCTAAATTCCTAAATGAGAAGTTAAGAGAGTTGCAAGAAGAAATGGACAGGAAAACTATATTTATGTGTGATCACAACCTTGCTCTCTCAGACCTAAATAAATCAAACCACAAAATAAATAAGAAAGAAGTTAAATAGGTATATAGAATACTGAAAAAGCTAGATATGATAGATCTTTGGAGAAAATTGAATGGAGACAAAGTATTATACTTTTTTCTTGGTACTTCATGGAACCTATACAAAAACTGACCATTTATTAGGACATAAAGACCTCAAAATCAAATGCAGAAAGGCAGAAATAGTTGTGTTTTTTTCTTCAGATCACAGTGCAATAAAAACTACATTCCATAAAAAGGTAGGGGAAACTAGACCAAAAAGTAATTGGAAACTAAGTAATCTAATCCTAAAGAATGAATGGATTAAACAGTAAATCATAGATACACTCATTAATTACATCCAAGAGAATTACAATATAAGACAACATATCAAAATTTGTGAGATATACCTAAAGCAGCTATAAGTAGAAATTTTATATCTCTAGATGCTTACTTGCATAAAATAGCGAAAGAGATCAATAAATTGAGCTTGCAACTTAAAAAGCTAGAAAAAGAACAAAATAAAAACCCTCAATTAAATACCAAATTCAAAATTCTGAAAATAAAATGGGAAATTAATAAAAGTTTTATGAAAAAACAACAAAATAGTTAATTTGATTAAAAAAGGAAAAAGAAAATCAAATTGTTAGTCTCAAAATAGAAAAGGGAAAAATTTCCACTAATGAAGAGGAAATTAGAGCAATAATTAGGAGTTGTATTTCCCAACCACATGTCAAGAAATTTGATAATGTAATTGAAATGGAGGAATATCTACCAAAACAATATAGATTGTCTAGGTTAACAGAAAAGGAAATAAATTATTTAAATAGTCCCATTTTAGAAAAATAAATACAACAAGCTATTTATCAAATACATAAGAAAAAAATCTCCAGCACCAGATGGATTTATATGTGAATTCTACAAAACATTCAAAGAACAATTAATTCCGACAGTATATAAATTATTTGAAAAAATAGGGAAAGAAGAAGTCATACCAAAGTCTTTTTTTTTTTATAAAAGAGATATGGTGTTGATAGTTAAACCAGGTAGGGTGAAAACAGAAATGAAATTATGCACTAATTTCCCTAATGCATACTGATGCAAAAAAATCTTAAATAAAATATTATCAATGAAATTATTGAAAGTCATCCCCAGAATAATACACTATGACTAAGTTGGATTTATACCACAAAAGCAGGGCTGGTTCAATAATAGGAAAACTATTAGGATAATCAACTATGTCAATAACCAAACTAACAAAAACATCATATGATTATCTTGATAGATGCAGAAAAAGCATTTGATAAAATTCAACACCCATTTCTCCTGAAGACATTAGAGAGTACAAGAATAAATGGATGTTTCCTTAAAATGATAAGTAGCATCCATTTGAAACCATCAGCAAACATCACATGTTATGGAGACAAATTAGAACCATTCCCAATAAGATTAGGTGTAAAACATGGCTGTCCACTATTGCCATTACTATTCAATATTGTATTAGAAATGTTAGCATTGCCAATAAGAAAAGAAAAAGAGATTAAAGGAATTGGAATAGGTCATGAAGAAACCAAATTTCACTCTTTGCTGATTATATGATAGTATACTAGAAAATACAAAAGAACCAACTTAAAAAAAAACTACTAGAAACAATTCACAACTTTAGCAAAGTTGCAGGATACAAAATAAATCCACATAAATCATCACAATTTTTATATATTACCAACAAAGTTTAGTAGTGAGAGATACAAAAATAAATTCTATTCAAAATAACAGATGATATTATAAAATATTTGGGAATATATCTACCAAGGGAAAGTCAGGAACTATATGACACAACTAAAATACATTTTCCAAACAAATAAAGTCAGATATAATGAGTTAGAAAAATATCTAGTGCTCATGGGAAGACAGCTCAAATATAACAAAAATGATAATACTGTCTAAATTAATCTACTTATTTAGTGCCATACCCATCAAACTCCCAAGAAATTATTTTACAGATCTAGAAAAAAAGTTATAAAGTTCATCTGGAAGAACAAAAGGTCAGGAATTTCAAGAGAATTAATGAAAAATGCTAATGAATGTGGTCTAGTTATGCCAGACCTAAAACTATATTACAAAGCAGCAGTGATGAGAAACATTTGGTACTGGCTAATAAATAGAGTAGTGAATCAGTGGAAAAAGTTAGGATCAGAGGACAAAATAGGCAATAACTATATCAAACTAGTATTTGACAAACCCAAAGATCTTAGCTTTTGGGATAAAAACTCATTTGACAAAAACTACTGGGAAAATCATAAACTACTATGGAACAAATTAGGGCTTGACCCACACCTAACACCACATATGAAGATAATATCTAAATAGGTTCATGATTTAGACATAAAGAATAATATTATAAGCAAATTAGAAGAGTATAAGATAGTTTACCTCTCAGATCTTAGAGGAAAGAATTTGTGTCCAAAGAAGAACTGGAACTCATAATTGAACATCAGATAGAGAATTTTGATTATATTAAGTTAAAAAGATTTTATACAAACAAAACTAATGCAGACAAGATCAGAAGGGAAGCACTAAATTGGGAAATCAATTTTACATTTATGAGTTCTGATAAAAGCTTCATTTCTAAAATATATA
The DNA here is from genome assembly GCF_016432865.1 of Antechinus flavipes. Lineage (NCBI taxonomy): Eukaryota > Metazoa > Chordata > Mammalia > Dasyuromorphia > Dasyuridae > Antechinus > Antechinus flavipes. Next base: position 371,325,293 of record NC_067398.1, on the reverse strand, counting down.
GAGAATTGCCTAAAATTTATAAGAATTCAAGCCATTCTCCAGTTGATAAATGGTCAAAGGATATGAACAATTTTCAGAAGAAGAAATTGAAACTATTTCTAATCATTTAAAAAGGGGCTCTTAATCAGTATTGATCAGAGAAATGCAAATTAAGACAACTCTGAGACACCACTACATATTTCTCAGATTGACTAAGATGACAGTAAAAGGCAAGGATGAATGTTGGAGGGGATGTGGGAAAACTAGTACACTAATACATTGTTCGTGGAGTTATGAATGGATCTAGCTGTTCTGGAGAGCAATTTGGAACTATGTTCAAAAAACTCTGCATAACCTTTGATCCAGCAGTGTATCCCAAAGAGATCTTAAAAGAGGGAAAGGGATCTGTATGTGCCAAAATGTTTGTGGCAGTACTTTATGAAGTGGCAAGAAACTGGAAACTTTAGGGGATGCCCATCAACTGGAGAATTGGTGGATAAGTTATGGCATATGAATGTTGCAGAATATTACTGTTCCATAAGAAATAATCAGGAGGAGGATTTTAGGAAGATCTGGAGAGACTTACATGGACTGATGCTAAGTGAAATGAGCAGAACCAGGAGATCATTGTATATGGCTACAATGATTAATTCTGATGAATGTGATTCTTTTCAACAATAAGATGATTGATGCCAGTTCCAATGATGTTGCAATAAAGAGACCATCTACACCCAGAGAGAAGACTTTAGGAACTGAATGTGGATCACAGCATTACATTCTCACTCTTTTTGTTGTTTGTATTTTTTCTTACTCATTTACTTTCTTTTTTTAATCTGACTTTTTTTTGTGCAGCAAGAGAATTGTATAAATATGTTTATACATATTGGATTTAACATATATCGGATTGCTTGTCATCTAGGGGAGGGAATGGGCCAAAGGAGGAGACAATCTGACACACAAGGTTATGCAAGGATCAATGTTGAAAAACTATCCATACATATGTTTTTGAAAATAAAATAAAAAACTTTGTTTAAAAAAAAAGAATCCTGGATTTAAAGAGTATTTTATATTCATGAATGGAGAGAGAACCATCTCAATGATAAAGCCAAAGTGCTTTACTAGTATTAGAGTACAAATGAAATGTGTGATTGTACTTTAAAGGTGCTCTAAAATACATGCATTTCAACCAGAACAGAATGCCTCATTCTCCATTATTACATTCCAAGTGATTACTAGTTACATAAATTCTCTAATGCCTGGAATTCTCTGCCTCTTCATCTTTTCTACTAGCTTCCTTAAAGTTACAGCTAAAATCCCATCTTCTGCAAGAAGCTTTCCCTTAAAGTTAGGTGACTTTTCCTATGGTGACTATCATCAATATATCTTGTATGCATCTTTTTTGTAAGGTGGTGTTTTCATGTTTTCTCCTTTTTTATACTGTGAACTCCTTCCAGAGAAAATATTGATTTTGATTTTGCACTGCCTTCCCCTTTTTGTGTATCTCTGATACTTAGCACAGGCCTGGCACAGAGAAGGAGCTTAAAAAAAAATCTTTGTTGACTAACAATTTATCCCATGGAACCATGTTGGGGAAAAGGGAAAAAACAAAAGAAAACAAAACACAAAACATAGCTGTAAATATTCACACCCTAGTCATCTGCATTTAACACTTAGATTGAGGTTAAATAAATTAGCAATAATTTTCAACTAGCATTGAAATCAGGTGGACTCAGTTATGTTAAAGACACTCCTGTCTCTTTCATGACCAGAGTTGATGGGAAAATCATGAAGTTAAAAAAAAATACCTATTGTCAAAAAAGAAAAAAAAAAGCTTTATCTTTCCCATCTTTGACAAATGTGATTTCATTGTGAGAAATGAGCAGGTACAAATAAGATTCTGCAAATATATGCTGAAACTTTCTAGATTCTATACATATAAAACAGTGTTACAGATTTCATTTTTAAAAGGTTGAATTAAGTTAAGGACATATTATATATGTGTACCTATATATGCAGTACTTTCAAATACAAGAACAATGATGAATATTTTCGTAGTTTTTCAAATTTTAAATAGTATTTTCTCTACAGAAATCTTAGGTAAGTAATAAAGTCTCATTTTACCCATTTTACAGATGAAGAAGCTGAGGACTAGAGAAGTTAATTCATCCAGGACCGTTGAGTTAGGCAGTGGCAATTTAAACCCAGATTTTATTATTTTAGTTCCAGGTTTCTTTCCAGAATTATATCCTGCTGACTTGTCAGATTGTCAATTGGGATATGAAGTAGAGACTTATTCTTTTTGACCCCAAAAGAGAGCCCTGGAAGCTATAAAAGAAAACTGGGGAGTCTGATCTAGTTTTTATATAAAGAAAGTCTGTCTAACTATTAGAGCCATGAAAAAATAAAATGGACTTCCTGGGGTTTTTAAAATAGATTTAGATAATTGGTGAGGATGATTCTTATTAAAGCATGGCCTTGGCTTCTTATAAATCTGAGAACCTATCTTTTGTCTTATTTCTATTAATATGCAGTAGCAAACTAAAATAAGTTTGCTATCAAATGTATCTTTTATCTTGCTAGGCATTCTAGATTAAGTTCCCCCTTGTGGAAATTCTTAATACAGTGTGTCAATCAACATTTATAGGAAGAAAAGAAAGAAAGAAAGAAAGAAAGAAAGAAAGAAAGAAAGAAAGAAAGAAAGAAAGAAAGAAAGAAAGAAAGAAAGAAAAGAAAGAAAGAAAGAGAGAGAAAGAGAGAGAGAGAGAGAGAGAGAGAGAGAGAGAGAGAGAGACAAAGAGAGAAAGAGAAAAATAAATAAAGAAGTAAAGGGCAGCTAGGTGGTGCAGTTGATCGAGTGCCAGCCCTGAAGTCAGAAGGACCTGAGTTCAAATGTGGTCTCAGAAACTTAACACTTGCTGGCTATGTGACCCTGGACAAGTCACTTAACCCAAATTGCCTCAGGGAAAAAAAGAAAAAGAAAAAAGAAGGAAGGGGAAAGAAAAAAAAAGAAGAAAATAACAACATTAAGGAACTTTCAATTTAATAGGGAGAGAAAATAACTAAAAGGAAGTTATAAAGAGGTAGGATGTTGGAGAAGTCTAAAACAATGCAACTAAATGGGAAATGAAAAGCTAGCTGGCTTGGGTCCCCTCTTTAAATGAAGTTATTGCTTCACCCTTCCATTCAGAAAGGTAGAGGATAATAATTATGTCTGAAGACCAAGGCTAATTTGATCTTGGAAGTTGATGAAATTCCTGCTAGAATGATGGAGAAGTGGTGTGTACCATAGCACTTTTGCTTTGCTCAGATTGTTTCATGTAGAGAAACCATGTCTTCCAAATTAGTTTCTTAAGAGTACTGGTATCACATCATACCTTTTTGAAGACCAACTACCCCTATCACAGATAATCAATAAAAGTTTTCTTGATTGATTGATTGTGTAAAGATTATCAGATGTAATCCAAAATCAAAAATTAAATTCAAGACTGAAACACTGTCAGAGCCAACACATTGTTCATAAGTTGAAATTTTAACTACATATATTTCTACTACTTATTGTACAAAATGAGATTGTGTTTATTAAATGAAGACTTATCAAATTACAATCATCAGCCAAAATAAGGAGGAGGGTCATATGCTCAGAGCAAATACTGTGCTGCAAAGTGACTGATGGCACAATGTAGTAGGAAAGCACTGAACATTTTAAATCATTCCATTTTCTTGTGATTTACTTCTTCATTCTCTGTTATTAGTATATACAACATCGCACTAATACTCAGAAATGAGGGATTTCAAGAATACGAGTTTGTAATGATTTAAAATAGAAATACACAAGACCTCTTCTATTTTCAGTGTCAAAACAATTCTTCGTTTAAAAGATACTGAAAATGCATGGTTATTGATCAGTTGTTGATTATAGGTTATTATTTTGGAGATCACTTATTTAACTGACTCTTTTTATGAACATTTAGAATCGTTAATGACTTGTTCAAATTTAGGCTCTGCCTAGATTTGAAGGTTGATCCTTTAATTTCAAATACAACTCCTCTTTCCTTGCATCATTCTGCTTCCATTAAATATATATACACATATATATGTATATATATAATATATAATTATATAGCTTATATATATTATGCATATGTACAGAGAAAGAGCAAAGTTAAAAGTCTTCAAGACAATAGGTCTAGGATTTATCAGCAGTTCATGTAAATGGGTAATTAGTTCTTATATAGTCCATCAGATTATTTTAAAGTCACATATACTAAGCTATTCCTTATAAACTGCATCAATTTTGAGTTGATTCATATATCCTCAGGATATCCTTTCATCTGAAAATCAAAGTTAATTTTTATTATTTGCCTCCAATCCTCTTCCTTAAATGGTACATCTAGAACTATGAAGGGATATTTACTTGTTAAAAGTCATAATGTTTTATAGTTCTGCATCTAAATCTTACTGTTTCATTTTGGGGACCAGTGTCCTCTATATGGAACTGTATTTCTTTCTTACAAATGCAAAATGCTCCACCCTCAATCTCATCTTGTGCAATTTCATGCCCACCTTAGAAGTTCAATAAATGTCGTAGGTTGACAGTGGTGAGAGTGAGCAAGCATAGAGTTGTTGAAAAATCCAATTAGTATTCCCCAGGCAGTTGGGTCTGATGCCTTTCTTTGGTTGATGTTAAAGAATAAAAGAATAAAAGGGAAAGGGAAGAGAGAAAAGGGAAAGAGGTTTGAAATACTTTCAACTTTTTCAAGAATAAGTTGTTTTATTTCACCATAGTTTGAAAATATGTCATTTTGTGAGATTGATCCAATGCTGGTATAAAGAATATGTTCTGAAATCTCTTTTGGAAAGATTTATAATATTAACCTCAGGCTATTTTAAGACCCCGTCGATCTTTATGAAAACAGCCAAGAGATCCATTTGTTTTCTGTACAGTAGAAAGTCTCTGTTACCTTTTGGCAACTATGATTGAACAAATGACTTAAGGGTCAAAGTGATTCAGTAGTGATGTACTTGGGGTCTATCACCCAAGGGGACACAGACTCCAGAGGCAGTCAGTGGGGACCTGGATTGCACAGTTGAGTTTCTGGCAAAGAATTCTCACTTGATTTTCTAAAGGTAAAGACCATTATAGAATACCCACCAAAATACTGAAATTAGAAGGAATTGAAACTATAACGAGACACCAATACAATTGGCTGGAAATTGAAACTAGTCAAATCACCACTTTGTTGTTGTTGTTGTCTTGTGGTCACAAATAAGTGAACTGATTGATTCTCCCCTCTCTACCAATGAATTAATTCTATAACTAAAATGACATCATGTTGCTGTTTTTGCTGTTGCTATTGTTATAGATATTACTTTTTTTAGATATAGCATATTTGCTGATTGTAAGACTAACATTCATTTTGGAACTTCCTTTGGAAATACTGTGTTTTATTCTTTAAAGAAAGATGTTTGAAATGATGGCAAGATTATAATAATGAGAATTCCAAATCCTTCTTCTAATTCAAGCTTGTCTTATAATCCTGAGTGATCTTTGATAAGTTATTCTAACTTTCTGGTATATATGTGTATATGTGCGTGTATACATATCTATGTGGATATATCTATGTGGATATGTATATATGTATGTATGTTTGCATGTATCAGGTACCTTCTTTAGCCTAATCAATAAATCAACAAATGTGTTGACAGTTTAAATGTCTAAACAAGAATACTCTTCATATTCTCTATGAGTTATGATTCTCTTTGTTGAGGTCAAGTGAGAAAGATGTGAACTAAGAGAATTGGTCACAATTTTTGGAAATAATCCCTAACAGGATGATAATCATATGTGTATGACATAACAAGTTCAACAGTGAACTTAGTACAGAAGGGTTGATCCCTAGTGGTGAAAGATTTAAGTTATAGAGTTGAAGATTCTAGTTCTAGTCAAGCTCTTAAAAAATAAGTGTTCCTTTGGAGAGGAAATTGATCTTTTGGAAAAAGCAACATTTGTAGTTCCCTTCTATGTGCCTTTCCACTGACTATGGAATGGAAGAGAAAGGGCCAATAGAAGACTTCACACCAATCTCAAGCTGACAGAAAAACATTGTGGACAAATGTTATCAATAGAGATATACTCCTGAATACAAAAAAAAAATTGCCTGCTGGAAGAAATTGTTTAAAGACATATGATCAGTCATTCAATGAACATTTATAAGCAAATATTATGTAGTATTGTGTTGAATGCTGGAGATACAAAGAAACAAAAAAGTTCTTGCTTACAGAGAACTTAGAATTTAACTGGTGAAACAATTATTAACAGAATATAATTATAAAATAACTATTAAGAAGAAATTGAACATAATCAACACAGGGAAGTCACTTGCATTGAGGATTAGGAAAAGTTTCTTGTTGAAGGTCAAGTTTTAGCTGAGACTTGAAGGAAGCCAAAGAAGCTAGGAGCCAGAGATGTGCCTTCAGGAATAAGACCTAACCCATGACAATGTTTAAAATCCAGAGTTGGAGTTTTTTGTGTTAGAAACATCAAGAAAACAAATAACATACAGTTGCATAGTATTTGAGGAGGAAGGAAAGAAATGAAAAAAAAAAACTGAAAAGTAGGAAAGACCCTATAGAGGGCTTCATAAATCGGATTATTTTAAATTTAATCTTGAAGACAATAGGGGACAAATGGATTGAGCCAAATAGGAGAAATATATAATGATAGTGAAGTTTTAGAATTTTCAGTTTGACAGGATAACAGGGGACTGGAATGGCGAGAGATTTGTAGCAGGGAAGCCAACTTCTAGGCTATTGCAATAGAAAGGAATAATGAGGGGTTAGACCAGGATCATGGTATTATGAGAGAAGACAAAATATCTCATAAGAGAGATATTAAGAAAGAAAAAAAATGCCAGTACTGAACAATTCAATGAAAAGAGTGAGAAAAAATGAGGAATGAAGGAAGACATCTCTATTTATACTCCAGTAACTAGTAGAAAAAATTGTGAGTGTACCCTCCCTAATAATAGGAAACCTAAAAAAGGAAGAGGGTTTGGTAGGAAAGATGACTCCATAGAGTTAATGTTTATTTTAAGCTTAAAATGATGATGAATCATTTACTTGAATAAATGCAATAAAGTTGAAGATTAGAGAATGGAAGTCAAAATCAAACAAATAAATCTAACAATCATATTCATAGAACTGATAAATAATATATATTGAAGTTGATGAGGTCAATAAGTGAAGAGGTAGAGAAGAAAGACCTAGACAGAACATGGAGGAATATCAACAATTATGACCTGAATGTGATCCTGTGAATCAGAAAATAATGTTGACTATGAACTCATGAAAAGTCAGGGGGAAAAAAGCAATGAATTTAGTCTTCTCTGTGTGTCTCATTAACATCCAATTTTTTTTCCTCTGGACTTTGTACAAATGTGTGCTCCAGGCTTTTTTAGTGAAAATATTTGAACCAACTACTCTTTCAAAATAGCCATAGCAAATATCCCTTTCTAAATGCTAATTAAGTGTGGCTAATATTCAGTGGGGAGCATGCCAATGAGGCTTGTGAGAAGTAGTACTAGAAATCTAACCTCTCAGAGTTATCTCAGTAATTTAGAGAAGTTACCCACTCCTCCCTGGAGAGTCAGCCTATCAATGAAAAGAGAAGTTGGAGATATGACTCAGGGGTAAGGATGGAAGTTGCTACATGTAAAATGAGGGTGTAGGAGTAAATGGTCCCTAAGGTTTCTTCATGTATCTAATCTTCTAATATCCCTTATAACAAAACTCAATTCAGATTTCCTAATATCCATACAAAATGTGGAGGGTTATAATTGATTGAAAGGTGATGCTTATTTTCTTGCAATTTTTATTCACAATTTAAAATGTTCTTAGAGAAAAAGTCATAAAAATTAGCAGTTTTTTTTTTAAACCAAGGCCTCAAGAGATTAAAGATAATTTCATTTCTAGGACCAGCAATTAATTAAAATTTTGCACCTGGCACAATTCTGTACATTGAATAATGTTCATATACGCTCATTGTAAATTTTTAAAACTTAGTTTATCTTATTTTATTAAATTGTATCTACAGAATGTGTTCAAAAATAATAAAACTGAATTCCCCCTATAATAGTCTATCATTCAGACTGTTCAGGCTATATATACACTAGATCCATGCCTTTTTAAAGCAGATATTAGTAAAAGATGAAAGAATTTTAATAAAAACATATATATTCCTTAAAGTAATCAAATGATGACACTACTAATTTCAAATATTTGAAGGAAATGAATCACCTATCTACCTTTGGGAATTACTTAGTATATTTTGTTGTTCCTAGCAAACTGCTTTTATACATATAAAATGTATGACTTTTTTCAACCTCGTTTGTTGGTTGATTAATTGTGTTAAACATTACTAGCTGATCTTGACAAGTTTGCTGTCCATGCGTAAGCTTATTTCAATTTCTGTGGTGCATTGTCTACTCCTAGAGGGTAGGGATTTTACTAGATATTTTCTTTTTTTTTTTTTTAAGATTTAGCACATCCTGGTACTTAATAAGTACTTTTCACCCCTGCTGTTATAGCTGATTAATGGTGTTCTTCCCTGTTATTCTCAAAGTTCTTTTCAAACATTCATTAAGTATGTCTCACAAACTCAAGGAGAAGTAGGTAAGTATCATTATTGACATTTAAGAGATGAGGAAAATGAAGTGCCATGGATTTAGGTGAACTGTCCAAAGTCAGGAAGCAAATAAGTCACCAAATAAGAAAAGGGAACTCTTCTTCCATTTCTGAGGCACATCAACTCCTTTTAATTTAATTTAATAAACTTTATTGAAAGTACAGGATGTTATGAGGTCAGAGTCCAGGCAAATCATTTGTATATCAAAAGAAAAATAGCACCTTCTATGTGTTAGAGTCAAACAGAATCTTGGATGTTTTCTGGGGTTTTATTAATCATAAAGTAAAGAGCTATGTGCCATGAAATGAAGCATTTACTCCCATTGAAATTTTGGATTTTACAAAATTATATTAGAAAAAAAATTTCCCTTTCTCCTAGCAGACACACATATACATAGTATGCTTATCAACTTATATCCTGAGTCCTACTTAGCCTGTTGAAAAGGAAATACCCTAAAACAAACAAATTGAATAATTAATATGATCCCTTTTTTAATCCATATATCTCATTTTATTATTTTCCAAGATGGCAAGATAAAGATGAACAAAACAACTAGACAACAATGCAAGGAAGAATGTAACCAATTATCAAAAGAAGCTAAAAATACATTCTAAAGGAGAGAAGGAAGTGAGCTTAGTATTATGGGTCTCTAGAGGAAAAAGAACCGAATTTGTATTCTAAAAGATGCAAAGAATTTAGAGATGAAGAATCAAGTTTTGGTTGCACCTTTATCTGCCTTTATTGCTTCTCTAGACTACAATTAAAACAGAAGATCTAATTTAATTTGGGAAGGTGGATTAGGAAACTTGGGCAGTGGATTAAGTGTTCCACCTGGAGTCAGGAAGACTCTGCTTCTTTGTATTCAATCCAGCCTCAGGCATTTACTAGCTGTGTGATACTGAATATATTATTTACCCAATTTATCTCAGTTTCCTCATCTGTGAAAGGAACTGGAAAAGGAAATGAAAGACCACTAAAGTGTTTTGCAAAACAAACAAACATAGAAAAGATCACAAAGAATTGAATGTGACTTGGGGGGGGGGGAGGAGAAGGGGGAAGGAAGGTTCTCCATGTAGTGGATTCTAATGCATTAAAATTTAAATTGCGCAAAAACCTTTTTTCTAGTTTTATGTAATTGATATTATTTATTTTACACCTCACACTGCTTTCTATCTATTGTTTATTCATGAATTATTTGCTTATCCATAGTCCATGTTCTTCAACTTTTTCTTGTTATATCTTTCTTTATATTTACATCAAGTATTCATTTTAACTTTATCTTGGTAAGTATTGTAAAATATTTGTCAATGTCCAATTTCTGTTGCTGTCCAGTGTCCCAATATTTTTTTTTACCAAATAATGAATTATTATCCCCAAATCTTAAGTCTTTACACTTGTGAAATACAAGGTTATCATAATCATATGATGCTTCAAATTGGAATTGTATAGTTTGCCTAAAAAACCAGACATCTCTCCACCAATAGCTATACACATCTGAAGCTGCCACAATAAGGGAAGAATGCAAGCAATTTTGAAAGAAAAAAAAAAACACAAAAGAAAATACAATTTAGAACATGAGGCTTTGCTACAATAAATGTTCTTAGCTTGGGAAAGGTTTCTGTCTCTTTTCTGTATTTTAATAATATCCTACTGCAGTGCTATGATGACAATGGCTTCTAGGAAATACAATTCTCTCATCTTAGCACATATTGCATTTTTTGCCAGATATTAGAGTCATCTTGCCAGTGATGGACAAATAGATAAAGTGTTAAAAAAAATAACTCTTTTCACTAATCCATTTGTATTTCTTATCTGGTAGCATATGGTTTTGATAAATACTTTTTTATAATATAGTTTAAGATCTAGTACTTCTAAATCTCCTTTTCCTTCCCCCTCCCATCATTTCCTTTGGTATTCTTGATTTTTTATTCTTCCAAATGAATTTTATTTTATTTTTTTTTCTAAATCAGTAATTTTAGAAGGTGGATAGGTGGGTGATGTTGTTAGGATGCCATTAAATGTGTAAATTAATTTGGACAAAATTGTTGTTTTATTATATTGGTCCTGCCTATCCATTAACAATGAATATTTCTCTATTTAAATCTGATTTTATTTGTATATATATATATATAATTTAGTTCATATACTTTCTAGGTTTGTTTTGGCAGGTTTACTTCTGAATACTTTATACTGTCTAGAGTTATTTTAAGTGGATTGTCTAAGATCAGAATGAAAGCAGAACACTGGGGAAGAAATTGTAATTCAGTTTCTGCAGACAGAATATATGTATAAACACACACACACACATACATATATATATATATATATATATATATATATATATATATATATATATAATTAAATGTGAGAGTCATGAAATTATAATTTATTAGTAGTAAATGCTTGATTTGTATACCTCTTTTAAAAACCTAATATACCCAGAGTCACATAAAAGTTTCTTGAGCAAAAGTTTAAGAAGCTCTATGTTTATAAAGACAGCAAGAATGTGTGATGATCAACTAATAAAGGTTTGGTTCTTCTCAGTAGTTCTCAGTGATCCAAAGCAATCCTGATATACTTTGGACAGAAAATGTCATCTGCATCCAGAAAAAGAACTAAGGAGAATGAATATAAATCAGCAAATGTTATATTCACTTTTTTCTGTTTTTCTTTTTTAATCTTTCCAATGTTTTTCCCCTTTTACTCTGATTTTTCTCTCCCAACATGATTTATAAAACAATGTGTATTAAAAATGAACTTAATACAATACTTTAAAAAAAAATTATAGCCAAAGAAAAAGAAGCTCTATGTTTTATCTTATTTTTTTTAACAATTTTTGCTCAGGTTATACTACTAGATCTTAGAATACTCTCTCTCTTTTAAGCACTTTCCCCTTCTATTCCTGTTTTTAGCCTTCATTAACTGTCATTATTCATCAATTAATGAAACTGTCTCTCCTGTGAAAAATTTCCCCAACTAATAGAAAAGTACCAGCCACCCACTAACTCCTTTCTGTATAATCAGAAAAAGTTCTTTTTACATTTTCCATCCTGTGTCACTAAACCTACTTCTTGCTCCATTGCTTGTATAGAAGATCTCCTGGGGTAATGAGGTGGACCATGAATAATGTCCACAGCTAGAAAGAGCAATTAGCAAGTTCATGAACTGTGATTTTGTTTATGCCTCTATTATCAGAGTAAATTGTTTGTTTGCTTTAGTATAATATTTCTTTATTTGGACCATTAGTGGTCAAGAAAATATTGAAATGCTTTTTAATTTTTATAAATGTGTTCAAATTTTATAAATTTTGGACTTTATTCTTGAGTCAAATAACTATGTTAACATCTCTCATCAAAACATAAACTTCTTTCAACCAACATATTCTTAATAGTGTATATATGATGTGGGGAAAACAAAACTATCTTTATTCACACATTTCTAATAACTCTAATAACTCTTATTGTAAGAGCTAGTGTTTAATCTTTACTCATGGTGTAGGCATCTTCTTTTACGTTTCTAGTACATAGCTTCTGTCCTTTGCTTTTATGTTTATTTGTAAGCTTTCATGTTGTTATCCATCACTATCTTTTTTTGGAAACTCTAAGCATCAAATTCTATATTTGGTGGACTTTTTTTAATGTTTATATAGTGCTGACATCAATGATTAATAAAGACATCTTATGATAGTAATGATGATGTTACTAAGGAAAATATCAATATTTGAACCTGGTATTTATTTAACCCACATGAATCTCCAAATCATCTTGGCAGTATGTTTTCCTGTTTAACTTCTCCTGTCTCTTTTTTTCAAGTCTATATACAATTAAATGTTATAAAGATGACAAAATGAATTTATTTTAAGTAGACAGCATATAATAATCTGTAATATTTGCTCTTTCTCAAACCCATTTTAATTAAGTTATCTCAATACACTTTTCTTTCCTGAAAACCTATGTGAATAATTATAGCTGCTTGGAATGGATTTCAGAAGACTACCCTTCTTCTCACAATTTGTTAATTTGTTATGATACCCTAATTCTACCCTAAATTAATAAGACTGGGTCACCCAAAAACTTTCCAGGGGAAACCAACTTTTGCTTTTCCAAGGCATCGATTGTGGGATGCATATTTAGAGAAAAATGTAAATTTTCAAAAAGTTCCTTCAGACTACAAATGCTGATCCCCACTTTGTTGAATGGCAATTTTCACAGAATATTTTCAATTTCCAATGCAATATCTTCAGACAGTGATTTCTCTGACCTTAAAACAGCCTTTATAATGTCCCAGAACTGTTGGCTACTCAGCAGATAGCACTGGTCTCATCTCTAGATGCTCCAATGATGCTACATATGCACATTCAGCTCACTCTTGCTGACTTCCTTATTTTTTGGATGACTGAAAACAAAGTCCAATTCAGTTTCCCTACAAAGATTTCAAGAAAAGATTAATTGCTAAAACACATTTCACCTCATCTTTAACTCCTAATTGAAGTCTATGCTCAAGAAAGACAGCAACTTGTAGTGTAATTTTATCCAATAATTGGCCTTTTCCTCACTCTCTAATAACTTCTCCCCACTTCCAAACCCCTCATTGCTCAGTGATTTTTGAAATATATACATCATTCTTTATCTCCTCATCTGCCCTTGGGGTGGGAGATTGGGGAGGACACCTCTGGGTGAGAGTTAAATATTACTTTGACAGCTGAGAGACTTGATTCGTTCCAGAGAAGAGCAGGGGGATGTTGTTGACATTTTTTCTTCCCCATTCCTGCATGGCAATAAGGCATGAGGGCTGATTTATCAAAGAGAGTGTGTGCATCAAGCATGAGCAAGGCAGAGAGAGAAAGTTCACGTTGCACAAAATGATCTGCTAATTTCTTTTCCATTTCACTGACAATGTGCTCTATGATATCAGAGCAGCTGTGAGGAGAACAATGGATGTTCCCAACCTGTGCTCCATTTAACTTCATCTCTACAAGGTCAAACAGAGAGAGATGTGGAAATAAAATAGATCTGGAGGTTTTTTTTTTTCTTTTTTTCTACCACCCCCCAACACTATCTTTTGAGGCAAAGCCAGGGGAGTAAAGAAGCTATCCATAAAGTAAAATTGCCCTTTTCAAAGAAAGCCCTGTCTCTATCCCATGGCAAATTGGCAAAGGTTTGAATGCTTTTCTTCTGCCATTCTTGCTCTCAAATTAGAGTCATATAATTGAGAAGGTTCCTGACTCAATCTTTTGGAGAAGATGTGAATGCACACATATATGTGTCTCTGTGTATATATTTTTGTACATGCTGCTTCTATTGCCTTAATCCTCACTGATGAAAAATGAATCCCAAATGATTTATTGTGCAGTGACTCTACAGTCACAGACACTGAATTTCAAAAACCTCTTATTTGCAATTAACAACAGGCACCAGTGAGGCCTTACTCTTCAATATGCTTTGCTAGAATCCACACAGCCAGAATGGCAAAATCCTCTGGGATATGGGTTTTATTTTCATCTGTTTTGATGGATGTATCCACTCCTCTCTGATCTACCATCATGTAGCTTGGAGCGCAATTAGCCTTGGGTTTATGGCACTTTGATTTCTGGAGGTAGGGGAGATGCTGAGGAATGGAGATATAGAGCTAATATGTTCTAAAAGCAAGTTTCATGGATTTGCAGTTCAGATAAGATCGACTTTTGTAAGTGTGCTTAGTCTACCATATGAAATGAAGTTAGAACCTCTTGACAATCATCAATTGGAAATACATCATCATCCTTAAATTTCTTAAGCTTCACTTCCGGTTAAGATGGTGGAGAGGAGGCACACAGTTGCATAAGCTCCACGCTTTCTCTCACTATCCACCTCATTACAAATCTCTGAATTAATGCTTGACTGAAAAAAAAACCCACAAATAGTTACCAAGAGAAGCCATCCTTGAGATTCGCCAAGAAAGGTCTGTCTTTACTGGAGGGCTGGGACGGTTTTAGATCGGGCGCAGGCTGAGGGCAGCGGCAGTGAGAGCCCGGGAGCAGACAGGAGAGGAGGTGGGGAGTGATCGCAGCTGTCTCTGCGGGGAGAGCTTCACTACAGGTTTGGATACTTTGCTCCGGCAGCAAGTCAGCAGCCCAGAAGAGAAGCTAAAAACACCGGGGCTGAAGAATACAACCCCAAACAGCTGGAGTCTCTAGGGACTTGGCCGCCCTCCCCCCCCCGCCCCCCCACAGTGACTCAGCATGCTTTGGGATCTATCTTTGGGACAGGCGCACACAGTCCTGCTAGTGCCTCACTGCTGCCCCCTGCAGTCTGGAGAGGAAGCTCGATAACATACCCAGCCCCTCCCCCAAAGAAAGAATCCAGTTTTTTCTGTTTTTCTTTGGTAGTTTGTCTCTGATTATTAGACAGAATGAGCAAGAAGCTGAAGAGGACTTTAACCCTTGACAGCTTCTATACAGATAGAGAGCAAACTCTAAATCCTGAGGAGACTAAAAACAGACAATCCCCAGGTGAATCCCCAAAGGAGGAGATCATCTGTTCCTCAGCACAGATGAACCTCATAGAAGTGATTAAAAAGGCTCTCACAAGGGAGCTAGAAGAAAAATGGGGAAAGCAGAGTGAGACTTGGCAAAAGGAGAGGGAAGCTTGGGAAAAGGAGAGGGAGGCTTGGCAAAAGAGCCTGGAGAAAGTTAAAGAGAGAGAGTGGATAAAGAAGTAAAATCCTTGAAAAATAGGATTAGTGAACTGGAAACAGAAAACAGCTCTCTAAAAAACAAAATTGGCGAAATGGAAAAAAATTTCACAGAACAAAAGAACTCAATTGGACAATTAGAAAAAGATTTTTAAAAAGTGAGTGAAGAAAATACTTCACTGAAAATCAGAATTGAACAAGTGGAATTGAATGACTCGAGGAGACAAGAAGAATCAGTCAAGCAAATCCAAAAAAAGCAAACAATGGAGAAAAATGTGAAATACCTTCTGGGGAAGACAACAGACCTGGAAAACAGATCCAGGAGAAACAATCTGAGAATCATTGGACTTCCAGAAAAACATGATGAAAAAAAGAGCCTGGACACTATTTTCCAGGAAATTATCAAAGAGAACTGCCCAGAAGTCATAGGAACAGAGGAAAAAATAAACATTGAAAGGATTCATCGATCACCCACTGAAAGGGATCCTAAAATCAAAACACCAAGGAATATAGTGGCCAAATGCCAGAACCCTCAGACGAAGGAAAAAATATTGCAAGAGGCTAGAAAAACCCAATTCAAGTATCAAGGAGTCACAATAAGGATCACCCAGGATCTGGCAGCATCCACATTAAAAGATCGAAGGGCCTGGTGTAATGGGCTGAGGCTTGAGTTGATGCACTGAGGTCCCAAGCACATGAGGCTAAATAGTAATTGGACCATACTCTATTAATACGTAAGCTTGGAGAAAGAATGGCCCGCCACCCACTCTTTGTGCAAGTCCTGATGTGTTATATAGGAAATGACGATTTTGGTGGGTGGAGGCAGGGGAGTGGAAAAGGAAGGGGAGGAGAGACTTTTGGGGACTGCCATTGCCACGGTTGCCTCCACGTTTGGCTCGGCTCGCGTCTCTCTCTGTTAGCTGATTTGTTTCTCTTCTTCTTTTTGCTTTTGCTGCTTTCGACAACTTTTTTTTTTTTTTTCTGTTTGTTAAGTGTCTGAGGCTGGATTTGAACTCAGGTCCTCTTGACTTCAAGGCTGGTGCTCTTTCCACTGAGCCATCTCCTCCCCTTAATCCTCAAGGACAGGCAATAGTAGAGAGGAGAAACAGAGATATTAAGATGCTGCTCCAAAAACAAAAGAAAGGGGGAGCCACAGGTAACCCTAGAGAGCTTCTAAATCTAGCACTTTATACTATTAACTTCTTGATTTTTGACAAAGATGCACTGGCTCTGGCAGACAGGTTTTATAACCCACCGGAAGGGCAATGTCCAGTGCGAGCAGCTCCACTATCTTTAGATAATCGCCAGGTGATGTGGAGAGACCCAGAAAGTGGTGAATGGAAGGGACCAGATAGGCTAACTGCTTGGGGGAGAGGGTTTGCTTGTATCTCTACAGGTGGAGAAGGAATCAGATGGGTGCCAACGAGCCGTATTCGCCTTGTCCATCGCAGAGAGATGGAGCAGACCCTTGAAACGAAGGAGAAGACCCAAGAAACATCGGGTGGTTCTGTTGCTGATTGTGCTCACCATTGAAAGAGTGTGGCAGTTATGGCGTTTGACTCATGGACATAGAAAATCATTGGACTTCAAAACCCTCAGAAATCATTGGATTCTCTGAGACATAAGATTGTTGTAGGACTTTAAAGCCCTCAGGAATCATTGGATTTTCTGAGAAATGATAAGACTGTCACAGGACTTCAAAATCTGCTGGAATCATTGGATTCCCTAAGACATAAAAAGACTTTTGCTGGACTTCAAAAACTTGGGGGGATCATTGGATTCCCTGATATGTGAAGTAATGGACAATAGACTGGTTTTGGACTATCTCTTGGCTGCTGAAGAGGTGTATGTGTGACTGCTGTTTACATACTCTCCTTCTAGGACTTCTGGCAATCTTTTACATCATAATGTTGATTTATATTGTTTGTTATACCGTTACTTGGGTGCATAATTCATGTTTGTTATAACACATCAAGCCTGCACTGACTGTGGGGAGAGTCATCACTAATAGTCTCTGCGTTGTTGCTATGTGCTATGTGTTCCCATGCTGATGGGTTTGTGCATAATAAGACCCTTGAGCCCAGAAACCTGCTAGCAACCCCCACTTCCCTTTGGTGCTTTTCATCTCCCTTCCTGAGATGTCAGGGAGGGCGTGATTATCTCCTTTTTAGTGCTTTCACCTCCCTTCCTGAGAAGTCAGGGGGGTCGTGATCACTTCCTTTTCGGTGCTTTCACCTCCTTTCCTGAGAAATCAGGGAGGGTGTGATCACCTCCCCTTGGGGGCTCTGACCTTCCTGAAGAGTCAGGGATGGCATGATCACCTGTGTTCTAAAACAAAAGAAAGCGGGAGATGTAATGGGCTGAGGCTTGAGTTGATGCACTGAGGTCCCAAGCACATGAGGCTAAATAGTAATTGAACCATACTCTATTAATACGTAAGCTTGGAGAAAGAATGGCCCCCACCCACTCTTTGTGCAAGTCCTGATGTGTTGTATAGGAAATGACGATTTTGGTGGGTGGAGGCAGGGGAGTGGAAAGCCTGGAATATGATATTCCAAAAGGCTAAGGAACTTGGTATGCAACCAAAAATAACTTACCCAGCGAGAATGAACATCTTTTTCCAGGGAAGAAGATGGACATTCAATGAAGTAAGCGAATTTCATCTATTTCTGATGAAAAAACGAGAACTTAACAAAAAGTTTGATCTACAAATATAGAACTCAAGAGAAATCTAAAAAGGTAAAGATTAATCTTGGGAACTATATTTTGACTATATAGATGTATAAAAAATACATGTATACCTTGTTCTAGAAATTGATTTGGAAAGGACATTGTATCAGAAAAAGGGTAAAGTGGGGGTAGTACATCTCATGAAGAGGCATAGGAAACCTATTATATCTGAGAGAAAGAATGGAGGGGGATGAATATAGTGGGTATCTTACTGCCTTCAGAATTGGCTTTAAGTGAAAAATCTTAAGACATATTCAATCTATGGTGAAACTTCTCACACCTCATTGAAAAGTGAGTAGGGAAAAGTGAAAAGGGAAGGAATAAGCTAAGCGGAAGGGAATACGGGAACTGGGAGGGAAAGGGGTAAGATAGGGGGAGGAACTCTAAGGCGGGGGGGGAGGGATACTAAAAAGGGAGGGCTGTGAGAAGCAAGTGGTGCTCACAAGCTTAATACTGGGAAGGGGGGCAAGGGGGAAAGAAGGGAGAAAAGCATAAACCGGGGTTAACAAGATGGCAAGTAATACAGAATTGGTCATTCTAACCATAAATGTGAACGGGGTAAAATCCCCCATAAAGAGGAAGCGGTTAGCAGAATGGATTAAAAGCCAGAATCCTACAATATGTTGTTTACAGGAAACACACCTGAAGCGAGGAGATACATGCAGGTTAAAGGTAAAAGGTTGGAGCAAAATCTACTATGCTTCAGGTGAAGTCAAAAAGGCAGGGGTAGCCATCCTGATCTCAGATCAAGCTAAAGCAAAAATTGATCTAATTAAAAGAGATAAGGAAGGGCACTATATCTTGCTAAAGGGTAGCATGGATAATGAAGCACTATCTATATTAAACATATATGCACCAAGTGGGGTAGCATCTAAATTCTTAAAAGAGAAACTAAGAGAGCTGCAAGAAGAAATAGACAGTAAAACTATAATAGTGGGAGATCTTAACCTTGCACTCTCAGAATTAGATAAATCAAACCACAAAATATATATGAAAGAAATCAAAGAGGTAAATAGAATACTAGAAAAGTTAGATATGATAGAGCTCTGGAGAAAATGTAATGGAGACAGAAAGGAATACACTTTCTTTTTAGCAGTTCATGGAACCTATACAAAAATTGACCATATATTAGGACATAAAAACCTCAAACTCAAATGCAGTAAGGCAGAAATAGTAAATGCATCCTTTTCAGACCACGATGCAATGAAAATTACATTCAACAAAAAACCAGGGGGAAGTAGACCAAAAAATAATTGGAAACTAAATAATCTCATACTAAAGAATGATTGGGTGAAACAGCAAATCATAGACATAATTAATAACTTCACCCAAGAAAACGATAATAATGAGACATCATACCAAAATGTATGGGATGCAGCCAAAGTGGTAATAAGGGGAAATTTCATATCTTTAGAGGCCTATTTGTATAAAATAGAGAAAGAGAAGGTCAATGAATTGGGTTTGCAACTAAAAATGCTAGAAAAGGAACAAATTTAAAACCCCCAGTCAAACACTAAAATTGAAATTCTAAAAATAAAAGGAGAGATCAATAAAATTGAAAGTAAAAAACTATTGAATTGATTAATAAAACTAAGAGTTGGTTCTATGAAAAAACCAACAAAATAGACAAACCCTTAGTAAATCTGATTAAAAAAAGGAAAGAGGAAAATCAAATTGTTAGTCTTAAAAATGAAAAGGGAGAACTCACCACTAACGAAGAGGAAATTAGAGCAATAATTAGGAGTTACTTTGCCCAACTTTATGCCAATAAATTCGACAACTTAAATGAAATAGAAAAATACCTCCAAAAATATAGCTTGCCCAAACTAACAGAGGAAGAAGTAAATATCCTAAACAGTCCCAACTCAGAAAAAGAAATAGAACAAACTATCAATCAACTCCCTAAGAAAAATCCCCAGGACCAGATGGATTTACATGTGAATTCTACCAAACATTTAAAGAACAATTAACTCCAATGTTATATAAACTATTTGAAAAAATAGGGATTGAAGGAGTCCTACCAAACTCCTTTTATGACACAGACATGGTACTGATACCTAAACCAGGTAGGCTGAAAACAGAGAAAGAAAATTATAGACCAATCTCCCTAATGAATATTGATGCTAAAATCTTAAATAAAATATTAGCAAAAAGATTACAGAAAATCATCACCAGGATAATACACTATGACCAAGTAGGATTTATACCAGGAATGCAGGGCTGGTTCAATATTAGGAAAACTATTAGCATAATTGACTATATCAATAACCAAACAAACAAAAACCATATGATCATCTCAATAGATGCAGAAAAAGCATTTGATAAAATCCAACATCCATTCCTAATAAAAACACTTGAGAGCATAGGAATAAATGGACTTTTCCTTAAAATAGTCAGGAGCATATATTTAAAACCATCAGTAAGCATCATATGCAATGGGAAAAAACTGGAACCTTTCCCAGTAAGATCTGGAGTGAAGCAAGGTTGCCCACTATCACCATTATTATTTAATATCATTTTAGAAACACTAGCCTCGGCAATAAGAGTCGAGAAAGATATTAAAGGAATTAGAGTAGGCAAGGAGGAAACCAAACTATCACTCTTTGCAGATGATATGATGGTATACCTAGAGAACCCCAGAGATTCTACTAAAAAGCTATTGGAAATAATTCATAATTTTAGCAAAGTAGCTGGCTACAAAATAAATCCCCATAAATCCTCAGCATTTTTATACATCACCAACAAAACCCAACAGCAAGAGATACAAAGAGAAATTCCATTCAGAATAACTGTTGATACCATAAAATATTTGGGAATCTATCTACCAAAGGAAAGTCAAGAATTATATGAGCAAAATTATAAAAAAAAGTCTCCACACAAATAAAGTCAGACTTAAATAATTGGAAAAATATTAAGTGCTCTTGGATCAGCCGAGCGAACATAATAAAGATGACAATACTCCCTAACCTAATCTATTTATTTAGTGCTATACCAATCAGACTTCCAAGAAAATATTTTATTGATCTAGAAAAAATAACAACAAAATTCATATGGAACAATAAAAAGTCGAGAATCTCAAGGGAATTAATGGAAAAAAAAATCAAATGAAGGTGGCCTAGCTGTACCTGATCTAAAATTATATTATAAAGCAGCAGTCACCAAAACCATTTGGTATTGGCTAAGAAATAGATTAGTGGATCAGTGGAAAAGGCTAGGTTCACAAGACAGAATAGTCAACTTTAGCAATCTAGTGTTTGACAAACCCAAAGCCCCTAACTTCTGGGAAAAGAATTCATTATTTGATAAAAACTGCTGGGATAATTGGAAATTAGTATGGCAGAAATTAGGCATGGACCCACACTTAACACCATATACCAAGATAAGATCAAAATGGGTCTATGACCTAGGCATAAAGAACGAGATCAAAAATAAATTAGAGGAACATAGAATAGTTTATCTCTCAGACTTGTGGAGGAGAAAGAAATTTGTGACCAAAGATGAACTAGAGACCATTACTGATCACAAAATAGAAAATTTTGATTACATCAAATTAAAAAGCCTTTGTACAAATAAAACTAATGCAAAAAAGATTAGAAGGGAAGCAACAAACTGGGAAAACATTTTCACAGTTAAAGGTTCTGATAAAGGCCTCATTTCCAAAATATATAGAGAACTGACTCAAATTTATAAGAAATCAAGCCATTCTCCAATTGATAAATGGTCAAAGGATATGAACAGACAATTTTTAGGATGAAATTGAAACTATTACCACTCATATGAAAGAGTGTTCCAAATCATTATTGATCAGAGAAATGCAAATTAAGACAACTCTGAGATACCACTACACACCTGTCAGATTGGCTCAGATGACAGGAAAAAATAATGATGAATGTTGGAGGGGATGCGGGAAAACTGGGACACTAATGCATTGTTGGTGGAGTTGTGAACGAATCCAACCATTCTGGAGAGCAATCTGGAATTATGCCCAAAAAATTATCAAATTGTGCATACCCTTTGATCCAGCAGTGTTTCTATTGGGCTTATATCCCAAAGAAATACTAAAGAAGGGAAAGGGACCTGTATGTGCCAAAATGTTTGTAGCAGCTCTGTTTGTAGTGGCTAGAAACTGGAAAATGAATGGATGACCATCAATTGGAGAATGGCTGGGTAAATTGTGGTATATGAATGTTATGGAATATTATTGTTCTGTAAGAAATGACCAGCAGGATGAATACAGAGAGGACTGGCGAGACTTACATGAACTGATGCTAAGTGAAATGAGCAGAACCAGGAGATCATTATATACTTCGACAACGATATTGTATGAGGACATATTTTGATGGAAGTGGATTTCTTTGACAAAGAGACCTGAGTTTCAATTGATAAATGACGGACAAAAGCAGCTACACCCAAAGAAAGAACACTGGGAAACAAATGTGAACTATCTGCATTTTTGTTTTTCTTCCCGGGTTATTTATACCTTCTGAAACCAATTCTCCCTATGCAACAAGAGAACTGTTCGGTTCTGCAAACATATAATGTATCTAGGATATACTGCAACATATCCAACATATAAAGGACTGCTTGCCATCTAGGGGAGGGGGTGGAGGGAGGGAGGGAAAAAAAAATCGGAACAGAAACGAGTGTCAATATAAAGTAATTATTAAATAAAAATTTAAAAAAAATTTCTTAAGCTTCATTGTCCATTCTTGTAATTTGATATTTTTTATTCAGGTTGAAAATGATTTGATTTTAATAGCATGAATTGCTTTAACTTTTTGTCCAAAGAGATTAAATAATTTGTTAGAAGTTTAAAAAAAAATAGTTATTTTGGAGTTCATTCCTGAAATTAAAAAATAAATAAATAGAAAAATTGTAAAACCCAGTCAATGAAGAAAGCAGCAATGATCTTTGTCTGTTATGTTCAAAAGAATGCCATATAGTCTAAATGGGGATTCAAAACTAACCATGCAAGGGGAGGTAGGGCCATCTGTGAAAGAATATTTGGAAAGTGCAACAAACTTGCTAATACTTGGACAAGGATTGAAAGATCCAGTGTAGTAAAAAAGAAAGAATACTACATTTTCTGCCAAGAGAAATGGCTTCAAATTCTAATTCTATTCTTTATTACCTATATGATCTTGGAAGGTCTTTTAATCTCTCTAGGATTCAATTTGCTCTTTTGTGAAATGAGGTTGGGTTCGATGGACTATAAGGTTCCTTTCATCTCTTAATATATTGTCTCCAAGATAGGGAAATACAGTGATTCTTTCATGCTATGTTTGGGACAGATAGCTTCAAAACTAAACTGTGGAAGATCGGAGAAAAAATAGAACTAGTAATGTTCCAGGAGTTAAATTAATGGTTTTCTGATTGTGGTTGGAAAAAAGATTCAGAATTCAATAATGTTAAGCTTCAAGTCAACTTGAAATAACTCTAGGCTTAGGACAGCTCAGGTATTAGAATTGCTTTAGGTGTTTTTGAGGGAAGATGGACTCCTCAGTATGATTGACATTCCACTTTTGACAGAGTAAGTAGAAAGGCTTCAATCACTTAGAGGGTAAGATAGAAGTGAGATGAAATAGTACAAGTAAGAAGTTTGCTGGGGCATAGACAACTATTTAGACAAGACATGTTGGACTTAGGGTGGGGTGGAGATCATTTCCCTGAAGTGCAACACATTTCCACAATAATATGTGGCCACATTCTTCTGGAAGCAATTAACCAGGAATTTCAAGGGAAAAGCTTGAGTAATTGGGTCCATTGTCTACTATGTGTTCTTCTGTTATTCAAATTACTTCTGAAATTTTCTTTTCCCAGTATGATCAGTTGCTTGTATTCATTTTCCATCTTTTGTAAATTACATTGTTGTTTGTTTTTCCTTCATTCTTGAAAAAGCCCAATGAGATCAGTCAGGAGAGTGATGTCTTCTCTTGCAAGTTTCATTGTCAGTATAGACACTACAATAATAGAGTTCCTCAATCTCTCCCTCAGAAAAGTAGATAAAAGCAATCACAAAACAAGCACAGAACAAGTTAAGGAGATAAACAGAATTTTTGAAAAATTAGATATGATATAACTAGAGAAAATTGAATGGAATAGAAAGAAATATAGCTATTACTCAGGGATATATGACAATAACACAAAAATTAATCATGTATTAGTATATTAAAATTTTCACAATCAAATGGAGAAAGGTAGAAATATTAAACACATCTATTTCATATCATGATGCAATAAAAATTACATATAATGAAGAGCCATGTAGCATGGATAATGAAGCAATATCACTATTAAACATATATGCGATAAGTGCTTTAGCATCTAATTTCTTAAAAGAAAAATTAAGAGAGCTGCAAGAAGAAATAGACAGCAAAACTATAATAGTGGGAGATCTCAACCTTGCACTCACAGAATTAGATAAATCAAACCACAAAATAAATAAGAAGGAAGTCAAAGAGGTAAATAGAATACTAGAAAAGTTAGATATGATAGATCTCTGGAGAAAATGTAATGGAGACAGAAAGGAGTACACTTTCTTTTCTTTTCTTTTTTTTTTTTAATTTTTTAATAATTTTTAATTGATACAACGCATGCCAGGGTAATTTTTACAGCATTATCCCTTGCATTCACTTCTGTTCCGATTTTTCCCCTCCCTCCCTCCACCCCTTCCCCCAGATGGCAAGAGTCCTTTAAATGTTGAATGGGTTGCAGTATATCCTAGATACAATATATGTGTGCAGAACCAAACAGTTTTCTTGTTGCACAGGGAGTATTGAATTCAGAAGGTACAAATAACCCTGGAAGAAAAACATAAATGCAAGCAGTTTATATTCATTTCCAGTGTTCTTTCTCTGGGCGTAGCTGCTTCTGTACATCTTTGATCAATTAAGGCTCTCTTTATCAAAGAGGTCGACTTCCATCAGAATACATCCTCAAACAGTATCGTTGTTGAGGTATATAATGATCTCCTGGTCCTGCTCATTTCACTCAGCATCAGTTCATGTAAGTCTCGCCAGTCCTCTCTGTATTCATTCTGCTGGTCGTTCCTTACAGAACAATAA
The DNA here is from genome assembly GCF_016432865.1 of Antechinus flavipes. NCBI lineage: Eukaryota > Metazoa > Chordata > Mammalia > Dasyuromorphia > Dasyuridae > Antechinus > Antechinus flavipes. The sequence goes on along the minus strand of NC_067398.1, from coordinate 371,300,165 downwards.
TATTCCATAATGTTCATATACCACAATTTACTCAACCATTCTTCAATTGATGGACATCCTTTCATTTTCCAGCTTCTAGCCACTACAAATAGGGCTGCCACAAACATTTTGGCACATATAGGTCCCTTTCCTTTTTTTAGTATCTCTTTGGGGTATAAGCCCAGTAGAAACACTGCTGGATCAAAGGCTATGCACAGCTTGATAACTTTTTGAACATAATTCCAAATTGCTCTCCAGAATGGCTGGATGTGTTCACAATTCCACCAACAATGTATCAGTGTCCCTGTTTTCCCACATCCCCTCCAACATTCCCCATTATCTTTCTCTGTCACTCTAGCCAATCTGACAGGTGTGTAGTGGTATCTCAGAGTTGTCTTAATTTGCATTTCTCTGATTAATAATGATTTGGAGCATATTTTCATATGTCTATAAATAGTTTCAATTTCTTCATCTGAGAATTGTCTGTTCATATCCTTTGACCATTTATCAATTGGAGAATGGTTTGATTCCTTATAGATTAGGGTCAATTCTCTATATATTTTGGAAATGAGGCCTTTATCAGAACCTTTGATTGTAAAAATGTTTTCCCAGTTTATTTTTTCCCTTCTAATCTTATTTGCATTTGTTTTGTTTGTACAAAAACTTTTCAATTTGATATAATCAAAATTTTCTATGTTGTGGTCAATAGTGATCTCTAGTTCTTCTTTGGTCATAAATTCCTCCCTCTTCCACAGGTCTGACAGGTAAACTATCCTATGCTTTCCAATTTATTTATCATCTCATTCTTTATGCCTAGATCATGAACCCATTTTGACCTTATTTTGGTGTACGGTGTTAAGTGTGGGTCAATGCCTAGTTTCTGCCATACTGATTTCCAATTTTCCCAGCAATTTTTGTCAAATAATGCATTCTTATCCCAGAAACTGGTGTCTTTGGGTTTGTCAAACACTATATTATAAAGTTATTGGCTGTTTTGTCCTTGGAACCTAACCTATTCCATTGATCAATGAGTCTATTTCTTAGCCAATACCAGATGGTTTTAGTAGCTGCTGCTTTATAATATAATTTTAGATCTGGTACAGCTAGGCCACCTTCATTTGATTTTTTTTTTCATTAATTCCCTTAATTTCATTAATTCAATACTGCTTTATTGGAACTGATTTGGTTCATCTCATTGCTAGAGATGGCTGTGTCCATCAGAATTAATCATCATATAGTATTATTGTTGAATTATATAATGATCTCTTGGTCCTGCTCATTTCACTCAGCATCAGTTTATACAAATCTCTCCAAGCCTTTCTGAAATCATCCTGTTGGTCATTTCTTATGGAACAATAATATTCCATAATATTCATATACCACAATTTATTCAGCCACTCTCCAATTGATGGGCATCCACTTAGTTTCCAGTTTCTGGCCACTACAAAGAGACCTGCCACAAATATTCTTGCACATACAGGTCCCTTTCCTTCTTTAAGATTTCTTTGGGATATAAGCCCAGTAGAAATACTGCTGGATCAAAGGGTATGCACAGTTGATAACTTTTTGAGCATAGTTCCAAATTCCTCTCCAGAATGGCTGGATGTATTCACAATCCCACTAACAATGTATCAGTGTCCCTGTTTTCCCACATCCCCTCTAACATTTCACATTATCTTTCCCTGCCATTCTAGCTAATCCGACGGGTATGTAGTGGTATCTGAGAATTGTCTTAATTTGCATTTCTCTGATTAATGATGACCTGGAGCCTTTTTTCATATGGCTAGAAATACTTTCAATTTCTTCGTCAGAATTGTTCATATCCTTTGACCATTTATCAATTGGAGAATGGCTTTACTTCTAATAAATTAGAATCAATTCTCTATATATTTTGGAAATGAGTCCTTTATCAGAACCTTTGACTGTGAAAATGTTTTCCCAGTTTGTTGCTTCCCTACTAATATTGTTTGCATTAGTTTTGTTTGTACAAAAACTTTTCAATTTGATATCAAATTGTTCTATTTTGTGATCAACAATGATCTCTAGTTCTTTTTTGATCATAAATTATTTCCTCTTCCACAAGCCTGAGAGGTAAACTATTCTGTGTTCCTTTAATTTATTTATAATCTCATTCTTTATGCCTAGGTCATGAACCCATTTTGGACCTTATCTTGGTGTATGGTGTTAAGTGTGGGTTGATGCCTACTTTCTGCCATACTAGTTTGCAATTTTCCAAGCAATTTTTCTCAAACAGTGAGTTATTATCCCAAAAGCTGGGGTCTCTGGGTTTGTGAAACACTACAGAATTAAGGTTATTGACTGTTTTTTCCTTTGAACCTAACACTGATCAACTAGCCTATTTCTTAGCCAATACCAAATGGTTTTGGTGATTGCTGCTTTATAATATAATTTTAGATCTGGTACAGCTAGGCCACCTTCATTTGATTTTTTTTTTCATTAATTCCCTCGAAATTCTTGACGTTTTGTTTTTCCATATGAACTTTGTTGTTATTTTTTCTAGGTCATAAAAATACTTTTTGGGAGTCTGATTGGTATAATGCTAAATAAATAGATTAGTTTAGGTAGTATTGTCATCTTTATTAAATTTGCTCACCCAATCCAAGAGCATTTAATATTTTTCCAGTTGATTAGATAAGACTTAATTTGTGTGGAAAGTGTTTTGTAGTTTTGTTCATAAAATTTCTGATTTTCCCTTGGCAGATAGATTCCTAAATATTTTATACTATCAGTAGTTACTTTAAATGGAATTTCTGTTTGTAACTCTGTTGGATTTTGTTAGTGATATATAAGAATGCTGATATCTTATGTGAGTTTATTTTGTATCCTGCAACTTTGCTAAAGGTGTGGATTATTTCTAATAACTTTTTAGTAGAATTTCTGGGGTTCTCTAAGTATACCATTATATCATCAGCAAAGAGTGGTAATTTGGTTTCCTCATTGCCTACTCTACTTCCTTTAACCTCTTTCTCAACTCTTATTGCCAAGGCTAGCATTTCTAATACAATATTGAAGAGTAATGGTGATAGTGGGCAACCTTGTTTCACCCCTGATCTTATTGAGAATGGTTGCACTTTGTCCCCATTACATATGATGCTTACTGATGGTTTTAAATAGATGCTACTTATTGTTTTAAGAAAAAGTCCATTTATTCCTATATTCTTAAGTGTTTTAATAGGAATGGATGTTGGATTTTAGCAAATGCTTTTTCTGCATCTATTGAGATGATCAAATTTTTTGGTTAATTTGGTTATTAATATGGTCAATTATACTAATAGTTTTCCTAATATTGAACCAGCCCTGCATTCCTGGTATAAATTCTACTTGATCATGGTGTATTATCTTGGGCATGATTTTCTGTAGTCTTTATGCTAATATCTTATTTAAGATTTTAGCATCAATATTCATTAGGGAGATTGGTCTATAATTTTCTTTTTCTGTTTTCAACCTACCTGGTTTAAGTATCAGTACCATGTCTGTGTCATAAAAGGAATGTTGTAGGTCTCCTTCATTCCCCATTTTTTCAAATAGTTTCATAGAGCATTGGGGCTAATTGTTCTTTAGATGTTTGGTAGAATTCACATGTAAATCCATCTGGTCCTGGGGATTTTTTCTTAGGGAGTTGATTAATAGTTTGTTCTATTTCTTTTTCTAAAATGGGACTATTTAAACAATTTACTTCCTCCTCTGTTAATCTGGGAAGCCTATATTTTTGGAGGTAGTCATACATTTCACTTTATTGGCATAAAATTGGGCAAAGTAATGCATTATTTCTTTAATTTCCTCTTCATTGGTGGAAAGTTCTCCCTTTTCATTTTTAAGATGACAAATTTGATTTTCCTCCCTTTTTTCTTTTCTTTTTTTTTTTTTTTAGGCAATTGTGGTTAAGTGACTTGCCCAGGGTCACACAGCTAGACCGTGTCTGAGACCAGATTTGAACTCAGGTCCTCCTGACTTCAGGGCTGGTGCTCTATCCACTGCGCCACCTAGCTGCCCCGTCCTCCCTTTTTTCTAATCAATTACAAAGAATTTGTAGAATTACAAAGAGTTTATCAATTTTATTGTTTTTTTTTTCATAAAACCAAACCTTAGTTTTATTTGCTAGTTCAATAGTTTTTTTTTTACTTTCAAAATTATTAATTTCTCCTTTTAATTTTAGAATTTCAAGTTTAGTATTTGATTGGGAGTTTTTTAATTTGGTCTTTTTCTAGCTTTTAAAGTTTCAAGTCCAATTCAAGTCCAATAAAGAATAATCTCTTTCTTTATTTTATTCAAGTAAGCCTCTAAGGATATAAAATTTGCCCTTATTACCACTTTGGCTGCACCCCACAAATTTTGGTATGATGTCTCATCATTGTCATTATCTTGAGTGATTAATTGTGTCTATAAAATTTGCTGTTTCACCCAATCATTCTTTAAGATGAGATTATTTAGTTTCCAATTATTTTTTGGTCTATTTGCCCCTAATATTTTGTTGAATGTAGTTTTTATTGCATTGTGATCTGAAAAGAAAGCATTTACTATTTCTGCCTTGATGCATTTAAATTTGAGTTCTTTATGTCCTAATATGTGTTCAGTTTTATTATAGGTTCCATCAACTGCTAAGAAGAAAGTATATTCCTTTCTCTCTCCATTCAGTTTTCTCCAAAGATCTATCATACCTAATTTTTCTAATATTCTATTTACCTCTTTAAGTTCTTTCTTGTTTGTTTTGTGGTTTGATTTATCTAATTCTGAGAGTGCAAGGTTGACATCTCCCACTATTACAGTTTTCCTGTCTATTTCTTCTTGTAACTCTCTTAATTTCTTCTTTAGGAAGTTAGATGCTACACCACTTGGTGCATATATGTTTAATATTGATATTGCTTCATTGTCTATGATACCCGTTAGCAAGATATAGTTTCCTTTCTTAGTTCTTTTAATTAGATCAATTTTTGCTTTTGCTTGATCTGAGATAAGGATGGCTACCCCTGCTTTTTTGGCTTCACCTGAATTATGATTGATTCTGCTCCAGCTTTTTACCTTTGCTCTGTATGTATCTCCCTGCTTTAAATGTGTTTCCTGTAAACAACATATTGCAGGGTTCTGACTTTTGATTCGGTCTGCTATCTGCCTCTGCTTAATGGGAGAGTTCATCCCATTCACATTTATGGTTAAAATTTCTAATTCTGTATCTTCTGCCATTGTATTATCCCCAGATTATGCTTTTCTTTTTCTTCCCCCTCAACCCTTTTTCCCACTTTCAAATTCATGGGCCCCACTTGTATCACGCCACTCACCCTCTTTAGGATCCCTCCTTCCCCCCTTTGAATCTCTTCCCCTTTCTTATTCCTTCCCCTTATTACTCCTTTCCTTTTCCTTTTTCCCCTCTCCCTTTTTATGAGGGTGAGAGAACATTCTCTGTAAAACAAATATGTCAATTATTTTATTATTGCGACAACTCTGATGAGAGTAGGATTCATACAATGTTCCTCCTCCTCTCTGAATTCCTTCAGATATGATAGGTTTCTTTTGCGTCTTTGTGGGATGTAGTTTTCCTCTTTTTATCCCCTTTTTCCCCTTTTCTGACACTATCACCCTTCCATTTGTACTTCCCTTTTTTATGTTATATCAGTAAAATCAAATTATACAGGTAGTCTTTATGTATATTCACAACAGAAATACAGTTCTCAAGTGTTCCTTTTACCTTTTTCTACTTCTCTTGAGACCTATGGTTGGAAATCAATTTTTTTTATTTAAATCTGTTTTTTTTCTTAGAAACAAATGGAATTCCTCTGTTTCATTAAATGTCCATCTTCTCCCATGGGAAAAAAAATGCTCAGCTTAGCTGGGTAGTTTCTTCTTGGCTGAATTCCAAGTTCTTTTGCCTTTAGGAATATCAGATTCCAGGCCCTTCCATGCTTCAATGTTGAGGCAGCCAGATCTTGAGTGACCCTTATTGTGGCACCTAGATATTTGAATTGTTTTTTTCCTGGCAGCTTGTAATATTTTTTCTTTGGTCTGAAAATTCTGAAATTTGGCCACAATATTCCTTGGAGTTTTTATTTTAGGGTCTTTTTCAGAAGGTGTTTGATGAATTCTTTCAAAGCCTATTTTACCTTCCAGTTCTATTACTTCTGGACATTTATCTTTGATGATTTCCTGTAAAATAGTATCTGGGCTCTTTTTTTCATCATAATTTTCAGGTAGTCCAATGATCCTCAGGTTATCTCTCCTAGATCTATTTTCCAGATCTATCGTTTTTCCAAGTAGATATTTCATGTTTTTTTTCCCAATTTATTATTATTAATATTATTATTATTATTATTATTTTGGTTTTGCTTGACTAATTCTTGCTTGTCTCAATGAATCATTGGTTTCTATTTGTTCAGTTCTGATTTTTAAGGAGTTATTTTCTTCATTAGCTTTTTTTTTTTTTTTAACTTCTTTTTGTATATAGCCAATTGAGTTTTTAAATGAGTTATTTTGCTCCTTGGAATTTTTTTTTCCATTTCACTATATATATTTTTTTAGTGAGTTAGTTAATTTTTCCAATTCACAAATCTTACTTTCTTGGGAACTCTTTATTTTTGCTAATTCACAAATCCTACTTTCCTGGGATTTTTTTACCTTTTCTATTTCACAGATTCTGTTTTCTTGCACTTCCTTGGAATTCTTTACCCTTTCCAATTCACATTTCAGGAAGTTGTTATTTTCTTGACTAGCTTCTCTTTCCTTTCCCCATTTTTCTTCTAACTCTCTTTTAAGACTTTTAATGGTCTCTTCTAGGAGAGTATTATGTGAAGAGGGCCAGGTAACATTCCCCTTTGGGGTATTGTCTGGAGACTGTTTGCTATTAGTCTCCTCGGGGTTGCAAACCTGCTCTCTTTCTGTATAAGAGTATTGATAGTCCTTTTGACTTTTTACTCATTTTTAAAGCCTTTAGGTTCTGCCTTCAGGGCAAGGAAGTTACCAGCTTCCTCTGCAAAGTAGGAATAGGTATAAAGGGTTGCAAAGAGCAGAGAGGTATGGGATTGCTCTGGTGAAAATTCCCCTCCCCCACTGGAAGTGATTCAGACCTGTTTGGCACTGGACCCAGTTGCGGAACTGCCCAATGAAGAACCCCCACTATATGGATTGGCAACTGCCCTGAGATTAGATGCTGAATGAAAAGTGTCAGTACCCCAAGCCAAAGCCCACTGGGGAGTTGTGGGTATTAGCAGCTGACCAGAGAGTAGTCCCACATAGACCAGAAGTATCTCTGCCCAGGAAGCACAATCCCCCTGGGGAAATTCTGTGCTCCAGGCCGAGCCCCTCACTGTGCAGATTAGAGGTTGCCTCAGGCTGTGCCCTCCTGCCTTGCAGGTTAGTAACTGTCCCAAGCAAATCCATACTGCAGAATGTGACTACAGAGCTGTGTTATGGTCTATGTTGGGTCCCTCACTTCTGGTTTTGGGTGGTTATAACCAGATCTTGTTAGATTCTGGCATTTTTTAGGGTATTTTCTGCCTTTGGCTTTAATTTCTTTGTCAGTTTACTGCTTTGTAATCAAGACAGAGCAGTCAGCCTATGACAGAGTCACCTTTGTAATTTTCATTTTTTTAAAATATTTCTTTTTTTTTATTTTTTATTTTTATTTTATAATAACTTTATATTGACAGAATCCATGCCAGGGTAATTTTTTTACAACATTATCCCTTGCACTCGCTTCTGTTCCAATTTTTCCCCTTCCTCTCTCCACCCCTTCCCCTGGATGGCAAGCAGTCCTATATATGTTAGATATGTTACAATATATCCTAGATACAGTATATATTTGCAGAAGCAAAGAGTTCTCTTGTTGCACAGGGAGAATAGGATTCAGAAGGTAAAAATAACCCGGGAAGAAAAACAAAAATGCAAATAGTTCACATTCGTTCCCAGTGTTCTTTCTTTGGATATAGCTGCTTCTGTCCATCATTTATCAATTGAAACTGAGTTAGATCTCTTTGTCAAAGAAATCCACTACCATCAGAATACATCCTCATACAATATTGTTGTCAAAGTGTATAATGATCTCCTGGTTCTGCTCATTTCACTTAGCATCAGTTCATGTAAGTCTCTCCAAGCCTCTCTGTATTCATCCTGCTGGTCATTTCTTACAGAACAATAATATTCCATGACATTCATATACCACAATTTACCCAGCCATTCTCCAATTGATGGGCATCCATTCAATTTCCAGTTTCTAGCCACTACAAACAGGGCTGCCACAAACATTTTGGCACATACAGGTCTCTTTCCCTTCTTTAGTATCTCTTTGGGGTATAAGCCCAGTAGTAGCACTGCTGGATCAAAGGGTATGCACAGTTTGATAACATTTTGGACCTAATTCCAGATTGCTCTCCAGAATGGTTGGGTTCATTCACAACTCCACCAACAATGCATCAGTGTCCCAGTTTTCCCACATCCCCTCCAAGATTCATCATTATTTTTTTTTGTCATCTTAGCCAATCTGACAGGTGTGTAGTGGTATCTCAGAGTTGTCTTAATTTGGATTTCTCTGATCAATAGTGATTTGGAACACTCTTTCATATGAGTAGTAATAGTTTCAATTTCATCATCTGAAAATTGTCTGTTCATATTCTTTGACCATTTATCAATTCTAACCTCAGAGGCCACTCCCTTTCCTGTCAGCTCTGTTTGCTAGCTTTTCCTACTTCCCTGCCTCTGCTGATCTCTTCCCTTCCCTCAGGACAAACCTTTCCTGGTGATCTTCCAGATTATCTTTGGCTGGTGAGTTGTTGTTCTTTTAATCCTTGTGGGTTTTACCAGTTAAGCACTAATTTTGAGGCTGAATTTAATAATTTATTATGAGGTTATGAGAGGAGCTTAGAAAGTCTGTGTGCCTTCTCCACCATCTTGCTCTACCTCACCTATTTCTAATGAAGAAAACAGAACTGAACAAAAAAATTTGATCTCAAAACATAGAATTCAAGAGAAGGATAAAAAGGTAAAAAAGAAAGAACTGTTGAGAACTATATTTCTGTTATGGGTATACTTAGAGAATGCAACTATAATTTGATTTTATTATGATAATATGAAAAAGAAACTAGAGATGGAAATGAGATTGTACAGGAATAATAGGGAAAAGAAGATAAAATAAGGGAAATTACATCTCATGAAAAGGCAAAGTAAACCTATTATAATTGATGGAAAGAAGGGGGGAGGGGATATGGATCTTATTCTCATCATATTTGGTTCTAAGAGAGAATATCAGATATATTTGGTTTCACAGAGAAACTTTCTCACCTTGTAAGGAAGTGGGAGGAAGGAGGAAAAGAAAGGGAAAGACTAATAGAAGGGAAAACAGAAGTATTAGGGGAAAGGTATAAAAAAAGGGAGAGCCTCTAAAGGGGAAGGACTTTTTGAGGGAGGTGGTCATCAAAAGCAGGAAATACAGAATTAATTATTTTAACTGCAAATTGAATGGGATGAATTCCCTCATTAAACAGAAGTGAATAGCAAACTGGATTAAGAGCCAGAATTCTATAATATATTGTTTATTGTTTATTATGGAGCAGAATCTATTATGAATTGAGTGAAGTAAAAAAAAAAAAAAAAAAAAAAAAAAAAAGCAGGAGTAGCAATCCTGATCTCAGATCAAGTAAAAGGAAAGATGAATCTAATTTTAAAAGATAAGAAAAGAAACTATATTTTACTAAAGGGTACCATAGATAATGAAGCAATATCAGTACTAAACACATATGCACCAAGTGGTATAGCATCCAAATTCCTAGAGGAGAAGTTAAGAGAGATGTAAGAAAAAAATAGACAGAAAAACTATATTAATGGGGGATCACAACCTTGCTTTCTCAGAACTTGATAAATTAAACCACAAAATAAATAAGAAAGAAGTTAAGGAGGTAAATGTTAAAAATGTTAGTTATGATAGATCTTTGGAAAAAATTGAATGGAGACAGAAAGGAGTTTATTTTTTTCTCAGCAGTTCATGGAACCTACACACAAATGGACCATATGTTAGAGAATTAAAACCTCAAAATCAAATGCAGAAAGGCAGAAATAGTAAATACATTTTTTTCAGATCATGATACAATAAAAATCACATTCAATATAAGGAGGCCAAGAGAAAATAGATCAAAAGTTAATTGGAAATTAAATAATCTAATTCTAATCCTTTAGAACGATATGGAGAGAGTTACATGAATTACTGTTAAGTGAAATGAGCAGAATCATTTTACACAGCGACATCAATATTATGCCATGATCAATTCTGATGAATATGACTCTTTCCAACAATAAGATGATTGATACTGGTTCCAGTGATCTTGTGATGGAGAGAGCCAGTCTATACTCATAGAGAGGACTGTAGGAACTGAATGTGGATCACAACATAACATTCTCACTCTTTTTGTTGTTTGCTTGCATTTTGTTTTCTTATTCATTTACTTTCTTATTTTTATCTGATTTTGTGTGTGTGTGTGCAACAAGAGAATTGTATAAATATGTTTATACATATTGGATTTAGCATATATTTTTATTATAACTTTTTATTTACAAAACATATGCATGGGTAATTCTGTTCCAAATTTCCCCCTCCTTCCCCCCCACCCTCTTCCCTAGATGGCAGGCAGTCCAATATATGTTAAGTATGTTAAACTACATGTTAGGATTTAATATATATTTTATCATATTTAACATATATTGGAATGCTTGCCATCTAGGCTTCAAAGTTGGGGGAAAGAAAAGAAAATCTGAAACACAAGGTTATACAAGATCAGTGTTGTCAAATCATCCATGCATATGTTTTGAAAATAAAGATCTTCATAAAAAAGGAAAAGAAACAATAGCAAATTACTTTAGAAATCTACTATTTCATAAACTGAAAGACTCCAACTTCTGGGATACAAATTCACAGTTTAACAAAAATTTTTGGGAAAACTGGAAAATAATATGCCAGAAACTAGGCAAAGACCAACATTTCACACCCCATTCCAAGGTAAGGTCAAATTTTGTTCATAAGTTAAACATAAAGAGTAGAACTCCAAGCAAATAAGGAGATTGATGGATAATTTACCTGTCAGATCTCTGATAAAGGGATGAATTTATGAACAAACAAGGAATAGAGAACATTATGAAATGCAAAATTAATATTTTTGGTTTCATTAAATTCAAAAGATTTTGCACATACAAAACAAAGGTAATGAATTTCTGAAGAAAAGGAAAAAAGATAGAAAATACTTTTTGCACTATTTTTGATAAAGACCTCATTTCTCAAATACCTAGAGAATTGCATTTAATTTATAAGAATACAAGACATTCTTAATTGATAAATGGCCAAAGATATGAATGGGCAGTTTTCAGGTGAAGAAATTAAAGAAGTTTATAATCATATAAAAATGCTCTAAATATATTATTGATTAAAGAAATTAAATAGTCAAATAAAGTCAATTAGACTATATAAATTAGACAAATTAAAACAACACTAAGGTGAAGTAAGCAGAACCAGGAGGGCATTGAACATAGTAACAGCAAGATTATGTGATAATCAATTTTTGTAAAGCTAGCTCTTCTCAGCAATACAGTGACAATTCTAATTGACTTGGAACAGAAAATGTCATGCACATCCAGAAAGAACTAAGAAGATTGAATGTGAATACTAATAAAATCTTTTCTGTTTTGTTTTCTCATATTTTTTCCATTTTGTTCTGATTTTTCTTCCACAACATGACTAATATAGAAATATATTTAAAATGATTGTAATTTAAAACCTATATGAGATTGCTTGTTGTCTGGAGAAAGGGAGAGGTAAGGAAGGGTGAGAGAAAAAAATATATAACTCAGAATCTTAAACAAATGAATGTTGAAAACTACCTTTACATGTAATTGGAAAAATGAAATAATCTGGAAATTAAAAAAAAAAAAAAACCTTTGAGGTACCACCACAATTATTATATATCAGATTGACTAGATACCAGAAAAGTAAAATGATAAAATGTGTGAAAATTAGTATGTTAATGTTTTCTTGGTTGGAGTTATCCAATGATGCAACCATTATAGTGAGAAATTTGGAATGATACTCAAAGTGTAATCAAACTGTGCTTTAATATAGCAATAATAGTACCAAATCTATATTCCAAAAGCCTAAAATAAAGGGGGGAAAGAACCTACATGTAAAAAAAAGTATAGCAGTTCTTTTTTGGTGGTAAAGAATCAGAAGGTAAGGAAATAATAATCAACTAGGGCATAACTGAACAAGTTTGGATATATAAAGGGAGTGAAATACTATGTGCTATTAGAAATGAGGAGTAGGCAGGTTTCAGGAAAACCTAGAAAGACTTAACATGAATTATTGCTGAGTGAAGTGAACAGAACCAAGAGAACATTATTACATAGTAACCAAACATTGGGCAATGACCAATATGATTGACTTAGCTTTCCTCAGCAATTCAATAATCCAAGACATTTTCATACAACTCATGAAAGAAAATGCTATCCATAATCAAAGGACAAAAAATTATGAAGTCTGAATGAAGATCTAAACATACTATTTTCACATTTTTGGTTGCTTTTTCCTTTTGTTTTATTTCTTCTATCACAATATGACCAATGAGGAAATATGCTTACATGATTGTAAATGTATAACCTATATCAGATTGCTTGGATAGATGGAAGGGAAAAGGGATGGATTGAAGAAAAAATTGAACTCAAGATCTTATAAAATTAATGTTGAAAACTATCATTTTATGTAATTGGAAAAATGAAAATACTATTAAAAAAGAAGAAAGAAAGAAAAGTCTATTATTCTTCAAAAAAAAAAAGGTTACTAATACCTTTAGTTTAAAATTATCTTCCCCTCTGACTCAGAAAAGATCTGAAATTTCACCTTTGCAATATTATTTGTTGAGTTTTTGAGATATTTCAATATTAAGGAACTCAAATTAAAAAATTAAAAATGTTTGTAAAAATAACACTTTAAATTCCTGTGAGGGTAACTGAAAAGATGAATGTCCTTTAGAGTTTGGAGAGAGAGAAATATCAATCAATAAGAAAATATGTATTAAACATCTACCATATGTGAAACACTTTGATATATATTAGGTAGACAAAGATCATAAATGTTGTGTGCCCTCAGTGATCAAACACTCTATAGAGAAGGACAATGTGTACTATATGTGTATCCTATATACAGAGAATACATATGCATGCATTTATGTGTATAAATATATATAGATGTAGTAAGTAAGTATGTAAGTATGCTTCAGGATCTGTGATGAGAATCCTAGGGAGAAAGAAGGATGCTAAAAAGTTAGGTAGAAATGTTCCAAATCTTAAAATAACTTCCTTCAACATTTCATCAAAGCTGATATTCTTAAATTGGTTGTATATTCTTCTAGGACATATGCATATTTATTGTCTTACATTTTTCATTATAGTTATGACAGCATATGCTCTAACATGTGGAAAGTGTTTAAAAGATACTTAAAGACTAAACATAATCACTTAAAATTTTAACAATTTTTGATATAAAGTTCATTGTTTACTTAAGACTAAAAAGGGTGTTAGAGATAATCTAAGCCCAAATTTTCAAATTCTAGATAAAGAAAATAAGGCTCAGAAATGGGAATGTCCCAAGATCATTTTCATAGTTAAGGGAAGAGATAGCATTTGGATGTATGTGGTTTCTGACTCTAAATAGATAATTTTTACATCCTCTCATATTGCCTTTCCCTGGAAAATCCTAAATTATTTGTGAATCCTATCAAGTAAGAATAAAATTGGATAATGAAAAAAAATGGATTATATAGAATTAAAAGCACCATTTCAGAAAGAGATATTTTTAAATGATTTATTTGAAATATTATATGTGAAATTTTTCCTCTAATTCTTAGAATTTATTAATGAGGACAGATTGATGCATTACAGAGAGAAAGGTGTTCCTTGATCTGTCTCCAATACTCTCACCTTACAAAATAAAAGCACAATATGCTCAACTTTGCCATTTTACTTTTGCATCTTTTCAAAGGATTTTTAGAATCTAACTTTATTTTTCAGTGGACCTTCTATTGGCAATTGCCATTCAAAATAGACCTATATATAACTGTTTTGTCTAAACAGTTCCCCATGCTCAATTGTAAACTTAATCATTTCTGTGCAATATTAATTCAGGTTTCTAATTTCTTCAAGGTACTAGCTAATGAATTTATTTTACAAAGTTTATACTAAGATGATTTATAGTTTATATGTTATTCCACCCATGTATCAGTTTCATTCATGAAAGAGGTATCTTGAGACCCAATAACAACTCAGAGAATATAAAATGAGAATTTCATGCATCATAATATAGATAAACATTTTTGGGGGAAAAGAAAAAGAACATTTAAGGATGGTGTCTGTGTATCAATGGAAACATACAATGTAATAGTAATATAAGAGGAAAACTCAAAATCTATTATCTAAGAGGACAATTATGTGTCTTTGACCAGGAATGCATTTAACAGTTTGTGTCATTGTAAGGAGAAGAGATAGACAAAATGTGAGAGTGATAAAAGTATTGTGTGGCACAGAGGGTTGGACCAATCATAGACTTATTCTCTCCAAGCTAAATATTCAAATTCATCATGAACAGTGATCCTAAAACAAAAGAAAGGACCAGAATAACAGATTAGCACATGTCAAAAAGCACTTGGCAACAATGGACCAGAAAAGAAGTGGGCAGCTTTTAGAGATTTGGTGTACAGCACTACATTTACTCATTTAAGTCACAATACTTGCAAATATCATGATTTTTTTTCACAAAAATGATGGAAATATTCAGAAACAGATAAATGAAAAATGAGAATTCCACAGGCTTTATCAGCAGGAAAGTTTGTCTGTCTCTAAGAAAGCAACATTTAACTCAATAAAAATAAAGTGTATGCAGTGCTTACACAGCTGTGGGATTCATGATTAAGTAAAAAGGAAACTGAAATTCAATTTTACACTAAGAATAACAATCCAGCTGCTTATATGATTTCTTGCAAGCTATTTATGGGCCAATGGTCTTTGGTTTATTTTAACTACTTAGTCATGATAAAGCTACATTAATTAATGAAAAGGACATAATCATAGAAAGATAGGCTGCACATGTTAAGGTTCCTAACACACTATCATGAAACAGTACAGGAGCCATTGAGCATATATCTCAGATTGAAATCAATTCCTCTGTAGGGAATATTCAATTGAAGTTTCAATTAAAGAAGAAGTTTTAATGCCTTTTGGGCCCTCTCCTGTGACAAAGCATCTGGTGCTGATTCTATTCCCCTGAGATCTATAAGGCTCCAGAGGTACTGCTCATAAGAAAAGCTGATTGACATTTTTCTGATTATAGGGAAAGAGGAGTTTATTTTCCAGGAGTTAAAGGATGCCTCCATTATACTCCTCTATAAAGAAAAAAATGAAATAGGTTGCTCTGTCACAATCAAAGGGAAATAGATCTCTCTTAATTTTTGCCAGCAAGATTCTTGCCAGAGTCTTCCTTAATAGGTTTACCCTTTACCCAGAAATTGTTTATTTACCTAAAAGTCAGTAGGACTTCAGAAAGAAATCATTGGTATGATATTTGTTGTTTCATAACTCAGGAAAAATGCCAAGAGCAAAACAGTTCTGAACATAATATTCATTGATGTGACAAATGGCATCGAGATCAGTTCCCATACTGATAGTAAATTATTTAACTTGAAAAGATGTGCCTGCATCAAAGAAGTCAGTGGATTGTATGTACAAAACAGAATTGCAGTATCTCAAAAGAAACATGAAATTTAGAGACAGCTCCTCTCCAAAATTTGGATTGTGTCTGACCTGTAGTAGAGTCTTCTGAACTCATATCGATCAGACGAATCTTAGTCAGACATACTGTTCCTTGACCCTAATGGTGATGTCATTTTGATCCTCTTCAAGAATCAAGTACAAGTAAGTTGCTGTTAAATGAACAATGAAATCTACATTATACAAATAAATATCAGTCATAAAGGCTTGAGGAAAAGCATAGCAAAATTTGATTACTTGGAGATATTCATCAGCATCATATGCCAGTTTTATGACAACATGTTTGCAATGAATTCTAGATAATGCATAATACTCTTATGCTTTCCCAGTTACCGATGTAGTAAAGTAGGGCTGTGAACTTGCTCTCACTTTTAGCATGATATTTTCAGTGATATTGTTGGATATCTTCAATGATGATGAAAATGGCATCAAAATCAGTTACCATACTGACAGTAAATTATTTAATTTCAAATTTATTAATTAGAAAAGATTATAAGTCAAGATCAAAATAGAGGAAGTGACTTCTCCTTTGCTAATAATTGCAGCCTCTGAGGCTAAGATGCAACAGAATTTTCATTGATTTTTTACTGCTTGTACTAACTTTGGCGTGATAATTAACACCCCCCCCCAAAAAAAAAAAAAAAAAAAAGGTTCTTTACCAGTGAGCATTGTACCATCCTTACCTGGAATCATAAGCTAGAGTTAACTGAGAAATTTTGAATGCCATGGATAGATTCATTTATCTTGGATGTATATGTTCTAGAGATGTATGCATACATGATGAGTTGATGCACACTTTATTATAGCTAGCCCAGTGTTTTGGATGCTTCAAAAGAATATGTGAGAGAGAAGAGGACTACAGAGACATTGTGCTGGCCTCACTGCTGTATGCCTGTGAAATCTTAAATTACCTATTCCATGCTAGGAAACTTAATTGCTTTCACTGAGTAGTCTAAGGAAGATTCTAAAGATTTTCCTCTCAAGATAAAGTACCTGATGCTGAGTTTCTTTCTCAAATTGAACTGCCAAACATTCAAATGATAGAGAGGGCAACTCCAATGGTCCACAATGTTCAAATGTCAAACGTACATTTGCCAATCAGATTATTTTACAGAGAACTCATGCGGGGATAACACTCACATGAAGGTCAGTCAGAAGAAGTGCTACAATTACACTTTCAAGATCTCCCTGAAGAACTTGAGAATAAATAGTGAGATACTGGAGACACTGGCCCAAGACCACTCACCATGATGCGCCTGCAACAAAAAAAGACACTGGGCTCTATGTGCAAAACAGAATTGCAGTAGCTCAAAAGAAACATAAGATATAAAGATATATTCATAGACTATTTGTGCCTGACATGTAGTGGATTCTTCTGAACTCATATTTATCAGGGCAAGCTTAGTCAACATATACTGTGCCTTGAGCCCAACATAGTAATGTCATTTTGATCCTCTTCAAGAATGGAGGACAAAAAAGTTGGTGGTAAATGAATAATAAACTTTATAGTATTCAAAATATATTACCACTGGGAAAGCACAATGGATATAGAGTCAAGTCATACTTGAATATTCTGTGAAGAGTGAATTGGGCAGGTGGAAAAACTATGTCCGCTCAGACGTTCTGTGGTTTTTATTCCTATCTATATTGGTTAGGAGAGAAATGGAAGAGGAACAATATTTGGATCGTGTTGGTACAGTTGTGTCTCTTAGTCTGACTAAGATACAATACATAGTTTGGGTCTTGATTTAATGGTACTTCTGCTTCTCAAGGATGGGTTGAACAAGAAACAGTAGGACAGTTAACTTGTCCCTAATACTTCCCAACTTTGTTTCATCTGAAATTTTTATTAGCATGCTACCTATCTATTTATCCAAGTCCTTCATGAATATGATAACAAGCATAAAACCAAACACAAATCCTTGAGGTGCTCTTCTAAAACCACTTTCAATGTTGACATCAATTCTTTGCTGATAGATATCTCCTTGAACTTATACATTCATCCACTTCTGAATTTTTTATTGTTATTATGAAGACCCATATTTTTACTTTTCTGTGACAAAAGGAAATGCTTTTGATATTTCATGGTTAAAAGGGGATTATTTCTATCTTCTCTGAGGACTGGAAAATGCAACTTCATGAAAAACTGTGGATTGCTAGTCTATCTCTCCTCACTGCTACCACAATTTTCTGATGATACTACATTTTGCATCACATTTGTAAATCAGAATAAATCTAGTCTGTATTAGCTAACTAATGAAATGAACTGAAAAATTTATTAATACAGATCATCTCTGTGGAAATACTATTATTGAGATACCATAATTGTATCCCAATGGACATTCTCTATATACTTTTTTTTTTCTTTGCAACTAGAGCATAAACAGTAGGATCAAAAGAAAAATGCATTTTTATTTCAAGTCTACCACAATTCTTAGCATAGTCCTTGATAATACATACTAAACAAATACTAGTTAAGTGAATTGATATATTTTTACATGCATAAAGAGAGTCATCAGTACATTAGTGATAGTGGCAGAAATGTAAAAAGGGCAAGAAAATAGTCACAGTAATTTCTTTTCAATAAAAACTCTACATCTAAAAATCACAAAATTTCCTTAACATCCCCTAAACTTCAAATTATTTTTAAATATTTAGGAGAATAAATTTGGTGACAGAAAAGTAAGAGACATTAATATTCAACAAATATCTACCAATCACATTCTATATTCCAGTCCCTGCTTCTATCACTGAAAGATCTTTTCCTTCAAGGAGCTCACATTCTATTATGAGAAAAGCAGATACAGAATGTAAACAGATAACTTTAAAACTAGGTAAGATTTTAAGAAGGCAAAATTAAATACATTGTCTAAGAAAATTGGAGACAGGGAAGAACATTTTTTATTGAGGAAGAGGCAAATCAGAAAGATTTCAGAAAGAAAAAATAAGTATAAGAAACTGGTAAAGAGACTAGTCAATTCCATGAAAACAGTTTTCAATTAAGCTATTCTGTAGGAAACGAGTCCATTTGACATCAGTCCTTTTGTTTGTTGTACAAATCCTATGGCAGCTTTAAAATTTCCTAAGAATATTGTTTCATCCAATACTTAAATCAAGATGATTCTGATTCATTTTCAATTAGAAACATTTTTTTTTAGAAACATTAAGGGGAAAAGATTTGGGCTTTTCTATTTTCCCTGAGATTAAGGTTCAGTTCAGAAAGAGATGGGTATTAAATAAAAAAAAAAAAGAAAGAAAGAGATGGGAAAGTAACCTTGAAATTTTCACCAATCAAGATGGAACAAAATCAGGAAAATATTGTAATATGTGAACATTAAGGTCAGAAAGGACTTCTAATTATAATCCCCATTCCAAGTCAATCCAGCTGGGACTTTATCCTTCCAGAACCTTTCTTTAGCAGCAGAATTCCCTGGCAGCTTAACCAGTATATGTTATGCCTTCCTTTCATCATCTTCTTACCTTGGAAAATAGCCAAAGATGTGAAAATGAATTTGACTGGTGGAAGAGAACAAACTTTTTGAGAGAATCCCAGTTGCTGGTAGGGCAGATATCACTGAGAAATATCCCAGCTGGCATTATCTTTCTTCCTGTGGACTCTTAGATTTCATTCACAATGATGAGAAGGGACACCAGTGTCACAATTAAGAAGAAGCTTTGGCACTGAAACTAATCATTTCAGGATAACTAAGTGGCATAGTGGCAAAAAGTTGAATCAAGCACTAAGAACATCAGAGTCTGAATCTTGCTTTAGACATTTAATATCTAGTGTTAGCTAATAGTTTATAGTCCAGTGATTTACTTAACTTCTCAGAACTGCAATATAATTACAAGTAAAATGGAAATAAAAAAAATAGTATTAATCCTATAGGACTATTTTCAGGATAAAACAACATTCTGATAACACATAGTACTTTCATAGAATTTTAGGTTTTGGAAAGCTCTTATGTGTCTCTCTGATCCTCACATAATATGTTATATGTAAACAACAGATGCTATATATAAAGTGTTTTCCACAATTTAATAGATCATTTGAACATTACTCATAATTATGATTTATTATTATAAGAGATGCAGATATTAAAGGAAGAATAAATATTTCAACAATTTTAAATAATCTTACCTGGTTTATTTTACCAGCTAGACTTCAAACTCTTTGAAATTGAGGATAATAAATTGTATGTTTGCCTCCAGTCACCTAATCATTAGGTGTAGTAACTTGACCATAATATATAAAAAAATAAATAAATAAAGATAATTATTATGACAATGATAATTAAGGTGGTAATGGCAAAAAGAATGAAGACACTGAAACTTATATTAATGATGTGGGTTAAAGAAATTTCTTTTCTATGGTTTGCATAGATAATGTATACATAATTGGTCTCAGTATTACATATCCCAAAGAAATCTAATGGATCTAAAATGTGCTGTTTTTGTTGTTGTTTTCCACATTGTAATCTTTATTCTTTATTATAATAAGTTGAATCTATAGCTTATGTCATTTCAAGACTGTCCTAGATTAGTGATAAATCATGAACAAAGGAAGCAAAGAAGTAGAAATCAAAGTTGGTAAGATGGCAATGTCTGAGATGGAAGAATACATATTTTTGTTTTAACAAAACTATTCTGTGGTTAGAAAGATCATTCAGTTTTCTTAGTCATGTGGTATGTTACAATGAAGATATTATTTATAGGTTCCACTTCTATACATTGTCATATTGAAAGCAGTGGGCAATATACATGTCCTTGACTAAAACTGAAAAGAATAATATTACTGAAAAAGCAAAAGCAACATGTCTTCTGTAACCTTAGTATTTCCTCCAGAAAGTCATGAAAAGCATAAAATCTTCCAAAGAGAACCTTTAAATGAAAATATTGTGCAAATATAGGCACTCTATAGCTTTGGATCTTGTGATGCTTTGAAGTTAATGGACTCTTCAAATTCCCATTTTCCAGGTTTCTTATGAATTGATGGAGGCAAGAGGAGCTCCTTGTGACCCTATCCATTATATAATTTGTATCTATTTTTCTATCTCCTTCTATGCTGTGTCTGACTGTGAATATCAATAAATTACTTTGACTCCTCCCAGTGTTGACGTATCCCATTTGATAAAACTTCATTTTACATTGCATTGTAGTAATCGGTTCTTTTCTTACCTTGTTGAGTATGCATGTATTTCCATTTCATTGTATTCAAATTTTAGCCATAATTTTTCACTTTTTAATACATATTGCTTTATGAATTATGTTGGGAGAGAAAAATCAGAGCAAAACTGAGAAAATAATGAGAGAGAAACAAACAAACAAACAAACAAAAAAAAAAAAAAACAGAAAAAAAGAAGTGAACAGAGTATGTTGATTTACACTCAATCTCCACAGTTCTATTTCTAGATGCAGATAACATTTTCTGTCCAAAGTCTATTGGAATTGCTATGAATCACTGAATCATTGAGAAGAACCAAGTCTTTCATATTTGATAATTGCACATTCTTGCTGTAATTGTATATAATGTATTCCTGGTTCTGCTTGTCTTGATCAGCATCAATTCATGTAAATCTTTCTAGGTCTTTCCAAAACCAATGTGTTCATCATTTGTATAGAACAATAATATCCCATTATCTTCATATACAATAATATATTCAGTCACTCTCCAGTTGATGGGCATCCACTCATTTTCCAAGTCTTCATTACCACAAAAAAGCTGCAACAAACATTTTTGCATATGTAGGTCTTTTCTTTCCTTTATGATTTTGTTGAGATATAAACCCAGTAATGGCATTGCTGGATCAAAAAGCATGCACAATTTAATAGTCTTTGGGTATAGTTCCAAATCACTCTCCCGAATGGATGAATCATTTGACAATTCCACCAACAATGCATTAGTATCACAGTTTTCTCACAGCCCCTCCAACAATTATCATTATCTTTTCCTGTCACCTTAACCGGTTTGAGAGGCATGAGATGGTACCACCAAGTTCTTTTAATTTGCATTTCTTTAATCAATAGTTATTTAAACAGTTTTTTTTCTTCATATGACTAAATGGCTTTAATGTCATTATGTGAAAATTGTCTACTCATATCCTTTGATCATTTATCAATTGGGGAATGATTTGTAGTCTTAAAAAATTGAGACAGTTCTTTCTACATTTTAGAAATAAGACATCGATCATAAACACAGGCTATAAAGATTTTTTCCCAGCTTTGTACATCTATTTAAATCTTGGTTTTCTTTGTTTTGTTTGGGCAAACACTTTTTTTTTTAATTTAATGTAATCAAAGTTGTCCATTTTGTTTTAGAAGGTTCTCTAGGGTTTTTTTTTTGTTTGTTTGTTTTGTTTTGTTTTGTTTGTTGTTGTTGTTGTTGTTTGTTTGTTTGTTTGTTTGTTTGTTTTTTTGTTTCTTGTTTGTTTGGTCAAAAATTACCTCCTTCTCCAAAGATCTGATAAGGGAATTATCCCTTGCTCTCCTAATTTGTATCATGCTTTATCCTAAATCTTGTACCCATTTTTACCTTAATTCGTACGGAGGATAAGATGTAAGTCTACACAGAGTTTCGGACATATTATTCTCCAGTTTCCCCAGGAAATTTTGTCAAATACTGAGTTCTTATTCCACAATCTGGAGTTTGGAAGTTTGTCAAACACTAAACTACTATAGGCCTTCATTGTTGTGTCATGTGAATCTAATCTATTCCATTGATCCAAAACTCTATTTCTGAGCCAGAAACAAATAATATCGATAGCTTCTGCTTTATAATATAGTTTTTGGTTTGGTATTGCTAAACCACTTTCCTCTATATATTTTTTCATTAATTCCTTTGATATTATTGATCTTTTGTTGTTCCAGATAAATTTTTTTATTATTTTTTCTAGTTCTATGAAATAATATTTTAGCAGATTGATTGATATGGCACTGCATAAGCAGATCAATGTAGACAGAATTGACATTTTTATTATATTGACTTTATTTACTCATAAGCAACTGATATTTTTCCAATTGTTTAGGTCTGACTATATTTTGTGAGAAGTGCTTGGTAATTATGTTCATATAGTTCTTGAGTTTGTCTTGTCAGATACATACAAAACTATTTTATTTTGTCTACATTTACTTTAAATGGAATTTCTTTTTTCTATCTCTTACTAATGAGCTATCTCAGTAATGTATAGAAATGCTGATGATATGTATGGGCTTATTTTATGTCCTGCAACTTTCTAAAGCTGTTACTTTTTTCAAGTTGGTTTTCAAGTAGGAATTTTCTAAGTATATTATCATCTTCAAAGAGTGATATGTTTTTTCCTCATTGCATATTATAATTCCCTTAATTTCTTTTTCTTTTCTTATTATTAAGACCAACATTTCTAGTACAGTGTTGAATAATAGTAGTGATAATGGATATCCTTGTTTCACCCTTCTTCTTGTAGGGAATGTGTACAACTTCTCTACATTACAAATAATGCTTGATATTGGTTTTAGATAGAACTGCTTATTATTTTAAGGAAAGCTCCCTTTATCCCTATGCTTTCCTTTGGTTTTGATAGGAATGGGTACTGTATTTTGTCAAAATATTTTTTCTGCATCTATTGAGATTGTCCTATGATTTCTGTTGGTTTTGTTATTGATATAGTTGATGATATTTTAGTAATATTTTCTGATATTGAAGCAGTCCTGCATTCCTGATATAAATCATACTAAGTCATAATGTATTATTGTAATGTTTGTTCTAGTTAGTTTTCTGGAGGTCTAGGAACCAGTCTTGCTTTCAGCAGAATAATCACCATGAGAATAGTCAGGGATAATGTCCAAAGTCTTTATTATTTCTTTCATAGTCTGCCTCTTTTGCCTGGGTCTAGCTTTCTGGAGGACCTCCTGAATGGGTGTTAGTTTCAGTACAGGAGGCAGGAGAGTGAAAAGGAGGGTCTCTATCTTGAAGTCTCTCTCCTCTCCCAGATTTCTTAGCTTTTATATACTCTGTTATAAGTACATCATTGTGGGTGTCAATTTTGTAAAATAGGTGTCAACTTGTAGAACTATACTAAGAACTAGAGAATCATTATCTTAATTCTACTGAGTTAACACATTGTTTTAGGATTTAATCAATTATACAGAGTTCCTGCACTTTGCATATTATCCTGTTGATAAATTGCTACAATCTCTTTGTCAATATTTTATTTAAAAACTTTGCAGCAATATTCATAAGAGAAATTGTTCTTTAATTTTCTTATTCTGTTTTGGCTCATCCTGGTTTAGGTATCAGTACCATATTTGTGTTATAGAAGAGATTTGACAGGATTCCTTCTTAACCTATTTTTCCAAATAGTTTACATAGTATTAAAATTAATTGTTCTTTAAATGTTTGATAGAATTCACTAGTGAATCCATCTGATCCTGGAGATTTTTTTCCGAGGTAGTTCAATAATGATTTGTCCATTTTTTTTTTCAAAAATGTGATTATGTGAATAATCTTCTATTACTGTGGGCAATCTATTTTTTGGTAAATATTCATCCATTTCAATCAGATTGTTGGACTTCGTGGCATATGGTTGGACAAAGTAGCTCCTAATTATTGCTTCAATTTCTTTTTATTGATGATAAGTTCAATCTTTTCATTTTTGATGTTGGTGATTTTTTTTTCCTTTTTCTGATCAAACTAACTGTTTATTTTGTTGGCTTTTTCATAAAACTGATTTTTAGTTTTAATAATTAGTTCAATAATGTTCTTACTTTTAATTTTATTAATCTCTCCTTTGACATTCAGAATTTCTAATTTGGTATTTAATGGGGGGGGGTTGATTAATTCTTTTTCTAGCTCTTTACTTGCAAGTTCAATTTATTGATCTCTTTCTCTATTTTATTTATATAGTTATTTAGAAATATAAAATTTCCCCTAAGAACTACTTTGGCTGCATCCCATACGTTTTGGCATGGTGTGTCATTATTATAATTCTCTTGGTTGAAATTATGTATTTTTTCTGTGATTTGTTGCATGATTATTTAAATTCTGATTAGTTTTTAGTCTTTCTTTCCATGCTCCTTTATTGAATTTAATTTTTATTGCATTGTGGTCTGAAAAGGAAGTATTTACTATTTCTGCCTTTCTACATTTGATTGTGAAGTTTTCATGCCCTAATACATAGTCAAATTTTGTATTGGTTCCCTATATTGCTGAGAAAAAGTGTATTCCTTACTGTCCCTATTCAATTTTCTCCAGAAGTCTATCATCTAGGTTTTTCAGGATTCTATTAAGCTCCCTAACTTCTTTCTTGTTTATTATATGATTAAATTTGTCTGATTGTGAGAAGGGAAGGTTGAAGTACCCCACTACTATAGGTTTGCTATCTATTTCTTCATATGACTGACTTAAAATCTTCCTAAGGAATTATGCTCCTTTATTGCTTGATGCATATGCATTTAGTATTGTTTCTACTTCATTGTTTACATTATACTTTATCAAGATCTACTTTCCTTCCTTATCTTTTTAAAATAGATTTATTTTTAC
Source organism: Antechinus flavipes (assembly GCF_016432865.1). Lineage (NCBI taxonomy): Eukaryota > Metazoa > Chordata > Mammalia > Dasyuromorphia > Dasyuridae > Antechinus > Antechinus flavipes. Next base: position 371,274,868 of record NC_067398.1, on the reverse strand, counting down.
TTTGCTTTATCTGAGATCAGAATTGCTACCCCTGCTTTTTTTTTTTTTTTTTTACTTCAGCTGAAACATAATAAATTTTGTCTCAGCCTTTTATCTTTACATAGTATATGACTCTTTGTGTCAAATGTGTTTCTTGTAAACAACGTACTGTAGAATTCTGTTTCCTAATCCAATCTGCAATTTGCTTTCATTTTATGGGTAAGTTCATCCAATTTACATTTGCAGTTATGATTACTAGCTCTGTATTTCCCTCTATCCTATTTTCTCTCCGGTATATAATTTTCTCCTCTCTTTCCTCCTTGTCCTTAATGGTGTTTTTTTTAACCCACCCCTCCCAACTACCTCATCTTCTATAAGCCCTCTATCCCTTCTTTTACCTGTTGTCCTCCTAGTCATTCTACCTTCTATTCTAACCAGGCCCTCCCTTTTCTTTCCTCTTTTTCCTCCTTCTTTATAAGGTTAGATAAATTTCTATAGGCGATTGGATGATTGAGTTATTCTCTCTTAGAGTGTAAATTGATATGATAGAGCTTCAAACAATGCTTAACACCCTTTTTCATTTTCCTTCATTGTAATAGGTCTTTTGTGCCTCTTCATGTGATCTAATTCATCCCATTATAGACCCTCTCCTTCCAAGATAGACCTTTCCCACTCCTTAATGTCTTTTTTCTTTGATATCATCATATCAGTTCCCATTAATAACCTCACCTTCTAGCCATGTGATTCCCCTTTCTAGTAACAGATATAGTTCTCAATAGCTACAGATATAATTTTCCCATTTAGGGAAGCATTTGAATCTTTAAATAATATATATTTCTATTTACCTTTCTATCCTTCTCTTGAGTCCTGTAAATTTTAAGTTCAGTTCTGGTTTTTATAACAAGAATTATTGAAAGTTTCTTCATTGAAGAGCCATTAACTCACCTGAAAGATGACACTGAGTCTTTCTGGGCAGTTAATTCTTGGTAGTAACCCTAGTTCCATTGCCTTTTGGATTATGGCATTCCAGACTCTCCAATTCTTTATTGTAGAAACTGTCAGATTCTGGGTAATCCTGATTATTGCTTCTTCATATTTTTATTATTTTTGTCTTGCAGCTTGCAGTATTTTCCCTTTGAGATTGTAGTTCTGGAGTTTTGCAATTATGTTCCTTGGGGTTTTCCTTGTGGGATCTCTTTCCAAAGGTGATCAATGGAGCTTTTCAATGATTATTTCCCCATCTGTTTCTAGAATATTAGGGCTGTTTCCCTAGATGATCTCTTGAAGAATGCTGTCCAGGTTTCTTTTTTGGTCATGGCCTTCAGGAATACCAGTTATTTTAAAATGTCTCTTCTAGATCTATTTTCCATGTTCACTGTTTTCTAATGAGGTATTTCTTATTTTCTTCTATTTTTCATTTTAAAAAAATTTCATTTGACTGATTCTTGCTGTCTCATAGAGTTGTTACCTTCCATAGTTTTTCATGCGTGATTTTCTTCAGTTAGCTTTTTATCTCTTTTTCTATTTGGTTACTTCTACTTTTAAAAATGTTTTCTTCAGTGGAATTTTTTGTATTTGGCAAATTGTGTGTTTTAAGGAGATGTTCTTTTCAGTCCACTTTCCCCTTTCTTTTCCAATCTGTTGACTCTCTCTTACATACCTCTCATTTATTTTTTCATTTTTTTCTTCTATCTCTCTCATTTGACTTTTAAAGTCTTTTATGAACACTTTCAAGTAGCCTCTTTAGGCTTGATACCAATTTACATCACTCTTTGAAATTTCCTTTGTGCACATTTTATCCTCATCTGAGTTGCTGTTTTGGTCTTCTCTATCATCATAGTAGCTTTCTATGGTCAAAGCTCTACTTTGTTTCTTGTTCATTTTCTTTCCTTTTCTTTTGCTTTTTCTTCTTTTTTACTTTTATGGTCAAGTTCTGCTCTTGTGATAAAGGGAGTCCTATCCCAAGCTTCTTGCACAGCTCTGAACCTTGGCTGTGAACACAGGGGACGCTTGTGTTTGCAGAAGATAATTTTGCCTACTCTTTTCAGGAAACAGTCTGTTTTCTCAGTATGCCTTCTGAGCTGGGACTGGAGGCTTCCTCACTGATCTGCTTCTCTACTGATCTAGAATTGAGAGTCTCAGTTGTTGACTTACTGTGAGACCTCTCACCAGCTTTCCCAGTATTTGTTTGAGATGGGCTGAATATACTTTTCACCACAATGATACTGACCTTTCTTTAAAATTTTCCAGTCTATCTTGAGCTGGAGAATAGTTTTGTTCCATCAGAAGTTTGGTTTCATTTGTTTTTTTGAGGGAAACTGGGAGAGTTCAAGCAGCTTCCTAGCTTTACTCTGCCCTTTTTGGCTCTACTCAAATTTTAACCATTTATGAGTTTTAGTTAAAAGTACTTCCTCCTCGGAAACCAAACTATCACTCTTTGCAAATGATATGATGGTATACCTAGAAAACCCCAGAGATTCTACTAAAAAGCTATTAGAAATAATTCATAATTTTAGCAAAGTAGCAGGATACAAAATAAATCCCCATAAATCCTCAGCATTCTTATACACCACCAACAAAATCCAAGAGCAAGAGATACAAAGAGAAATTCCATTCAAAATAACTGTTGATAGCATAAAATATTTGGGAATCTATCTACCAAAGGAAAGTCAGGAATTATTTGAGCAAAATTACAAAAAAGTTTTCACACGAATAAAGTCAGATTTAAATAATTGGAAAAATATTAAGTGCTCTTGGATAGGCCGAGCGAATATAATAAAGATGACAATACTCCCTAAACTAATCTATTTATTTAGTGCTATACCAATCAGACTTCCAAGAAAATATTTTAATGATTTAGAAAAAATAACAACAAAATTCATATGGAACAATAAAAAGTCGAGAATCTCAAGGGAATTAATGAAAAAAAAATCAAATGAAGGTGGTCTAGCTGTACCTGATCTAAAATTATATTATAAAGCAGCAGTCACCAAAACCATTTGGTATTGGCTTAGAAATAGATTAGTTGATCAGTGGAAAAGGTTAGGTTCACAAGACAGAATAGTCAACTATAGCAATCTAGTGTTTGACAAACCCAAAGATTCTAAATTTTGGGATAAGATTTCATTATTTGATAAAAACTGCTGGGATAACTGGAAATTAGTATGGCAGAAATTAGGCAAGGACCCACACTTAACACCACATACCAAGATAAGATCAAAATGGGTCCATGACCTAGGCATAAAGAACAAGATTATAAATAAATTAGAGGAACATAGGATAGTTTATCTCTCAGACTTGTGGAGGAGAAAGAAATTTGTGACCAAAGATGAACTAGAGACCATTACCGATCACAAAATAGAAAATTTTGATTATATCAAATTAAAAAGCCTTTGTACAAACAGAACGAATGCAAACAAGATTAGTAGGGAAGCAACAAACTGGGAAAACATCTTTACAATTAAAGGTTCTGATAAAGGCCTCATTTCCAAAATATATAGAGAACTGACTCAAATTTATAAAAAATCAAGCCATTCTCCAATTGATAAATGGTCAAAGGATATGAACAGACAATTTTCAGAGGAAGAAATTGAGACTATTACCACTCACATGAAAGAGTGTTCCAAATCACTATTGATCAGAGAAATGCAAATTAAGACAACTCTGAGATATCACTACACACCTGTCAGATTGGCTAAGATGACAGGAAAAAATAATGATGAATGTTGGAGGGGATGCAGGAAAACGGGGACACTGATGCATTGTTGGTGGAGTTGTGAACGAATCCAGCCATTCTGGAGAGCAATCTGGAATTATGCCCAAAAAGTTATCAAACTGTGCATACCCTTTGATCCAGCAGTGTTTCTATTGGGCTTATACCCCAAAGAGATACTAAAAAAGGGAAAGGGACCTGTATGTGCCAAAATGTTTGTAGCAGCCCTGTTTGTAGTGGCTAGAAACTGGAAAATGAATGGATGCCCATCAATTGGAGAATGGCTGGGTAAATTGTGGTATATGAATGTTATGGAATATTATTGCTCTGTAAGGAATGACCAACAGGATGAATACAGAGAGGCTTGGAGAGACCTACACGGACTGATGCTAAGTGAGATGAGCAGAACCAGGAGATCATTATACACTTCGACAACGATATTGTATGAGGATGTATTCTGATGGAAGTGGATTTCTCTGACAAAGAGACTTAACTGAGTTTCATTGGATAAATGATGGACAGAAACAGCTACACCCAAAGAAGGAACACTGGGAAATGAATGTGAACTATTTGATTTTTGATTTTCTTCCTGAGTTATTTTTACCTTCTGAATCCAATTCTCCCTGTGCAGCGGGAGAACTGTTCGGTTCTGCAAATATGTATTGTATCTAGGATATACTGCAACATATTTAACATATATAGGACTGCTTGCCATCTTGGGGGGGGAGGGGAAAAAACGAAACATAAGTGATTGCAAGGGATAATGCTGTGTAAAAATTATCCAGGCATGGATTCTGTCAACACAAAGTTATTATTAAATAAAATTAAATTTTCAAAAAAAAAAAAAAAGTACTTCCTCCTCCTTAAACCTTTTGATTACCATACCTTATAATGCTATCTTAATCTTCAAGTTCTTTACTTGCCCATATAAGACCCTTACTCAAAAGCATCCTATTGATCCCATTTACTAATGGTTTAAAATACAAAATTCTTAGTCTAGCATTTAAAGTTTTCTGCCATTGGATTTCAACTTATTTTTGAACCTTTGTTATTTCACTTTATTAGGAGATAGCTATTGTTGTAGTGCAAATAGTAGGTTTACAGACAGGAAGATCTAATTTCAAATCCAATTTCAAATACTTAGTAATTTTGTGAATCTGAACAAATCATTTAACTCTTTATTTGCATCATTTTCCTCAACTATGAAGTGGAGAAGTGGAGACAACAATAGTATCTGTCTTACAAGGATATTGTAAGGATGGAATGAAATAATAGTTGTAAAAATTGTTTTTACAGTGCCTGACCCATAGTAGGTATTATATATATATATATACTTATTTCTTTCCCCTTTACTACACTATAAGCTATCTTTTGCTCTCTTCCTTCCATCTGCTTTATTTACACCTGAAATAAAGTCTCCCCTACTTCTCTGCTGAATTCTTTATCTTAATTCAAGGAAAAATTCAGTGATTGCTAAACAGTGTTCAAATGCTTCTATAGTCTATCTCACTTTTGCCCCACCACCTCTTTTGTTGTACCATTTTCATATTATGCCTGCCATGATCTCTTATTATATAGCCAGCTCAAAGTCCATGGTCTTTGAATCCTGGTACATAGCACAGAAGTTTATATACAATACCCATTTAATACATATTTGTACAGTTGAATTGAACTAAATTATAAGAGATGTGCATTCAGGTTATACCACAATCTATTATTAGAGTTAACATTTACATAACACCTATTATATGGTAGGCCAAAGGCTTTACACTGTACAAATATTATTTCATTTCATCCTTGTAACAATCCTGCAATGTAGGTGATATCATTATTCCCATTTTTAATAGTTGAAAAACTGAGGCAGACAGGGATTAAGGGTCATAAGGAAAGTCACTATCTTAGGCCACATTAGAACTTGTAGCTTCCTAATTTTATCATCAAGCCTCTTGTGCCATTGTGTCAACTAATTACTGTGTATCTAGGAAATGTGGTATGAAGAATTGGACATGACTGAAAATGAATGAACAACAACACAAATAGTGGATATAATGTTGGACCAGGAGTTGGGAGAACCTGAATTAAAATCAAGCTTCAGGCAGTTATTTGCTCTGTGATCCTAAGCAAGTCAACTAACCTTTCTCTGCTTCAATTTCTTTATGTATCTATAGGACCTTAATCTGTAAAGATTTTCTTCCTCCTAGGTCAACCTCCCGATCCTTTGGTGACATATCTTAAAGACTTCATTTAGTTCTGGTCAGCTCCTTAGGTTGGAGATACTTGCAGCTATACCTAAACTATATGAATTAGTTTTATGTTTTGGATGAATTCAGTTTAATCAAATAGTATATCATCTAACTATATTATTACCCTTAGTCCAATTAATCAAAAAATGTAGTAGATGGACTATGGAAAATAGAGTCACAGTATTGATCTCAAATAAATCTCAAATAAATCTCAAATAAATCCAGATATTCATTCTTAACAACCATGTTGGTCCTTAAATGGCATCTTTTATCCATCTTCTCTGTCCTGAACAAATTATAAGACTTCTTAATGACAAATATTGCAATAATCATTCCATCCCTTAATCAACATATTCATTTTGTGAGCAGGAATAGCTTGTATCAATAAAGAAAGGTGAATCTGTTCCGATTCCAGTATTATTTATTAATTAGATCTCATTAATTTCTCAAACCCATATTTAGTGACTACTTTATCAGAATATCAGAAAGAAATATAAAACAATTAAAAAATTATTTAATCCAAATAAACCAGTAAAGACAATAAAAACCAAGTAGCAGAATTATCTGCTACTCCCATACAAAAATAAGTGAAATGTATTTGAATAACTCTATCAGATTCAAATCACTATAGAGGAAATCTCTGCTAAAAGTCTACCACTAATCTTCTCCCTTGTTACTGAACATATTACTTGGCAGTTTCAGGTTATGGGAAACGTAAGCTTGTTGTAAATGGAAAGTTTTTCATTTATTACATCTATATTATTTGTACATAGCACAATGTCTGTTATATAGAAGTTATTTTTAAAAAGGTTTTTTGAAAGCTTTTGTACAAACAAAACTAATGTAGACAAAATTAGAAGGGAAACAATAAACTGGGAAACTATTTTTACAGTCAAAGTTTCTGATAGAGGCCTAATTTCCAAAATATATAGATAATTGACTCTAATTTATAAGAAATCAAGTCATTCTCCAATTCATAAATGGTCAAAGGATATGAACAGACAATTTTTGGATGAAGAAATAGAAACTATCTCTAGCCAGATGAAAAGATGCTCCAAATCATTATTAATAAGAAAAATGCAAATTAAGACAACTCTGAGATACCACTACACACCTGTCAGATTGACTAGGATGATGGAAAAAGATAATGCTGAATGTTGGAGGGGATGTGGGAAAACTGGGATACTTATACATTGTTGTTATAATTGTGAATACATCCAACCATTCTGTTGGACAATTTGAAACTATGCTCAAAAAATTATCAAACTGTATATACCCTTTGGTCCAGCAGTGTTACTACTGGGTTTATATCGCAAAGAGATGTAAGTGCAAAAATGTTTGTGGCAGCCCTTTTTGTAGTGGCTAGAAACTGGAAATTAAATGGATGCCCATCAATTGGAGAATGGTTGAATATGTGGTATATGAATGTCATGGAATATTATTGTTCTGTAAGAAATGACCAGCAGGATGATTTCAGAAAAACCTGAAGAGACTTAAATGAACTGATGCTGAGTGAAATGAGCAGAACCAGGAGATCATTATATACTTCAACAAAAATATTATATGATGATCAATTCTGATGGATATGACTCTCTCTACCAAGATGAACCAAATCAGTTCCATTTGTTCAATAATGAAGAGAACCAGCTACACCCAGCAAAAGAACTATGGGAAATAAGTATGAACCATAATATAGCATTTCTATTCCCTCTGTTTTTGTCTGCTTGCATTTTAGACTTCCTTCTCAGATTAATTTTATCTAATTTCTAAATCCTATTTTTCTTGTACAGCAAAATAACTATATAGATATGTATACATATATTGTATTTAACATATTCTTTAACATATTTAACATGTATTGGTCTACCTGCCATCTAGGGGAAAGAGTAGGGGAAGGAAGGAAAGAATTGGAAAAGAAAGTTTTGCAAGAGTCAATGCTGAAAAATTTCCCATGCATATATCTTGTAAATAAAAAGCTATAATAAAAAATAAATAATTAAATAAAGGTTTTTTGAGTGTTTTTTTTTTTCTTTATTGATTCAAATGTCTCCCTCATGGCTGTCTTGAATCACATAAATTCTTTTGCAAGGGACTTTCTTTTTTATTAACAATTTTATTCCATAATTAGATAGATATGAGAACATGAATGTCACCCACCATCATTTGAGAAGAAGAATTCTTGGAAAGGTAATTTATTGTATAATTAATCCTAAGATAGAAAATCAGATACCTATGAATTCTTGTACAGCTACTGGGAAATGGAATCATAGATATAATTTGAATCTGGCATAAGTACAACTTGACTTAAAATTATTACTCATGCTATTACCAAATTCACTTTTGTCAACTCACTTTCTTTATCACTAAAATAAGACTATTAATACACAACTACCTAATAGGGTTGTTGTGAGTCCATATATGCCTCCTCCTCCAGATTAATAATAATGATAGAATTTCCATAGTGTTTTACTATTTTGAACTCTTTTACAAATATTATCTCAGTTTTGCTTCACAACAACCCTGGAAGATATGTATTATTATTTCATTTCACATATGATGAAACTGAGGCAAACAAAAATAACTTGCCTAGATTTCCATAGCTAGCAATTGTTCAAGAATGGATTTAAAAATTTTTAAAGATGTGTGAATTACAATTATTATTGTTAATTATTATTATGGTGAGGTTCAGTGGTTCTAACAGTTTTTAATATATGTCTATTAAATTAATGTAATCATTTCTTTGAGGGTTGCTTCCTGTTCCACACTGGCTACAGTTACCACAGGTCTATTTGAAGAGATACCAGTTGCTCTTCTCAGTCTAGCACTTCAGCCTCCAGGCTTCATAGTCTACTTGGCAGTTCTGCCTCATTCATTTGCAGCTCTGGAAGAAAAGAGTGTTGAGAATTCCATTTCCCTGGAGTGATTTTTGTGAGCAACTGCTGGGCCACTAGTGCTGGCTAAGGGGCATGTGACAAAACTAGACTGAATAATTGCTTGACTGAAACGCCTATCCAAAAAGAACAGAAGATAGAAAACAGTGGCAAGAAACCCAATTAGGAACATCCATTTTACAACTACCTAACTTTTTGACAATCAGTCAACAAGTAACTATTTAATTCTCACTCTATTCAGAATTCTATATTGAAGTCATTGTATTCTAAAAGCTATACTGACACTGAGGATACAAAGAGAGACGCTCTTACCCTCCCAAAAAAGGGACTTGCCCTATACATTCTAAGGGGAGGGAGGGGAAGGATAACATGAACATTAATTGGGACATAAAAGACTAGATAGGTATAAGAAAAGCATTCAAATAGGTAGATATTGATATGAATATAGGTTATTGAGTAGATTAAGGTAATATAAAAAGGGAAAGCTGATAGCTCTTGGGAAAGATCTCTTGTAGGAGGAAAAAATTGAGTGAGATTTAATGGAAACAAGGGAAATGGAGAGACTAACTTCTTAAGGAGTGCACTAAAAATATAGAAAAGAGGGGAAAGAGAAGTCATTTTAAATATAATAAGACTGAAGTTGAATTTTTAATCATCTGGAATTTTTGCCATGTAGCAGGGGTTAATAACCACAATCTTTATGAGCCTGTACATATACATCAGAAAGTTTGACTAATACAATTATCCACAATGAAGGAGCTAGGGAACCTTCTTCAGGAAAACAGCAACAGAAGTGAATCTGAAAGATTTTAGAGCATGTTACTGGTTCTCATCTGAATGATACTTTGCAACTGAAAAACTGAAACTAGGGATACAATGTTTACATTATTGCCTCCAAAGAGATTCAAATTCATCACATGTTTAGTAGAAAAAAAAATCTTACAGAAGGTTTACTAATATTCCAAGGTTTCTGCAAAGTACTTCTATATTACACACCAATATGACTTTAAAGGAAGTAGGCTCCCCAACCTCTTTCATCTGGGAAAGTGAATTGTTATGCCACAGTTCTTTTTAACTGTCCTGACTCAGTTTCCCTGCACTAGTTTCCCTTGTCTCAGTTTCTTTAACTGTTCTGTGTCAATCCCCTAAGCTGTAAATCTCCCTCTGGTCCATTAAGACTCAGGATCAATTACTCTAAGGTTATTAATTGTTAGCCCAAGCAAGATAAACAAGAGAGTAGACCTCCTGACTCTTTTCTGACCTCAAGAATTTACAATATCCCTCTAAAATATTCCAAGATATCTCTGTGTATTCAGACATCCTGTCTCTGGGTTTTTTTAGGATTTATGGCCTCCCCCGTCCTGACAGCTTATTATCCTTTCCTTTGTTTAGAAAAAAGGTATTTAAGAAGTTGGGGTTCCTCCATTCATGGCTGGAGGATGGCAGCTGGCGGGTGGATGCTGGACAATGGATTCTTTGAGATGACAGTCTCCTCCAACCCTGGGACCAACATGGATTCCTTGGTCCCAGTATATTTATCTCTGTCTGACTGGATAATTTGAGATGAAAGTCCTGTCCAGTCAATCTTACTCTCCCATTAATAAAATATTAAAAACTCTCTAATCTCTCTCCTGCCTCAGTTTCTCTGGCATTACAGAATCAGCTCATAAAGACCAGATTTACTGGCCAGTCTCCCAATACTGGCCACATAGTGCCACAGGAGCATACTCTTCAGTACTCCCAATATAAACCATGGGAGAAAGTAAGAGGATCAGCAGTTTAATAAGGATATTAAAATAAAGAAATGTCTAAGACATAAAGACATAAAGCCAGAATGAATTCCTCAAAGTGGAAAATTGCAAAGTGATGTGGGATTTGTTCATGGATGTCTGGGAGCAATGTATTGTTTTCAGGAATACCTAATCCCCAAATAAATCACAAGAATTAGCTAGTTTGGCATTATCTACCTATAGCTATATGACAGGGATCTTCCTTTGACAATATTTTATATCTGCTCAGGAAATGCAAATTCATATTAGCATTAGTTTAAAACAACCTATAATTAGAAAATTTATCAATAGGAAAAAGTAAATACATTTTAATCATAAACCAAATTGAACTTGTAGGGGTGTTATCTATTTTTTCAATAGTTGTATCTCTATTCTGGATGAGAATTAATATATGTTAGGACTGCTAAAACCATTAGGTTATTATTCATGGCCATTTTGTAAATGTGTAGTAGGAATTCTGTACTGGAGATTATGAGGTTATAATGCAAGTCAGGGACTGAAAATGTAAAAGCTGATAGTAACAGAAGAATGATAGAAAATAGATAATAGCCAAATGCCAGGTACACTGGTCTTAGAGAGATGTTATATTTCTCTATTCAACCATCTGAAAGCACTGGGTTTGGCTTTTATTCAGAAGTTAGCTTCTGTTACTCTCTTCCACCCTTGAGAGGAAATGAAGTGAATAGGTGAACAGTCTAATTTTTCTTTGTGTGAAGCACAAGCTCATAGAACTGGGACTATGGTCTTGCTCTGAAAAAGTGAAATAAGTAATCAGACATAAATGTAAAATTGTGTTGTCATTCAATAAACTTTTCCCACTATGTCATGTGACTCCACCAACATCTATGACTGACCTGAATACTGACCTGAACACAGAATACAGATCCAATAACTATTTGTTCCAAGATTCACTATAATTAGCACGTTTGCCTCTATGTGAAGAAGCATGTTCCTGTACTTTCTGGCAATAGTTCAAATCAACCTCCCTAAGAAATATCTGGGAACTTACATTATACATTTTCTATTTTAACACTGGCAAAGTAGGAGAGGAATTGGAATATAAGTAGGTGATATTTATCAGAGGTGTTATAAGCATGTTCATGTACCAATCCCTTACTCGTGGGGAAAATCCTAAAATTAGAAATATTGTGTGAGGGAGTGAAGAAGTACTAATTGAAGACATGGAAGTTTGGGAAGCTTAGAATATTGTGAAGAGAGGGTAATGTTAGCTGAAATAGGAATAACTGTACTACTATATGTATTTTTTTAGATTTCCTATAAATACAAATGGTACTTTCTCTTCTAGAAAGAGGAGATAAATAAGATTGTTTTCTGTGGTTAAACAATCCTACCCTGTTTCCCCATTAAAAATCAGGAATTCATGGGTCAGAGTATTTGGGTGTCCATTTTGGGGGAAAATGACATTCCAAGTAGGAAGTTAAAAAGACACAATACAGTACTAAATGAGACAATGTTCTTCTTAAATATTCTGATAAGTAAAGCTGCATATAAGCTAGTAAAACTATTCAGGAGATAGGTAAAAATTAAGAAGTCATAGGATGAAGGGACCAATGACAATAGTTTAAGGAAGGAAATGAAGAAAACAGACGTTTGCTAGCAACCAAGATCAATAATAGAAGAAGATGGAGTTACTAGTTGCCTAAAAGGTGTAATTTAATGACTTTTCTGTTCCCAAATGAAGCAGAAAGATAACACATGAATAGAGAGCTAGGCCTGAAAATAGGAAGACATAAGTTCAAATCCAGCCTCAGACATTTACTTTTTGCCTCAGTTTCCTCATCTGTAAATGGCAAACGACTTTAACAAGAAAATCCTAAATAGGATCATAAAGAATTGTACAAGATTAAACTGAACAACAATAACAAACTAAACTAAAATATGCTGTTCCTCTTGCCTCAAGATTTCACTAAAACAGTTACTCCTTTGGGCTACATCATTATCATTAGAATCTCCTGTTGAAAATTAAATATTCCTTTAAGAGTAACATACTGAACTATTATTTGGCATTAAAATCTTGTGAATGGATAGACTATAGCATAAGGCTCCTAGTAAATAAAAGAAAACATGAATAAGTTGAAGAGAGGTGATAATGATTGGGAAGATGGGGGAAAAAAAGATGTTGATTTGTAGAATGCTGAAAGGGAATATAGAAATGAATGCTGTGTTATATTAAAGCTTTAAGATTATATTTATAGAGCAGATACTAATGGGAATTGGTAGAGGTCATTTCCTCCTGTATAATTTCCTTTACAAATGAAATCACAGATTCACTGGTAAATAAAACAATGAAAGACCTATCCTGAGGAAACATGCTAGAAAATGATTAAGCAAAAAACAGAACTAACATAGGAGCATTTTACCCAAGCCTACTCATTTTTGGCTTTTCTCTCCTTTTCTGTGTCAGGAACCTTCCCATTCTAAAGACCCCTATTCTCTTTTCTGACTGCCTGCCTGGACTACCTATTTCAGGAGGGGCCCAAAGCAGACCTCACTTCACACTTGATTATGGCCTTCTAATCATAATATTCCTCTCTAGTCAATTTACTTAACTCCTACTCTTTACAGGTTCATTGTCTTATGTTGTCTTCTTGTATCAGAACATATGCTCCTTAAATTGGAGACAGACTGTCTTTCTTGCTTGCATTTGTATACTCAGCATTTAGCACAGTGAGCAGGAAAAAAATACTAATAATTTCTTTATCTGAAGACAATGAATGTGAACTTGTTCTTGGAGGAAAAGCAGTTGTTTATTTTTAGACAGCACAGGGACAAAAATCTTGGCTAACATATAAAGCATATAGGCTTCACTGAAGGAGGTGATTTCTGCACTATGAGCTCTCACAGTGCGTTGTATCTCAATTATTATATGTTCATACTATTCCTGGTATGAATAATTCTGTTGGTACATTTATTAGCCTTCCCATAAAATAATAAGTTCCTAGAGGAAAAGAACTGTCTTTTATTCTCTCCAACACAGTACATTGCACATAATAGATTCTCAGTATTTCAGAATCTAACTTAATAACTAATGAGGACTTGTATGGCTATCAAGTCAATTCAAATCTGAAAAGTAGAACTTCTGGGACTGGAGTCAAAATGGCAGAATAAAGCCAGGGAGCTGCTTCAACTTTCCCAGTTTCCCTAGAAAAACCACATGAAACCAAGCCTCTGAACTTTCTGATGGAAAGAAACCACTCTCCAGCTCAAGATAGACTGGAAAAATTTCAATAAAGGTCAGTCTCACTGGTGTAAAAAGAGTGTTCAGCCAAGCTCAGACTCTGAAAGTTGGTAAGAGGGTCTTAATCGTAGCAAATCAGCAACTAAAATGCTAAATCTTTGCTCAATAAAGGAACAAATCAGTGGGGCAACTGCCTGTCCCAACTCAAAAGGCAAATTTTAGGAAACCAGGCTGTTTCCTGAAAAGAGAAGGCAAAGGTATACCTGTAATCATAAGGAAACTTTGTGCTCATAACCAAGGCTCGGAGCTGCACAAGAAGCTTGAGAAAGCACCCTCTTTACCCCAGGAGCAGAGCTTGACTATAAAATTTTTTAAAAAGAGGAAATATAAAAAGAAAAGGAAAGAAAATGAGCAAGAAACAGAAAAGAACTTTGATGATAGAAAACTACTTTGGTCATGGGAAATCTCAAAGAGTGATATAAATTGGTCTCAAGACCAAATAAGATTTTTGGAAGTGCTCATAAAATATTTTTTAAAAGCAAATAAGAGACTTAGAAGAAAAATGAGAAAAGAAATAATAGGTATACAGGACAGAGTCAACAGCTTGGAAAAGGAAAGAAAAACAATATTGAAGTAAATAACTCCCTTAAAATTAGAATTACCCAAAAGAAAAAAGAGACACAAAAGAAAATCTTGCATAAAAAAAAAATGATAATGCAGCAAATGGAAGTTAATGACTGTGAAACAGCAAGACTCAACCAAACAAACTAAAAAGAAAAAAAAAATAAAGAAAATCTGAAATACTTCATTGGAAAAATAACTTACCTGGAAACATACAGAAAGGACAATTTTAAAATTATTGGTCCACCTGAAGGCCATGACCAACCTAGCATTCTTCAAAAGATCATTTGGGAAAACAACCCCTATATTATAGAAACAGAGAGGAAAATATTCTTTGAAAGAATCCATCAATGATACTTGAAAAGAAATTCCACAAGGAAAACCCCAAGGAACAATGTTACAAAACTCTACATCTAAAATCTTGAGGAAAACAAAATACTGCAAGCTGCCGGACAAAAACAATTCAATGTTGGAGGGGATGTGGGAAAATAGGGACACTAATACATTGTTGGTGGAATTGTGAAAACATCCAACCATTCTGGAGAGCAATTTGGAACTATGCTCAAAAATTTTTCAAATTGTGATCCAGCAGTGTTACTACTGGGCTTAGTGGCCAAAAACTGGAAACTGAATTGACGCCCATAAATTAGAGAATGACTGAATAAATTGTGGTATATGAATATTATGGAATATTATTGTTCAGTAAGAAATGACCAACATAATGATTTCAGAAAGGCCTGGAGAGACACGAATTGATGCTGAGTGAAATGAGCAGGGCCAGGAGATCATTATATACTTCAACAACAATACTATATGATGATCAATTCTGATGGACTTGTCCATCTTCAGCAATGAGATGAGCCAAATCAGTTCGAATGTAGCAGTAATGAACTGAACCAGCTACGCCCAGTGAAAGAACTCTGGGAGATGACTAAGAACCATTACATTGAATTCCCAATCCCTCTATTTTTGCCTGCCTGCATTTTGGATTTCCTTCACAGGCTAATTGTACAATATTTCAGAGTCCGATTCTTTTTGTACAGCAAAATAATGGTTTGGTCATGTATACTTATTGTGTATCTAATTTATACTTTAATATATTTAGCATCTACTGGTCATCCTGCCATCTAGGGGAGGGGGTAGGGGAAGGGAGGGGAAAAATTGGAACAAAAGGTTTGGCAATTGTCAATGCTGTAAAATTACCCATATATATAACTTGTACATAAAAAGCTATGAAAAAAAAACAATTCAAATATGAAAGAGCAATAGTCAGGATTATCCAGAATCTAGCAGCTTCTATGATAAAGATAAAGATAGAGGGCCAGGAATACCATAATCTGGAAGGCAAAGTAACTAGTGTTACAACCAAAAAAATAACTACCCAGCAAGATTCAGCATCATGTTTCAGGGAAGGCAATGACTTTCACTCATTTACACTGAAAAAAATAGAACTAAATAGAAAATTGAATCTACATACACAGGATGGAAGAGAAGCATAGAAAAGTAAATAGGGGAAAATACATATTATTTATTTTTATTATACCTTTTTTTTATTTACAAAACATATACATCGGTAATTTTTCAGCATTGACCCTTGGAAAACATTCTGTTCCAAATTTTTTACTCCTTCCATGTTAAATATGTTAAAGTATATGTTTATTTATACATATTTATACAATTATTTTGCTGTACAGGAAAAATCGTATTTAGAAAGAAGGTAAAAATAACCTGAGAAGGAAAACAAAAATGCAAGCAGACAATAACAAGAGTGGAAATGCTATGATGTTGTCCACACTCATTTCCCATAGTTCTTTAGCTAGGTGTAGCTGGTTCTCTTCATTACTGAAAAATTGTAACTGATTTAGATCATCTCATTGTTGAAGACAGCCAAGTCCATCAGAATTAATCATCATATAGTATTGTTATTGAAGTGTATAAAGATATCCTGGTTCAACTCATTTCACTCAGCATCAGTCCATGTAAGTCTCTCCAGGTATCTCTGAAATCATCCTGCTGATCATTTCTTATAGAATAATAATATTCCATAATATTCATATAACACAATTTATTCAACCATTCTCCAGTTGATGGCCATCCATTCAATTTCCAGTTTCTAGCCACTACAAAAAGGGCAGACACAAACATTTTTGCACATGTGGGTCCCTTTCCCTTCTTTAAGATCTGTTTGAGATATAACCCCAGTAGTAACACTGCTGAATCAAAGGATACACATAGTTTGATAACTTTTTGAGCATAGTTGCAAATGGCTCTCCAGAATGGTTGGATGTATTCACAATTCCACCAACAATGTATCAGTGTCCCAGTTTTCACACATCCCCTCCAACATTCCGCATTATCTTCCCCTATCATTCTAGCCAATATGACAATTGTAGAGTGGTATCTCAGAGTTGTCTTAATTTGCATTTTTTCTGATTAATAATGACTTGAAGCATCTTTTCATATGGCTAGAAATAGTTTCAATTTCTTAATCTGAGAATTGTCTGTTCATATCCTTTGACCATTTATCAATTGGAGAATGGCTTGATTTCTTATAAATTAGAGTCACTTTTCTATATATTTTGGAAATGAGGCCTTTATCAGAACTTTGACTGTGAAAATGTTTTCCCAGTTTATTCCATCCCTTCTAATCTTGTCTGCATTAGTTATGTTTGTACAAAAATTTTTTTAACTTGATATCAAAATTTTCTATTTTGTGATCAATAATGATCTCTAGTTCTTCTTTGCTCACAAATTCCTTCCTCCTCCACAGGTCTGAGAGATAAACTATCCTATATTCTTCTAATTTATTTATAATCTCATTCTTTATGTTTAGATCATGAATGCATTTTGACCTTACCTTGGTGGACGGTGTTGAACATGGCTCAATACCTAATTTCTGCCATGCTAATTTCCAATTTTCCCAGCAGTTTTTGTCAAACAGTGAATTCTTATCCCAAAAGCTGGGATCTTTGGGTTTGTCAAATACTAGATTGTTATAGTTATTGGCTGTTTTGTCCTCTGAACCTAACATATTTCACTGATCAACTAGTCTATTTCTTAGCCAATACCAAATGGTTTTGGTGACTGATACTTTATAATATAGTTTTACATCTGGTACAGCTAGGCCACCTTCATTTGATTTTTTTTATTAGTTCCCTTGAAATTCTTGACCTTTTGTTTTTCCATAAGAAATTTGTTGTTATTTTTTTCTAGGTCATTAAAATAGTTTCTTGAGAGTCTGATTGGTATATCACTAAATAAATTGATTAGTTTAGGTAGTATTATCATCTTTATTATATTCACTTGATTTATCCAAGAGCACGTAATATTTTTCAAATTGGTTAGATCTGATTTTACTTGTGTGTGAAGTGTTTTGTAATTTTGCTCATAAAGTTCCTGACTTTCCCTTTGCAGATAGACTCCCAAATATTTTATACTTTTGGCAGTTATTTTAAATGGAATTTTTCTTTGTATCTCTTGCTGTTGGATTTTATTAGTGATGTATAGAAATGCTGAGGATTTATGTGGATTTATTTTGTAACCTGCAACTTTGCTAAAGTTGTGAATTATTTCTAATAGCTTTTTAGTAGAATCTCTGCGATTCTCTAGGTATACCATCATATCATCTGCAAAGAGTGATAATTTGGTTTCCTCATTACCTACTCTAATTCCTGTAACCTCTTTTTCATCTCTTATTGATGAAGCTATTATTTCTAGTGCAATATTAAATAGTAATGTTGATACTGAGCAACCTTGTTTCACTCTTGATCTTATTGGGAATGAAGAAATTTATGACCAAAGAAGGAAAGAGAATATTATAAAAGTCAAAATGTACAACTTTAATTACATTAAATTAAAAAGGTTTTTTTTTTCAACCAAAACCAGCAGAACTAAGATTAAAAGGGAAGTACCAAACTGGGAAAATTCTTTATAACCAGTGTTTCTCATAAATGTCTCATTTCAAAAATACATAAAGAACTATGTAAATTTATAAGAATACAAATCATTCCCCATTTGATAAATGGTCAAAGGATATGAACAGACAATTTTCAGACCATGAAATTAAATCATATATAGTCACATGAAAAAGTGTGCTAAATCACTATTGAATAGAGAACTACATATTAAAACAGCTCTGAAGTATCATCTCACACCTTTCAGATTGGCTAAAATAACAGGAAAATACAATGATAATTGTTGGAGTGAATGTTGGAAAAATGGGCCATTAATGCATTGTTGGTGGAGTTGTGAAATGATCCAACCATTCTAAAAAGCAATCTGGACCTCTGCCTAATGGGCCATGAAATTGAATTTCCTTTGATCTAACAGTGCCATTGCTGTGTCTGTATCCCATGGAAATCATAAAGGGTAAAGAAGCCACATGTGCAGAAATATTTATAGCAGCTCTTTTTGTAGTAGCAAAGAGTTTGAAAAGGAGTAGGTGTCCATCCATTGCAGAATAGCTAAACAAGTTATGGTATATGACGATAATGGAATTATTGTCTTTGCTAATATTTCATTTAAGATTTTTGCATCAATGTTCATTAGGGAGATTGATCTATAATTTTCTTTCTCTGTTTTCATCCTATCTGGTGTAGGTATCAGGACTATGTCTGTGTCATAAAAGGAATTTTGTAGGAGTCCTTCATTCCCTATTTTTTCAAATAGTTTATATAGTATTGGAGTTAATTGTTCTCTAAATGTCTGGTAGAATTGACATGTAAATCCATCTGGTCCTTTGGATTTTTTCTTAGTTAATTACTAGATTATTCTATTTCTTTTTCTACAATGGAATTATTTAAGTAATGTATTTCCTCTTCTGTTAATCTTGCCAATAGATATTTTTGTAGATATTGCTCTATTTCACTTAGGTTGTCAAATTTCCTGGCATAAAGTTGGGCAAAGTAACTTCTAATTATTGCTCTAATTTCTTCTTGATTGGTGAAAAGTTCTCCCTTTTTTTGTTTTTGAGACTAATAATTTGATTTTCCTCTTTCTTTTTTCTAATCAAATTAATTTAAGGCTTATTTATCTATTTTGTTGGTTCTTTCATAAAACCAACTCTTGATTTTATTTATTAATTTAAGAGTTTTTGTTTTGTTTTGTTTTGTTTTTTTACTTTCAATTTTCTTGATCTCTCCTTTTATTTTTAGAATTTCAAGTTTGGTATTTGATTAAGGGTTTTTTTTTTAATTTGTTCTTTTTCTAGCTTTTTTAGTTGTAAGCCCAATTCATTGATATTCTCTCTCTATTTTTTGCAAATAAGCATCTAGAGATATAAAATTTCTCATTAGTACTGCTTTGGCTGCATCCCACAAATTTTGGTATGTTGTCTCATTATTGTCATTCTCTTGGATGAAATTATTGATTGTGTCTATGATTTGCTGTTTCACTCATTCATTCTTTAGGATGAGATTATTTAGTTTCCAATTACTTTTTGGTTATTTTCCCCTGGCCTTTTATTGAATGTAATTTTTATTGCATTGTGATCTGAAAAAAAGGTATTTACTATTTCTGCCTTTCTACATTTGATTTTGAGATCTTAATGTCCTAATATATGGTCAATTTTTGTATAATTTCCATGAACTGCCAAAAAGAAAGGGTACTCCTTTTTTTCTCTTTCCATTTTGTCAATTTTCTCCCAAGAGCTATCATATATAGTTTTTCCAGTAGTCTATTTACCTCTTAACTTTTTTTTTAACTTATTACTATACTTATTCTTACTTATTGGTTTGATTTATCTAGTTCTGAGAGAGCAAGGTTGAGATCTCCCACTATGATAGTTTTGCTGTCTATTTCTTCTTGCAACTCTCTTGACTTCTCCTTTAGGAATTTAGATGCCACACCAGTAGATGCATATATGCTTAATATTTATATTGCTTCATTATCTATGGTACCCTTTAGCAAGATATAGTTTCCTTTCTTTTCTCTATTACTTAGATCAATTTTTTGCATTTGCTTTCTCTGAGATCAGGATATCTAATATTGCTTTTTTTTTGTTTGTTTGTTTGTTTGTTTTTTTACTTCACCTGAAGCATAATAGATTCTGCTCCAGCCTTTTACCTTTACTCTGTATCTATTGTTCTGCTTTGAATGTGTTTCTTGTAAACAGCATACTGTAGGATTCTGGCTTTTAATTCAATCTGCTATCCACCTCTGCTTTGTGGGAGAATTCACCCCCATTCACATTTACTGTTAAAACTATTAATGCTGTATTTCCTGCCATTTCATTAACCCCAAATTATACTTTTTTCTTTCCTTTTCCTCTTTCCCTGCTCCCAGTATTTTATTTATGAGCACTACTTGCCTCAAGCATTCCACCCCTTTAGAAATCCTCCCCCTTTCTTATACCTTTTCCCTTCTGTTTTCCCTTCTATTCAGCCTACCTCTTCCCTTTCCCTCTTTTTCCTCCTACTTTTCTATAGGGTGAGAGAAATTTCTAGGTTAAACGAAATATATCTAATATTCTTTCTTTGAGCCCAATCTGATGAAAGTAAGATTCACACAATATTAATCACCCTCCCTTCTTTCCTTCAAATATAATAGGTTTTCTTTGCCTCTTCCTGAGATGTAATTTCCCTCATTTTATCTCTACTTTCCTTTTTTTTCTGGTATAACCCCCTTTCCACCTCTAGTTTCTTTTTTATATTATAACAGCAAAATCAGATTATTCATGTACTTTCTGTGTATACTCATGATAGCAATATGTTTCTCATTTTTTTTTTACCCTTATATGTTACTCTTGAGTTCTATATTTAGAGGTCATTTTTTTTAGCTCTTATCTTTTCAGCAAAAATAAATGGAATTCACCAATTTCATTGAATGTCCATCTTCTTCCCTGAAAGAAAATGCTCATTTTAGCAGGGTAACTTATTCTTGATTGCATTCCAAGTTCCTTCATCTTTTGGAATATCAGATTCCAGGCCATAAAATACTTTACAGTGGAAGTTGCTAAGTCCTTAGTAATCCTTATTGTGTTCCTCAGTATTTGAATCCTTTCTTTCTAGTGGCTTGTAATATTTTTTCCTTGGTCTGATAATTCTGATATTTAGCCACGATATTCCTTGAAGTTTTAATTTTGAGTTCTCTTTCAGGAGTTGTTTGATGAATTCTTTCAATGGTTATTTTACTTTCTGATTCTATGACATCAGGGCAGTTCTTTTGCACTATTTTCTGAAAAATAGTATTTATGCTCTATTTTCCATCATGGTAATCAGGAAGTTTAATAATCCTTAGATTGTCTCTCCTAGATCTTCCAGGTCAGTTGTTTTCCCAATTAGGTATTTTACATTTTTTCTATTATTTTTCTTTTTTCTTTTTTGGTTTTGTCTTATTATTTCATTCATTTCCATTTGTTCAGTTCTGAATTTTAGTGAATTATTTCCTTCATTTCCTTTTTTTAAACTTCTTTTTGTATTTTTCCAATTGAATTTTTAAATGAGTTGTTTTGTGCTATGGAATTTTTTTCCATCTCACAAAATCTATTTTAAGGAGATATTTTCTTTTTTTTTTTTAATAACTTTTTATTGACAGAACATATGCATGGGTAATTTTTTACAACATTATCCTTTGCCCTCACTTCTGTTCCAACTTTTCCCTTCCCTCCCTTTACCCACTCCCCTAGATGGCAGGCAGTCTTATACATGTTAAATATGTTACAGTATATCCTAGATACAATATATGTGTGCAGAATCATACGATTCTCTTGTTGCACAAGAAGAGTTGGATTCAGAAGATAAAAATAACCTGGGAAGAAAAAAAAATGCAAGTAGTCTACATTCATTTCCCTGTGTCCCTTCTTTGGGTGTAGCTGATTCTGTCCATCATTGATCAATTGGAACTGAATTAGATTTTATCTTTGTTGAAGATATCTACTTCCAACAGAATCTTCATACAGTATTGTTGTTGAAGTGTGTAATGATCTCCTGCTTCTGCTCATTTCACTCAGCATCAGTTCATGTAAGTTTTTCCAAGCCTCTCTGTATTCATCCTGGTGGTCATTTATTACAAAATAATAATATTCCATAACATTCATTTATCACAATTTACCCAACCATTCTCCAATTGATGGGCATCCATTCATTTTCCAGTTTCTAACCACCACAAAAAGGGCTGCCACAAACATTTAGGTTTAGGAACATACAGGTTCCTTTCCCTTCTTCAGTATCTCTTTGGGATATAATCCCAATAGTAACACTGCTGGATCAAAGAGTATGCACAGTTTGATAACTTTTGGGGCATAATTTCAGATTGCTAAGGAGACATTTTCTTTCCATTTCACACATTCTGTTTTTAAGCAGTTATTTTCTTTTTCTGTTTCACAAATGCTGTCCCCCCCCACCCCCCCGGGAGTTGTTTTCTTTTTTCCATTTTATCAAATTTATCTTTTAATGAATTATATGTCTTTTCCAAACCCTCTTGCAAATTTTTTACTTTTTTTCCCCCATTTTTTTTCTTCTAGCTCACTTTTAATATGCTTTTTAAATCTCTTCTAGGAGAGCCTTATGTAATGGGGATCAAGTTATATTACCTTTTGGAGCTTCATTTGGAGATAATCTGCTTTTAGTCTACTCGGGGTTTGGAATGTGTTCTTCTCTTTTATCATAAAAACTGTTTATGGTCAGAGTCCTCTTTACTTTTTTATTCATTTTCTTTTTAAATGTTAAGGTATGCTTTGGGCAGGGGAGGTTTTCCAAACTTCCTCTACAAGCAGTGGCTTCCTCTATAAGAGGCTGTAGCTGCAATGGGTCAGTGCTAACTCACTCCTGGTGCTAGGTAGGCATTGCCAGGTCCCTTGGAATTCCAGCATTTTGGCATTCATTATTTACCTTTCCTTTTTGTGTTGGATGTTTTATAACCTCTCTAATGATCTACCAGCTTGCAACCAGGCCAGAGTAGCCAACACTGTTGTAGATTCCTATAGACTCTTCTCCATAGATTCTTCACCAGTGGAGGCTGCACCACCCTGGGATTCTGCGCTGTCTGTGCCAACATCTGTGCTCAGCCTGCTTGTGTTTAGCTGCCTCCCTCCCATTTCCAATTGAAACAGACTTTTTCTGGCAATCTTTGAAATTATCTTCTGCTGGTAATTTGTTACACTCCCAATATTTGTGGATTCTGCCAGTTTAGAGCTAATTCAGATGCTGGATTTGCTAATTAGTCTGAGGGTTGTAGGAGAATGTCAGAAAGAAATGTGTGTCCTCTCTGCCATCATGGCTCCATCTTTGGAAGTTATGAAATTATTGTTCTATTAAAAAATATGAACAAGCTGATTTTAAAAAAAGACCTGAAAAGATTTACATGAATTGAAGCTGAGTGGAACAAGCAGAACTCGGAATACATTGTACATAATAATAGCAAGAATGTGCAATGATCAACTATGAAAGACTTGATTCTTCTCAGTGGTTTTTAATCCAAAACAATCCCAATAGACTTTGGACAGAAAATTCCATCTGCATTCAGAAAAATAACTATAAAGACAATGTAAATCAACACATGTAATGTTTCTTCTTTTTTTCTTTTTTTTTCTCTCTCCCATCACTATTTTTTGTTCTGATTTTTTTCTCCCAACATGATTCATAATGCAATGTGTATTAAAATTAAATATATTTTTAAAATGTTAGAACTAAAAAAGAAAAGTTAAACAAGAATGTAATTCTTATGTTTTAATATATTAATTTAGAATGTTATAATGCAGTTGACTGACAATTATATACAAGAAAATCTAAAAATTATACAAAGTTCCAAAAAGTAGAATCAGAAAAATGACATGCAGAGTATAATCATATAAGAGGAAAAACAAACAAACAAAAAATGAATGTATGTAGAATCACTTAAAGAAAGTGAAAAATTATGAAAATACATTAAATGTAATATAATATATATATAATATATTATATAAATATAATAAAATACATTAAAGTTTATGAATTTCTACATGAATGAATGTTTACTAAGTATGTATGGTCATATTTTAATTTAATGTTTACTGTTCTTTTTAATAAAGCATTTAATTTAATTAATAAAAAACCCTGGAGTATAGTTTCGACAATAAAACATCTGCTCAGCCATCTTCCTGATTTTTCACCATAGACTTCCAATCAGAAGGAACTTGCTGTTTATCCATTCAACTTTTGGAAAGGTTTTAAGATGAAGTTTATCCTGATGTTGTCTAAATACAGCATTTCCAACTTTTACTCTTTTTCTCTCTTCTACTACTTTTGCTCTCTAACACTTAGGATATGTCTAATTCCTATTTAACATGACATATGTTAAAATAGCTATTATGTAACCTAAATTCTTCACCTGCATACTTCTCCTCTCTAGTCTAAACATCCTTAGCTCCTTCAGTTGACATAATATAGAATCCTTTAGTAAACATTTCTTCAATAAATGTGCACACTGCCTTTCCCACCAGCTCAGAATTATGGGTAGGACTGAATTTAGAATGGGCTTATTAATTTTAAATCTTAAGGGCAGCCTTTAGAAACAAGTGAATTTCTTAATCACAATGTAATATCAACTTTTTACATTACTATTATTGTTATTTTTTTTGTTATTGTAACATTTAACAATAATCCTAATAGTACTTGTACCACTTTGGTTGAAAATAAAGATTACACTGAAAGATTTATCCAAAGCATGAAGCAAGGACAACCCACAGACTTTCAGCAGTCATCCTTGAAGTATTTAACTTTGGCATGAAAACAATTATGTTAAAGAATACATTGAAAATGTGTTTGAATCAGGTGTCATAAGAACTCAGGATATATTTGTCTTTGCAGCAGTTCATGCTTCATTAAAAAGTTATTTTTGAACTTTGCACAAGATTTTATTTCCCCTAAAAATATTCACATTTTTATTCCGACATTTCTTTTTACCTTTGCATCAGGAGGTGGTTACCATAAAAAAAAAAAAAAAAAAAAAAACCTCTTAAGCCATATAAACATGTGAATATGTGTGTGCACCATGTACATATACAAACATATATAACATACACATATATGTATATGTGTGTATTCATATGGTGTGTATGTATATAGAAATGTAAATATATATAATCTTTTTTTATTTGTGTGTGTATATATTTATATAGTAAGAAGATACAAAAATGCAAACATTATGATTTTAGGCATAGCCTTCAATTTTAAAAATCCCAGTAAACAAAGATTTGATTTTATATTGTTTTCATAAATGATATCTTATCTGGTGGAGAAATTTCTGGAGGTAAGGAAGTATTTTTTCAACTAGTATCACCTATGAAAGTAATGTTTGTGAATGAACACTCAGCATGCAGAGTTATCCTGATTGTGGTCATCTTTGTTTTTTTTTTTATAAAAATCAGAATCTTTAACTGGTACTCTCTCTTTGAAGGGAGAATAGAATATTGGTGATATCATTAATTTATGAAATAGTTATCTCTGCGCTCTTTCCAGTAATTTAACTTTAGCAAGCTAGAGTGGGCTTCAGGTTTTTTCTCATAAAACAAACATAATATTGTTTGCTTTACCTACATCACAGTCTTAGGAGATATGAGTGGATGTCTCTCTTTATTATTCCCCTCCACCCAGGTAAGATAAGAGGAAAGCTCATATATTAGAACCCAGGGAGCCTAAGGCAAAGTCTCTGTTTCAATATGTTAGTTGAAGAAGATGGCTAGAGTGCAGTTGGCATAGTTTAGAACTGATTGGGAAGTTTATACACAATGACATATGTACATATATGTGTATGTATAAAAGTATATATATATATATACATAAAGATAAATATATATTTTAAATATCCCTTGATTAAGGAGATTAGTAACACCATTTCCAAAGGTTATAAATTAAGGAGAGGCAAACATAGTTCTGAGTCAGAAAAGGATTTTACAATTACACTACAGTGTCTATTGATAAATAGAGCAATTTACATCTAACTTTTCAATATGGCTTTTGCAACATCTCTTGAATAAAATCCCTTCTCTCTTCTAATATTCTCACTTGTCTGGGGCAGATCCTAAACACCTACAATGGGAATATTGCAATATTATTGTAGTGAGTCAGCCTGTCTCATATATTTTATCATTCCAATCTATTCTCTTATTCAGCCACCAAGATAATTTTCTTAAAGCACAGGTCACTCATGTTACTCCCCCATTCAATAAACCCATGTGACTAAATATCAAAGACAAAACCCTCTCCTTGGAACTAATCCAGTCCTTTCTTGCTTTTCCAATATTTTTACATCTTATTCCCCATCAGGTACTCCAGTTAGACTGCCTTCCTTACTATTCTACAAATAATATGATCAATTTGTTTATTTATCTGGCTCTCCCAATGCAGTGAATGCTCTCCATACTCATTTCTACCTTCTATCTTCTCTGTTTTCCTTTAATTCTCACGTAAAATTCCACATCTTAAATGACTAATAGAATGATTTCAGGAAGGCCTGGAGAAAGTTACATGAATTGATAGTAAGTGAAATGAGCAGAACCAGGAGATCATTATACACTTCAACAACAACAATACTATATGATAATCTAATCAGATGGATGTGGCTCTCTTAAACAATGAGATGATACAAACCAGTTCCAACTGTTCAGTAAAGAAGAGAATCAGCTACACCCAGAGAGAGAGAACTATGGGAAATGAGTGTGGACCACAACATAGCATTTCCACTCTTTCTGATATTGTTTGCTTGCATTTTTGTTTTTTTATCAGGTTTTGTTCTTTCTTTCTAGATCCGATTTTTCTTGTGTAGCAAGATGCCAGTATAAATATGTACACATATATTGGATTTAAGATTATACTTTGACATATTTAACATGTATGGGACTATCTGCCATCTAAGGGACTGGATTGGGGGAAGGAGGAGAAAAGTTGGAACAGAAGGTTTGTTTTGCAAGGGTCAATGTTAAAAATGTACCCATACATATGTTTTGTTTAAAAAAAAAAAAAAAGCTACACTAAAAAAAGGACAGGATGAATTGTTTCCCAACCCTTAATTCTAGTGACTTCTCTCAATTAATTACTTCCTATTTATCCAAAATTTAGCTTTTTTTTTTTGAGTTCCCCATTTGATTATGAGCTCCTTGAGGGCAGGAACTGTCTTTTGTTTCTTTTTTGTATCCCCAGGAATTACCACACAGTAGGTACTTAATAAATGTTTTCTCATTAGTGGGGAGAAGGGCAAAATTACTGAAGATTCAGATGATGGTTGCCAATTACATTTTAGCTCATATATGAGAGCAAAAAACTAATCCAAACAAATTGCTCCAGGGTAAAGCAAAGAAAATTTTCTGAAAGATAGTGTACTTAAGTTGGTTCTTAAAGGAAGAGAAAAATTCTAATAGGTGGAGATGAGGAAGTAGTAAATTCTAGGCATTTGAATGAATGTTGGTGTCCTAGAGCCAGTTTGTGCTAGCAAGCCAGAGACATATTATTAAATTTGCTGATCATGAGATATTTAGTGATCCCTTACACTCTGAAAATCAGCAAATGTTGAAAATCAATTTGATTTATGATTTTCTTGAATGTCTAGCCTTAAGAAAATGTAGGGAAAATGTTAGTAATACAGAAAAGGGAATAGCCAATTGTTAAACATTTGCCAGTATACCTGATAGATACATATATACATACATACATACATATATTGATAGATACATAGATGGATGGATATATATTATGTAGATGAATGATAGATAAACATGAACATATATACACATGTAAATATATACATGCAAATGTTCTTATATGTTTACATACATAATTTTTGTATGAATGAATAAGGGCAGCTAGATCACAAAGTACATAAAATGTTAAGCCTTGAGTCTGATGTCAGGAAGACCTGAGTTCATATCTAACCTCAGATTTTAACTAGCTATGTGAACCTGGTAATATTACTTAATCCTGTTTGTCTCTATTTTCTCATTTGTAAAATGAGCTGGAGAAAGAAATGACAAATCACTCCAGAAAACACCAAGAGGGGTTACAAAGAGATGGATATGACTGAAATGCCTGAACAACAATATGATTGAACAAAAAAAGATAATAACATGCCATGTTTTGAGGACAGCAAAAAATCTAGTTTGTCTTTCTTTGAGAGTGCATAAAGAGCAATTATGTGAAATGAGATTGGAAAAGCATATTTGAATAAGTTGATCACAGAAGATATAGGGCTTTAGGAGTCAAGGGGAACATTTAAACTTACACCTAAGGAGTTTGTATTTTATCCTAGAAGGTGACTCTCAAGATTTTTTCAGCAGGAAAGTGGCATATTCAGATCTGTAGGTTAATAATACATTTGGACTTTAAATGTTGGACAATACGAAGGCATTTCATATTCCCAAGTACTTTGGCAAAACAATAAGGTTTAAAAAGATTTGGGAAGGGAGAAAGGAGATGACTTCATGTGTGAAATGATAATAGTGTTAATCACAATAATAGAAGCAGGAATGAAATGGAGGAGATAATTCTAAAATATTTGGAAAAAACAAGGAAATGACAGAACTTGGTGACATGTAGGATCTAAGCAATAAAAGAAACTAAGACATTTGACTTGAGAAAATGTAATAATTAATGAAATATATAACTTTTGGGCAGCTAGGTAGTGCAATGGATAGATGGCTCTGTCTGAATTCAGAAAGTCTCATCTTCTTGAATTTAAACTTGGTTTCAGAGTTTTACTGGTTTTGTGATCCTAAGAAAATCATTCCATCCTCTTTGCCTCAGTTTCATGATCTGAAAAATAATCTGAAGAAGAAAATACAAATCTGTAATGGGCTGAGGCTTGAGTTGATGCACCGAGGTCCCAAGCACATGAGGCTAAATAGTAATTGGACCATACTCTATTACTATATAAGCTTGGAGAAAGAATGGCCCCCGCCCACTCTTTGTGCAAGTCCTGATGTGTTGTATAGGAAATGACGATTTTGGTGGGTGGAGGCAGGGGAGTGGAAAAGGAAGGGGAGGAGAGACTGCTTGGGAGCCATCTTGACTACCTTTTTTCCGATTGTTTGTCTTCTTTTTTTTTTTTGCTTTTTGCTGAGGCAGTTGGGGTTAAGTGACTTGCCCATGGTCACACGAGCAGGAATTGTTAAATGTTTGAGGCTGGATTTGAACTCAGGTCCTTCTGACTTCAGAGCTGGTGCTCTACCCATTGAGCCATTTCCTCCACTTCCAACAAATGGAATGGCCTACTAGGAGACTGAGAATTCAAATAAACAACTACTTTACTATCATGCATTTCCCTGCCCATACTATTTAAAAAGTAAGCTAGCCACTAATAAGGCTGACAGGGTTGGATGGGGTGTCATCTTTTATAAGGCAGTTGTGATTTCTGTTTTTTGACACTGTTGGACTGTGAGGAACTTCTCTTTGTCCAATACGCCCAGCTAAAACCATTCCATAATAACTTTCCATGAGACCTTAGGCATTGTTTGCTCAATTCAAAACATAGTCCTTATATACTCCTTTTCCAACATATCATCATTTCAATTTCAGGTCAATCTACTGGAAATCAAATTTAGTCAAGCTGTCCCTAATACCCTGGTTCAAATAATCCTGGATTGGGGACCTAAAGGGACAGAGAGGATAGAGACCTAAATTAGGATATCTTGAATCTGCATATTTACACCTTAGTCCATACAATTCATGAGAACAATCTAAGAAATGCTGAGATTGAGACAACTATGGTGCATTGAAAGGGAGTTATCCTGTAAGCATTTTCAAATATATCCCTCTGCTAGCTGGCTTCCTGTCACCAGCTGCCCATATTGCTATCACAATCTTTCTTGTCCATATTGCTATTGCAATCCTTTTTCACCTCTTCACTTCAATAAAGATTGAAGATTTTTCCCTTAACCTGAATTCCTGACTCTGGCTGATTTTAATTACAGGGTCATCACATTTGGATATAATTTCAGATAAAAAACTGAAAGTATAGTCCTGTGAAAAAAATCTAAATTATTATTAATCAGAGAAATACAAGTTAAGCAACTCTGAGGTACCACTACATACATCGCAGATTGCCTAAGATGACAGGGAAAGATAATGATGAATGTTGGAGAGGATGTGAGAAAACTACATTGTTGGTGGAGTTGTGAACTCACCCAAACATTCTGAAGAGCAATTTGGAACTATATCCAAAGGGCTATCAAACTGTTTATGCCCTTTGAACCAATAGTGTGTCTACTGAATATATATTCTAAAGAGATCATAAAAAAAGGGGAAAGGATCTATGTGTGCAAACATATTTGTAGCAGCAAGAAATTGGAAACTGAGTGGATATCCAACAGTTGAAGAATGGCTGAAAAAGTTATGGTATATGAATGTTATACAATATTATTGTTCTATAAGAAACAATCAACAGAATGATTTTAGAGAGGATTGGAGAGACTTACAGGAATTGATGCTAAGTGAAGTGAGTAGAACCAGGAGAATATGGTGTTGGAATCTTTACAAAGTGTTAAGTCATTAGAATTGATAAGAGACAATAATTATCTAATTTAGCATGGTTCAGTATGATTGATCTGATCCAACAAAGAGACGTTATGGGCCAGAACTTGAAACAAGGTACTAAGTGGAACTGAGGAGACAATGTTTAAATCTAGTTTAGAATTGATTTAATTCTACAACAAATAATCCACTCTCAGAGGCAGAGACAGATTCAGTGCATATTCCACCTTTTGCTGACTGGAGACATTCAGAGGGAGCTAGGGGCTGAAGCTCAAGACTTTGAAGGACACAATAAAGGACTGGATTTTAACTCATGGCTGCATTTGAAGTGATTATTACTTTGAACTGAAACTAAGGCTGCCTCCAGAAATCTCCCCAAAAAACCTGCTCCCAGAGAGAACGATCATATTTTAGAAAAGAAGAGAACACCACAATATGGTACATAGCAACAGCAAGATTATATAGTGATCAATTCTGATGGATGAGGCTTTTTTCAACAACAAGGTAATTCAGGCCTGTTGCAATGGTCTTGTGAGGAAGAGAGCCATCTGCACCCAGAAAGAGGATTGTGGGGACTGAGTGTAGATAATAACATAGCATTTTCACTCTATCTGTTGTTGTTGTTTGCTTGCATTTTATTTTCTTTCTCGTTTTTTTTTTCCCTTTTTGATCTGATTTTTCGCATGCAGCATGATAATTATAGATATATGTATAGAAGAATTGCACATGTTTAACATATTAGATTACTTGCCATCTAGGGGAGCAGATGAGAAGAGGAAGAAAAAATTTGCAACACAAGGTTTTGTAAAGTTGAATAATAAAAATAATCACGCATGTTTTAAAAATAAAAAAAACTTTAAACAAAAAAAAATAAATAAATAAATATGAATATACCTTAAAAATCAAGGATAAAGAGGCAGATTTGATATCAAAATAAGGTGGTCATCAAAACCAAAATAAAAGATAAAGTTATGGAAAGAAGTGGGTTTTTCCTTCAAGTATGCAGATATGTAGAAACAAAAAGAATAGAATCAGTGGTAGTGTCTTAGAGGACCTCAGATACTTCCCAATTTTGTAATTTTGTATAAATGACATTACTTTTGTTTGAATCAAATTATTTGCATTTAAAATGTTGATTATAACATCTTCCTACTTTTCAGGGTTATTGTGAAAATCAAATGAAGTAATAATGATTAAGGAAAAAAAAAAACTTATCACAGTATCTAGAATAGATTAGGCAAATCGTTATTCCCTTCTCTTTTCCCTTCATAGAAGATCAGAAGAAATAGAAAAGGAAACAGTAAATGGTAAAGGAAACAGAAAAGGAAAATTCAAAGAGCCAGAGAAGTTAAAATTTAATATAATAGCAAATAGTTTTTTTTTTAAATTATACCTTTTTTTTTTTTTTACAAAACATATGCACAGGTAATTTTTCAACATTGACCCTTACAAAAACTTCTGTTTCATCTTTTCCCCTCCTTCCCTCTACCCCCTCCCCTAGATGGCAGGCAGTTAAATTTATCATTTAACATGATAAATATGTTAAAGAATATGTTAAATACAACATATGTATACATATTTATAGACATATTATGTCTTGCTACATAAGAAAAATAGACTTTAAAAAGAAGGTAAAAATAAGCTAAGAAGAAAAACAAAAATGCAAGCAAACAATAACAGAAAGAGTGGAAATAATGGCAAATAGTTTCATGTGGAATTGACATTCAATGCTGAAAAGAATAAAAAAAGAATGAGGACTTATAAAAAGGTATTGAACTTGACAAGGGAATTAACTATGTTTCAATAGATCAGTTGTTTTAGAAATGTAGGTTTAGATACCAGATTATAGAGAGTTACATTAAAAAAATGATTGGAGAGGAACTGGAGCAAATTATTATAGAATATTTAAATTTATTTTTATTTAAATATTTACATTTTAAAATTTAACAAGACATTTACATATTAACAATTATTAAAGTAGTAACAACTAAATCAAGTTATGGAAAATTTCTCAAAGTAGGTGATTTTCAAGATGAATGAAGAAGGTACTGGAAGAAAAGAAGGAAGGCATGGGAAGGGCATGCAGAAAGGTGCTTAGTTAGATCTAAAAAAATGTGCTTAGAATTTGGAGTTGGAGAAAGAGAAAGAGAGAGAGAGACAATGAATGGACAATTATATATATGCTCCTCAGGGGTCTTTAAATATATTAAAGGCAAGACAGAAGCAAACAGATCCAGAGAGAAGGGGCCTTATTAAATAATGAGTAAATGAAGAAATAAATGCATAAGTAGTAAAAAGTATGGTTGTGGATGATTTATCTAAGAACATTTATTTGTACATGGTGGCAAAGGAAAAAAAAAGTAGACAGGGAAGCTTAGGAGAAGGGTGTGACAAAATATTCTATAAGGGGAAAAAATGCAAATATGCAATACCTCTCATGCAGAAAATAAGCTCTTCTGAACACAAAGGGAATTTAATCCTATAGATTAAATGATTTTTTAAAAGTAGGCAAGTCACCCTTGTAAGTTTCCTTTCCTCAGGATCATTCCGTATAGGTCACTGAGCCCAGTATTGGTATAAGGCTGACAGGTTAGACAGATCATTGATCTTTTTAAAGGCATTTGTGGATTTCTGGTTCTATGACATTACTCAGCTGTAGGAAACACCCCATCCACCAATATTTTCTTATGTGCACAGGCTGTCAGAAACTCAAAGAAATTTTATATTTAAAAGGCAGGGAGAAAACACCTTTAAATGACCTAAAAGGTCTTCCAACAGTAGTCACAGTTCTGGTATGATTGGGAGGATTTCTGTTGACAGATATAGCTTGATGGACTAGAAATCAATTTGATCAGATGTTGTTATGGATTACAGTGGCCTTGGCTAATTGCAAAAGATTGTCTTCCTAGATCCCCTAGTTTTCAAAGCAGACTTCAGGCAGATGTACACAAGATTAATCTGCAGCCTTGACAGTTTTTCTTAATGATCTGTCACAAGGGCAGCCCTGAAATCATCACAGCACTTGTCCCCCAAGCAATTTGAATGGTGCCTTCACAGGCCTTGTATCATGTTTTCAGAGCCATTTCCCATTGCAGTAGGAAGATGCAAAGTAGTCATTCCCTTGCTCTCATACTTTGTGTGGAGGAGTACTAAGAAGAATGTAAATATGAAAAAATAAATGATTGTCAAAAGTGACTTCATTTATATAAGACTTCTTGATAAATCAAGAAAAAGCCTAATCAGAATGGACTGGTAGTCTCCATGACTTGACCCAAATTATTGGAGAGAAGATCTGGCAAAGTAAGGCTGCAGTATTTAATAGATCTTGTTAAAATAAAAGTAGAAAGCCCAAATTACCGTGATCTCACAAATAAAAATTCAACAGAAAAAAAACAAAGATTAAATGCTCGGCAAAGTCAGGAAAAATCAAGGGGTATGGCACACAATGGAATGAAGAGGGAGAAAAAGAAGGAAAGAACAAATATTAAATTTGCTATGTTTCTAAGAGCTGATATGTGATTCATTAGATTTGAGAAGTCAGATGGTAGAGAAATAATTTTAATATGTAAATTATAGGTATGATTATGGAGCTAAAAGGATTATTTTTTTAAACTCACATGAAACAACTAATACATCCAAATCAGTATTTTCTGATAACCTACATAGTTTGTACTTATTCCAGTGATGAGGTCTTTACTAAAATATGAATTCAGTGTCTTTTGTTAATTCCTAAAAACTAGCTTACAAGTCATAAACAATTTTATTTATTTTTATTTTTTATTATACCTTTTTATATATAAAACATATAGATGGGTACTTTTTCAACAGTGACCTTGCAAAAACTTCTATTTCAACTTTTCCTCTCCTTCCCTCCATCCCCTCCCCTAGATGGGTGGTAGTCCCATAAATGTTACATATGTTAAAGTATATGTTAAATGCAATATATGTATACAAAATTATACATGTATCTTGTGACACAAGAAAGATCAGATTTAGAAAGAAGATAGAAGTAACCTGAGAAGAAAAAAAAATTCAAGGAAACAATAACAGAAAGAATGGAAATGTTATGTTGTGATCCATACTCATTTCCCAGGGTTCTTTCACTGGGTGTAGCTGGTTCTGTTCATTACAGATCAATCAGAACTAATTTGGATCCTCTCATTGTTGAAGAGCAATGTCTATCAGAATTGATCACCATATTATTGTTGAAGTGTATAATGATTTCCTGACTCTGCTCATTTCACTTAGAATCAGTTCATGTAAGCCTCTCTGTATTCATCCTGCTGAGCATTCCTTACAGAACAATAATATTCCATAATATTTATGGAACATACCACAATTTATTCAGCCATTTTCCAATTGGTGGCCATCCCTTCAATTTCCAGTTTCTAGCCACTATGAAAAGGGTTGTCACAAACATTTTTGCTCATACAGGTCCCTTTCCCTTCTTCAATATCTCTTTAGGATATAAGCTTAGTAGTAATACAGCTGGATCAAAGCATATGGACAGTTTGATATCTTTTTGAGCCTCTCCAGAATGGTTGGATCCATTCACAACTCCACCAGCAATGCATCAGTGTCCCAGTTTTCCTGCATCTCCTCCAACATTCATCATTATCTTTTCCTTTTATTTTAGCCAATCTGATGAGTATGTAGTGGTATCTTAGAGTTGTCTTAATTTGAATTTCTCTGATCAACAATGCTTTGGAACACCTTTTCATATGGCTAAAAATAGTTTCCATTTCTTCATCTTAAAATTGTCAGTTCATATCATTTGACCATTTATCAATTAGGGGATGGCTTTATTTCTTATAAATTTGAGTCAATTCTCTATATATTTTGGAGATGAGGCCTTTATCAGAATCTTTAGCTGTAAAATTGTTTTCCCAGTTTATTGCTTCCCTTCTAATCCTTTCCACATTAGTTTTATTTGTATAAAAGTGTTTTAACTTAATATAATCAGAATTTTCTATTTTGTGATCAATAATAACCTTTTATTCTTCTTTGGTCACAAATACCTTCCTCCTCCACAAGTCTGAGAGGTAAACTATCCTATGTTCTTCTGAATTATTTATAATCTCATTTATACTTTATACCTAGATCATGAACCCATTTTGATCTTATTTTGGTATATGGTGTTAAGTGTGGGTCCATGCCCAGTTTCTGCCATACAAATTTCCAGTTTTCCAAGCAGTTTTTGTCAAATAGTGAATTCTTATTGCAAAAGTTGGGATCTTTGGGTTTGTCAAACATGAGATTGCTATAGTTATTGATAATTTTGTCCTGTCCTGTTTGTCCTAAGCTATTCCACTGATCAACTAGTCTACTCCTAAGCCAATACCAAATGGTTTTGGTGACCAATGTTTATAATATAATTTTAGATCAGATACAGCTAGGCCACCTTCATTTGATTTTTTTTTTCATTAGTTCCCTTGAAATTCTTGACCTTTTGTTCTTCCAGATGAATTTTGTTATTTTTTTCTAAATCATTAAAATAGTTTCTTGGAAGTCTGATTGGTATAGCACTAAATAAAAAGATTAGTTTAAGTAGTATTGTCACCATTATTATATTCGCTTGGCCTATCCAAGAGCACTTAATATTTTTTTTCCAATTGTTTAAATCTGACTTTATTTGTGTGGAAAGTGTTTTGTAATTTTGCTCATATAATTCCTGATTTTTCTTTGGTAAATAGATACCCAAATATTTCATGCTATCAACAATTATTTTGAATGGAATTTCTCTTTGTATGTCTTGCTGTTGGATTTTGTTAAAGATATATAAAAATGCCAAGGATTTATATGGATTTATTTTGTATCATACAACTTTGCTAAAGTTGTGAATTATTTCTAATAGCTTTTTAGTAGAATCACTGGGATTCTCTAAGTATACCATCATATCATCTGCAAAGAGTGATAATTTGGTTTCCTCATTACCTACTCTAATTCCTTTAATCTCTTTCTCAACTCTTAATGCTGAAGCTAGCATTCCTAATACAATATTGAATAGTAATGGTTTTAGTGGCAACCTTGTTTCATCCCTGATCTTATTGGGAATAGTTCCAGTTTATTCCTATTACATATGATGCTTACTGATGGCTTTAAATAGATGCTTCTGATTATTTTAAGGAAAAATCCATTTATTTCCATACTCTCAAGGATGTTTTTTATTTTTATTAGGATTTTATTATTAGGATTTAATAAATAAATAAATAATAAATAAATAAATAAAAATATTTATTATTTTTTTATTAGGATGATTTTATTAGGAATGGATGTTGGATTTTAACAAATACTTTTACTGCATCTATTGAGATGATCATTTTTTTTGTTAATTTGGTCATTGATATAGTCAATTATGTTAATAGTTTTCTTCATGTTGAACCAGCCCTGCATTCCTGGTATAAATCCTACTTGATCGTGGTGTATTATCCCAGGGATGATTTTCTGTAGCCTTTTTGCTAATATCTTATTTAAGATTTTAGCATCAATATTCATTAGGGAGATTGGTCTATAATTTTCTTTCTCTGTTTTCAACCTATCTGGTTTAGGTATCAGTAACATGTCTGTGTCATTAAATAAATTTGGTAGGACTCCTTCCATCCCTATTTTTTCAAATAGTTTATATAGCATTGGATTTAATTTTTTTTAAATGTTTGCTAGAATTCACATATAAATCCATCTGGTCCTGGGGATTTTTTCTTAGGGAGTTGATTAATAGCTTGTTCTATTTCTTTTTCTAAAGTGGAACAGTTGAACCAATTTACTTCTTCCTATGTTAATCTGGGCAAGCTATGTTTTTGAAAATATTCTTCCATTTCATTTAAGTTATCAAATTTATTATTAAGTTGGGCAAAATAACTCCTAATTTGTGCTCTAATTTCCTCTTCATTAGTGGCGAGTTCTTCCTTTTAATTTTTGAGACTAACAATTTGATTTTCCTTTCCTGTTTTTAAATCAGATTTACTAAGTGTTTTTCTATTTTGTTGTTTTTTTCATAAAACCAACTCTTAGTTTTATTTATTAATTCAATAGATTTTTTTTTTACTTTCAATTTTTTAAATCTTTTATTTTTAGAATTTCAAGTTTAGTGTTTGACTGGGTTTTTAAAATTTTGTTTCTTTTCTAGCTTTTTTAGCTGTGAGCCCAATTCATTGACCTTTTCTTTCTCTATTTTATGCAAGTAGACCTCTAGAGATATAACATTTCCCCTTATTACCATTTTGGCTGCATCCCACATATTTGGGTATGAAGTCTCATTATTGTCATTTTCTTGGGTAAGGTTATTAATTATGTCTATGAGTTGCTGTTTCATCCAATCATTCTTTAGGATGAGATTATTTAGTTTCCAATTATTTTTTTATCTATTTTCCGCTGGCTTTTTATTGAATGTAATTTTCATTGCATCATGATCTGAAAAGAATGTATTTATAGTATAAATAAATAAAAGGCAGAAATAGTATAAATATTCTGCCTTTATGCATTTGAATTTGAAGTTTTTATGTTCTACTATACAGTCAATTTTTGGATAGGTTCCATGAACTGGTGAGTAGAAAGTGTACTCCTTTTTGTCTCCATTTAGTTTTCTCCAAAGATGTCATACCTAACTTTTCTAGTATTATATTTACATCTTTGATTTCTTTCTTGTTTGTTTTGTAGTTTGATTTATCTATTCTGAGAGTGTAAGGTTGAGCTCTTCTACTATTATAATTTTGCTGTCTATTTCTTCTTGCATCTCTTTTAATTTATCTTTTAATAATTTAGATATTACACCACTTGAGCATATATGTTCAATATTGTTATTTCTTCATTATCTATGCTATGCTTTGACAAGATATAGTGCCCTTCCTCTTTATCTTTTTACTAGATCAATTTTTGTTTTTGCTTGATCTAAGATCAGGATGGCTAGCCCATAGAAAATTCAATATAAACCACATATGTCTAATATTCATCTTTGAGCCAAATCTTGTAATGTTCTTTTTGGGTTTTCTGGAGGTCTTGGACCAGTCTTCTTTTCAATGCAGTAATCACCACGAAAATAGCCAAGTGTTAAAGTCCAAATCCTTTATTAGCTCCTTCACAATTTAGTTTCCTTGCCTGAGGCCTGGGCCAGCTTTCTTAGAGGCTTTCCAGAGTCTTAGTTTCAGTGGAGAAGCTAAAGAAGACAGGCCTGCCACCATGGTGGTGTGAAATGGAATGAGTCTCTCTGAGTCCAAAGGTTTAACTTCAGCCTCCAACCACCACAAATGTGGAGGATGGAAATGAATCTGGCTCCCCTTGGCTCTGAGAGCTTCAGCTCCCACCTCCAGTCTGCTTGTCTTCTCTGGCTCTGATTCTGGCTAAGTTTTTCCCAGCTTATGTGCTCTCTTATAATTGCATTATCATAGGTGTGAATCTTGTAGAACTATATTAAGTACTAAGTCCATGTACTCAACTAGAGAACTATTAAACACCCCATGCTAAACTAGATAACCATTGTATTTATCAATTCCACTGACTTAACACCTTGTAAGAATCCTTGTTTCAAAGTTCTGGTCCATAACAAAATCTGATGAGAGTAAGATTCACACTATGTTCACCCCCAACCTTCATTCCTTCAGATATAATAGGTTTCCTTTGCCTCATCCTGAGATGTAGGTTCCCTCTTTTTACCTCCACTTTTCCTTTTTTTCTGGTACAATTTTCTTTCCACTTCTAGTTGCTGTTTTACATTATAACAGTAAAACCAAATTATATGTGTACTCTTTTACCCATAACAGAAATATATTTTCAAGAGTTGTTTTTACCTTTTTTATGCTTCTATTGAGTCCTATATTTTGAGGTCAAACTTTTTGTTTAGCTCTGTTTTTTCATTAGGAATAAATGGAATTCACCTATTTCATTGAATGTCCATCTTCTTCCCTGGAAGAAAATTCTAAGTTTGGCTGGGTAAGTTATTTTTGGCTGCATACCAAGTTCTTTTCTTTTTGGAATATTAGATTCTCGACCCTTCAAACCTTTAATGTGGATGCTGCTAGATTCTCAGTGATCCTTATTGTGGTCCCTTGGTATTTGGATTTTTTCTGTCTGCTTGTAGTATTTTTTCCTTGGTCTGATAATTGTGGAATTTAGCCACAATATTTCTTAGAGTTTTGATTTGGGATCTCTTTCAGTAGGTGATTGATGAATTCTTTCAATGTCTATTTTGCCTTCTGTTTCTCTAACATCAGGGTAGTTCTCTTGGATGATTTCCTGAAAAAAATAATGTCTGGGCTCTTTTTTTTTCATCATGATTTTCAGGGAGTCCAATAATCCTTAGATTATCTCTCCTAAATCTATTTTCCAGGTCTGCTGTTTTCCCAAGTAGGTATTTAACATTTTTTTCTAATTTTTTGTCATTTTTTTTTTTTTTTTGATTTTGCTTGACTGGTTCTTGGTGTCTCCTCAAGTCATTAATTTCCATTTGTTCAAATTTAATTTTTAATGAATTATTTTCTTCATTTAATTAATTAATTAATTTATTTATTTTTTGTATTTGTCCAACTGAGTTTTTAAATGAGTTCTTTTGTTCTATGGATTTTTTTTTTCATTTCACCGATTTTTTAAAAAATTATTTTCTTTTTCCACTTCACAAATTCAGTTTCCTTTGGAATTGTTTACCCTTTCTGATTCACAAATTCTGTTTTCCTGGGAGTAGTTTATCTTTTCCAATTAGCAAATGCTGTTTTTCAGGGAGTTGATTTCTTCATCCACTCTCTCTTTTAATGACTTATCCTAATCCTCTTGCAAAGTTTTCCTTTCCCCATTTTTCATCTATCTCTCTTTTAAGATCCTTTTTTAATTTCTTCTATGAGAGCCTTGTGTGATGGGGACCAGATCATGTCCACCTTTGGATCTAGAAACAAATGGTTTTTATTGTCCTCACGGTTTGAAGTCTGTTCTCTTTTTGTATAGAAGCCATCAATAGCTAGAGCATGCTTTGCTTTTTTGCTCATTTTGAAAAAAAAAGCAAAACAAAAACCTATGGTCTACTTATCGGGGTAGTGGGGTATTTCCAAGTTGATTACAGACAACAGGAAGTGTCAGTGAAGGGGCAGTGGAACACCCACTGGCTCCTCTGGAATTAGCAGTTGTGGCAAAATAAGCAGCAGCAGAAAGACAGTTACTAAGGTTGTGCCGGAATCAGTAACTATGACTGTGCTTGGGATCACACTGAGTCACTCAGGGTACTAGATGGGTGTGGCCAGGTCCCAAGAGTCTGTAGCTTTCAAGGTTATAGTCTTTACCCCCTGTGTTTATAGCTTTTCTGCTGATCTACTGGCTTGCTGCCAGGGCAAATTAGCTCACACTGTGGTAAAGTTCTCCCCCACAGATTTTCTGCTGCCCCCCCTGGTCTGTTCAGGATGAGCTGTTTCCGGAGCTCTCACTGCCAACTTGCCTTATGGCTGCACCTGGTCTAGCCCCATTCCATCCCCACCTGTGAGCAAAAACAGATCTTTTCTGGTGAATTTTGAGAATATCTTCCGCTGGTAATGTGTTATACTCTCAATATTCGTGAGTTCTGACAGTCAAGCACTAATTCCAAGGCTGAATATCATTAAAATAGATTAAGGAGAAAGGAGAGTTTAGGAAGATGCCTGTGTACTTTCTGCCATCTTGGCTCTGCCCCCACAAGTCATAAACAATTATTTTCTTTACATTCTTTTTTAATTTTATTTTTCTTGATATCTTCTGTTTGTACATTATCAGAAGGTCCTTCAATCCACCCTTACACAGAGCCATCTTATATAACAAGTAGTATTTGCAAGGATAAAAGAAGAAGAAGAAGAAGAAGAAGGAGAAGGAGAAGGAGAAGGAGAAGGAGAAGGAGAAGGAGAAGGAGAAGGAGAAGGAGAAGGAGAAGGAGAAGGAGAAGGAGAAGGAGAAGGAGAAGGAGAAGGAGAAGGAGAAGGAGAAGGAGAAGAAGAAGAAGAAGAAGAAGAAGAAGAAGAAGAAGAAGAAGAAGAAAAATATTAAGATATTCAATTAATACATTTTAAAAGTCTGAAAACATGTGCAATAGGCTAAATCCATACACCTAGAAATCTCCATGAAGGGCACTCATATCTATTTATTCAAGTCATGCTTGAATTTTGTTAAATTTTCTTTTAATTATTTGGTGTGCATTTGTTCTTTTCATACATATTATTGTAGTAGTTGTGTGTATTCTCTTTTTAAATCTACTTTTCTTGGCAGCAGTCTATGTAGATGTTCCCATGCATATCTTACTTATTCTTATATCTTACATATTCTTCACTTACATAATTTCCTATAGCATAGTAATATTCCAAATGATTCATATATCATCATTTATTTAATTGTTTGCCAGCATATAGATGTCTAGTTTATTTCCAATTTTTTGCTACCATAAAAAAATTTGCTGTTATCAATGTTTTAGTACACTTAGAGACTTATTCCTTCTCAGTGGCTTTCTTAGAGTTTAAACCCAATAACAAAGCATCTAATTCAAAGGCTACTGATATTTTCTTCACTTTATTGGGACAAATCCAAATTATTTTTCAAAATTCTTGTACCATTTCATAGTTCAACCATTCCCTCTAACATGGACTATTTATTACCAATTTTGTGAATTTGGTTAAGAATATATCTTTTACCCATAGACATATATGGTCTACTTTTCATCTATTCATATAGTATCTTTAATATTTATGTCATGCATTAATTTAGAATGCATTTTAGATATGGTGAAGTATTGATCTACTTTAATTTCTATCAGATTACCTTCCAGTTTTCCCACCACT
Source organism: Antechinus flavipes (assembly GCF_016432865.1). Classification (NCBI taxonomy): domain Eukaryota; kingdom Metazoa; phylum Chordata; class Mammalia; order Dasyuromorphia; family Dasyuridae; genus Antechinus; species Antechinus flavipes. Next base: position 371,232,220 of record NC_067398.1, on the reverse strand, counting down.
TTTTATAAAAGATTTCCCCTCTTCTCACTTCACCATGAGATATTTTATATTTTCCACTTTATCAAAAATTGGATTGTTGAATTCCATTATTTCTGATTCTCCATTTTTGATTATGTTTCACTGATTAATTAATTTATTTTTTAACCAATATTAAATGATTTTGATTACTGATGTTTATAATATAATCAGAGGTCTGGAGATGTTATTTTCCATTTCTCTAATCTTTTAATGTTTTGGTGTTCTCAAGCTTTTGTTTTCTCAAAAGAATGATTTTATTACTTTATTAAGTTCTATAAAGTATTCCATTGGTAATTCAATATATATATAGCATTAAAAGTATACACTAACTTTAATAGTACTATATATTCATATATATAATATTTACATGTAATACATAATTTATATATAATATTAATATTGGTATCATCTACCCAATAACACTGACTATTCCTCCAGTTACTTAAGTTGCATTTCTTTAAGAAGCACTTTTTTGATTAAAACCATACAAATTTTCTATGTCCTTTGCTAGCTAAATGCTTAAGTATTTTATGCATTTTATAGTTATATGGAATGAAATTTCTCTTTCTATTATTATTTTTAAGATTTTATTACAAATATTTAAAAATGCTATCAATTTGGGAGGTTTATTTTATACTCCCAAATTTTGCTTAAACTCAGCTCAATTAGCATATTTACTGGATTCCCAATGATGCTTCAAGTATACCAGCATATCAGCAAATATGGATGGTTTTATTCCCTCGTTACCTAACTTTATCACTTTAATTATTTTCTTTTGTGTTATAGATCATTCAAGCTTTTGTAGAACTCAATTCAATTTTCTTCTCACTTAACAGTAAAAGTTAGTATATCCCTATTTCATATAATCCTTGTTTTTGATTTTTGGAAATATTTTTATGATACTAAAAATCTACCTCTTTGCCTGTACATTGAGGAGTTTTGTTTTATTTTGTTTTTAATATGAGTTTGCTACATTTTGTCAAAAGCCTTTTTCCTGTTCTATTGTGGTGAACCTGGAGTTTTTGGATGCTTTGGTTTTAATATAATTATTGTGCTGAGTATCTCTTGATGTTATAACATTTTTGCAACCCTGATATTAATCTCACTTAGTCATAATGAATTATTTCTTGGATAAATTGCTGTAGTCTGACAGAATGTTGTTGAGAAACATTGAATCAATATTCACTAATAATAACAGAGTTTTATTCTTTCCTAATTTATTTATTAATATTATATTTGTCTTATAAGAATTCTGTTAAGATTTTTTCCTTCTTAATTTTAGAATTAATTTTGAAGTGTGCATACTAAACTCTTAAAACTTTGACAGAGTTTTGTGAATTCATCAGGGTGAGAAAGTTTGGTAATTGCTTTAGAACTTTTTTCTTTTTCTGAAATCTGGTTATTTTTTGTTTTGAAGATACTTATTTTGTGTTCCCAGTTCTGTTAGCATTTAACTGCACTTAATGCATTTTGATTATTATTTTTGTTTTTCATGGTTGTATTTTTATTTCACCTTGTTTACTTTGCTGATTTTGTTTTCTCCCTTTCTTAAAAATAACACTTAATAACATTTTTCAAATATTTATCTTTTGATCTTTATTATTTTTATGTATTTTAAATTTTTCATTTATCATCTTGTTTTTAATATCTACTGTTCTTTGCTTATTTTGTTTATTTGTTGGCTTTCAATCTTTAAAATATATATATTCAGTTCATTAATTTTCTCTTTCCATTTTGTATCATAGATATATATAATATGAATATGAATATAAATGTGAATATGATTTCCTCCCTGCAGATTACTTTAACTGCATTCTGAGTATTTTGGGTATGTTAATGAATTATTTTAACATTCTTTCATATAATTATTCATTGTTTTTCTGATTTGTTCATTAAACCATTCTTTTTTTTTTTTAGGATTTCATTGCTAAATCACCATTTGAATCTTCTTTTCTTTGTGATTCTTTAATAAATGACTGTTTCTGTTGACTTGTGATCTATAAAGTATATACTTATTATTTCTGCCTTTTTACATTTGCTTATATCTTTATACAAATAAATGGTCAATTTTTGTAAATGTTGCATTGTCCTAAGTATTATGTATATTCTTCTGCAGTCACATTCAGAAGATCCCATAAATTTTTGGCTATATTTTTTCAGCAATTTGTTAATTTTAATATTTTCCCATTTTTAGGAATTTTTATTACATTTATCTAAATTTAAGAAAGCAATATTGAAGTCTTTTTTTATTATTTTTATTTTATTATCTTTGCCTTCTTGTAATTTGGTTACTTTTTCCCATATGAATTTGGTTGTTAAAGCATTTGGAATATACAAGTCCTTTACTGCTTATATATCTGTTTACATATACATATGTGTGTGTGTGTGTGTATAGGAGTCATACTCCTACCTACCACACTCATATCATGTAAAGTTGGCTTATTGTTCTTTATTTTTGAAGAAAACAAAAAGGCTTCACTATGGTAGAGTCAAATTACAGTATGTCTGACTATGGCTGATCAGAGCAACATGAGCTCCAAATGTCCTGCCACAGGTTGAATAAAAATAGTCCTCATGAAGAGTTGAGGTGACTTAAACTTTGTTTGTCTTACATTTCTTCTGAGCTATTTCAATACTACTTTGCTCACAAAGCCCAGCACCTTCTCTGATGAGGACACGTCATGATGAATAGTCCTGTTCTACTGTCTCTCAAATTATACAATCAGTTCTAAAGTTTTTAAGAGATATCTTGAGAGTGTTCTTATATCACTTTTTCTGACCACCTTATAAGTGCTTGTCTTGTGTGAGTTCTCCATAATTTTTTTTTGCTTTTTTTGTGAAGAGAACATTTGGCATTTGAACAATGGGTCCAATCCAATGGTATTGGGCTCTCTGCAGTAGAGTTGGAATGCTTGGCAGTTTAGTTTGAGAAAGGACCTCAATATTTGGTATGTTATCTTGCCAAGTGATCTTCAGAATCTTCCTAAAACAAATCAAATTGAAGTGAGTCAGTTTCCTAGCTTGCACCTGATATACTGTCCAGGTTTCCCAGGCATACAACAATGAAAGCATCACATTGGATCTATAGATCATCATTTTGGTAGTCAGTCTAATACTTCTCTCTCATACTTATCTTTGGAGCCTCCCAAACACTGAGCTAGTGCTGGCAATGCATTTGTCAATCTCATTATAATGTGCACATTCTGGGAGAATATACTGCCAAAGTAAGAGAACTTATCCATAGTATTCAAAACTTCACCATTTGGTATGAACAATGGATCCCCCAACCTTATAAATCTCAACTGAAATAGAATCAGCATTCACTGCTTTATCACATGAAAATAGTCTAATGGTATAAAAAACTTCTTTGGTTGGAATTTTAGCTAGGGAATGATTGATTTCAACTTGAAGTAAACAATTAATAGTTAATGATCCCTCTAGGATCATGTTTTATTACGAATCAGTGTGGCACGATCAGCATTGAGTAGTTGAGATGCACCATAGGACTTATGGACCATAAATAGCTTTCAGTGCATCATAAAAATACTTTGGATGTTATTATCAGCATAAAACTGAATTTCTTCTGTCTTCTTATTGAGCCAAGAACCCTGCATCTCTCTAAATTTCTATTCTACTTTACTTCTGATGGAAGGAACTACATTCTTAGGGTTGGATGAACTATAGTGCTGTTAAACTCTTTGGAATTCTTGTTTTTATTAGCAGCTTCTAATTTCCCCACTATTTTCATCCAATCAGTCTTGATGTTTGTGAGTGTTCTGACCCAGATGAGCAAATGGTGTGGTGTACATCAAATCTCTCAAAGCTATACATTCTTTTTCTACACCAATGTTGCCAAATGTGTGTTGACTTACTATACTTAATTGTTACCTCTTAGAGAAGCACTCTAACATGTTGACTTAATTCTTCTAATAGTCTTTTTGCTTTGGGGTTACCACTTTTGTTGAATGTGAATATTCAATTTGGAAAGGATATGTCTATGATCAGTCCAGCACTCTGTACCACACATTGCCTTTGTCATTCCCACATCCTGTCTCATCTCCTTACAATCACATAGTTTATTAATGTCAGTGTTTGTTTTGAAGGTACATCCATAAAGTTTTATTACATTTGGGTAAATTGAATACAATATTGGTCATGAGATGTGTAGTCTTCAATAGAAAATGATCTTTGCTTTTGTTGTTTCCATCTTCATTCCTCTAAAGGACTCCCTGCCATGTCTGATATCTGAGCCTACTTTTGCATTAAAGTCCCAGTATGATAAACTTGTCCTCTTTTGACAATGATGTTAAGGGCCTCCAGATTTTCATAAAACCTTGACCTCATCAGAGTTAGTCATGGGTGGGAAGATAGGCACTAATGTTGGAGGCATGGCATTTTCCTTCAAGTGACAATCACATTGTCATGAGCCTGCCATTTATTCCTTTTGAAATGTAAGCTTGTTTAAGTTTGATTGCAAAACCTATACCTGCTTCACAGGACTTCCTTTTACCACAGTCACTCCACAAAATGTGTCAATCCAACTCCTACTTCAGTAAGTTAACCTTCATTTGCCAGCCTTATTTCACTCAAGGCTGCTATTTGAATGTGGTATCTTTGGAGTTCTTAGAGCTATTCTTGTTTCAGATTTACTGGATTTTATGTTGTCTATAAGTGTGCACATATTCCAAATACTGATGGTTAAGAATCAACTTTTCAGAAGTTTTTGTACATTGTTTTAGTGTCTTGACTGCCAGGTGGGATCCCTGCCTGCCCAAGTAATGAGGCTAGAGATGGGTAAGCAGACAATTTTAGGACACCTTTTCTAGCCTCTTCCTCACCTGTGGGGGTGAGCAGTATGATCCTTAAAAGGTTGCTTAGACACCCAAAGGCCTGCCAAATATCTACTGCTTCCAGTGAGATGATCCTGTGGTCTGGGCTGCATGTGAGCAGTGTTGTGACTATAGCTCACATGGGATCTGCAATTGCTGTTTCATCACTCACTGCCACAGGGTAAAATGGTATGGTGATGTCTTTTGATTCTGATTCCTGCATAAATTAGATTTTAGTGAGGCAGAGTTGTATGAAGTCATCAGCATCATTTTCTCTTCTAGAGCCACTGCTGTCCAGTGGCAGGACAGAGTCAAGATGACCAATGATGCATTGGAAATGGGTTAAATGGGCAACACTACATATATACCATAAATGCATCTGTAGTGGAGAATAATTTATGTTTGAAATTCTTTGAATTTCTTTGAAATTCTGCAGAAGGGGCATGTGGTTCAGATCCAAACACATGTCCTGCCTCTCTTTTTTTTGTTCCACTTTTCTGAAGATGTTACAATGTTGCCATGGTAATGACAATCAAACTGCAATGAAATTTCAAACCATGAAGCTGATCTCCATGACATTTAAAAGAGAGAGGATGAGTCAGTGTGTGAGTTTGTGTTGCAAGGCTGTAATTTGGGTTTTTTGGGTCAACTGCATAGTTGTTGGTACTTCAATGGAGTGTGAAGGATGCGATGCTACTTGAGGGTTAGGATGGGTATAAGTTCATTTTTCATGTTCCAAATATTCTAGAGCATGGAGACAGTTGAATTTGGCATTATCTTTGATGGATAATTTCTGTTTTGAAGTGGTTTAAAACATTGTAAAGATCAAAGAAAATATTTACCCCTCCATTTTATTAGTCATGTGATCTGGAAGTAGTCTTGTTACTTTATAATTGATTCAAATGGTGTAACATATTTTGACCAATTACCTTAGTGCAAAGACTGTGCCCTTCATATCTGGCTATTTCCAAAAGACAAAATGATTCCCAGGGCTATAAAACAAATAAGACTTACTCTTTCCAGTGATATGTAAAGAATTTTCTGTGCAATATAAATCCTATTCCCAAAGAAGAATTTTAGAAACTATTTGAGGAGCAAACACATTATTAAAAAAGAGTTAATGTTAAAGGGTCTCCTTTAAGATTATTCAATTTTTCTGACTATACATCTAAAATCTGTCATATTACTTTATAAGGATATTTGCATATTAATATTTACAATACTTATAATAGATATTTAAAACTCTGGAGTCTCTGTTTCTAGAAAAATCCAAAAATTGACATAAAATTCATAATTAATCACTATCTTAGACAGATCTGGAACAGATGATTCCTCAAAATGTGTGTTTTTTTTTAACAGATCCAGAGATAATTGATACATATTCTGACTCCTATTTCCAAAATTCAACACAGATCTTCTACTGAAACCACTACTGCAAGTTTCGGGGAATACCTTTTTACAAAATTTTATATATGATAGTATGGCATAAAAAATTAGGCACCAGAATTGGAGTTAGGAAAACCAGGACCAACGAACATATTGTTTAAATCACTGAATAGTTATCACCCAACATAAATCACATAATCTTTCTGTGCCTCAGTTTGATTATTTGCAAAATGAGGTTCATTAAATGAGATGATAGTTAAGCCCCCTTCAAGTTTTAAATGTATGACTTTTTAAATCTTAATGAAAGGAAATTCTGACATATAATATGAAATGATTTTATCATAGTACTTGAATTGTTCCACCTGATGCTTAGAAGATAAAAACAGATGTTGTGAAGAAGAGGGTATGACCAGTGGTCCATAAAATGACTATAATCATATCAAATCACTAGGAATAATTAGAGCCTAAACTTGGACACTGGACCTCCTCAAATTATCATTTGTATATATCTATTTTAGAGGCTGCATCATTTAACCTCACTCATTTAGGTGTTGGGGAAATAGCTAATTAGATAATTTTGTGAAGTGCTGCAACAATAAAAGGCAAAGGAATAAATGCCAAGGATTATTGGTTTAGACCCTCTGCCAGCACTAAAAGACAAAAGTTAATGTTCTGTTTCATTTCCCACTGTCTAGGTAGCTCAAGTTCATTAGCTCCATTGGCAAAGGGGGAAGGTTGGTCTGGAAGAAAGAAAAGTTGGATTCCCAGCCTTAGAAAGTAAAATTCATTGGGCTTATCAGAGCATTTCCATTCTCACAAAGCAGAGGTAGCAAGAATTTCAATAGTTTTTTTTTTTCTTTTAATTAATAGCTTTTTATTTACAAGTTATATGTATGGGTAATTTTATAGCATTGACAATTGCCAAATCTTTTGTTTCAATTTTTCCCCTCCTTTCCCCTATCCCTTCCCCTAGATGGCAGGAAGACCAGTAGATGTTAAATATATTCAAGCATAAATTAGATACACAATAAGTATACATGACCAAATCATTATTTTGCTGTACAAAAAGAATCGGACTCTGAAATATTGTACAATTAGCCTGTGAAGGAAATCCAAAATGCAGGCAGGCAAAAATATAGGGATTGGGAATTCTGTGTAATGGTTCGTAGTCATCTCCCAGAGTTCTTTTGCTGGGCGTAGCTGGTTCAATTCATTACTGCTTCATTAGAACTGATTTGGTTCATCTCATTGCTGAAGATGGCCACGTCCATCAAAATTGATCATCATATAGTATTGTTGTTGAAGTATATTATGATCTCTTAGCCCTGCTCGTTTCACTCAGCATCAATTTGTGTAAGTCTCTCCAGGCCTTTCTGAAATCCTCCTGTTGGTCTTTTCTTACCGAACAATAATATTCCATAATATTCATATACCACAGTTTATTCAGCCATTCTCCAATTGATGGGCATCTACTCAGTTTCCAGTTTCTGGCCACTACAAAGAGGGCTGCCACAAACATTCGTGCACATACAGATACCTTTCCTTTCTTTATGATCTCTTTGGAATATAAGCCCAGTAGTATCACTGCTGGATCAAAGGGTATGTACAATTTGATAACTTTTTGAGCATAGTTCCAAATTGTTCTAAGAATGGCTGGATATATTCACAATTCCACCAACTATGTATTAGTGTCCCTGTTTTCCCACATCCCCTCCAATATTCTCCATTATCTTTCCCTGTCTTTCTAGCCAGTCTGACAGGTGTGTAGTGGTATCTCAGAGTTGTCTTAATTTGCATTTCTCTCATTAATAATGACTTGAAGAATCTTTTCATATGGCTAGAAATAGTTTCAATAAGAAATTCAATAGTTATTTATGAAATTGGAATTATCCATGTGATTGGATAATAGGGGCGCATTTTCACTGAAGAGTGAAATGAAATTCATTTATTTGAAAAGCACATCTCTCAGTCAATCAGAAGTAAGTATATGTGTATGTATTTACATGCTTGAAGGAAGAAGAAGAGAAGAAAGAGAAGGAAGACAAGAGGAGAAGAAGGAGGAGAGAAGGAGGAAGAGGAGGAGGAAGAAGAAGAAGAAGAAGAAGAAGAAGAACAACAACAACAACAACAACAACAACAACAGGGGGAAGAATAGAAGAGGACAGGGGAAGAGGAGGGGGGGAAGCAGAAAAGAGATTTAGAAGAGGTAGAAAGAAGAGGAGGAGAAAAAGAAGTAATGGAATACATAGAAAAAAGGAGAAGTAGAAAAAGAAGAAAATAAAGAAGGATGGAAGAATGGAGAAAGAGATAGGAAAGAGACAGAAAGATACATATGCTTTGAAAATAAATGTTTGAAAAAAGAGAGTTAGAATAGCAGATAGGACATTTGTCTAGTTTCCAACTCCTAGGAAAAACTAAAAAAAGCTGGATTAGTTAAAGAGAGAAGCAAATGTTTCCCTGGTAAAATTTCTTAAGGTACAACTATTCTATGCTTTTGGATTAAAGAGCTGAGATAACGCCATATAAAATCAGTAGCAAATATTACAAAGAATCTTTAGTTTTAAATCTAATTACTTCCTCAAAGCCTTGTAGAGATCACAAAATAGGAGGTATCATTTTAAAACATCATTTAAGAAACATAAAAGAACAGGTAAATATTTTGATAACCATTGAGGAATAGATGACCAGTAGCCTAGTTTATTTCTAGAATATTAAGTTTACTCTTTTCCTTCTTTTTAACAACATTGTAACATCATCTAATGAATGGCCGCTTTCTTGATCTCAATTCTCCATCAAACTATGGCAGACAGGCTTAATGTCCACCCATTTCTATCTTACAATTCCTGATTTATGTTTCTTATAGTACTTTAGTGTGTGCTGGTTTATAACAATTTATGTCATTACACAAATTATACAAATTGTCATTAACTGATGTAATGTACTATAAAGAATTAGAACCATGAAGAAAAAATTATTTGAATTTTTCTTCTGCATGTTTGCATTGTTTTATAGCTTAATTTTTCAATCCAATTAATTGAAATTTATATCATTAGGAGGAACAGCATTAAATTTTCTCATCCATCTTATTTCTTCTTTTCTTTAATTATACTCTTGTTTTTCTCAGCATGAGTAGATCCTTTTGGTAAGGCTAATAATGCCCCAACTAATAGAATATCTTTTGAATATCAAATCTATCACTATACCTAAAGTTAGAGAAATAAGGATTAAAGGCTGAATGCCAAATTAAAAAAAAATGTATTCTGGGTGATTAAGTATCAACTTTAAAAACACAAGCTATTAAGTAGATCATATTGCATGGAAACTTTATCTGATAAATTATGGAAATAAAAGTGAAGTTCAAAGTTAGCTTTTATCTGTTTCTCATAGTTAACAATTGCCATTCTTTTCTGCCTCAATGCTAGTCTGGTCTATTATATGGAATTTATTCCTGAAGTTACTACTCTTGACACATTTCTAGAACCAGAAAGTGCACAATTTTACAAGACAACATGTCTCAAATAGTTGATAACACTCATCTCAAGTTTTATTTTGGTGTGACTTGGGATATGGGATGATGGCAGTTTGGATGGAATGTAACAATTATTCAGCAAGTCTATATTGTATTTCTTTTATGCCCCACTCCTTATACAGCACTATGAAGAAGACAATGAAAGGAGGAGGAGTACCACAGAAGATAGCAACAACAAAGGGAGGAGAAAGGAGAGCAATTAGACATTTCTGGGACAGAGAAAATGGAATGCAGAAAAAATTACATAAGAAAAAGTGAACAAGATGGGTTCCTCCTTTAAAGTCTCTCTCATCCCCTTAATACTATTTACCATCATGATGCTTATCTTTAAAATATTTATTTGATCACATTGTTCCCCTAGTAGTAAACCTTCAAAGGTTTACTGCTATCAGAAAGTAGCTTCAAATACTCTGACATTCCAGAGTTTCCACAAGGAACTCACTATCTGTCTCTCAAAATATATCTCCTATTTTCTCTATAAGCCTGAATTACTAGTCTATATGAAGTCTATCCTCCAACTGTTTTCATTCATATAAATTATGTATGTCTGCAGAACTGGCCTTATATATAGTTTTAATAGGTGAACGCTTCAAATAAATAAAGGGCATGATAGGATTTCAGTGAGGATAGGTAGGTATATTTCTTTCCAATGCAAATACTATTATTTCCATGGTATTTTCTTAAGAAGGAATAAAAATCCTTTCATTCCATCCTATGTTAAAATCTAAATCATTCAGAAGAAATGTCATTGATGAAATTAAATGAAGAATTTATTATTCTTTCCTGAAAAGTTTTGTTAGAGAGTAAAGCTATCAAAACATGTAGGTCCAGAGAACAGAATGGTGAGATGGCAATAAAGAAAAATAAAGAATGTTAAAATTAGAAGGAACTTTTTGTCAATTTCAGAGGCCTTTACATTTCTGGAAGAGGATAATGACACAGTACCTTGGGGGAATATAAGAACTCATCTTGAACTAGAGTCCTGGGGTTTTTATCAGGATATGGATGATGAGACAGATTAGATAGCTAGGAAAGAGACAGTGGGCACAGAATATCAGGAGTCAAATGAAAAAGGCGAAACAGATATAAATGTTGTTTAGATACTAGGAGAAGTTTAAGAAATTACTAGATCATGCAGGAGTCTAGAAGAGTTATTATGTCTGGACTAGATATGGGCTTCTTTTTATTTCCCCATTTCAGGTGTCCCTAATATTGTTAGTTTCTCTTGAAGGAAAAGAATATACCACTCAACCTCTTCTTTATGAATATTTAGAGGAAAGGTAGAATGATTATTCTCTAAGAGCTGATCTAAAAAAGTAGAAGTCATTAGGATGGAAGGGGGATGGGTTCAAGCTGGATGGTACTAAGAATAGAAAGTTACATTAAATTCAATTGACAGATATATAGATATTTGCATGTATATACACATGCAAACACATATTGCAGAATATTCAAATGATTGCAGGTGAAGTTGATTTAAAGTTGTAATTATTTTAAAGCTAAAATCTTGGTGATTGTCGAACAAGGAAAGGACAATCCATGATCTTCTTAAGCACTTTTAATGCTTTTGTCCTGGCTGACTTAGAAATTTAACTGAATTCAGTGAGCATTATTTAGGAACTACTGTTTATCTGAATATTCTGCTAAGTGCTTAGGGGAAGAGGAAGATCAATAGGTTCCAGTCTAGTAGGGCTGAGGTACATGCCCTACTAAATATAATACAAAAGTATATAAGACAACACCACAAAGCTTTTTAAAAGATGGTTGGCCATAATGAGAATATATATAAGACTGTATTTTGAATTCTTCACTTTTATAGACATGAATAATTCCATTTTTGCATGAGTAATAAAATAAGTTAGGCCAGTAGGTAATTACTATACTGTTCCATGAACTAGGCACAGTGAAAAATACAGGAGAAAGTACAAATACTTCTCTGCTTTTCAAGGATTTAAACTTGTCCTATGATTATTCCTCCATCTCTCATCCTTCAGCCTTGGTGATGGGTATACCCTATGCTTGCAATGAAGTTCCTCCTTATCGATGTCACTCAGGACATCTCATTTCCTATTTAAGGCTTTACTCAAACATCATTCCAACTATGAGGTCTTTTCTGATTTTGCAAATGTTAATAACATCTTCCCAAATTATTCACTGTTTTTATTATATAATTTATGTATATGTTGTCCTGATTGATAGAATATAAATCCCATGAGGATCTTTATTTTATTTTTTTTAATCTTTTTATCATCTATACCTATTATAGATCTTTGTACTTGGCATGTAGAGGAAGGGGTGGAGAAGAGAATAAACAATTATAAAGTACTTAATATGTGCCAGGCACTGTGTTAAAAAGATTTCCACAAATATTATCTTATTTGTTCCTCATCACAATCCTACAATATAGGAACTGTTACTATCCTTGTTTTATATTTGAGGAAACCAAGGAAGTATTTGATAGACCTGTCTAGAGTCATGCAGTTAATAAGTTTCTGAGTTTATATTTGAACTCAGGTTTTTCTGACTCTAAACCAAGTGCTCTATCCACCATACCACCTGGCTGCTTGTTATTATGCTTTTTCATTATTTAAGCTTGATCATTACATTGATCAAAGGTGTTAAATCTTTCAAACCTTTTTTTTTTTTTAACTATTAGCTGTTATTGCATAAATTGCTTTCTTGATTCGTCTTATTTCACCCTGCAAGTTTCATTTACCCTGATTCATATCTTAGAATAGTGAGTTCTATAAATTCTATTAAGGGAAGTGGGATTTCATTTTATTTGTACTAAACATAATTTGACTTCTTTTAAAAAATAGGACACAGATGTATATAAAAAGTAGTTGCCTCTTTTTTGAATTGCTTAGAGTAGCACAATGTCTGGCCCAAGTAGCCACTTAATAATTATCACTTTTTGCTTGATTGATTGCTAACTGCTACAAAGACTCTGTGCTATGTAGTATAGAGTCAGTACTTAAGCATAGCACCCTGCTCAATTCAATGGTTTGAGATCTGGTGAAAATGTAAAAAAAAGAGGTATATTGCTGGAGAAACTGAGGCAAGTTAGAGATTAGAGGTTTTTAATATGTTATTAGAGGAAGCATTTGGATGGGCTAAGCTATTTTAGCAAGCTGATTGGATGGGACTATTGTCTCAAAGCATCCAACAATGAGGGAGGGATTCCAGAGACTCTTATAGGGCTCCAATGATCAGGAAAACAAAGGCAAAGGAGAGTAGAGCGCAGGTGAGCAGGAAGTTCCAGGAAAGGACCATGAATTCAGTTCTGACAGGTTGAAGGTAAGGAGGAAGGATCATAAATTCTAGGAGCCAGGATGTCTGAGGCAGAAGATACCCAAATATTTGAGATAAGCCATCTGGAGTTTTATGACTCTTTGGAATGCTAGTGGTCAGGGCTCCCAGCTCTAATTATCTCAGCCCTAATGTCTAGGAAAGAGGATTGCCACCAGGGAGATTGAGGCAGAACAATTCAGGGAAACTGAGGCAGAACAGAGGAAAGTTCAGTTTGTCCAGTGAGATTATTGGACTTATCCAAGAAGACTATGTAAATGCAGTTTCCTTTCTTCATTAAGCTTCCATTAGTTGGCTTTTAAAAAGACAGATGCTTGATTTTTGTTTTGTTGATTTGTTTTTTCCCCTTGCCAACAAATAGCATCAGCTCTCACCCTCAACTTATTACTTAATTTGTCTTCTAAGCAACTAGGGAATCTATTCCATAGGTACTTTAATGTTTCTACCTTTCAGCCCTTGTTAGCATTTAGATCTTTACCAAAGATGTTTTGATCATCCTGATTGACATTACTCTCAACTTTGATATGGAATGACTCACTCCTGTCCAAAGCAACCATCAATTTGGAAGTACTTTTGAAATTACTAATATAACCTTTGAAACTTTGTTTCTGCTTGGAATATCACTATAAGAGAGAGTAATAAAGCTAACGGATACCATTAGGTAACTTGCAAGATGAATTATCCTTTCTATCATTTTATACCAAGTACAAATCCTAGCTCTTAATTTTAACTGTTTTAGTGTGAATATTCAAAAATAAATGGACTGCATTTAAAACCTTATTTTGCTTAGGCTAAAGGAGAATATTTGCATAATGAAAGGATTATGATTGAATTAAAAGGTCCTAGACTATATACTTTCCCTCTCATTACAAGTTAGTGAATTTGTGTCTGTATATTTCCTGATCAGTTCCATTATATGTTTTTGCTCCTCTTTGGATTTAACTGTTAAGAATACTCTTTTCAATGTCCTGTGAATTACCCTACACAGGAGATTTACTGTGATTCTCAACCTTGGTATCCATATCATAGGAATAGAGTATATCTCTCTGATTTATCTCTAGCTTTATATTCTTGCTGCCACAATTCTAGTGATTTAATCCCAGTCTCATCTGGGAGAATTTTCCAGCTCTCCTCAGCTATTAATCCCTTCCTCTTTCAGATTACCTCCTTCATATATATTTTATATATTCCTAATTAAATACATATTTTTTTCTTCCTCACTAGATTATATGCAGCTTGACAGAAGGTGCTGTATTTATTTTTATTTGCTTTTTATTTGTGAGGGTTTTTTTTTTTTTTTTTTTTGCCTCTCTTCGTGCCTCCTAGATTAGTTCAATATCTGGCATACAGTAATAGCTTAATATTTTATTACCTGACTTATTACCATGGACTACCAATCAATCTTCAGGGTTCTTGTTTCTATTTCCTTCAATTCATACTTCATGTTCATATGACCTATTTGTGCACAACTTGTAGTAGAGCCTCCCAAGCTCATATTGGTTTGACCAGTAGCAATGAGATGTACTATACCTTGACCTTGATACAGTGATGTCATGTTCATCATCATTAAGAATGAAGGGCAACTACCAACCAAGCAACCAATCAAATAACCACACTCCTGCCAGAGAAATCCTCCTTAAAGTGTTCATCAGATGAATTTCTGGATTGCTGTGGTACAATTCCTAGGGAATATAAGCAATAACCTTAAGACCACCTGGCCTTGAGAGTGATATAGTTAAAATGATATATATTTTTTTTCCCCTAGGCTATTCTGCTCCATGTTAATCTAAATGACCAGAATGTTCAAGTCACAAATATTGCTAGCTGTCAAATAACAGCCTACTGGTCATTGAAAATAGAGTTTCTGAGACTAATGAACAATAATAATGATGTGTTTAAAGTTGACCCATGTTCAGGACAAAATTAGATGTTGCCACTTGACCTAATGACATTTCAGGCCTAAAAACTACCAATTCTGCCCGGAGAATTATGGATACTGCACTTGTACACAAGTCAAAGTAGACCACTCTTCAACATCATCTCTACATCATAAAATTAGCATAACAGTGACATGAAGCATAGAATTTCTCTAACTTTTTCCTATAAATTTATCTTTTTACTCCTAGTTTTTTGCTAACTTTGGTTGGAAATTAACCCACTTTAATTGATGTTACGATTATAATAAATAGTGCTCATTGACTTGGAGATGGGTCTGGACCTGCAAATTTTTTTGAGATATCTTTTGACATTGGTGTGAAATGCTAACCTTTTGAGAGTTCCTGTGAACTCCAACAGGATCAATTTAATGAATCTTTAGGGAGGTAATTTTTTTTTAATTGGGACACTGATTGCATTTCCTTCTGAAGATTATAGACCTGTTCATTGGTACTTATAAACCAAAGATGAATGAAAAATTGGATCTCAGTGACTGAGAAAAATATAACCTATTCAAATTTAGGATTCAAGCCATGGGACTAAGCTATCTTGATTAATGATTCAGTAGCACAATAAACTTAAATGTCCACTATATCAAGATAACTCCAGACAAGATTACTCATCACACCCCATCCCAACATTTACTCTGACCATTATTTTGCCATCTGCCACCCTTCTTTTACCATTTCCCTTACTAAGTCCATTAAAACACCTTCCCACTTTTAACTTCTCTATCAGAGAAACAATCAAACCGATATAAATACATGGTGACTTCCCAGATGAAAATACGTTTATATGTACCATACTGTATATGCAATCTCTTACTCTTAGTATACAAGCTCCTTGAGGATAGAAACTCTCTTTTTATTTTGTTTTCATATTACCAGTGTTTGACAAAATATTTTAAATAGAGTAAGAGCTTGATAAATATTTCTCATTCATTCTTCCTTTAATTCTCTATGCAGTGAATTGACATAACCATTAAAACTTTTAAACTCATTTATGTTTCTCTGAGAATAAGCAATTGACTCTCAGGATAAATTGATTGATTTAGACTACTGTGAATAGATTAGAGCTGATTTGGTTGATTTAAACTATTGTGGATGAGTCATCCCTTTGTGTTGTGTTCCAGTATATAGATACAGGAATCAGATATAGATTAAGTCTTTCAAGGCCTCTTTCTCCTATACTGTTCCCTTCTTTAAAAGGACATAGCAGAGAACAGAAAAGCTAAATGTGGAATTTAGAATCTACATAGTGACTAGAATATCACAAATGACTGTCTTAAAGCAGAAATACTTGTTCTCTAAACAGTAAATCTTCTCAGCTATGTAACCTTAAAGGAAACTTCTTAATCTCAGCTTTACTACTTGTTTTACAATGGCACTTTGGGCAAAATGCTTCTCTCTCTGACCATTGGAGGACATATATTAGCCTATCCCATTCTGTTTTATTAAAGGAAGCTATGATCACTTTTAGCTATAAACTATAATTTAGCTATACATTGTAGAATCAACCCATCTTTCTGGAGAAAGGAGCTATGATTAACCCCAACCTCTTAGAGGAAAAAAAAAATCTCAGAATACATATTTTTGGAGAGATTTCCTGGGAAGTGACATTCTATAAATAATATTAATTTCAAGAGTTCTACAACTAATCTAATCCTTCTGGTAGATCAATTTATTGGAACGAATAGAATCTGACAATCAAAACTTCTAGGATTAGAATTGAAAACTCTTAGGCAATTTTATAAAAGGTCTATGCAGGTTGACCTTGAAGTTTAAAGTCTTATAAGGATATAAACAATACTATGAGAGACCAGAAGACATTAACTATGCTCCTCATTATCAATACGAGTTATTTGGACAAAAACCAATTGCTTTTGTAAGAATTGCAAGTTATTGTTTTTCACTTATAAGGAAAGATTAAGCAAGCTTTTTATAGGTGAATAGAAATTAAAGTAGGACTTACTCTAATGTCAGAGAGTAGCAACCTCAAGCCATTTGTATTTAATTTTATGTATTCAAATAATTATTCTGAAAAGTTGTTTATAGGCTTCACAAGCTATCAAAGGTTTTGATGACACAAAAAGTTTAAGGCTCTTGGCCTTATATCTGGTCAGTTAGAACAGTTTCAATAAATCTGTCTCCATACTCCTGCCCTAAAGTTCTATTTCCCAATTAAATAGATCGAGCTATTGTTCCAAAGTCCTTATACTTTCCTACTTCTATACTCCCTGTTTCCTCTGCTTTGAAGAGTCATTTCTAAAAAAAAAAAAATCCTTATTCCATGACCATTGAAGTTTCCCCCCCAAAATGCTAATTCTTTCAGACACTTTTCATCCCTTTCTATGTCTCAAACCACCTTTTTTGGCACATTCTCATTGTACTTTCACATTTTATCTTATATTTAATTATTAGTATATGTTTATCTCTCTACTAGACAACATCATTTACCGCAAGGATTATATTTTATTT
Source organism: Antechinus flavipes (assembly GCF_016432865.1). Taxonomy (NCBI): domain Eukaryota; kingdom Metazoa; phylum Chordata; class Mammalia; order Dasyuromorphia; family Dasyuridae; genus Antechinus; species Antechinus flavipes. The sequence goes on along the minus strand of NC_067398.1, from coordinate 371,214,737 downwards.
TTATTCACTGTTGCATCCTCTGAGGTAAAATTTAAGTGGTCAAAATATTGTTCAAATGCATGAACAGAGATATGAGTGGATTTGAAACGGGAATACTGGGAATTCATATTACATGTGTGATATTGGGTAAATAATTTATCCTCTCTGGCTTTCAGTTTCTGTATCTATAAGTGAAAATATTGTATTAGAAAACAACTAAAGTCTTTTTCAATTCAATTGTCCTAGGCACAGAAAAATTATACAATACATATATTTACTTGACAGACCACAATAGTCCCTAGGGAAAGATATATCTGGGGCTTTACCTGAGACAGAGAAATTTAAGGGAAATATTAGAGAGAGAAAAAAAAAAAGAAAGAAAGATTCATAGCTGGGTCTAAAAGTTAGTTCTTCTGACTCCCAGGTCATTGTCTTCAATTCATTTGTTTTCCTGAGTAATGTTTTTCCCTAAATGTCACATTTGTTTTTTTGAGAAAATGTTTTTAATATTAGTTGAAGCTATATTCAAAGCACCCACTATTTAAAGAATAGTGAATAAACTGAAGAGATTTTGCTATGCATATCTAGGAGTGTCTAGAAGAGAAGGTATCCTGACAAAACTGTAACTTAATAAACAATCCTTGTTAACAAATCAGTCCTGTGTGAGTTTGCTTATCATAAAATCATCACTCAGAGCCAAATAACTATTGGAGAATTTTAGACGGAGAAAAAAGGCAATGAATTCATAGTTTTAAGGAAAATCTTTGGATTATGAACAGCCCACAAAAATTCAGTTATCTGATAAAGTCCAATCAGATTTAAGTAGCTGCTATAACATTCATTTTATTTAATACAATCTAGTCACATATTCCAACAAATAGTGGACATTGCCCACTCTATAGTAATTAAAACGAATCGTTCTTACCTACTTTAATGACACTATGTGTGGGGTGAAGGTAAAGGGGTGCAATAGGACATATTATCTAACTCCAACAAGGAAAAAAGTTCAAAGATCATAAATGTGTGTGTGTGTGTGTGTGTGTGTGTGTATTATATATAGTTTATGGACCCTATATGCTTCAAATTCAGAATAAAACAAATAGATTTGAACATAAAAGAAAAATTATAAGGAAAAAGAACCATTTCATAAAAGTATCAGCAAAAATGAGTCTTCATTGAGATGAAAAATCTGTTGTTTACTTGAATGATGGTGGGGGGAAGAAAGGTTTTCCTTTTACCTGAGGAAATTGAGTGAGAGAATGAAAATATGAGGTTTTGGGGGCAGCAGTGGGAGTGCCAGCTTGGGGATGTTGATTGCGGTGTAACTACAGGCACAGGAAACTTGACTTGAATTATTGGAGAAGATGCAGATATGCTTTATGTGTAATTGGGCATGAAAAATCCCTCATTTCCAGTTTCAGTAGGTGTTTAAATTGCATTTACAATATGAATATAATTGTGTTTATTTGCTCACCTAACTACCCACTTAAAATGTACTATATGAAAATCTAGTCCATAGACTCCAGAAAGAGGAGACCCAGGGGGTAAATGATAAGAGTGTCTAAATACATTTGAGGTAGAAATGCATGGCAGTAATAACAGGAAATACTAATAAAAGGTATTAAAAACATTAACTGATTCCTCTTCACAAGCACCCTGCAAGGTAAGGAAACAAACCCAAAGCATCTTGAGGCCCATCCAGAGGTGCCAAGAACACAGGGGTGCTTGTAACCATGAATGCAGAATCAGCTATACAAAATACTTGTTTACAATTAAGATGACCTGAAATAGGCCATTCAGAAGTGGCTTCTTGTTATAGTCTTAAAGTATTCTTTAATCGCACATAAGGAATAAATCATCTAAAAGGGTTTCTAACATAAGAATATAAAATGTTTATATTGCTGAAAATAGCAATAAGTTCTCCTTCCTCCACTCTCCTAGCCCCAAAAGCAGTTTAGCAAAGAGACATTCGTGTATTTTTGTGAAAAGTCACAAAGTAGAGCATGGATATTAAGATGGCCCTGACTCTCAGATAGTGACAGAATGGATATGTTTAACAAGTCAAAAATCAAACCTATTAATAGTTTTCTAAAGCAAATGTAGAAGTAAATGGGCAGGGCTGAGGTGAGGCAGAAGAGAGGACCCTAGGGAAGACATATATTTAGGGAAACAGATTTTCTTTTCTTTTTACTTAGTTCTTCACTTCAATCTCCTTCATTTATCTGCCATTGTTCTCCAGGAACCAGGTAGAGTGGTTTGCAGGCAAATATAAGATTATCTCCTACAATAAGTGCTGGTGCATCTGAGTTAATCTATGGTGCTATGGATCAATAGCCTGATCCTTCAGATAAAGAAGTGATGAAATCAAATGGGTTTTCTGTTTGCTTTGTTATTTAGGCTTTGAAGTTCTATTTAAAAATAAAATTACTCAGTATTATTTCTCAAAGGTGTTCTTGCAAGTGAGAGACTACACTTTATAGTCTGGGCTAAAAGCCCCTGAGCTTAACAAAAAAAAAAAAAAAAAAAAGCAAGTTCCTACTAATTTGAAATTGGGATTTTAGACACTGACTAGTTTGAGATACACTTGATTATACAGGACTTGTCACATCAAATGGGAACTGATTTTTATTTTTATTCTTTTTTTATTGGTGAAGGAGGTATTCTTTCAAATCATTTTGGACTTTGAAAACATTTCTATTTCAACTATAACTCTAATCCTCCTGTCTTTTTGGAGCTAAATTAGAAAAAGAATAACACCTTATGATTTACACAGGCAGAAACATATAATCTAGATCCAGTGGCTTTACTAAACAATAAAGAATCACAATATTTCAGAATGTCAATATAGGAACTTTGGTTCTGGTACTACCTATGTGATTTTGAATTCCTCAGTATTTTCTGGGATGGTGTCTAGATTCTTAAACTTTTGTAAATGAGAGAGTTTATTAGTGGTCCTTAGAAATACCAGTGAATAAAGGGATGGGCCTAGAATCAGGAAGCCTCAATTTTAAATAAGGTCTTAAATACTTACTAGTTCTATGACTCTGTGCAAGTCATTTAACTTTTATTTTCCTCAGTTTCCTAATATATAAAGTAACATATAATGGATATTTATCTTCCAAAGTTATTGTGAGGATAACATGAGATAACATTTGTAAAGTATTTTGCAAACCTTTAAGTGCTATAGAAATGCATTATTATGATAGTTATTGTTGATGTTAATGTTATCATATCAGTTATCATATCTAAGGTTCTTACCATATCCTGAATGCTATGAAGATTTTCAATCTTCAAATGTTCTATTGATAGATTAATGGTTTCATTAGTATGACTGTTTGGGGCAATTGCACCTACCGAAACTGACTACTCAGGAGTCACTCCAAATGATGTACAGAAAGAATTTATTAGAATCTCGAGAAGCGGACCGTCCTGGCCTGTGGGCCCAAAAGGACAGCAAAGATACCCACAAGAGGAGAGTCATTCACGTGAAGATGCTTACAACTTTTATACATTTCAGACAAAGAACCCCCAAAATCCCACCCTTTACAGGCTGTGATTGGTTACATAAACCTTTATCCCCCTATTTGGTCAGTGGAATGCAGTGAAAAGGGTGATATATAGCTTTGGCCACTTAATTCCTTCTTTGGACAATGGAATGCAGTCCAGGTCTCATCTAAAATCACGTGACTGGGCCTATAGGCCTGATCTACTTCAGTTAACAGTCTCTGATCAATATGTGCTTATTCTGTAAGTTCTTCACCTTTCCACACATGACTATTCTCAAAGAACAGATCCTTTCAATTTTCTCTCTCAAACTAAATAAATCCTACAAAGAAGATCACCAAATATAGTAGAGGCATCCCCATTCCATGCTGTTGTTAGAGCATTAAATTTAGCATCAGAAAGTTGAGCTCTTTGTTTCAAATCCTTCTAGCCATTCCAAATTAGTAAATCATTAACCTGGCTAGTTGGTGGGCAAGTCACTTAACTTTTCTTGGTCTCGGTTTTCTCACCTATAAAATGGACAGCTAAGGAAATGGATGAGTTTAGTAATAGAAATAATAAGTCTTGGGTTCTATTTGCTGAATGTGAGATGCCTAAGGAATAAAGATATTAAATTTTGTTGACTCAGAATCTGTTTTTGCTTAGGTCCAATCCTAATTTAAGGAGTGGGATTCCAAACAATGTCTACACCAATCATAAATAACAGATGATTATTCATGATTGTACTGTGGGGAATACTAAGGATGGCTGAAGCATGGCTGCTACCCTAAAGAAGCTTGTTAGATAATTAGAAAATGAGACTAATATTTAAAGAGGGAAAAAACAAGGAGCAAATAAAGGATAGGTAGGTAAATAAAGATAAATGTATAGAGGCAATAAATATCTGGAAATCATGTCATATGAAAAATGTATGAAAAAACTAGATATGTTTAGGAAAAAGAAGCAAAGGAAAGGTAGATGACAGATAGATAGATGGATAGATAGATGAAATAGAAGACTTTTTAAGAACTTTCTATGTGCCAAGCATTTTGCTAAATTCTGGAGTTATAAAAACAAACAAATAAAAAATAAGATGAGATTTATCCTAAGGGAGATTATATTCTAATAAGGAAGAAAATAGAAAGAAAAAGAAGCAAAATTTGTACATTAATAGGTGACACATTACAGAGTACAGTACTAAGAAAGTGGTCAGCAGAGTTGGGTCTTCTAATGGTAAGGCTGTTCTTGGCAATTATTTACCAATCATTTAGTTTGCTACAGGGCAGAGTCATGAAGAAGAAAAAGGGAGACAGCATTTAAAAGGAACATATGGGAGATTAAGTCTTGAGAAATGAGAGGACAGGAGAAAAGAAAAAATATATATTTAGGGAAATAATAGGAGTCTTCAGATCCAAATTTCATAAAGAATTAGACTTATTCTGCCTGGCTTTAGGGCATAAAAATAGGACTACTGAGATTTCAGCAAGGCAATTTTCAGTCCAACATAAGGAAGAAGTTTCTGGCTGTAAGAAACACTTGGAAACAATTAATTATAAGAGTCAGTCACATAAGTAGCAAGGCCTCTACTTCTAAAATAGCTATTGCAGGCCCCACATAAAGTTCAACCTGGAAACTAAGATAAAAAAATAAAGGATAAATTTACTTTCAATTGCAGCGCTACCCTTCATTGACTGGCTAAATATGGTCAATATCAAAATTCTGTCTTTCTTACATTAATGCAACATGCCTAATGCATGATCATGAGAAATAGAATTGTCAATGAAATCAGAAAGCCCTGGACTTAGATCCCATTGATCCAAACTGGCTATATAATCTTAGACAAATGTCTCTGGTCCCTAGAAAATTCCCGAAAACAATGTAATTTTCTTTCTGAATGGAATAAACTGAGTGAAGATCTTGCATAAGAATGTTACCCTGACCTATGTCCTAATTGCTACTTGAGACTTTTGCAATAAAAAGTTGAACTACGACTAAAAGTTACAGTTTGATTAGCTTAGGTAAAAAAGGATTTCCCTCCAGGCTTCCCTACATACACCCCTTTTCATTAGCATTTAAGTACCTACTAGGTAAAGTGTGTTCTGGGATTGATATTTAGTTTCTGGGTAAATTAGAACTTGCTAGCCAATGGGAGAAAAGAGCAGAGCTTGGGATGGGGGCTTCTGCATTAGCTTCTATATAAGCCTGTGCTTGCAGCTTATGCTTTGCACAAAAATCCTATACTGACATCTTGTTTGTTGGTAGTAGCCCTTTCTCATCAGATCATAATAAAAACTTTTTTTGCTTTTTACCTTTAGAGACTCTGGTTTTAATTTGAGTAAAGGTTACTGTCCCAGACATTTCCAAAACACAAAGAAGGAAAGAAGGAAGGAAGGAAAGAAGGAAAGAAGGGAGGGAGGGAGGAGAGGAAAGAAGAAAGAAAGGAGAGAGGAAGGGAAGAAAGGAAGGAAAGAAAGAGAAAACTTCCAAGCCAGAAAAAAAAAAAAAAATAACAGCAGAAACAACATAAACATCAAGTATGTTAGGCTTAATTTGAAAGTTATCCTTATATTATCTAACACAATGAGAACCAAATAGAATGAATGGCATTTATAAATATTATCTGAATTTATCCTCAAACAACAAAAGGACTCTCTTTTAATCCATTTTAGAGAAGAGAAAACTGAATGAAACTGAGGATAACTGACTTGCCCAAGATCACCCAGCCAGTAAGTGCTTAAAACCAGATTTGATCTCAGATGTTACTCTATGATACTTTTTTGAAGCCCAGTAGGAGGATCTAATCTAGGTTGGATATGATAGACCTCTGAAAATATAATGGCAGTAGGAAATCAATGCATATCAATAATTCTTTTGAACAAGGAATGAACAAGACTTTTTTAATCAATGTGAAAAATAAGGTATTATGCCACAGTGTCCTTTAATTATTCTGCCTCAGTTTCCCTGAATTGTTCTGGTTCAGTTTCTCTGAATTATTCTGTCTCAACGGCAACCCTCTTTCCTGATCATTAGAACTGATATAAATTAAAGCTGGGAACCCTGACCATTAGTATTCCATAGAGCCATAAATTGCTGATAGGTTATTTAAAGATAGTAAGCATATCTCCTATTTCAGACATCCTAGCTCCCTTGTTCCTTCCAACTTATCAGGATTTATGATCCTTACCCCCAACCTGTCAGAACCAAATTATGGTCCATCCCTGGAAGTTCCTGCTCACCAGACTATAACCCCACCCTGCTTTGTTCCCCTGATTGCTGGAGTCCTATAAGAATCCCTAGAATTCTTCACTTATTGCTGAATACTTTGAGACAAAAGTCTTATTCTGTCTGGTGTCAACATGGGTCCTGTTTTGCCCCCGGCACAATCTCTTTCTCTCAAATTAAATATTAAAAACTTTCTAATCTCTATTTGGCCTCAGTTTCTCCAGCATTACAAAGGGAGAGAAAAGAACCAAGGATGACCCCCAAACCAGGAAATGATGAGAAGATGGTATCACTAATAGAAATAACAAGTCTAAATAGGTGGCTGATGTTAAAGAAATGGTGTTATGTTTAACTTTAAACATATTGAGATTCAGTTGTGATGTTACATGCAAGTGTAAGTATTCATTTGATTGCTCTAGATGTGGGGCTAGATTTAGGATAAAAGATCAGATTTACCAATTCTCCCTGTGCAGCGGGAGAACTGTTCAGTTCTGCAAATATGTATTGTATCTAGGATATACTGCAACATATTTAACATATATAGGACTGCTTGCCATCTTGGGGGGGGGGTGAAGGGAAGGAGGGGAAAAAACGAAACATAAGTGAGTGCAAGGGATAATGTTGTAAAAAAATTATCCTGGCATGGATTCTGTCAATACAAAGTTATTATTAAATAAAATTAAATTTAAAAAAAAATAAAATCTGAAAAAAAAAAAAGATCAGATTTAAAGTTATAAAATTAGAAAATATCCAGAGACGACAGTTGAGATGATAGTATAGAAATTCTTTTCCACTAACAGATAAGAATAATTTGTAACAATTCTTAAAGTACATACAGGATATATTTGAAGGTTTATAGATGGATGAGAACATTAGGGAAAAATCTCCTTCCCCCTTTCTCTCTTATGTTTATATCTTATGTTCATACATCCCCCTTCCCACTCCTTCTAAACCCCACCTCCCCTCCCAGCAATATGTTTTTTTTTTTCCCCTTCATATATCTATGGCATAAAAATAATATAAAACAAAGAATCAAAGACTAAGTTTAAAAGGTAAAACAAAAAAAATATATATTTAGAATGAAGGAGGACGAGGAAACAGAAAAGACAAAAAAAGTCAGAAGGTTGGAAAGAAGAACAAGAGTGATTTGTGCTAGAAACTAAGAAAGCAAAAAGTCCTTTCTAAGGGATTGCTTAACATTAATGAATGATGCTGAAAAGTTAAATTGGATAAGAATTTGGGATAGGTGAATAGATTGCCACTGGTGATAGTGGGATAGGGGAGCAGTAGAAATAGTTTAGAAAATGAGAAAAAATCAGATAGCAAGAAATGTCAAAAAAAAAAAAAAGTTCATCCAGCATTCTTTGGTTTCTGCATTCAATTGCAAGGAATCTTAAGACTTTCTGATATTCTTTTACCATATTTCTCTTTCAGTGTAATAGGAATAAGTTGTAAGAGTAGAAAGACAAATGCTTTTACTTAAAATTCAAGACAATTACCTATAGGGCTTAGGGAGTCATCAAAGACCCAAGCTGGGGTCCTTAAATTTCAAATTGCATGCCTTTCCCCAGTTTGTGTCACCACCTTCTCAGGGTTTTTACATATTTAATACTGAGTACCCCTACTGTGATGAATAGAAAGTGTTGCATTTGACTGGCACAAGATGGTAAGTGCTTTGAAAGTCATTATCCTAAATACAAAAAGATTTTGAATAATCCTTCAAAATGTCAAGGCACATATCACATCAGCAATTGTTAAATATTTCTTCTAGGGAAAGAAGTTAATTTAAAGCACTTTTGATGTTCAACTGTCACTCACTACAGTTTGAGGTAGAGGTGTGGGGGGGTAGAGTTTGGGGGTAAATGAACATTAGATACTTCTGGACTATGTTCACAATCCTTTTATAGTCAGGTTTTGACGAAATTGAAAAGTGCTCTAAATTTGTCCTTTGTACTTGTCCACCTTCTTTTTCAAGTGTTCCTTGATGTCCCCATCTTTCTAGTATCTTTTCAACTATTGAAATTCCTCCTTGCCCTCATCTTCCAACTCCAGGCACCAATCTTGCTCTCAGTTAGTTGGCAACTAATCCCTACTAAGGTGTTAGCTGATAACTGGCTTAAAGTGTTATCCCTCCCAGTGGCATTTACATTTCAATAGGGAACCCTGGAAGACCTAAAAACTTTCTTAACACAAAGTAATAAATGCCTACCTAAAAATTATAGAATCTAAAACACTTCAAAAATGAGAAGGGGAAGATTTTTTTTCGGTAGAATTCTTCCACATTATCTTCAAAATTGCTTTATATGCTTCCCCTCTTACTCCAACTCCACATATTGACAATTTACTTGGACTATCATAGGATAATTCATCCAGGCAACATGAATAATTAGAGGGATCAAATCAATAAATTGCTAAACATTTACTGGATGCCTTAGAGGTGATAGGTTAATGCTAAATTTGGGGGATACAAAGGGCAAACAATCCCTACCCTCAAGCAGTACATAAAATCTAATCTGAGACAGTATGCAAATACATATTAAGTGAGTTAAATACAAGATTACAGGAAGTAATTAAGAAAAGGGAAGATCCTAGAATGGATTAGGAAGGAGGGTAATCCCAGTAAAGGAAAGGATTTTAGTTGAGAAGAAGGAAGGTCAGTAGTAGAAGAATAAGAGAGAGAATGTTCCAGGCATGGGAAACAATCAGAGAAAATATCATGTAATAGCCAGAAGGTCACTATCATTGAATTGAAGAGTACATACTGGGGAGTGAAATATAATGAGTGGAAAGATGGGGAGGGAGAAAAGATAAAGAGATATCAAATCATTAAAGATATTTCTCTTTTAGCCTTCTGGGACTATTAGGGACATCTCACAGTGACTGCTTTCAAATAAACTTGCTGAGTCAATGCAGAAAGTACGTTTGGTTTAGTACAACTTCTAGTTTAAAAAAAAAATCACTTATCTAATGAAAACAAAAGCTATAAACATACTTCCTTCAAACAATGATTTAATCTTATTTCAATTTTAACAAACATAGCAGTTTATTTAGTAAAACTAATAGTACCTTCAAGAACCTCCCTACTACTTGAAGAATGCCTCCCTACTAAGTCATTCCACATCAGGTAGAAAATGAATCCTATCCTGAGTGACTTCTCTTTTTAGAAAAACACTTTCTAAGGTCAAAACAGAATTGTGTGCTTGTAGATTAAAAAGCTCATATTTTCCTCATAAAATCAGAAAGTCAATTCACCAGGAAATGTGGTTTGGAAGCAGTAAATATAAGAAAAATAAAAATTGGGAATTAAAATCCTGAGTTCTGTTCCAATACTGGTATTAACTAGTTATATGACTTAAAATCTCTCTGACTTTAATTTCCTCAGTTGTAAAATAAGAACTATGTTCTAGAGACAAACTTTAAAAGAGTTTTTGCCTCTGCAATTTTATGGTCTCTGCCCAAAAGAAGTAATACACAAAAAATATTTTTTTTTCAAACGTTAAAACACTATAAAAAAGTTTGTTACTGCTATTAATAATAATGACAATAATAATTAACATGGCAATCCCATTTCTAAAGCACATTGGTATAGGACTCTTTCCTCACAGGTAGAGATGAATATTCTGCCCTGTGTGATGGAGTGGTAGGGTTGGTGAGGAAGGGATAGAGCAGAAGAAAGGGAAGGTCTTCAATTCTTCAGATCATCATTGAATTCTCTTCAAATATCTAGTCAGTGTGGAAACTTTTGATATCTAGCTTCTATGAGGAAGATGGAAGACTCCAATCTTACTTCAAGTAGCTGAAAAAAAGACTCAGAGAAGATAATGAGAAGAGATGGCATTCCCTTAACATGCCCCTGTCCCCACTTTCCTAGACTAAAGATTCCAGGAAGTTTCCCCTTTGATGAAATTTAAGACTCTCTTGGTTGACTTGTTACCTCTCTCCCAATGGAATAGCCCCTTTACTCTATAATCTCCAATATAACAAAGTATGTATATCTTCTCTGCTTTCTGTTTTGCTACAGTTTGGTTAAATGGATTTCTTTTGTTTTTATTATGGAACTAATATTTGTTAGAAATGGGTCAAACCTTGGATTATAAAGCTTGATGTCCTTCTCTTTTCTCCATAAAGAAACTGCAACCAAAATTTATGCTAGAACTCCATCATATTCACTACCCTAAAAAGAAGGGATCATGTAGCTATAATTTTAGCAGAATGCCTACTCTCCCTGAGGGGAGAACAAAGGTCTCCAGCTCCAACTTCTCTCTTCTTCTCCTAGCAGAAAATTTCCACTTAAGAAGAGTAGAGGAGGACATCTTTATACATCTGCCTTGCCTTCTTTTGAGACACACAAAGACATCTCCATGCTTTATGTGTGGGGGATCCTCAACTCAAGTAGAATCACATTATATAACTAATTTTACTACAGCTATTGCTGCTGCTGCTGCTACTATTATTAACAATTATCTTTATTAATATTCTATGAACTGAAATATCTAGTAAAATGGGATTTTTTTTTTCCCTAGAAAGAGAAGACTGAGGAGAGGGGAACAGGAAAGCTAATATCAGTTGTTTAAAAGATCCACATTACCTCCCAGAATTTCAGTCACAAATTGCTAATTGAATCACAAAATGTCATATTTAAAAGGTATCTTAGTGGATATGCATATGTCCTCTATCCAAACATATCCAAAAAACAGAAATAAAACAAACAAAAAAATCTCTTTACAAAATACTGTGGTTATTTAACCTTTGTTGGAAGAACTCCAATGACCAAGAACTCATCACCTTCTGAGTCAGCTTATACTACCAGCTCTAATTTAAAAACAAAACAAAACAAAAACACATTCTTTTATTCTTAACCTCAAGTTTAAATTTAAAATCTTTGACATTTATTCTTCTCCTAGTTGTACTTACTGTGGCCAAGTAGGAAATCCTTCAAATATTTAATGACCACTTCATGTACCTTGTACTATATTTTTCCAGAATTAAACATTATCAAGTTTATCAATTGATCTATATCTGTAAGTAAGTTAAAGCCTTTATTATTTTGATTGCTCATCTCTAAAGATGCTCACTGACATGATTTCTAAAATGTGATACTCTGAACTGATTGAACAAGGGCAGGGGGGAAAAAAAGGACACTGTCACCCCAGCGTTTACTGAATACTATAGTTCTCAATGCAGCATAATTTCACTTCGATTTTCTTAGTTATCATTTCACATGATTCAGAGATTCAAGAAGGCATTAAGTGTCCATTTCTTTCTTCTCTTATAACAACCATCCTAATCCAGACACTTATCTAATTATCTTTCACCTTATTACTGCAATAATCTCCTATTTCTCCCAGTTTCTAATCTGTCTTTATACAAATTCATCTTCTATATAGTCAATCATATTCTTAAAACTTGGGTCTGAACATAACACTACCTGGTTGAAAAACCTTTTTTTTGACTTCATATTATTTTTAGGAAAAAATATTCAAATTTCTCATTGAAAATTCTCCACAATATGGCTCCAATTTACTTTTCAAGATTTTTTTTTTTTGCTCTCTATATCCTAGTCAAAGTAAACTAATTAGCTTTCTTCATCTCTTTCTCCACTATTATGTCTCTCTGTTTCTTAGTAGAAGGAATTTCAAACCTGAAATTTATTCCTCCTCTTTTATATCCTACCCAATCTTTCTCCAAAGCTCAACAGATTTTGTTAAGCTTTCTTTGATCTCTTCTCTCTTTTGTTAATGTTTTTGTCTAGTTCAGTTTTCCTTATATTTACCTATAGGCCAATAACAAAATGGAAACTACTTGAGAACAAGGATTGTTTTTGTTATATGTTTTAGGGTGTGTGTGTGTGTGTGTGTGTGTGTGTGTGTGTGTGTGTTTATGTGGTCCCTTTATCTCTTCTGTGCAGTATAACTAGTATCTTTAATACCTTAAGGTAATTTTAAAAAACATAACTGACTATATTTAATAACTAACTAGGAGATTATTCTTCTAGTTCCAGACATTTTGTCACTGGACCTTATCTGTAGACAGCAAGAAAGCTGGGAATAAATAATCAAAAATGAAATTGAGAATAACTTAAAATTATAGAATGTCAGAACTTATATAGGAACCTTAGATATATCAGAGGTCTTTAACCTTTTTTTTTTTTTTTTTTGATCATGGCTACCTTTCTAATTATTGTAAAGTCATTAATTCCTACTAGGAATAATGTTTTCTTTTTGTTTGGTTTTTAATGCAGAGGAAAAAAAAATATGTGAGGATAAAAAAAAAAAAAACCAAAAAAACTCCAAAACAAACTCACACACATATCAATACTCAAATAATGTATCATTTAAAAAAAAAAATTTACAAATCACAGATGAAGACCTATACATTTAGAACAATCTCTCTACTTTGTCGATATAATAGGAGTACAAAAAGGACTCTGTAATTACTTTGGTGAGAGTCCAGGTAATCAAAGTCTTTATCCCCCTCCTGGCTCTATTCTTGATTTTCTGGACATGGAAATCATGACTTCATTGTGCTTTTTTTTCTGAAACTTCCCTCAGTGTCTGTTACCTATTCATCCTGGAACATCCTACTACAATGTGATCTACTCATTCTTTAATATCTCTGTAAGGCCTGCCTCCTTTCTCCCAGTGGAAAATTCTTTTGGAACTTCTGTGTTTGTAAAGTATCCCAGACTGACCATGCTTTCTTTTGCTTGCTCTATTCTTGATTTCCTTGACATCAAAAAACATGCCTTCATTTATCTTTATTCTCCCAATCCCTGTTATTCAACTCACTTTTGTACATTGTTTTGCTGCATAAAATGTAAAATATTTTGGTAAGAAGTGACTTTGTTTTCTTTGTATCTCCATAACTCAGCATAGTGCCTGACAAAAAATGATTAACATATCCTTTTTTTCTTTTCTTCTCAGTCCACTTGATTAGGTTACTAGACATAGACTTTTACTAAACTAAAGTCTCATATAGCTGAACATATATCCTTGGTCCCTTGCTTAAGGGCATGCTTTTCAAGAGAATATTAGGAGCTCCTTTGATTAGTTCTCAATAACTAAAACGATTTCCTGATATTTTGTAAAATAAAGCTGTGATAATCAAACTTTTGTTGTTTTTGTTATATGTTTTAGGGTGTGTGTGTGTGTGTGTGTGTGTGTGTGTGTGGTCCCTTTATCTGTTCTTTCCCCTCTATAACCTTTGTACTATTCAATTTTTTAATTTTTTTTTCTACTTGAAGTCTTCTGAAGTGCTTTCCCTTCCTTCTACTTCCAGAGGGAATCAGGAAGAAGTAGAAATTAATCCTCAATATTCTTGTGAACCACAGAAAAGAAAAGTCATTTGATATCTATTAATTGAGTGAGTCCGAGTTTTTAGAACTCAATTAACCAGAAATCAGAAGACACATTAAAACCTGGGGCACAATCAGAAAAGTTTATCATGATCTTCCAAATATCCAATCCCTTAAGAGATGACCTTCTACAATAAAGCTTTATAATCATTGATTTCTTCAAGTTGATGAGGATGCACCAAATTAATTAAGGTTCTTCTTGATTACTCTGATAATGCTACTAAAAATCATAAAGGTAAAATTATTTTCCCCAAGTTTCCAGAGTTGGTGAGCCTTAGAAAACAATAACTGAAACATGAGACTTCTGATTCTAAGTCTGGGGTTTGTTCCACAATGTCCCATAGATACTACTCTCTTCCTATCCCCACCCCTTTCCAGTGAGAGGGTTTTCTTTTGCCTATTATTCACTGTGCCCCATTGCCACATGTAGGTGAGTCTGTCCTGGACAGTATTAAATGTAAGTATTTCCTCTGACCCTTCCCCTTGTTCTGTTAAAATAAAACATATACTTTGCTCAATTTCTTCAGTTAATTAGACTAGGGGTTAGTTAATTAATCTGATAAACTAACTCTTATTAATGAATGACAATGGCTGCATATATTTTGTCTCTCTAATAATAGTTGAATTTTGATAGATTCTCCAATATATTATACCAAGTAAATATAAAATTGGAAGAATCCAATTTTTATGCTAAGTGATTCTAATGATCTACTTAAAAACTATGTAGATGGAAAGTTGAGTTCTAGAACACAATCATTTGTACGTTTCTTTATAAATGGCTGCAAAATCAATTATCCTCATTATGTATTAACTGAATGATTGAGTAGAGTTCGCTATTCCAAAGTATTACTTCTCAAAGTTTAAAAGACTTCCAGATAATTTAATACAATTCTTCACCAAACATAAGAATCCTCTCTACCTGTGTTTGACTAATAGTAATCCAGCATTCTTAAAACATCCACTGAAGGGAAACTCACTAATATACAAAACTCCTCATTCATTCAATTTCTAGATAATTTTAACTGTGAGAAAGATCTGAAATACTATCTACCAACATGCAACAGTCCTAATTGGTTCTGCTCCTGTTCTCTGAAACTATATAGAAAATCAGAACATTGAAGAATTAATTAGTCTACATATGGGGCATAGCAGCAGGAAGTTGATGGAAGTAGTATAAAAGTGGAATTGATCAATGTAAGAAGGATCAATGAATAGGTGGGTGAATCCCATTAGAATTGGTGCTATTTCAAGTGGAAAAAATGACCCAAATAAGCCACAATCACTCTTCCTAGAACTGTCAATCTTAGCTACTTGTACTCCATTTTCCTAAGGAGTTTAAGATAACTGGAAAGGTACTGTTGATGTGGCTGTTTTATTTTTGAAATGGTGTAGTGCCTTTACATTTTACAAAACTCAATCAACTTTTCAGCTTTTCTCTTCAAACCCTTTCTTTTCCCTATTAGTCTGTTAATAATCATTGCTTTCCTGGCATCCCCATTTTGTCGAGTTATTATGCATTCCTCAGCATTGTGAAAAATGAAAAGTGGAAAAATCACATATTTTTCAGCTGACTTAACACTGCGTAAAGTGCTGAAATTATTAATTGAACATCTTGATTATAAATTAGGTGGAAATAATGTTGAAGAAGCAGCCCCTAGTCATATAGGATTATTATTAGGGCTACACACTGAATGATTTGAATTTCATTCTGGTGGTAGTAAATATAGTTATTACCAGTGAATATGAGCTCATGGATTTTGGCTGAATGTCAGGCAAATCATGCAAGCAATTGCATCCACAATTTTGAGTTTTATGTCCTAAAACCCTATGAATGCTAGCTCTTGCCCCTTCACCACCCCAAAGCAACATCAATTATTTCAGACCTCAGTTAGTATCCATCTTCTCTCTGGTAACATTCAGTTTAAAAACCACATCATAGCAAAAGTGCATTCATTTATACCCCAATTTCAAAGTTGTTATATTTCATATAAAGATGGATCTAAACCTACCTTTGACTTCTAACAAGAACAAAAACTGGATCTACTGAATCAATGAATAGAAACATCAAGAAAATATGAGGGAATGTTAACCTTACTTGAGTGAACAAACATTTTAAGTCATTAGTAAAAGCTATAATTATAAACATATTGTGCTAATTACTAATGAGTAGAAATTATGTTTGAATCCACATTTGGAAAGATATTTAGCAAATAATACATGATATTAATATTATGCTTTAAGGTTTTTAAAATGTTTTACCTCCAATATCAGATACAGTAGCACCAGTATTATTTTCATGGTTTTACAGATAATGAAGTAGAGGCAAAGGCATTTAAGTGGCTTAGTCATCATCACATAGCCAATAAGGAGCAAAAGGGTAAATTCAATCTTAGTCTTTCTGACTCAAAGTGCAGTAGTCTACTTATTGTGCCAAGCTATCTCTTTTTTAGTCAATTAAAATTTATTGAGAACCTCAATGTACTATGTCCTGTGCCCGGCTTTAGAGATACAAAGAAATTCAAAAGATTGTCCCTGCCTTCAAGTAACCTGCGATCTAAATTGGGGAAGATAATATGCAAATGGAAGCTGAAAGATGGGAAGGCATAATAGAGATATCAAGAGAACTGCAGCAAAATGGGAAATGAAGGTCACCCTTCTTAAATGAAGATTTTTGAAGAAGATATCCACTCTTCAACCTCCAGTCAGATGGAAGGAAGAGCTTCAGGGGTGGAGGGTAATAATGAGCTGTAAATTCCAGAACTGAAATGATTTTTCAGGATGAAGACTTTACAAGGGAGTTCCAGATATAGAATCCTAGAGAAGTAACGTCACATGGGAACTGAAGGATCAAAGTATTTGCTAATAGCATTTGTCAGTAACTTTACTTTTATATATTTAAAAGATTTCACAGGATATATCTTTTAAATCTTTATTATTTTACTTTTTTAGTTATAATTTGGATTCTCTCACATAAACATGTAATGGGCTGAGGCTTGAGTTGATGCACTGAGGTCCCAAGCACATGAGGCAAAATAGTAATTGGACCAAACTCTATTACTATATAAGCTTGGAGAAAGAATGGCCCCCACCCACTCTTTGTGCAAGTCCTGATGTGTTGTATAGGAAATGACGATTTTGATGGGTGGAGGCAGGGGAGTGAAAAAGGAAGGGGAGGAGAGACTTTTGGGATTGCCATTGCCACGGTTGGCTCGGCTCGTGTCTCTCTCTCTTAGCTGGCTTCCTGTCGCAACTGCCTATATTTGCTATCGCAATCTTTATTCACCTCTTCATCAATAAATATTGAAGATTTTTCCCTTAACCTGAATTCCTGACTCCGGCTGATTTTAAATACACGGTCATTACATAAACACAAGAGACGCACATGAGTGCACACATACATGCATCTTAATAATCACTTTTCTATATTGTCTTATTAAGGCCAAGATGACTTGGGTCAAGTAGTCCTCTGACACATACTTGTTTTGTAACTCTCTGTGTAGGTTATTTAAGTTTACTATTTTAAACAAGTCTAAATAATTAGAAATTGCTGTTGTGTATTAATAAAGATATACTTTTGAGATATCATATATATGTGTATATGTGCATGGTTGCATATATATATATATAATATATATGTATATATTATACATATATTGAGAGAGAGAGAGAGAGAAAGAGAGAGAGAGAGAGAGAGAAAGAGAGAGAGAGAAAGAGAGAGAGAGAGAGAGAGAGACATAGATATAGAGATATAGAGAGAGAGACATTGGGGGAAGGAGGAGCCAGAGAGGTAGGGGAATAGAAATAGAGACAAGAATAGAGATAGGGATAGGACCTTTTGATTTCATTGATATGGAGAAATCTAAAGAGGAAAACTACCTTTATTAATGTAAGTAGGAATTATTTATGCAACTTTTAGAGAGTTACTTAGAGCATTGAGAAATTAGATGATTTATACCTACTTATCATCCAAAATATGCAACTTGAATCTATTAAGTGCCAATTAATATAGTTTCTTATCACTTCCTATCTCCTGTGCTTAACACTATGCCTGGCTCTTGGTTGGTGTTTAATATGAATTGAATTGAACTACATATATAATATTTTATAAGAATAACATATACTAAACTGAGTTTAATTTTGGACGACCATAATCTTGGACAGTATTTGGCAGTAAAGGATCCTAGATTTAGAGCTAGAAGAAAGCTTATATATTGTCTGATAATCTAACCTTGTTTTACAGATGAAGGACTGAGATCACTATTGATTAAAGAAAGACAGATTAACACAAGTTTGAAGTACCATTTCACACCTTTCAGTTTGTCCAAGATGAAGGAAAAGATGATGATAAAAACTGGAGAAGATGTGGGAAAACTGAGACACTGACGCATTCCTGATGAAGTTGTAAAATGATCTGACCATTTTGGAGAGTAGTTTGAAGCTATTCTCTAAGGGTTATAAAACTGTAGATACCTTGTGATCCAACAGTGTCACTAGTGGGTTTTTCTCCCAAAGAGCTCATAAAAGATGGAAAGGGATCCACATGTGCAAAAATGTTTGTAGCCTCCTTTTTTGCCGGGGCTGGGAACTGGAAGCTGAGTAGATGTCCATCAGTTGGGGAATGGCTGAATAGGTTATCATATATAAATGAAATGGAACATTTTTATTTTATGGGGAAGGATAAAAAGGTATGCTCAAATCTAAGACAGCAGACCACTTAAGGCTGAGTACCTACTGAATGTGAGATAATGCTTCTATAAACATATACTTAGATGATATGGTGATGTGATGGCTCTCCTCACTATTGGAGCCTGCTGAATGTGTTGTGGTGAGGTATTCATAGGGAAGGACTAGAGGGCTGGGGAGAGAGTCAGAGTCTCTCTGCTGTAGCTCCCTCAGCAGGGAAGACTTCAGGCTCCTTACTCCAAAGTCTAGGATCCATCTTTGAAGAGTCACATAACAGCTTGCCTGCCTCCTTCACTTCTCCTCCTAAAGACCAAGGACTTTGACTGAACCTGACTCTGACTGATTCTCAGGCCCTCCAGAAGCTGGTCTGGACATTACAGTACACAGTAACAACAAGATTATGACATCATCAACTGTGACATTCTTCTTAGTAATGTGGTGATTCAAGGTAATTCCAACAAAGTGGAAAGTGCTATCTGCCACACAGCCATCTGTATATTGATCATGAATCAAACCACAGTATTTTCATCTTTTTATTGCTGTTGTCTGTTCACTTATTGCTTTTTTTTTATTATCATTTTTCTTCTTTTTTTTTTCCCTTTTGATCTGATTTTTCTTGAACAGCATGACAAACATAGAAATATGTTTAGAAAAATGGAACATATTTAACCTATATCAGATTGCTTTCTGTCTTGGCGAGAGAAGAGAGAGGAAAAGAGAAAAATATGGAACACAAAGTTTTGCAAGATGAATGTTAAAAACTATCTTTGCATGTATTTGAAAAATAAAATACTCTTTAAAAATAAAATAAAATACAGTTGAGGAACTGAGACCAATGGAGTTAAAAACCTGGACCAGGGTCACAGAAATATCTAATGCAATATTTAGACCTTCCTGTCATTACATTCTAGCACTCTATCTTCATTCTATTTTCTCTTTCTAGCAACTTGAGGCAAAGCAAATATATATATATATGACACATGGTTTCTTCAAGGTCATGACTATGTGACAGAGATATGAACCAACCATTCACTTATTCATCTACACTGCTTATCTTCCCTATATTTTTTGAGAGTAGAAGGACAGGAAGAAACTGATAAAGTTGTGAATTTGAGTCAACATTTTAGGATACTTTTGATTTGAATGTCCTCTAATTTCACCAATGTGAATCTGTAGTAGCATGTTTCCTGTTTCTTCTGTCCAAATCTTATCAGTTGAAAATTTATATTTGCAAATTAGACTTAATTACCTTTAAGAAAAGGATATTTACTAAGATGGAGAGTTAAGAACATTTGGTACAAAACATCTTTCACAAGTACATATAAAGTCCATAGAAAAATGTGCTCCAGCTAAGAAAAGATATGTAGCAAAAAGGTAGCGTAACATCTGGTTACCCTACATCCCCCCCTCACTCTTGAGGAACATAATCAAGCTAAATCTTCATTTATTTATTCTTGGTTCCCATTCTGATAGTGCTATCAGCTGATCCAGTGATACTGATTATAGAAAGATAAAAACTTAAAAATTAAACAAATTAAAATTTTCCTGGTCTTCAAAGTCCACAAATTCTTTTTATTGCAAAAGTCCAGTGGGATGGAGCACTAGGGAAAACACACAAATCTCAAGGTAAGCATTTCTTTTCCCTACCCATCAGGAGATTTCTCCTCAGAGTTGTATGTGAGAGAAGGCATCACTTCATTTTTCTGGAAAGACTCTCCTCTAAATCTGCTTCATAAATTATAAACTATTCCTGGGTAAGGTTTCTTGTTCTTTGCAAAATTATTCTTGTGCTATATCACTCCAATTCAAAGGAATTTTTCCATTTAATATAATGCTTATGATTGAAATTGATTGGATATCATATTATATACTTTCAGAGAGGTGAGAGGAATCGATCCAATACATATTAATACACCTTACCTTTAGAGCAAAAAGTTTTATTTAAATCAGTAATATAATGCAAATGTAAAAAGAGAGACACAGACAGACAGAAACAGACAGACAGAGAGAGAAACGGGCAGTCAGAGACAAAGAGTAGGGAAGAGCAAAGACCTTTTGTAAGATGGAAAAGAATTCTACTAGGGAAAAACTTGAAGAAGATAGAGAAGAGAATGAAAGATAAGGGAAAGGAAAGGGAGAAGAGTAGAAAGATATAAGTAAAGGAAAAGTGAATGGAAAGAAGGAAGGAAGGAAGGAAGGAAGGAAGGAAGGAAGGAAGGAAGGAAGGAAGGAAGGAAGGAAGGAAGGAAGGAAGGAAGGAAGGAAGAAGGAAGGAAAGAGAGGAGAAGAGAGGAGAGGAAAGAAGAAGAGAGGAGAGGAGAAGAGAGGAGAGGAAAGGAGAGGAAAAATGCACAATTTTAAAAGGAATAATAACTATATATGTTTGACAGTAGTGATCACAAAAACAATCAGAGACTCTCAGAGTAAGAAAAAGCAAAAAGGAATTTATTATTCTCTATTGAGAAAGGGCATCTCCTAACTGACAGGGTATCAGTTAAAGGAGTGCAAGGCACAAACTGCAAAACACAATAGTAAATAGAACAGAAGTCTCCCACCCCCATCCACTTGACTTTTTCTCCTATTGTCTCAAGGAGTGCAGACATACTCCATGTACTAAAATGTATACCAGAAACAAAAGAATAAATTGCTTTTAAAAGAAGTACTTAAATACCAATTAGGAAGTGGTAGGAAACAAATGGGAGGGCAAGGTTCATTCAAGACTATCTAATACCTGCAGCTTTTTAGCTATAGCTTAACTTGTTATTGCCAAGTTTCAAGTCATAATTATGGCATAGGTTGAAATCACATCCTTATGAGGGAGTATTCACTCAATTTATCCCATACATGTACAATAACACATTTTATTTTCTTGGGGAAAATCTATTCTATATAAATTGAAGGCATGATCATAAAATTGTTCAGACAAGAAATAATTATATCATGAGCTATTATTTCAAAAAGATGACTACTTTTTTTCTTTTCAGAATGCATTTTTCCTATTTGGAAATGTCCCCAAAAAGCCCCTCATTCATAAAGAAGAAATTATGTTGTATTTTATGCTCCAACTGGAGAAACTGCTTGGAAACTTGGACTAGCTATTTATGGAGTTTTTATGTTAACCTGTAGTGGCAATATCTTTTGAGACACTCAGTAGGGTTGACTTTGTCAAGTGTAACAAAGCATTTTTCAAATATTAGGGGTTTGGCCCAACTGAGACTGTGGTTTTCCAAGTGCTGTTCCATCAATTTTTAAAACCCATTTTTTAAAGAGACATTTAATCCATACTTATTTCTTACTGCTTTACTCTTAACTCATCAAAATGTTATTTTTCAAGAGCTCTTTGATGTTCATGATACCTTTGGGCTTTTTCCCCTTCTTCTTCAAAACAGGAAGTTATGTTTGCCAAGGGTAAACAAACTTGAATTTTGCAAGATATCGTTTTGGTTCCAAATGTAGAAGCCTTTAGGCTTCATTGAACCTTAAAAGGCAGGAAGAGGATAGAACATAGGTTTGAAGACTTTTCTCCTAGATCCAGCACATATATCAAAGAAAAGGTGACAGGTAGTAAATAAGAATAAAAGTTTATTCTTCAGTATATAGAGCCAAATTGAATGACAAACCATAGGGTAAAATGCGTTTAAGGTTTATAGTTCAGGTGAAGGCAGCTTATCATACTAAAAAAATATGTCAGATTTAGGATGAGAAGACCTGGCTGTACATTCTTGAGTCCAAACATACTATCCATGAAGCAATAGGCAAGTCAAAGTATCTATGATTCTTTACTTTTCCTATCTGTAAAATAGGGATAAGTACTTGCACCATCTACCTCAAAGAATAATTATTTAGTGAATATTTCTATAAACGGTAATATTATATATTTGTGGATGATGATAAAATGATTATGAAATAAGCTACATTTACATTTATGAAATGACAAGGAATTTCCATTGCTCACAGATAGCTCTCTACAACAGAAGCTTATCTTTTTGAAATTCAATATTCTCTTAGTAGTGATGTTACACGATTATGAATCCCAGTGCATCACAATCTCAAAAGAATCAAAATTGCAAGTAATCAAGGATGATTTTTTTTTTTTTTACCTGAGGCAATTGGGGTTAAGCGATTTGCCCAGGGTCACACAGCTAAGAAATGTTAACTATCTGAGATCACATTTGAACTCAGGTCCTTCTGATTTCAGGGCTGGTACTCTATGCACTGCACCACCTAGCTGCTCCAAAGAGGAATGATTTTGAAAGAAGCATGATACTGCAACATATTACCCAAGATGAAGTGAATGTACAAAATTAAAAATGTGCAATAAAGGACATGGAAGAAAGATGCTTTTTGTAAGAAAAAAGCATCAGCCACAAAGATTAAAGGAGGAGATATAAACACACACTGAGATATAGACATGAAAATATGTAGAGGAGAGCCTTTAACATATTCAATAGCTTTTGTGTAGAGATTTTATTTATGAAAATGGAAAATAATCATACTCATTAGAAAAGCTGCATGGGTTGCAATCTTTTCTTGTGTAAGAAAACCTACAATGATATGGATCTATCAGTGATGATGATGACGATGATGATGATGATGATGATGACGATGATGATGCAGGTGATGACAAAGTGCATTATTCATTTTTCCTCTATATGCATTATATTTGTATTATTGTTGTTCTTTTTTTTCCTTTCTTTTTCTTTTTAACCAGATTTGTGGCTTCCTCATTGTGGCAAGCTCCACATTATGAACTCTGTTTGCCAACATAGATGAATATTTTTTAAATCACTTATCACTTTAAAGTTGCCTAAGGTCCTAAAAGCTAAATTAACATATCCAGATATATGTAGCCAGTATGTGTCAAAGGCAAGACTTGAAGTCGGGGTTTTCCAACACTAATTTCAATTGTTTTACTCACCATTTTAATAGGTATAAAAACCACTTGCTCCACAACTACCCTCCCTCAAAAAGAAAGAAACAGAATGGTTGTAAAGCCAGGTTTGGAACATTACTTGCTAAATTTGCAGCAGAGCATGGAAATAGACTTGCAGTATATCAAGAGTATAATAATAACACAAAGGGAAAAAAATCTTGGAAGTGGTCATCCAAACTCCATTACTCCATCTGCTAAAAAGATAAGAAGTTATTGTGTTAGAAGCAAGTGAATGGCCCAAGTATTGCAAAAATTTCTACTTCCTTTCTGATTATTCCATCTTACTCTAACTCCTGTTCTGCATTGTGATCATGATTCTGTACTATCTAATTTCTTAATTGGGTTTCATTCCAGTAAAAAAGAACATAGTGAAGCATTCCTGATGGAAAAAAAAAAAAAAAAGAAAAAATAGTTGAATAGAACCTTGAAATACAATCACAAAAACCAAGAGAAGTATAGGAAAATAAATTCATTAGAGCAATCTGAAGAAACTAGAACATAATGAAGATAATGAAGTGCTAATATTCAAAGGAAGAAGAAACAAGTGTTCCTTTGGAATCTTAATTTCTTTAAAGTGTATTCAAGGAAATAAGAGAAACAGTGGATAGGTATATTGATTTTAGTATGTATTTTTAAAAGGGGAAAGAAAAGGAAAGATAAAAAAGAATACATTAATGTTAAGAGGATATAACTTGCTATTTCTCTTTTTTACGTTTATTTATTTTAATACATATTGCTTTATGAATTATTTTGGGAGAGAAAAAGCAGAGTAAACAGGAAAAACATAAAAGAGATAAACAAAAAAAAAAAAAAAAAAGAAGTGAACATAGAATGTGTTGATTTACATTCAGTCTCCTTAGTTCTTTCTTTGGTTGCAGATGGCATTTTCTGTCCAAAATCTATTGGGATTGCTTTGGATCACTGAAATACTGAGAAGAACAAAGTCTATCATTGTTGATGATTGCACAATCTTGCTGTTATTATATACAATGTATTCCTGGTCCCACTTGTTTCACTCAGCATCAGTTCATGTAAATCTTTCCAGACCTTTCATAATCAGCTTGTTCATCATTTTTTATAAAGCAGTAATATTCCATTACTTTTGTGTACCACAACCTGTTCAGCCATTCCCCAATTGATGAGTATCCTCTCTTTTTCCAATCCTTTTATTTTTACCACAAAAAAAACTGCTACAAATATTTTTACGCATATGGTCCTTTTCTTTATGATTTCCTTGGCATACAGACCTACTAGTGGCATTCCTGGGTCAAAGGGTATGCATAATTTTATAGCTCTTGGGACATAGTTCCAGATTGCTCTCCACAATAGTTGGATCATTTCACAACTCCACCAATAATGCATTAATGTCCCAATTTTCCCACATCTCCAACATTACTCATTATCCTTTCCTGTCATCTTAGCCAATCTGAGAGGTGTGAAGTGGTACCTTAGAGTTGTTTTAATTTGCATTTCTCTAAACAATAGTGATTTAGAGCATTTTTTCATATAACTACAAATAGCTGTAATTTCATCATGTGAAAATTGTCTGTTCATACCCTTTGACCATTTATCATTTGGGGATTATTGTGTATTTTTATAAATTTGACATAGTTCTTTATATATTTTAGAAATGAGACCTATATCAGAAATAATAGCTGTAAAGATTTTTCCTACTTTTGTATTATACTTCCATTTTAATCTTGTTTCTCTTGGTTTTGTTTCTACAAAACCTTTTTTAATTTAATGTAATCAAAGTTACCCATTTTGTTTTTCATAATGTTTTCTAGTTCTTCTTTGATCAAATATTCAAAGATCTGATAGGTAAATTGTCCCTTGTACTCCTAATTTGTTTATGGTACCTTCTATGCCCAAATCATGCACCCATTTTGACCTTATTTTGTTATGGAGTGTGAGATGTAGGTCTATGTAGGTTTCTGTTTCTGATAGCAATTTTTGTCAAATAATGAGTTCTTATTCCAGAAGTTGGAATTTGGGAGTTTATCAAATACTAGATTGCTAGAGACTTTGTTTATTGTTTTGTGTGTATCTGTTCTATTCCACTGATCTACAATTCAATTTCTTACCCAGTATCAAATGGTTTTGATCACTGATGCTTTATAATATGGTTTTAGGTTTGTTACTGCTAAACCACCATCATTTGTATTTTTATTCATTAATTTCCTTGATGTTTTTGACCTTTTGTTCTTTCAGATTAATTTTGTCATTTTTTTTTAGTTCTATAAAATAATATTTTGGCTAACTTGCTATTTCTCCTGCTTTTCAACATGAAAAGGTTTTACAAACTAGGAGGAAAGAGTAGATGGAGCAGATATCTCTCTTCTCTCATAACTGGTCAAAATTTTGAAACCACTTTATTTGAGGACAAAGAAGAATTGGACACACCAGTATAATTTAATTGTTTTCATTTGTTTCTGATTCTTTTTTACCTCATTTAGGGCATTTTTAGTAAAAGTACTGGTGTCATTTACTGTTTTCTTCTTTGGTTCATTTTACAGATGGAGAAATTGAAGCAGAGGATTAAGTGATTTTTCCTATGTCACACAGCTAGTAAGTGTTTGAGGACAAATTGCAATTCAAGAAGATGAGTTTTCCTGACTCCAGACCTGGCTTTCTGTCCACTGAGTCACTTAGCTATGTGATTAAATCTACAGATATTGTATTATAATGTAGAAATACATCAGACTAGAAAGAAGCAGGTGGGTATATAACAGAAGTATTAAGAAGAAGGAAAATATCAGGGAGTGAACGAGAAAATTATAATTCCATAAGAATTAATAAAAGGGGGCAAAAATAAAGAATTGAATGAATTAATGAAAACAAATAATGTAACTTTTGGATAATAGCTGAAAAAATTGTGAGCAATGTATATAATGAAGTACTATGTGCCATAATAAATGACAAAATATATACTTTCATAGAGTCCTGGAAAATTAAAAGTGATGTAAAGAGAATGGAAAAGAACAAGGAGTACAATTTATACAAGGACAATGACACTAGAAATAATGTTGAGGGGGGAAATTTTTATTTTTAATTCCACAAAAGAGAAAAAAGTTCAGATGAACAGGAAAGTTTTATTGTTGATGTGTGGATTTATTACATATCTTCTTTTTTTTTAAAGCATGTAGTATTAAATTGAAATTCAATTGTCATATAAAATGATTCTTTGATGTATTGCTGCATATATGGAGATGCTCATTATTTTTGGTTTTTGAGCACAGAATAAAAATTTAATTAAAAAAAATCAGATACAATACAATCTTTAAGAGCAAACAGCTTTTTTCTATTTTTCCTTCAAGAAATATCCCTTTTTTAAAAAATAAAGTATTCTTTTGACAGAATATTAAGTAAAGGTAAGCAAACTAGCTCAGTTTGGTTTTATGTGACCAAGGGTAGACTTGTGATTGTTAAGAGAATAGCATATTATTGTCATCAAAATTTAAAATTATATCACAATTATTATTTGACTCAAGTAATTTGAAAGAATAATTTGAGGGGATATCGTATGTGTGTTAGGAGAGAGAGAGAGAGAGAGAGATACATCTATCATTTAACCATAGCTTTATCTATCTATCTATCTATCTATCTATCTATCTATCTATCTTTTAAGGTCTGTTCCATCTCTAAATCAATGGAACTGTGACAAATTCAGAGATAGTATAAACCTTAGAGACCATTTGGTTAAAATAACCTGAAATAAAAACACCTCTATGTGATATCAGACAAAAATACTTTTATTGGAAACTTACTATGAAGGAAAACCCATTTCTTGAAGCAACCCACTCTGCCTCTGGACATATTTATCATTCTATCAGGTCTAACTCTGACACTTTGCAACTTCTACTCATAGATTCTTGTTTAAACTCTAGGTTCAGTCCTGAAAAATTTATTCAATCTTCTTCATACATAAGACCATAAATCATGTTATACTTTAGTTTTCCTTTTGAATTCTGAGAAAAAAATGTTAAATGTTGTTGCTGATAGTAAAAAGAATGGCTATATTTTAAACTTCAATCTTTTATTATCCCATAAAATTACAAGGTGACACAAGTTTATCAACAGTCTTCATTTAGCTCCATCAACTTTTTTTTTCTTTTGTGAAAGATAGTATAAGGAATATTTGTCTCAACTGGGAAGAGGGAAATAATAGAATTATTAAGAACAGAAGAGGACTTCTGATGAAAAAATTACATTAAATCTAATATTAGGAATTGAAAAGTGAGAGAAGAGAAAATAATTAAGAGAGGAATTCCAAGAAAAGTTTCAAAAGCAGCTATTTTGGCTATGGTATCTCCCACCTTCTGGCATGTCTTGGCTGAGAATAAATGCTCCAACTACATTGCCTGAGGGATTTGAATAAAAGAGTTATGATACTCCCTAAATAGAGGAGAATTCATTAGCTAAAACAAACTCACTGGACAAAAGAAATTTTTCACGTGGTTCTAAAGAGTACTTCAAAAGAGTACATATCTGAGGACCAATATGGAGAAGAAATAACAAGTCAAAGATGAATAGTCATCTCCTGCAGTAGAGACGTTTACTTTCTACAATGTCCCTTTAGATAACAGACAAGATATAAAGTGATCCTGAAATAGCTGGATAGACACTAACTGGAGTGTAGCTATGCCTCTGGTAAAGATGTCTATTTAGAGATAGAAGGAGAGCAGAGGTGCTATAAATGATTGAGTCCAGGTCAATAGAAAGAAGCAGGATTAAAATGCCAGAAGATATCAGTATGTCTGGAGTGTCAGGAGGAAGGGATGGAGCTTTTCAACAAGCATGTACCACAGGCTCCCCAAATGTACATGTTTCATGTGCAATCTCTATGTATATTTACTCTTTCTACTAAGAGTAGGTATTTTTGTTGATATTGAGCTCCAACTTCATAAAGAATTTTTTTTCTTTAATGTTATGCCGTTTTGTTGGAATCCTAGTGTTAACTCAACTTGAAACAAGGTGATAATTCAAGGGAGCTGTTAGAATCCTAGTGTTAATTCAATGTAATTGATACAATGCTTGTGTTCACACCTTTACTCATTGGAGTTCACATGTTTGGGGGATTTCAGTATGAGATATCCAAATTCACACCTCCCTTGAAGCTCTTAGAGCCAGAGAGCACTATGGGAGAAAACCCATAATCCCTCTCCCTGATATATAAGAAGAAAGTAGAGCCCCAGTTAAGAGAATTCAACTGAATTACATGGAGAGAGGAGCGTCAAGTCAGAAGAAGCTACGAGTTGAGAGTGGAGCTGAATTTAGATTGAGAGGGGAGCATCAAGTGAGTTCAGCCAGAAGCCCTATCTGAGTGAGGAGTTTTACTTCGGAATATTGACTGGGATTGGAGAGGAGCGCTCCAGATGATTGAGAGCCAGAAGCCCTCTCTCAGAGGAAAGACAGATTCAACTTGGTGCTGGCTCTGGAGGCTGAAGAAAGCAGAGGCAGAAGCAAAGGACAAAGTTGCAAGAGCTCTTAGAACCAAGCAGAGAGATAGGCCTCAATTAACCAGGCTACTTTGGAAGGAGAAAATGAACATTTGCATTTTTACCATCTGGCTGCGTTTTGGATGATTATTACTTTCAACTGAAACTAAGGCTGCCTCTAGGAAAACCTCTCCAAGAAACCTGCTTTCTCCCAGAGAGAACTATTATATTTAAAAGAAGAAAATGACCACACCATTTCATTAAGAAATATTGCTTTGACTAATGATGTATTAAGTTTTGTTGTTATTCAATGGTTTTCCAGTTCTAATGGACTCTTTGTGACCCCATTTAGGGGGGTTTCTTGACAAAGATACTGAAGTAATTTATCATTTCCTTCTCCATATCATTTTACCAATGAGGAATTGAGGCAAATGGGGTTAAGTGACTTACCCAGGATCACAAAGCTAGGAAGTTTCTGAAGCCAGAATTGAACCCAGGAAAATGAGTTTTCCTGCCTTAAGATCCAGAACTCTACCCACTCTACCAGATAGCTGCCACCAAGAATGCATTCTAACTTATTAGTTCAAAAAGAAATACCAGTAAAGGGTTCATAAGCTATGATTTAGAAAGCATCTTGATTGATAAGGTATGCATAATATCTTTTGGGAGCTCAATGGTGTGGAGGAAGGTGTCAGATACTTTGTTAGAATCCCTACTGCTTTCAAGAATCCTGATACAATTTAATCTCAAGTCTCTCAATTCTTCTGTTTATTTACTGGTCAATCTCCCATTTATCAATGTAGTTCCTAATATGTGGTGCCCAGAACTGCATAAGATAATCTAAATGTGGTGCAACAAGAATGATGTGTAAGAGAATTACTTACTCCCTATTCTTGAGCACTATGTCTCTATTAATATGCCCTAAGTTTTTCTTTTTCCTTACTATTTCAAATATTTTTATCCTTCACAGAGAAAACAGACAAAACTAGAGTTTAATAGCATTTATCTTAATCTCAACATAACTTCTTTTTATGCCTTAAAAAAGTTACCCCTAAATTTCACTAAATGCAGTTTTAGTTAATTCTGAATTTTAGTAGTCTTGATATTGCTTACAGGAACATGTCACGGTTTTATATTTGTTATCAGTTCCTGACCTTTGCTTTCATCTTTTCAAAATTGTTCTTGATAGATGGGGTCCCTTTATATAATACCCATCAAGATACTCATTTCTTTGGTCTTTAGTAAAATTGTTTATTTTTTATGCTTTCAGAATTTCCTTCTTTTAAGGTATCCTGACCCAGATTTCCTCTTGAAATCATAAGAATTCCAAAAATGTAGAGTTTCCATGAGAGGGTTTTTGGTTGTCAAGGGTGAATGGCAACAGAGTAGGAGTCTCCAGAATAGTTGGGGCTCATAGCAGAGAAAAACTTATGCATCGAAGGTCTTTTGAAGATTTTTTTAAATCAAAATTCTTTGTTTTTACATTAAATTTTTGAATAATCAGCAAGGGAATTTTTATTCTGATTATATTTCTTTTTAAAAGAAAAGAATTGGTATGGAAAGGAAGGGGGAAATTACATGATTTTTATTTTTTATTTTTAGCCTGGAGAAGAAAAAGACTCCTCCAGGTGACAATGAGGTAATTGAGTTTATTGAACAAAAAAATACACACACCCATCCATATTATATATATATAATAATTTGTATACATATATATATATATATATATATATATATATAATATGGATGGGTGTGTGTATTTTTTTGTTCAATAAACTCAATTACCTCATTGTCACCTGGAGGAGTCTTTTTCTTCTCCAGGCTAAAAATAAAAGTCATGTAATTTCCCCCTTCCTTTCCATACCAATTCTATATATATATATATATATATACACACACACACACACACAGACACACACATCTATATATACATCTTTGCACATATGTACATTATTTCTATATAGTATACATATACACATACATCTACCTATCTATATATGCATATATAAATAGATGTGTAAACACAAACACATACACACCCACATACAGGTCAGAACACTAGATTAAGTGAATTCACTGCTTAGGGTTTGTTACCTGATTTGGTCTGCATTTATTTCAGTTGCTTCTGGCTCATTGAGAACCAATTTGGGGTGCTTTTGACAAAAATACTGGAATGATTTTTCTTTCTCCAGTCTCTCTGACAAATGTAAAATATTAATGAACTTAAATAACTTGTCCATGGTCACACAGTAAATACATGAAGCAAGATTTGAACTCAGGTCTTCCTGATTACAGAACTGGCAGTCTATCTATTGTACCAGTTATTTGCCCATTTTTTCTCTTGATAATTATATTTATTTTCTACTTTTTGTGTTTCTGTGAAAGTATTTGCAAGTGAGATTTTCTGCTCAGAAATAATTTAAATATTTCTCTTATTAAAGAAATTTTGTTTTTTTTATGACTAAGGTGAACTTTAAAGCATACATTATTTGAGATCGACTCAAACTTCTTTAACTTTTGAATATGTTCTGCCATTCTTTAATTTATTATTGCTATAGAATAATCTTGACTTATTTCAATTAACAATTCTTTCACACACAAGTTTTTGTCTTTTAATTTCTTTGTAAAATGTGTAATTTATTATTTAAGTTGAAAAATATAATAATTATGTTTCTTAATGTTTAAGTATGACTCTTAATTCTATATAAAGGTATTAATCAATACTTTCACATTGGCATTCAGTATTTCTGTGTAATTTTCTAAATCATTTATTGCAACATGATATTTAGGTACTAAAGTATGTCTTTTTCTTTCTTTCTTTCTTTCTTTTTTGGATTGCCAGTATTCTTTTATAGTTTTCTTCAAACCTGATTTCTATGTCAATCACTTTGGTTTCTGTGAAATATGTTCGTTTTCCTTCAAAATTGTTATATTTTCCTGTTTTTCTGTTACATTTTCTTCCATTTCAACGTTTTTCATTCTAAATCTGAAATTTTCATTTTCAGAAATTCTATTATGTGAGAATGATTCCATCAGGTGTTTTAATTATTCACTCTTTGTTTTTTGTTAATTTTACTCCAATTTTATTTTTATTAATTTTATTAATTTGAGATTTTATTAATCTCAAAAAGAGCTTTTATGTCACTGTCCTTTTAATTCATTTTATCACTTTCTTCCAAAAATTCCCAAGTTTCTTATTGTTGAGTTATGACCTATGGGGGATCTGTAAAATAATTTTCTTCACATGGAGTCTTTGGTTTTGTACATTTTACTTAACAATTAATAGAATGTAATAAAATAATAATTTTAATGATAAATTAGCATTGATAATGCACTTTAAAATTACTTACAAATGTCTCACCTATATTATCGTATTTGATCTTTATAACCCTGGGACATAGGTTGTATAAATATTTTCATTAGACATATAAGGAAACAGAAGCAAATCACTTATGACTTGTCCAGGACCATACAATTAGTGTCTGACTGAATTGAATTTAGCAATTATTGACTATAGATCCCAACAACCTGTCCACTGAATCATCGACTTAATTAACCTACAACATTTTCAATGTATCTTGACTTTATAATTTTTATATGTTTCCTTCAGTCTTTAAAGGACCCATTCTGTTTTCTTTCTTGGAAGCTAAATAAATATTAGATTTTTTTTTTCTGCATTCTTTGTCATTCTGTCTTTTTCTTTTAAGTAGAAGTACCTACCATTATTCATTGCTCTTTTCCACTTTCACTATGATGGTCTATTGTTTCCTTCTATATTCAAAGTTTTTCATTGGGCCATGTTCAATCTTTGCTAGTTTCTGGCTCAGAATAAATTCTATGAAGAAAATGCTGCTGAGATAAAAACTCACTATTTGACAAACCTACTGAGAATGTTGGAAAATAGTATGACAGAAACATGGCATAGAACAATATTTCTTTAACAAGATAAGGTCAATATAAGTACATAATTTAAACATAAAAGGTGATACTATCAACAAATTAGGAGAGCAAAGAATAATTTTTTATATTAGGTCTATGGAGAAGGAAAGAATTTATAACCATTACAAGGGATGGAGAATATTATGAAATGCAAAATAGACAATTTTGACTATATTGAATTGACAAAAGGTTTTGCACAAACAAAATCAATGCAAACAAGATTAGAAGGAAATCAGAGCTTTTGTGGGTGGAGACATGATGGCAAAGTTAAGCAAGAAAGCTGCTCGGGCCCTCCCACTTTCTCTCAAAAATCACCAAGCCTCTGAATAGAGTGTGGTGGACTGAAACCTTTTTCCATCTCAAGATAGATTGGAAGGATGTCAAGAAATTGCAATCTCACTAGAGTGAAAGAGATATTCAGCCCAGCTCATAAAGAGTCTGGGAAAGGCAGTGAGAGGGTTTTCAACATAGCATATCAACAAGTAAGACCGTCAGGTCTAGCTCAGTAGAAAAGCAGTCCTTTGGGACAGCCCTCAGAATCATCTCAGAAGGCAAATTCTGTGAAATTAAGAGGTTCCCTGGAAAGAGCAAGTAAAGTTACTCCCTATAAATACAAGAGGCCTCTGTCCAAAACCAAGGTTCAGAGATCCACAGGAACCTTGAAACAACACCCCCTTTACCCCAGGAGCAAAGTTCAAACTAAGAAGTAAAAAAAAAAAAAAAAAAAAAAAAAAAAAAAGAGGAAATACTAAAAGAAAAGGAAAGTGAGCAAGAAACAGAAAAGGATGGGTCCATGACCTAGGCATAAAGAACGAGATTATAAATAAATTAGAGGAACATAGGATAGTTTATCTCTCAGACTTGTGGAGGAGAAAGAAATTTGTGACCAGAGATGAACTAGAGACCATTATTGATCACAAAATAGAAAATTTTGATTATATCAAATTAAAAAGCCTTTGTACAAACAAAACTAATGCAAACAAGATTAGAAGGGAAGCAACAAACTGGGAAAACATCTTCACAGTTAAAGGTTCTGATAAAGGCCTCATTTCCAAAATATATAGAGAACTGACTCAAATTTATAAGAAATCAAGCCATTCTCCAATTGATAAATGGTCAAAGGATATGAACAGACAATTTTCAGATGATGAAATTGAAACTATTACCACTCATATGAAAGAGTGTTCCAAATCTCTATTGATCAGAGAAATCCAAATTAAGACAACTCTGAGATACCACTACACACTTGTCAGATTGGCTAAGATGACAAAAAAAAAAAATAATAATGATGAATGTTGGAAGGGGTGCGGGAAAACTGGGACACTGATGCATTGTTGGTGGAGTTGTGAATGAACCCAACCATTCTGGAGAGCAATCTGGAATTAGGTCCAAAAAGTTATAAAACTGTGCATACCCTTTGATCCAGCAGTGCTACTACTGGGCTTATACCCCAAAGAGATACTAAAGAAGGGAAAGAGACCTGTATGTGCCAAAATGTTTGTGGCAGCCCTGTTTGTAGTGGCTAGAAACTGGAAATTGAATGGATGCCCATCAATTGGAGAATGGCTGAGTAAATTGTGGCATATGAATGTTATGGAATATTATTTTTCTATAAGAAATGACCAGCAGGATGAATACAGAGAGGACTTGTGAGACTTACATGAACTGATGCTAAGTGAAATGAGCAGAACCAGGAGATCATTATACACTTCGATAACGATATTGTATGAGGATGTATTCTGATGGAAGTAGATTTCTTTGACAAAGAGACCTAACTGAGTTTCAATTGATAAATGATGGACAGAAGCAGCTACACCCAAAGAAAGAATACTGGGAAACAAATGTGAACTATCTGCATTTTTGTTTTTCTTCCCGGGTTATTTTTACCTTCTGAATCCAATTCTCCCTGTGCAACAAGAGAACTGTTCAGTTCTGCAAACATATATTGTATCTAGGATATACTGCAACATATCTAACATATATGGGACTTCTTGCCATCTAGGGGAGGGGGTGGAGGGAGAGAGAGGAAAAATCGGAACAGAAGCGAGTGCAAGGGATAATGTTGTAAAAAAATTACCCTGGCATGGATTCTGTCAATATAAAGTTATTATAAAATAAAATTAAATTTAAAAAAAAGAAACAGAAAAAGACCATAACCAAAGAAAGCTACTATAGTGACAGAGAAGACCAAAAAACATCTCAGAAGAGGACAAAATGTCCACAAAAAAAAATTTCAAAGGGTGATATGATTGGCCTCAAGACCACAGAGACTTCTTGAAAGTGCTCATAAAGGACTTTAAAAGACAAATAAGAAAGATAAAAGAAAAAAATAAGAAAATAAACAAGAGGTATGCAAGAGACAGTCAGCAGCTTGGGAAAGAAAGACAATTCCTTAAAAAATACAATTGGCCAAATGTAAAAAAAAAAAAAATTTCAATGAAGAAAACAATATATTGAAATGTGGAATTAATCAAATGGAAATAGAGATACAAAAGCTAACTGAAGAAAATCACACATTAAAAACTAGAACAAGCAAGTGAAAGTTAATGACTCTATGAGACATCAAGTCAAACAAAATAAGAAGAATGAAAAATGGAAGAAAATGTAAAATACCTCATTGGAAAAACAACCAACCTGGAAAATACATCCAGAAGGGACAATTTAAAAATTATTTTTCTACCTAAAGGCCATGATCAAAAAAGTGCCTTGATAGATTCTTCAAGAGATTATCAAGAAAACTGCTCTGATATTCTAAAAATAGAGGGGGAATAGTCATTGAAAGAATTCATTGATCAACTTTGGAAAGAAATCCCACAAGTAATATTGTTGTTAAACTCCAGAACTACAATCTTAAAGAAAAATTACTGCAAGCTGCTAAACAAAAGGAATTCAGGTATCAAGGAGCGACTGTCATAATTACCTAGGATCTGACAGCATCTACAAAAAAGGATTGGAGGGCATAGAATACCATATTCTAGAAGGCAAATGACCTGGGCTTATAATCAAGAATTAACTATTCAGTGAGATTGAGCATCATCTTTCAGGGTAGGTGATGAACCTTCAATTAAATAATAGACATTCAATCATTTCCATTGAGCAAAACAGAACTAAAGAGAAAATTTTATTTTCAAACACAGGAGTGAAGAGAAACAAAGAAAATCAAATAAGGGAAATATGTGTGTGTGTGTGTGTAATTTAAAGATTAAATTGTTTACATCCCTAAGTGGGGAATTGATATCTATAATTCAAGAATTGTATCAGTTATTGGGCCAATTAGAAGGAGGTATCACTTGACAGAGGGTGTTCTTGTGAACGGACTCTGATGTGATGATATCAAAGAAAAAGACATTAATGGGTGGAAACAACATTGTACTGGGAGAAGAGAAAAAGGGAAGTATTAGGAGACAAATTATATCACATGAAGAGTCACAAAAGACCTCTTACAATAGAGGGAAAGGAGAAAGATCATTGTCTAAAGCTTGATATCACCAGTTTTTGTTCAAAGAGAATGATTTAATTATTCAATTAGAGATAAAAAATTTATCTTACCCTATTAAAAAAGGAAGAGGAAATACAGGAAAGGAAAAAAAAAAGGGCTAAATAGAATGGAGGGAAGAAACACTAAGAAAAAGGGGTAAGAAAGGAAAAAAAGGCTTGATAGAAGATAAAGCAGATGGTGAATGGGGTGGGTTAAAAACAAAATACTACTAAGGAGGGACAAAGTAGAAAGACAGCAAGAAGGGGAAAAATAAGCTGGAGGAAAATACAGAGCAGATAATCATAATGTGAATGTGAGTGTGATGAACACTCCCATAAACCCAAAGTGATTAGTAGAGTTGATGAAAAATCAGGATTGTACAATATATTGTTTATAGGAAACATATTTGAAACAGAGAGATACCTACAGAGTAAAGATAAAAGGCTGGAAGAGAATTTATTATGTTTCAGCTGAAGCAAGAAAGATGAGATAACCATTCTAATATCAGATAAAGCAAAAGTAAAAATAGATCAAATCAAAGATATAAGCAAGAAAAGTACATCTCCTTAAAGAGTACCATAAATAATAAAGTAATAATGACACTAAATGCAAATGTACTAAGTGATAGAGCAAACAAATTCCTAGAGAAAATATTAAGTCAGTTATAGGAAGAAACAGGCAGCAAAACTATATTAGTGGGGGATATCAACTTTCTCTTCTCAGAATCAGACAAATCTAATCACAAAATAAACAAGAAAAAAAAAACTAGGGAGGTTAAGAGAATCCTAGAAAACCTATATATGATAGATCTCTAGAGAAAATTGAATAAGGATAGAAAGTAATATACCTTTTTGCTCAGTAGTACATGGCACCTGCACAAAAATTGACTATTTTTGAAGAGACAATAAAATCCCTTAAATCCCTGGCTGCATTTGAGGTGATTTTTACTTGGAACTGAAATGAAGGCTGCCTCCAGAAACCTCCCAAGAAACCTGCTCCCAGAGAGAACCATCATATATTATACAAAAGAAGAGAACACCAATCCATCAAAATTAATCATTGTATAATCTTGATGTTGCCATGTACAATGACCTGGTTCTGCTCACTTCACTTAGCATCAGTTCATGTAAGTCAGACTATGATTCAACAACAATTATATTCAATAAAGAGCCAGGCAAAGATAGACTAAAAACCAAGTGGAAATTAAATAATCTTGTTCCAAAGAATGAGTGTGTTAAATAACAAATCACAAAAACAAAAACAAGAAAATGGTGATAATGAGATAACATAGTTTACCTATGGTTCGCAGTCAAAGCAATTCTTAGAGGAAATTTTATATCTCTAAATATCTACATGAATAAAATAGAGACAGAGGAGATCAGAGAATTGAACATGTAACTAAAAAAGGTAGAAAAATAACAAATTAAAACCTCCAAATAAATACCAAATCAGAAATTCTGAAACTCAAAGGAAAAATTAAGAAAATTGAAATTAAGAAAACTATTGAACTAATTAATAAAACTGAGTCAATTTTATGGGGAAAAATAGATAAACATTTGGTTAATTTGGTTTGGGAAAGGAAAAATATATATCACTAGCATCAAAAATGAAAATGTGTAACTTATCGCCAATGAAAAAGAAATTGAAGCAATAATTAGGAGCTATTTTCTCCAACTATATGGCAACAAATCTCACAATCTAGCAGAAATGGATGAATATTTACAAAAAACATAAATTGTCCAGATTAACAGTAGAGGAAATAAATTACTTTAATAGTGACATTTTAGAAAAAAAGAAATTGAATAAACCATCAATGAACTCCTCAAGAAAAAAAACTTTGGGCCAAAAGGATTTACAAGTGGATTCTACCAAATATTTAAAGAACAATTAATTGCAATATTATGTAAATTATTTGGTTAAGAAGGAATCCTGACAAATTCCTTCTATAACAAAAATATAGTGCTGATACCTAAATCAAGTAGGTTAGAAACAGAAAAAAAAAATTACAGACCAACCTCCCTAATGAATATTGGTGCAAAATTTTTAAATAAAATCTGATCAAAGAGATGACAGTAACTTATAAGCAGGATAATACAATGTGACCAAGTGGGATTTATGCCAGGAATGCTGGACTGGTTCAATATCAGGAAAACTATTATCATAATCAGCCACTTCAGTAACAAAACCAATAGAAATAATATGATAATCTCAATAGATGCAGAAAAAGCTTTTGACAAAATATAGCACCCATTCCTAATAAAATCTCTAGAGAGCATTTGTATAATGGGAGCTTTCCTTAAAATAATAAAGTGTATCTATCTAAAACCAACAGTAAGCATTATTTGTAAAAGACAGAAGCTGGATGTATTCTTAATAAGATTGGGGTGAAACAAGGATGCCCATTATCACCACTATTATTCAATATAGTAATATTAGAAATGTTGGCTTCAGTAATGAAAAAAGAAAAATAAATTAAAGGGGTAAGAATAGGCAACAAGAAGATAAAACTTATAACTCTTGGCAGATGATATGATGGTACACTTTATTTGCCTATTTTTTATTATTAAAGTTTTTTTTTTTATTTTCAAAACATATGCATGGATAATTTTAAACATTCATCCTTGCAAAACTCTGTGTTCTAATTTTTCCCCTCCCTTCCTAACATTCCCTTACCTAGATAGCAAGTAATTCAGTGTATGTTAAGTATGTGCAATTCTTCTATACATATTTCCATAATTATCTTTCTGCACAAGAAAAACCAGACCAAAAGAGAAAAAAAAATGAGAAAGAAAACAAAATGCAAGCAAACAACAAAAAGAATGTAAATGCTATGTTGTGATCCCCACTCAGTTTCCACAATCCTCTCCTTGGGTTCAAATGGCTCTCTTCATCACAAAACTACTGGAACTGGCCTGAAACATCTCATTGTTGAAAAGAGTCATGTCCATCAGAATTGATCATCATATAATCTTCTTGTTGCCATATACAATGATCTTCTGGTTCTGCTCACTTCAACTAGCATCAGTTCGTGGTAAGTCTCTCCAGGCCTCTCTGAAATAATCCTGCTGATCATTTCTTATAGAACAATAATATTTCATAACATTCATATACCATACCTTATTCAGCCATTCTCCAATTGATGGACATCCAGTTAGTTTCAAGTTTCTTCCCACTACAAAAAGGGCTGCCACAAACACTTTTTTCACAGATGGATCCCTTTCCCTTCTTTATGATTTCTTTGGGATACAGGCCCAGTAGAGATACTACTGGTTCAAAGTTATATGCACAAGTTTGATAGCCCTTTGGACATAGTTCCAAATTGCTCTGCAGAATGATTGAATCAATTCACAATTCCTATAAAAGATCTATGTAGATTGAATGTGACTTAACGTATGCTACATTAACTTCTTTTGTTGTTGTTGTTTTTGTTGTTTTTTCTCTCTCATGGTTTTCCCTTTTCTTCTGATATTTCTTTCCCAACATGATACATAAAGAAATCTGTATTTAAAGAAAAAGTTAATATGCATGTGTAACCAGAAAAAAAAATTTTTAAGTTAATAAAAAGATTGGAAACAATTGTTATAGTTAGTGTTTTTAATAGCGACATGATTTCTAAAATATATAGATAATGGAGCCAAATTTATAAAAATACAAGTCATTCCCCAATTCATTAATGGTCAAACACTCTGGACAGGCAATTTTCAGATGAAGAAATTAAAGATATCTATAGCCATATGAAAAAATGCTTTAAATCACTATTGCTAAGAGAAATGAAAATGAAAATTAAAACCACTGTGAGTTCTCTCTCATCTGTCAGATTGGTTAATATGACACAATAGGAAAAATGATATATGGTGGAGAAGATATGGGGAAATTGGTACACTACTACATTCTGCATGTAGTTGTGATCTGATCCAAGCATTCTGTAATTTGGATCTATATCCAAAGATAAATCAAACTGTAATAATCTTTGATCTTATGATACAGCTACTAAATCTTGTATCCCAAAGAGATTATAAAAGGGGCAAATGAACTACATGTTTAAAAAAAATTTGTACCAGATTTTTTTATGGCCAAAAAAATTAGAAATTGAGAGGATGCCCATCAATTAATGAATGGCTGAATAAGTTGTGATATATGAATATAATAAAATACTATTATGCTATAAGAAGTGATGAGCAGACAGATTTCAGATAAACTTGGATAGATTTGCATGAACTGATGCTGAGAGATGTTAACAGAACCAGGGGAACATTGAATGTAATAATAGCAGCAGTGTGCTATGATCAATTATGATAGTCTCCTCAACAATACAATGATCCAAGACAATTCCAAAAGGCTCATGATGGAAAATGCTATCCACATCCAGAGAAAGAAATATGGAGTCTGAAGCATACAATTTTCTTTAAAAAATTCTTTTAATTTTTTTCCTCTTTTGTTCTTATTCTTCTTTTACAACATGACTAATTTGTAAATATGTTTATTTCCAAATTTGTATTTCATTTGTATAAACTATAATTGATTTCATGTTTTCTTGGTAAGGGAGAAGAAAGAAAGGAGGAGTGAAAAAATTGGTACTCATCTTACAAAAATTAATCTTTTTATCTACATATTCAATTGGAAAAAATAAAATACTAGTAAGTGAAAAAAGTAATAAAATGCTGATTTGATCTATGTTTTTAATCATTTTTTTTTACTTGTGCAAGGAAGTTTCCTTCTCCAATTAGCTCTTCACTGCCACTTATTGGCTTTGACCAGTATAAAAGGGTGGGCTGAATATAGTAAAATTGAATAGAATCTTCAGGAATTTAAATATCATGATTTTATGATATTTGGCCTTGTCTTCTAATTATGTTGGTTTAATTTTTATTTATATAGTTTTAGCACATATATCCTTCTTTTGAACATAGTTGTTTAAATAATTATGTGAAAAATAATTACCTTGTCATCTTGGATATTCATGAACCCTTACAGAATTTCAGGATAAGAGAAAATAATTATCATTTTTCTGAACTTTTTGATAGCTGTCCTCTTAAAATACTGGAGGTTTGTCAAACTATGCTCATATTTTCCCCTCCCCCATAACTAATTCTCAGTAATCATGTCACTCAATAGTCCCCATCATTTGTGCCCCAACCACTGTTTCTTCCTTATTAGTGAGAATCATATTAGAATAGTAATTTACTTCATTGGCTCCTCCATTTTTTTAAAGAGTGAAACTATAATTAAGCAAAGTGAATAAATTGGTGTCTCCTCTGTTTTGTAGAGAAACAAGGACTTACACGTAATTAAAGTCTACTGCCACTATAATACTATGCCATCATTCCAAGTTTATGATCTGTTACTAGAGTTTGAGCCCACAGACATCTCTTTTTCTGTTATGCTGAGAATATCCTTTGGGGGTGGACAGACGGTCCATAGCGACACTTCCCCTCACTTCAGGAATTAATTTTCAGCATCCTAACACTCACAGCTCAGGAACTTAATTATCCTCACCCCCTAGCTCAACTCCCCACACTATTCCAAGTATCTTAAGACTCTGGGGAAATTAAAAATAGGTCTTTTCTCATACACATCCAGTTTGGAGAAGTCTGATCCAAGAGATTAAAAGTTAGAATTTACACTGAAAGGTAATAGGAGAGACACTTCTCTTATCTTCTTAAAACAGTATCAAAGGGAAAAAATATGAGCAGTTCTATGATATGTGTAAAACTGTTCAGACAGTTGTCAAATCAGGGTAAATGGGTAAGAGTAGGAGAAAAAATGACACCTGCATCTTCAGCAATCTCCCAGATACATGCATTTATTTATCAGGCTATCAGAGAGATCAAATCCCAATAGATTCACTTAGTAGTTGAAATTATTGCTGAACAGAAAGCTTATATAATCCATTATGAGTCAGAATTTTTATCAAACCGCCTAATTAAAAGTTCTTTCTTTCTTAAACTGCTTAATGAGGGTTGCATCATGGGTGCCTATGATGAGTCTGGGGTTTTCAAGGATTTAAGGATGGAATAAGTAAATGCACAGCACGCTAGCTCATTAACTATCATGCTGTCCCATGTATCTACTGTAATAAATATTAGAATCATATGCAACAGCAACCAGTAAGCTCCCTTTAGAAAGATTTGTCCACTGTGCCTTCTCAAAAATATTTATTCATTAATGTCTTTTATTCACAGTTAACTCCCTTAGGGACATCCATTGGACACTGTAATTTAGCCATCTAATAGGAGTGTGTGTGTGTGTGTGTGTGTGTGTGTATGTGTTGTGTTTCTATGTGTGTGTGTGTGTGTGTGTGTGTGTTTATGTGTACGTGTGTATATACAAAGCAAATAGATTCAGGGTCTAGGCAGTAGTTTCTGGATGCCACATATAAACTGACCCATCAGATGTCTGCATTGTCCATGTGTCCATATTCTAAAAATATCTACAAAATGCTTCATCTGAGCATATATACCTGCCTTTTCATTGTGCAGAAGATCTCAGCATTGGAATGCAACTCAGCAACTATTTCTTTCAAATAGTACCTAAGAATTATATCTAAAATATCTCCAATGAATGACCCTTTAGCTTTTATTTGAAAATCTTTAGGAAGAGAGAATATACTATTTCCCTCATAGACTATTCTACTTTTGGTTCTACTTGTTGGGAAGATTTTCCTTTATCAAAAGCAAATATGTCTCTCCAACTTCCAAATATTCTTCTTGTGTCCTTTGCAGTAAAACAGGAAA
The DNA here is from genome assembly GCF_016432865.1 of Antechinus flavipes. Classification (NCBI taxonomy): domain Eukaryota; kingdom Metazoa; phylum Chordata; class Mammalia; order Dasyuromorphia; family Dasyuridae; genus Antechinus; species Antechinus flavipes. The sequence continues at coordinate 371,171,494 of NC_067398.1, read as the reverse complement.
ACATACAACCTCTTTTCCACATTAGGCAATTTCAAGTTCTTGAAGACAATTATTATGTCTCCACAAAGTCTCCTGAATGCTAGATATTTATAGATGCTTCAACGATTTCTTATATGCTCGTGTCTCGGGGAAGGTGGTGACTCAGTATGAAAGCTGGACCTGGTCTCAGATACTTACTAGCTGTTTGACCCTGGGCAAGTCACTACCCTGCAAAATGAGTTGGAGAAGGAAATGGCAAACATCTCCAGTATCTTTGCAGGAAATCCCTATATGGGGATCAGGAAGTGTTGAACACAACTGAAATGACTTTACAGCAACAAATTATCTCCAGATTTCTCATGCTGGTCATCATTTTCTGGAAACTACACAGCTTCTCATTCTTCTTTCACTTAGTATAAAGACATCAGTGATTTCTTGATTATAGGTATGCATAACAAAGTCAAGAATATTGAAAAAAGAAACTAGAGAGCTAGTGAACTCCATCCAGCTCTACCTTGCCTTTCGTATTTTTTATCAAGCTGATTTTTTTATATATGCCAGGGGTACCATAGGAGCTGAAAAGAAAGTTGTCACCCAAGTTCCACACAAATCCCTTGCAGTATTGCTAAGTGAGAACCTGAGATGTTTTGAAAGGATATAGCCTAACAACTTGTGGTAAGCTGGAAGTTGAAAAGAATTTTCTAGCACCATGTCAGATATGAGATTGAAAGAGAGAAAAAAAAAGTTCAAAAGACAGACATTAAAATGCCTAAGGGCTTTTTTACCTAGATGGCTGGATTTGACTGGTTGGAAGTTGGAGCTAATGATGGCCCCTGGGGCTATTAAGCAAAAGAGCTGGTTTCCTCCTGAGAATGTGGTGGCAGAGGACTAGCAGATTTTAGCACAGAATAGCAGCAATCATATTTACTGCCAAAATCTACCAGAATCAGAGATATCCAGCAACATTAGAAATGAATACCATGAAAAGGATTTAGTAGCATTACAGGCATATAGCAGTAGAGACATCCAGGAAAAAAGTACATCAATAGTAAAAGCAGATAAAGTTGCTTGTTTGATGACATCACCAGAGGACATCAGTGTTTGAAAGATGAACTGACTCTGGATATATTATACTCTGACCACACGCATTTTGTATTCACACATATTACCATGAGTGGTCCCCCAAAACCTGTTCCCCATACTCATCTCCTTGCACAATCTATATGGCACAAATATTGATTGTCATTTACCTTCCTATGACACTCAATTCTATTTTACATTAAACTAATGTATTTACTGGTTAGCTAATAAAAGAAATACACAGGTTGGAGCTTGTGAGCTATGGTTTGAGTAGATTTTCATCCATCTCTACAACATATATCTAGTCTGTGTCACTGTGTGTGGGAAGAAAGGGGATTTATGAGGAAAACCATGGATATAACACTAAAATACGGTTCCCAAAATTGAAAATAAACTCCAGATATAGACCTGAAAGAGTAGATTACAGTGATGCTATGACTTCCCATGTTCTGGATACTATTGTCTTAATATAGTCCAAGATAAAAATGACACTTTTTAGCTGTATCTGGCATTGTTATGTTATTGATATATATATTGAATGTACTGTCCAATGAAGCTCATAGATTTTGTTTATGTGAATTGTTGTCTAGGAACTCCTTTGATTTTAAGCTGATTTTTAAAAGCTCAAATAGGGATTCACATTTACCTCAAATTTCTTCTTATTAGATTTAGTCCCATGTCTTAGCTTGTCAAAATCTCCTCCAATACTGACTGTACTCTCCTATTAGCTAAATTCAAAAGATTTTTTGTCATCTGTAAATTTCCTATGCTATTGCTACCTTGATTCTCATCACTGATGAAATTGCCAAACAACATAAATCCAAGGACAGCTGAAAAGGGAACTTTGTTAAAGAACTATCTACAAAATTACTTCAATGATCAAAAACGATCAGAGAGTTACAACTGAAAAGGATATTTTGAGTTCAAATATCCCAATTCCATCCTTTTTACAATGAAGGAAACTGAGTTCCAGTAAGTTTCAAAGACTTATACAAAATCATCTGTAATAATTAATACATTCCCTGTAACTCAAAGGATTTATCATTAAATTCTTTAATTATTGTCATTTAATCAGTATCTGATTAATTGAATTGTTATCTTTTCTCCATTTCTATTTCTTAATCACAAATATAGTCTGAAATTTTATCAAGTTTGTTCTAATATCTTGTTGAAGTAGATATCCAGCATTCTCCACATCTAACATTTTAGTAACCACCTCAAAAAAAATCGGATTGTTATTTTAGGACTAAATCTTGATACAGCTATGCTATATGGATGATGGATGAAGTAAAGCTTTTTAAGAGATAACTGCAACAGTTCTAGGAAGATATGAAATAGGATGGTGATTATGTAGGTAGAAATATGTGAATAAGATATTGTGTAAGCTAAATGAACAAGGAGAAAAAACTAATAAATATGAATGATGGAGAAAAAGTAAAAATCAAGGCTTTTTCTAAAGTTGTGAACTTGGTTTGAAGAATAGTGGATTCCTCAATGGAAATAAGTGAGTTGATAAGATGTAGAGTGGGATGGGTAGTTTTAGGAAAACAATGAATTCTGTTTTGACCATGAAAATACAGGTTCATAAATTAAAACAGGGGGACCTTTGAGATCATTTAAGCCAACCTCTTTATTTTGAAGTTGAAGAAAGTAAAATTCAGAATCGCTGTTAATATTTTATCTTGTTTTGGTCTTCCCTACCACCCCCATCTCTTCTAGTAAGTAAGTATATAAGTGATCAGCATAAAGTAACAAGAACAAAAATAAGATTACAAAGGAGGATCTAGAAATCACTTATAGACTGTTCTATGGATTAAAGGAGTATAATTTGCAAATTGTATTATATAGTAACTAAAAAATTCTCCCACTGAGCATGCATATCCCATTCAATAATCCATAAGTTAATTAACAATTCAATAATACTTCTTGTAAGTGACAGAGTCATAATTGGATTCAGGTCCTCTCTCTTCAAATTTAGATATCTTTCACCTACCCTCATCTGCCTAATTTTAAGTTGATTATAAAACATCCTTGTTGTGATGTTCAAGGAGTAGTTGATCAAGCAGACTTGGAATTCAAAAGAGAAACTAGATTTTAATATATATGTCATCCACATGGAGATAAAGTTGAACTCATGTGTTTTGAGAGATAGAATGCAGAGCAGGAAATTTTAATGTGTGTGTGTGAGATATGAACTCCTTTGACAAACTCATGAAATTTGTTGATATATTTTCATAATATTTTAAATGTGAAAAATAAAATAAAATGTGTAAAGATTATATAGGAAATCAATTTTACTAAAATGCAGTTATATATATGTACACATATATTTATTATATTACACCTATGTAGTTTTATGTAAATGTAATTCATCATAATATATTACATTATTATGCAATTAACAAATATGATGTTAAGTAAACCAATAATGTATACTATTATAACAATAAAATATATTCCATAATTTTTATGTAAATTACTGATGGGTTACATATACTATTATGATATGTTTCACAATATAATGCTATTGTGTATAATAGTGTGTGTGTGTGTGTGTGTGTGTGTGTGTGTGTGTATAATCAAACTCAAGGACTCAATTTAAAGACCTTAAATATAGATGGAGAAAGGAAAAAAAGACCTGAAGAGTACCATTTCCATTATCATTGCCAAATAGTTCTCCTTGTCCTTTCTTGATCTTTTTTTTCCCCTCAAAAACTACTTCAATAACAAAAAATTTCTTATTTTAATCTTAGTAGTCAGTCATTGTCAACTTTAGTTCATTTTTCATTGTAGAGATGATAGTGATAGAGATAATAACTCATGAGATGATAGTAACTTTTTAAACTTATCTTTCCTTATATGATTTTGTCTGTATTTTCAAAATGTCTATGAAATATCTGAATTATCCAGTGAGACCTGCATGTCCAGATCAGTATTTGTAGGCAATTATTTATCTTTCTCAATAGAATGTTTTATTAATGTCTTCAAATTTTTATTCTTAAAAACGTATCTTTTCTAATAGACTCATTTCTTCTTAAGAATTTGGAGCCATGGAATTTTACTTCTTTTCTTTTTGAAAATTCCCCAATATAACTAAAGTTCATATCAGACTCTTTCTGATTTTTGTTTCTCTATCATAAATTGTAGGATGGAGTGGTCCCTTTCCCCCAATGTTTCTAATATTTAAATTTCATCATTTCCTTGTTGCCTAAAAATAATTTCAAGATGTCTTTTTTTCATAATTTCTATCACATGTAATATCATGAAATGAATGTTGAAATAACATGATGGATTGACATCTATCTGTTAGTAGTATATTTGAAACAATCAACTGAACCATAGTTCTCTTACAAGAGTAAAAATATTTAAAATCTGCCCACTATGAAAAAATGTATATAGAGACACTCCTTGCACGTCCATACTTTTACAGGCAGAGAATATGTGTGAAATAGTGGTTCAGTGGCCAAATGATCCCTATTGCTGATTCTGCTATTAAAGAATTACATAACTTCAGGCAAATTTGCTTTCCCTCTTTTGACCTCAATCTTTTATTGAGCAAGGGAAGAGGTTAGAATTCTATATCATTTAAGCTCTTGTCCTTTAACATTTTATAATTGTAGATGCTCTCTTTTATCCTTGATCATATTGATGGTCAAATAAAACATTATAATACTGCAAAAAATGATCTTGAATGTTTGGTCTATCATTTACTTTAGATTTTAGACCCCTTAGAAACTGTAGTTATTTGACTGAATTTAAAAAATGTTGTTGGTGTATCCATACAAACACACACAAATAAAAATTCCGAGTACTCATAATCCAAATGCATCTTTGTGTAATTTCTTTGTTAATAATGTAAAGACTACTAGAATTAAGAACACTAGTAAGTAGTTTTTGAGAATTTGACATCTATATGAAGAGAATTAGACCAAATAATCTTAGGTTAAATTTTTGTGATTATCATTCTAGACTAACACATTATATCCCTAACATGGCAGGGTAATGGATTTAAGTATAATATAACAAAAGTTTAGTCAAGGTGCCTATTTTGAAACACTGGCTACAACTTTCTAGGTATGTGATCAAAGGAAAATCTTGTAACCTATTTTTCACATTTGCAAAATGGAAATATTACTTATAATAAAAGTTTTCTATAAACACTTTGAGGTTTTTAAAGCAATTTACAAATTTCTTGTTTAATGCTCAAAACACTTTCATGAACTGAATTTTATCATTATAATAGCTATTTTACAGTTTATCAAACTGAGACTAAAAGACGTTAAACAATTTACCCAAGTCACATAGAATATTAAGTACAGAGGGCAAAATTTAAACCAGATCGTTCCTTATTCCTAGTTCAGTCCTCTGTCCTCCATGTTTTATTTATTCTCATTGCACTATCTACTTCACAGGGTCCTTGTGAGAAAGCCTTTTGTAAATCCTCAAGACTTTTTTCCCCACATGTGTATTTCATTTTGTATTTACATGTATATTAACTTTTTAATACATATTTCTTTATGAATCATGTTGAGAGAAAAAATCAGAACAAAAGGGAAAAACCATGACAGAAAAAAAAATAGAAAAAAGCGAATATGGCATGTGTTGATTTACATTCAATCTCCATAGTTGTCTTTCTGGATACAGATGGAATTTTCTGTTCACAGTTTATAGGGATTACCTTGGATCACTGAACCATTGTGAAGAATGATGTTTTTCATAGTTGATCATGTCACAATCTTGTTGTTATTGTGTATAATGTATAACTGGTTCTGTTTGTTTTGCTCAACATTGGTTTGTGTAAATCTTTCAAGGTCTTTATAAAATCAGATTGTTCATCATTTTTTACAGAACAATAATATTCCATTATCATTCTATATCACCACTTATTTAGCCCTTCCCAATTAATGGGCAACTAGTCATTTTGCAATTCTTTATCCCTACAGAAAGAGATGTTAAGCACATTTTGCGCAAGTGAGTCATTTTTCCTCCTTTATGATTTCCTTGGGATACAGACCCAGTAGTGATACTGCTAGTCAAGGGTAGGCACAGTTTTATAGCCTTTTGAGCATAGTTCTCCAGAATGGTTGGATAATTTCACAACTCCACCAACAGTGTGTAAGTGTCCTAGTTTTCCCACATCCCCTCCAACATTTATCATTATCTTCCCCTGTCATCTTAGTCAATGTGAGAGGTGTGACATGGTACCTCAGATTTGTTTTAATTTGCATTTCTCCAATATATAGTGATTTGGATGATTTTTTTTCATATGACTTTAGATGGCTTTAATGACTAATGGTGGCTTTAATTTTATCATCTGAAAATACTCTGTTCATATCTTTTGACCTTTTATCAATTGGGGAATTACTTGTATTCTTATAAATTTAACACCTTCTTTATATATTTTAGAAATTAGGCCTTTATCAAAAACACTGGCTGTAAAAAAAAAAAAAAAATTCCTAGCTTTGTACTTCCCTTTTAAACCTTGTTTGTGCAAAACCTTTTAATTCAATGCAATTAAAGTTTTCCATTTTGCATTTCATAATGTTCCCTAGTTCTTCTTTGGTCATAAATTCCTCTCTTCTCCAAAGATATGATAGGTAAAGTATCCCTTGGTCTCCTAATTTGCTTATGGTATCACCTTTTATGCCCAAATCATGTACCCTTTTGACCTCATTTTGGTATGAGATGTAAGATATAAATCTAAATCCCCAAGTTTTACATGCATGTTGTTAGTGCCATTGTTGCTAAGGAGAAAGAGAAATAAAACCTATTCTTTCTCTAGCATGTCATACATAAAAAGCCCATGCAGGCAAATGGAAACATTATATATATATACATACATCATACATATACACTAACATACATATGTACATACATATATATATACATACTTGTAATATATACATACATATGTACTTATCTATCTAAAAGATGTCCTAATTTAATGCTAATTTAGTCTCAACTTAAATCATTTATTTGTATGCATATTGAGTCACATTTTAAATCTATTGGATAAGTAAGGCCCACTATTAAATACAAATCTGACATCAATGATAATAATGCATCATGTTAAAATGTTCTTATTCCTAAAGCTTCCACAAAACAGGAAAGCTCCCAAAGAATATCCTCCAAATTAGCACAGAATAATTGATCATGTATAGGACATAGAGTCAGGATACATGGTTGAAAAACCTGTCTTAGGACACATAAATGCTTCACACAAATCACATTAGTTTTAGTTTCTTCAAGGAAAGATAAGGACAATAATATTGGTACTACCTACATGTTTTGCAACATTAAGAAAGTATATAAAGATGAATTATCACCATCAATGCATATTTATCATTCACTATGTATAAAAATTCTAATAAGAGGCATTTTTACATAATAGTGAGAAGTATTAAGACAGAGTTCCTAACCTCAAGGAATTTGAAATCATCATATGGTCTGTGAAGATGACATTGAAGCTTGGGGGAAAAAAAATTCAGCGAAATGTTCTTGTTTTGGCAAAGATTGGTACAAATGAGAAATCAGGAATAGGTAGAATTTGAACACTGAAGGATGGGGAGGGTTGTAATAAGCAGGAAGGCTAATAGTAACAATGAAATAAAAAACCCCAATATCAGAGGTTCTCCACAACAAGTAACTTTTCTGTGCTTAGTCCATATTACAGATTATATCATTTTCAAGTATAATATGAGGAAGATTTCAGACTTTAACAGGCATGCTTACATAACATATTATTTATTTATTTTGCCTTGAATTACTCCATGTAGCAACTGTGAAAACCAGAAATGTAAGTGGACCATTTGCTACATGTGACCCATAATACTCTTGATTGTGCTAAACCAGATTAAAATGTAATTGAGACGTATCTAATCTAATATAAGAAATAGGATAGCTAGCTAGTACAGTGAATAGAGTACCAGCCCTTAAGTCAAGAGGAATTGAGTTCAAATCTGGCCTCAGACACTTAATATTTCCTATCTGTGTGACCCTAGGCAAGTCACTTAACCCCAATTGACTCAGGGAAAAATATGTGTGTATATATAAGAAATAAATACATTTTCCAAGTCAATATGAATTTGGAAGAAACTTGCATATGATTCAGTAGTCCCATTTCTATTTGTACTTGATACCACTGGTGTAGAGCAATCACATAAAGAGGCAAGGTGGGATAATTGAAAGAGTGCTGGCTCTGAGGTAAAAGAATCTGCATTCAAATCTTACTCCTATCACTTAACAAGCCAGCACTTCCTACCAAGTCATTTAATTACTCCCGACTTCTCAGTTTCTTCATCTCTAAACAGAGGGTGAGACTATTGAACTAGATGACCAACTTGAATGTCTTTTTCAGCCCTGGATATAGGATCATAAGAAGGTATAAGCAAACACTGATAATTCAAATCCAACCATGATCCTCCTCCATTCCGTACACAGAAACACAGTCATCCTGTTTACTTGTCTCCTGGTAAGGGTCTGGGGAGGAGAAATAAGTACCAGTTATCTCAGCTGGGTAGCCTACCATTCTAGACTTGACAATTATCTAGATGGACTAAATCATTTCATTTCTTCATGGTCAGCTTTGTACTTTTCACAAGCAATAAATTTCCAGAAGTTTTTTTTTTTTTTTCAGTTGTGTATTTTCTCCATAAGGCACAGTAAGGGTTTCAAGCTGACCATAAAATGATTCTCTAATTACATTTCATTCTCAGCTCTCCAGAAAAATAAAAATCTCCAGACATTTTAATGGCTGTAACTTTAGTTACGAGCTCTCCGCCTTCCAGCAGGGCAAATCACTGATCCAAGCTAACCCTGGCAAGGGTCTGGTCCTGAAGAAGTAACAGCAGCAGAGTAAAGTGAATCTCTTCAAACAGAGGGCAAGAGAGTGCTGTATGAGAGAGGTTAGATCATTCATATTTGATTTTTATTGCTTATGTTTCCAAGTAATGATGACATAATATTCATCCAGAGATATGAGGCATCTCCCATTTCAGCACTTAACATGCTGCCCCTTCTGCATAAAGGCATCACAGGCAATCTTGGGGGAGAGGGAACTGGGAGAGGGTGAAAGCAACATGAATACAAATACCAAACAGAGCACACAACACAGAAAAGCAAACCATACTATATCTTTTTCCAAAGATTTTGCTTGTTTTTTTCCCTACTGAATTTGCTTAGAAAATAAATGTTTTGGAAAATAGAAAAATAAATATTATAGTTGTTTCCTTTTCCATATATTCCTCCCAAGAGAAATGAAGAATAAAAGGATGAAAGCTAGGATTTGTGCCCATCAATTTAATTTAGCAATGCAACCAACATTTATGTAGTACCTTATGTATGTGTACTGAGTGTTTCCCTAAACACTGGAGTTTTATGAAGCTTTGGTAAGTTAGACTTTATCCTAATGGGACTTCCATGTAGTAGAGGCAGAAAATAAACAATATATTACAAAAAAAGTGTATTCAAAAGATTTAAAATTGCTTTTTGAGTTATTGCTATCAGTGAGGTCCAGTGGGGAAGATAATTACACAAGAGGATTAAGAGTTTCTCAAAGGAGATAATTGCAAAGTAATGGAAAGAGAATTTAACTTCTACTCAGATACTTGGGTTCAAATCTTCACTTTATTAATTACCACCTACATGACCTTAAAAAATTTCCTATCTGGATCTCCTGCTCTTATTCAATAAAATAAGTGTCTTGTTTGTGGGGTAGTAAGATGGCACAGTGGATAGAGTTCTAGATTTGGAATCCTGAAGGCTTGAGTTAAAATATGATTTCAGATCTTTACTATCTGTGTGACCCCAGGAAAGTCACTTAACTCAGGTTTCCCATTTGTAAAAGAAGCTGGAGAAAGAAATGGCAAATTATTCTACTACCTTTGTCAAAAAACAGACAACAACAATAACAACAACAAAAAACTCCTTTGGGATAATCAAGAATTAGATGTGACAGAAAGCAACCAAAAAGCAAAAGTTTTGATTAGAATTTCAGCCAAACTATACAGAATGGATTTCTAGATACTAGATACTCTAGATACAGGTAGACCTGGATTCAGTTCCTATTCCTGACACTCACTGACCTTGTGACTCTGGGCAATCCATTTAGTATCTCAGGACTCAACAACTCTGTAAGAATATAAATTAAAGAGAAAGTTGTAGCCCTCAATAGAAAATAAAGTTTCCCCCTCAAAAGATTTCATAGATTAATGAAATCAGAGGTCTGCTTTTTAAAATATCTTCAGGACTCTGTATATACAAATGGGCACACACAAATGCAGAACATATTTTATTTATGCCTCACATCTATATCGAGGTGATTATATTATTATCCCTATTTCATTAATGTGAAGACTGGAATTTAAAATGTCAATTAATTGACATCTAACTTGCTTAGGATAAAGACATAATGACATAAAGTTATAAGTGCCTAAGCTCAGATTTGCACACAAATCTTATCTCTAAGATCAAGAATCTATTACAATATGGTCCTCTTAATCTGTACCTATATGACAAGACCATTTGCGTTTTATGTTTAAGTAATTCATTAGGTAAAGAGAGGAGAGAAAATTTTTTATCAAAAGCAAGCTATGTCAGAAAATAAATAGAAATATAAGTTATGCTTCAAGTCTGATAAACATCAATTTAATGAACAAACATGGAGACTTATCAAAAATGTTATCCGAAAGAACTGATGGTGTCTAAGTATAGATTGAAGCATATTTTTTAAACTTCCTCTATTTTTCTTGAGGGCTTTTTTATCTATGTTATCTTTCATAACATAGCTATTATAGAAATGTTTTACATGAATATATAACATATCAAACTTGCATTTTCAATGATAGGTGGAGTTTGAGGGGAGAGAGGAAGGGAAAAAAAATTCGGAAATTAAAGTTTTTTTTTAATTTTATTTTATAATAACTTTTTATTGACAGAACCCATGCCAGGGTAATTTTTTACAACATTATCCCTCGCACTCACTTCTATTCTGATTTTTTCCCCTCCCTCCTCCACCCCCTCCCCTAGATGGCAAGCAGTCCTATATATTTTAAATATGTTGCAGTATATCCTGGATACAATATATGTATGAAGAACTGAACAGTTCTCTTGTTGCACAGGGAGAATTGGATTCAGAAGGTAAAAATAACTCAGGAAGAAAAACAAAAATGCAAACAGTTTACATTCATTTCCTAGTGTTCTTTCTTTGGGTGTAGCTGCTTCTTCCATCATTGATCAATTGAAACTGAGTTAGGTCTCTTGTCAAAGAAATCCACTTCCATCAGAATACATCTTCATGCAGTATCATTGTTGAAGTATATAATGATCTCCTGGTTCTGCTCAGGAAATTAAAGTTTTTTAAATGAATGTTAAAAATTGTTTTACATATAAGTGGGGGAAAATGAAATACTAAATATTTGTTTTTTAAAAAGCAGTTTGGTTATGAAGTGGCAAGAGGGATTGCGATTAAAATTAAAAGAGAATGCAATAAAAGTATAAATGGATGACTTTTCTGAGGGATCCAAGGATACCTCAGCATGTTTGTATCTCAATGGAAATGAACCATTAAAGTTAGAAATGGATATTAAAGCAAGATCAATTGCTAAAGGAGAGGGAAGAAAGGAGGACCATGGATAAGACTGGAGTTACCAGAAGATTTTATTGACATAGAGCTGGAAGGAACCTAGATCTCATCTATTATAGTCCAAAGAATGTTTTTACAGATGAAGAAATGAGACATAGATAACTTAGATGATGTAAAGGGCTGAAACTCTGAGTTGATGCACTGAGTAGGACAACCGAGCACTTAAGGGTAATTACTGATTGGACAATACTCTGTTTGCATATGCTTGGAAAATGTCCCTTCCAACTATTCTGTGCTGGTTCAATATTTTGGTGTATACAGAGAATTGTGGGAAGGATTAGGGGGTGGAGTAAGATAAGCCAGTGTCACTTTGGCAGTAGATGAAGAGAAGGAAGGTCGTGGAGATCCTGAGGCCATCCTGTTCACTTCTACCCCTAATGAGTAAGAATAAAGACCAAGGACTTTTGTTTATCCTGACTCCAGCTGATTCTAAGGCATCCAGGTTGCTAACTCGGTTTTCACAGGGTGGCTTATGCAAAGTTATGTAATTATTAGCAATAATTACAACAATACCAATAATAATAACTAACTTCTATAGATTGTCTGCTATATATTAGGTATTGGATTAAATATTTTACAAATATTATTTAATTTAATGTTTATAAAACCCCTGGAGCATAAGCAATATTATTATCCCCATTTTACAGTTGAAGAAACTGAAGGAAAAAGAAGCCAAATGAATTCTTCAGGGTCACAGAATTATTGAGCATTTGCAGTCATATTTGAACACAGGTCTTTTGTTCACTAAGCTGTGCACTCTATTCACTGTGACATTTAGTTGCTTCAACATTATTCCTATTTGAACCCAGAAATCCTGACACAAAATACAGTTCTCTTTCTCCTATATTATCCTGTTTTGTGTAGATTACTCCCCTTATATAACCAGGGGGAAGAATAAGAGAATGACTGATGATTATTTGGTAATGTTAGAGAAAGCAGGGAAATGAGGGAATGTAAGTTCAGTGGCCTCAATTTTCTCAGAAAAATAAAAATACATCATTTTTGTAGATTTGGAACATAGAAGGTGGCATTTAGGGACCTGAGAAAAAAGGGAAATTGTTAAGACACTAATTGTTGGGAATGACATAGAGGGGTCAACAACTATAATTAAAGGATTTGATCAGTGGTAGAAAAGATTCATTTAAGGTTATATAACAAATTTTTAGGAGATTAAATCAGTTTGTTTTCATGACATTTTCTATGTTATTCGGCAGCCTTGGAGCAGATGTCAAAAAATCAGATGTTGTAGGTTACAGATTAATAAATTTTAGCAAGTCAGAAAAGGTTTAAGTTCATGGGGACAAGTGATTACTGGTAAAATAATAATAGCTAGTCAAACTTTAAAATGATATATGATGGAGTCAAGCCTCAATATGGATACAGTGAAGTAAGAAGGGAGAATATAAATTAGAAGAATCTAGATGAGTTAAGAGACTAAAAATAAATTTAGTGGTCTCACATAGAACTATCCAAATGTCCCCTGAAAAAAGTTGTATACAATTTTTACATTGTTCTTCCCATTCATATTAAATCTGTCTTCTAATTGTTCCATTTCCCTCTTCAATAAATATCATTTTTTCCCCTTTACATTCTAACATTTTCTTCTGAAGTTAGTTTTAGGATCTATTATAATTAAGATGGCAGACATATCTTCACCGAATCACAGGGCACATCAATCAAGGCATTAAAGCTTAACAAAGATATCAGGCCTCTTCATATCCTTTTGGTGAAGCAGAGAACACATAAGTAAAATATACACAAGTGTCTCCAGAAAAATAAATATAAAAGGAAAAAATATGAAAATTTCCTTAAATATACCTCCTTTCTCTCCATTGACCTAACAATGAATGGAAGTGAAAGGAAATGATGTTATTTTAAGCACTTACTGTTGCACACCATCAGTACAGAAACCCTTCCTGGCTCATTCTCTTAGTCTCTAATTTTCCTATGTATGCATACATTTCTTTCTTCCTAAAGAAAGCAGTAATCAATTCGAATTAACTGATATCCACCATAGTACAGTTTACACAAAAACTGTAGATTTAGGGCTGGAAAGGACCTTAAAAATAATCTAATTCATGTTATGTATGCTAAATTGATAACTTAGATACATTAATAGCTGGTTCAATGTTGCACAGGTAGTGAGTTTGAGACCCACAACTTTTTCCATTGCACTTTATTGCTTTCATATTAGTTCCTTTGGTTGATATATAGATTGGAAAAAGTAATATTTAATTAATGTATAGATTATCTGTCACTTAATTTAAAAGGGTGTCATCATTTCTATGAATCTCTTCAATTAAAAGGCATTCTTTCATTAACCTAGAGTTCAGATCTTCATGAGCAAATAATTCAGTCACTTTAACCTACTAGTAAATCTATTTCCTCTTCCATTACTCTAGAAGTTTGGACTACATGGCTTTGAATATTTTAACGTAACCTTTAGTTTTAAAATATTAATATTAAAAATTAGTTTTAAAATATTATGGTCCCCTTTAGTTTCCTACCCCAGGTTTCTTCCCATTTTCTCATGCATATGGACCTGAGACCAACACAAGTTAACATCTACTGGTTTCTCACTAAGTAATAACTACAATTACAGTCCAAGAATAAACATAGCTATGAGGTGGCTAGAAGCCACTACAACTTCACCATAGTCTTATAAGTAATTAGTAACCCATGTCATCATGGGCTACCATAAATTGGGGCAAGGCTAAGATCCTTCTCTCCATTAGAAATACTCATGTACTATGCAGAGGTAGCTAAGATACAGACTTCCATTCGTATACCCCTTCCATAGTGAAAATGGATACAAATCACAAGTATTATTTCCTTCTCTCCATGTGATGACCATCTTGGTCATCAAAACTAAATGAAGAGAAACTAGAGAGACTTAAACATTTTCTTCCTCATCTTACAATTTGGCACATTTAAAGTTGAGAACAATTCAGCCTCTACTCCTACGATAAATGGAAGGGTTTGAGCCATTTGTTTACTGTTCAGAGATACATTTTCCAGCATCTTTCAGTAGCTCTAAAACTTTGACTTTCCACATATTTCCTATACTATTTTCATCACTGGTTTCTCCTGACCACCATTCAATGATATAAGTGAATGTGAAGACATATATAAATGGAACATAAAGGATAAAAATGATGAATTACTATAAAACACATGGAATTATTTGGATATTATTACAAAAACAATTTAATCACCACCATTCAGTCTCAAGGAAAAATCATCCTGTGGGTCAAAGAATGATAATAATTTTCATCATAATAATATGTCACTAAGGTTTGTGAAGTCCTTTACAAATATTTTCACATTATATTCACACAATCACCCTGGAAAGTAGGTGTTATTATTAGCTTTACTTCAAAGATTAAGAAACTAAAGTAATTAGAGATCTCAGGATCCCTTAGCTAATGGCCAAAGCACTGTGTCTACCTAAACAAAAATGAACTGTCTGACAAGACTGTTGTTCCATTTCTGGTATTCTGTCAAGAAACTGACTATACACACACACACACACACACACACACACACACACACACATATATATATATATAAAATCAGAAATTTTTAATGGAATTGCAATCCTATAATCCCTATCATTCATTTGTCACCCATCAGGGAATCTCAGTAACATAAACCCAAAGAGTTTCTTCCCATTGTATGCAGAGATCAGGTGGTTCTATTGAGGGATTTTTGTATTCTTTAAAATTTATTTCTTTTAGTGATTACAGATTGATTTTAATCATAGCTCTGCTTATCAGGATTTTTCTAGTATATACTTTTTTTTTTTAAATTTACAGGACTTGCTCAGAATAGAAAAGAACCAAACTAAGGCAATGTCCTGAACAATGATTTATATATTCAAGTTATTCAACTAGATATTTAATCATAAAGGGACAAAGTTCATTTTCTTTTGAATTTAAACAAATAAAAAAAGAGCTTGCCTTTAAATAGTTCAATATCAAACTCTCTGGCTACATATTAGTGAATATATGGGAGGATCTAGAGCAGGCCATTGTTAAATTTTCAGTGTTGGAAAAACTTACTTGTTTTGTTAATCTTCTATCTTTAAAATGCTAATAATGCAGATTAAACTTAGAACTGTGTCAAGGAATGATATATATGTGTTCATATACATACATATCTGTATATGTATATTTATATATATATATGTGAGTATAATATAAAATGATGTGCATTTTATTATTTTTTTCTTCATAGAAAACTTAAACATTTACCAGAATATCTCTGGTTTGAATACAGACTGCTATTTACTAGTTATCTGATCTTGGAGAAATAATTTGCCTTTCTGAGAATCATGTTCTTCACCTATAAAATGAATTACTTGGATTAAATGATTTTTGAGCTCTGAGTTCTACAATACCTAAATTCTCAGATCTTCCTAGAGAAAGAATGCCTTATAAAACATGTTAGTTTATTCTATTACCAACTTTGTAAGTATCTAATTGACTTTCAGTAGCATATTTTGTGAACTGCCATGCATAGAGACTTTATGACTAACACTATGAATAAAAGTAAAGTGAAAAAAATTTTAACACCTATAGAATTATGTCTAATAATTTTTTCTGACATAGTCTTAAACATACAATATCTTTCTTGCATTGTTTAACCCTTTGATAAATTCTCTTTCACATATTATTCTTTTTTTTGCCTTTTTTATCTCTTAATCTTTATTTTATTTTATTGATAAATTGAAGAAATATCAATTACATAACAGAATTGACAAGTGTATTTAGTAAAAAAAAAATACCTCATTCTGAATTTTTCATCATGTGTTCACACAGAAAAAAATAAAAAAAAATGAGGATTTAGGAAAAAAAAATTAGGCCAATAAAAAAGAAAGAAAAGGTAAAACAGGTTACATGGTTGAGGACAACACATGGGTGCAGCTTTTTTTTTTTTTTTTGATATCTGGAAAGCCCTAGTCCCTTTAACCAGTAAATGTTTTCCCTTTATTTGATATCACTAAAATACTGGATGGAGTGCTGGGCTTTGAGTTAGAAATACCTATGACAAAATTCAGGTATTGAGTAGCTGTGTGTGCCTGAGCAAGTCTCTGCTTCTGATTGTTCATGGGCAAGATGGGAATAATAATAACACATATCTCCCAGGGTTGTTATGAGGATAAAATGAATTAATCATGGTACAGCATTTAATAGAGTAATTGGAGCATAATATATACTACATAAATGCTGAATGATAAGGAAAAGGAGAAGCATTCTGCATATGATGATGATGATGATCTCTATTCTGCCTCATCAGCAACAACAAAAACAACAAAATGCACATTTAAATCTAATAGATCATTTTCCTTGAGCATATTACAAATTATATGAAATTCAAGATACCTTCCAGTAGAATCCAGGGGGGAAGTAAGTATATTACTTAGTATACTTTGTATACTAGAAAATGAACTCCTTAAAGCCAGGTATTGGGATTTTCCCCACTACTCCCCAATTCCCATATCCTCAAGAGGAAAGGGAAAATCCACTGCTCATTTGAGTTTGTTCAGATAATTTATTTAGCTATTGAAATAATTTGTATTTAGTGAGAATATTTTGTTTTTATGTGAGTTTTCATTTAAGAAAGTAGTCATTGATTTCCTCTTGCACTTTATTTGAGGGGAATTCAAGATTATGGATGAGCAAACCAGAATCAAATCTGTGCCCTCAGTGCAAAGTTAAGTGAAAAAAAAAATCAAAGCAATTCCAAGGGTATAAGTAGTTCAGTTAACTTTACTTAAAAAATAATCAAGAAATAGCATTGCTAAAATGGATCAGACATGGAGGCAAAAATCTGATGAGAAACTTACAGTGCACTAATGTTTGCAGCATAATTTTCACATCAAAGAACTTCAAATAAGATTTTTTTTGGCAAGTATTTTAACTTTTAGCAATATCCTAGGGTCACACATTTCAAGATTTATTCATGCCTAGGACTGAGTAAAAACTACCTTACATTAGAACCTCTTTCATGACATCACTATGATGCATGGGAATCCAATGAAATCCCTAAATTCACATGACAGGGGAATTGGCACAAAACCATCATCAGCATAGGGATATCCTGGAACTGCATTGTTAATTCCAATTTAAGAATTAAGTAATTGAAGGTAATGAAAGATTCATTGACTACAACTGCATACTTCTAGGAAAAAATGCAAAATTAGAACTAAAGCTATCTGAAGGTAAAGTCGATGCAAGATTGGTCAAATGAAGAGGTAGATAATTCATAATTGGCCTCTAGTCTCCAATCTGCCACTGACTAGTTGTATGACCTTGATTGAATTGCCTAACCGATTTGAGAACCAGTTTCCTCATTTTTAAGATGAGATAGGTAGTTGGAACTAAAAGGTTTCTGCAGTCCCTTCCAACTCTAATAAAATTCATTCAGGCATCAGCATTTGAATTTCTAACTAAGTTATTTTCTAGTTTTGAGTT
This sequence comes from Antechinus flavipes, assembly GCF_016432865.1. Classification (NCBI taxonomy): domain Eukaryota; kingdom Metazoa; phylum Chordata; class Mammalia; order Dasyuromorphia; family Dasyuridae; genus Antechinus; species Antechinus flavipes. The sequence continues at coordinate 371,153,317 of NC_067398.1, read as the reverse complement.
TTATTTTTTTTAATCCTTAGATAATGAAGAAATAAATACAGGTCAATATAATGCCTCTATTATGCAAAAACAATAATCACCATCAGGTAATACATTGATTCTTACAAAGTTATTTACATATTGTTGTTGTTCTACTATTTCAGTCCTGTTTGACTCTTTGTGACACAATTGGGGTTTTCTTAATGAAAACGCTGCAGTGCTTTGCTATTTTCTTCTCCAGCTCATTTTATAGATGAGGCAAACTTGTCCAGGGTCATACAGCTAGTAAATGTCTGAGACCAGATTTGAATTCAGGGATTGTTTTCAACAAGACTGGATATATGGTGAGATCTGGTGATCTCACTCTAAGCCCGGCTTCTATTCATTCTATCCACCTATCTTTCCCTTATCTATCTATCTATCTGTCATGCTGGTTAATTGTTACAACAGTCCTGTCAGGTAAGTATTATTATTATCTTAATTTTACAAATGCAGAAATATGAAGTAATTTGTCAAAGATCACATAATTTAGTAAGTTTCAAAGTTTCTACCAGAATCTAGGAATTCTTGAATCCAAAGAAAACTCACAATCCATACATATATATGTATGTCTTGTAACATTACTATTATGCAATAAGTTTTTAAAGAGTAAAGCCATATAAAATCAAGAAATCTTGGCTGCTAGACTGAAATCTTGTACTGCTAATACAAGTCCGGGGATCTTTTGCTTTAGTATATTGTATAGTTAAGATACAGGGGATGACAATTAAAAGGGCATATCACTAATCATGTTGACATTGCTTCCAAAAACTGAAATTGTTTTCTCCTTTTTTAAATTAAAGCATTTTACATCTTCACAATTAAAGGTTCTGATAAAGGCCTCATTTCCAAAATATATAGAGAACTGACTCAAATTTATAAGAAATCAAGCCATTCTCCAATTGATAAATGGTCAAAGGATATGAACAGACAATTTTCAGATGATGAAATTAAAACTATTACCACTCATATGAAAGAGTGTTCCAAATCACTATTGATCAGAGAAATGCAAATTAAGACAACTCTGAGATACCACTACACACCTGTCAGATTGGCTAAGATGACAGGAAAAAATAATGATGAATGTTGGAGGGGATGCGGGAAAACTGGGACACTGATGCATTGTTGGTGGAGTTGTGAACGAATCCAACCATTCTGAAGAGCAATCTGGAATTAGACCCAAAAAGTTATCAAACTGTGCATACCCTTTGATCCAGCAGTGTTACTTCTGGGCTTATACCCCAAAGAGATACTAAAGAAGGGAAAGGGATCTATATGTGCCAAAATGTTTGTGGCAGCCCTGTTTGTAGTGACTAGAAACTGGAAATTGAATGGATGCCCATCAATTGGAGAATGGCTGGGTAAATTGTGGTATATGAATATTATGGAATATTATTGTTCTGTAAGAAATGACCAGCAGGATGAATACAGAGAAGCTTGGAAAGACTTACATGAACTGATGCTAAGTGAAATGAGCAGAACCAAGAGATCATTATACACTTTGACAACGATATTGTATGAGGATGTATTCTGATGGAAGTGGATTTCTTTGACAAAGAGACCTAACTGAGTTTCAATTGATAAATGATGGACAGAAGCAGCTACACCCAAAGAAAGAACACTGGGAAATGGATGTGAACTATTTGCATTTTTGTTTTTCTTCCCGGGTTATTTTTACCTTCTGAATCCAATTCTCTCTGTACAACAAGAGAACTGTTCGATTCTGCAAACATATATTGTATCTAGCATATACTACAACATATTTAATATATATATTACCATCTAGGGGAAGAGGTGGAGGGAGGGAGGGGGAAAAATCGGAACAGAAGCCAGTGCAAGGGATAATGTTGTAAAAAAAATTACCCTGGCATGAATTCTGTCAATAAAAAGTTATTATAAAATAAAAAAATAAAAAAATTAAAGCATTTTATTTTCAAAACATATGCATTGATAATTTTTCAACACTGATTTCAATACTGATTGCAATTGGAACAAATGTTCCAAATTTGTCTCCTTTCATCACCCCCTTATTTAAAAGAGAAGTAATCCAATATATATTAAACAAAAATATATGTAAAATCTATTATATGTAAACATATTTATACATTTTATCATGCTACACAAGAAAAACCAGATCAAAAGGGAAAAAATGAAAAAGAAAACAAGATGCAAGCAAACAAAAACAAAAAGAGTGAAAATGTTATGTTGTGACACACATTCAGATCTCACAATCTTCTCTCTGGGTGTAGATGGCTCTTTTCAACACAAGATCATTGGAACTGACCCAAATAATATCATTGTTGAAGAGAGCCACATCCATCAGAATTGATCATCATATAATCTTGTTGTTGCCATGTATAATGATCTCCTGGTTATGCTCATTTCACTTAGCATCAGTTAATGTAAGTCTCTCCAGGCCTCTCTGAAATCATCAGGTGATTATTTCTTACAGAACAATAATATCCCATAACATTCATATACCATAATTTATTCAGCCATTCTCCAACTGATGGGCACTTGAAAACTGAAATTGTTGATAAGAATTGTGTTATTATTGTAATTTTTGTCAGGAAAATATAGCTACAACCATCCCTTGATATCAGATTTTGCTTCTAAACAAGTCAAAAAATGAAGAGAATGAGAAGAAAGTGGAGAAACTGATCATACTGATACATACTGATCATAATCCCTTGGCTCTGTGATCTCACTTATATGTGTATATCTTCTTTTGGTTGAAATTATAACGCATTCTTCCTTTGCATGTTCACCTGATAGATATAATATAGATAGCAAAGGAGCACGCAGGTTGTCAATCTGTTAGCATCAGATTTTACTATATGTCCAGGCCACCTTCATTTCTGGATATATACGTTTTGATTATATTTTATAGCATTTCTAATGTAGAATTTTTCAATGAAAAATTCCATAACCAATTTGTGCTCACCATCTGTCTCACTTTTGTCTATTAGGGAATTCTCAATTTGTATTATTTGAAGACTCTTCTGATGATTATTTCCTGTGTAGTTCAACTGATCACTCAGAGCTGGAGAGGTCAAACAGTCATTTTCTAAAATTTTATTATAGTACCCCAAGATAAAAAGTTTCAAGACTTTGTTTTAGAAAATTCAATATTTCATATATTCTATAGTTGTTTTAATTACATTTTATCTTTTCTTATTGAAATGATTGGTGTTATATAGAAATGGTGTTTATTTATATGGATTTATATTATATTTATAATTAAGCTCAAGTTATTGTTTCAATTAATTTTATATGACTCTGTAAGACTTTCTAAGTGTACCATCAGATCATCTATAAAAAGCAATAATTTTATTTCATTTTTTCTGATGCTTACTCTCTTCACCTCTGTTCTGTGTTTCAATAACTATATTGATCATATATCTTATAATATCAAATACAAGTGTTGACAGATTCAACCCCTGACCCCAATATCACTTTTAAAAACTCTCTAGAAAAAAAAACTCTCTAGATTATCTCCATTATATATTTGTTATTAGTTTTTTTTTGTTTTCTGTTACATATTATTTACTATGTAACAAAAAGCCAATTTATTTCTTCTGTTTTCTAGTGCTGTTTTTCAACAACACAAAAAGAAATGCTGTATTTTATCAAAAACTTTTTTCTGTATATATCTATCAATATAATTATATAATTTTGTTATTATTTATATGGTCAGTCAAGTCTATTTGGTGGTGTTCAGTCATTTTTTTAATCATGTCTGATTTTTTTTATGTGATACATTTGGTATTTTCTTGGCAAAGATATTAAAGTGCTTTGTCATTTCCTCCAGTTCATTATACAAAAGAGGAAATTGAGGCAAATAGGATTAAGTGAGTTACACACAGTCACACAGCTAATAATTTATCTGAAATCAAATGAACTCAAGAAAAGGAGTCTTCTTGATTCCAAACCTAGCACATAATCCACTGGATCACCCACCATTCCTAATTAAGTTCATACTTTTTCTAATATTAAGCCAAGCAAGTTAAAAACCAATGGTCAGGTAGGATAAAAACAAATTGTACTCATATTAATAAATACATGTCTATATATTACCAACAAAGCCCAGCACGAGAGATAGAAAGATAAATTCCACTTGGAAGGAGTCTACCTGCCAAGACAAACCCAAGAACTATATGAACACAATTACAAAACATATTTCACACAAATAAAGTCAGAACTAAACAACTGGAAAATCTCAATTGCTTATGGGTATGATATGTTAATATAATAAAAAGATAATTCTACTTAAATTAATATAAATATTCAGTGTCATACCAATCTGTCAAAAACATTTCATAGAACTAGAAAAAATAATTAAAAAATTCATCTGAATAACAGAATATGAAAGGAATTAATGAAAAAAAAATGGAAAGGATGGAGCCCTAGCAGTACTAGACCTAAAACTTATATTCTTATTTTCTACTTATATTCTACTACTTGATAAATCCAAAGACTCCAGCTTCTAGGATAAGGACTTACTATTTGACAAAAATTGCTGGGAATACTGGAAACTAGTATGGCATTAGCCATAGACATCTCACATTCCATACCATTTCAAACTTAAATGGGTATATGATTTAATATAAAATGATTCTATAAGCAAATTAACAGAGTAAAAAATAATTTACATATCAGATCTTTGGAGAAGGGAGAAATTCATGATGAAAGAAAAATTAGGGAACATTTTGAAATGCAAAATGGAGAATTTTAATTACATTAAATTAAAAAGGTTTTGCACAAATAAAACCAATGTACTCAGGATTAGAAGGAAAACAGAAAGCTAAGGGGTAAATTTTATAGCCAATATTCCTGATAAAGGTCTCATTTCTAAAATATATAAAGAACTGAATCCAATTTATAAGAATACAAGTCATTCCCCAATTGCTCAATGGTCAAAGGACATGAACAGACATGAAGAAATTAAAGCCATTTGCAGTTAAAAGAAGAAAAAAAAAAGGTTATAATCACTATTGATTAGGGAGCTATTAGATTGGCTAAGATGACAGGAAAAGAAAATGATAAACTATGGAGGGGATATGCAAAAACTGGAATACTAATACATTGTTGGTAGAGTTGTGAGATGATCCAACCATTCTTTGGAGCAATTTGGAACTGCCCAAAAGGTTATAAAGCTCTGCATATCTTTTGATGTCAATAACATTACTATGTCTATAACCTAAAGAAATTATAAAAGAAAAAAAAAAGGACCCACATGTGCAAAATGCTTGTACAAGCTATTTTTGTGGTGGCAAAGAATTGGAAAATGAGTGGATACCCATCAGTTGAGGAATGGTTGAATAAATTATAGCATATAAAAGTACTAGAATATTATTTTAAGGTAATTGAGGGAGGTTAATGTACCTCTTTAGTAAGTACAGGGCCTGATTTATACTAGATATTTAATAAAGCCTTGTTGACTTGACTACATTTGGTTGTGAATTTCATCTTACCAATTCATCCTTATCATTTTTTCAATTAGTTGATGAAAAAATAAAAGTAAATTTGGAAAGGTAATTAGAAGGCATAGATTCCAGAACTGGTTTTGGTACTTGTTAACTATTAGACCCCATGTAACCTTTAAAAACTTGAGTTTCCTTATTTATAAAATGAAGTTAGTAAAACTTAATCTATCCATATTGTGTTACTGTAAGACTCAAATAAGATTATGTGTAAGAAAATGTTGAAACAAATGTAAGATGTGGTGCAAATAAAAAATCGCTATCTTTTCTACTATGAACAAGACATAGTGTGAAGTTTTGAGGATAAAAAGAAGCAATATGGCATATGCCATCTGGGAACTTAATAATAAGTCTTCCATTTTGTGAACTAATGGAAATGAGATCAACTTTATTATCTTGTCCATTGTTATAAATTCTTGAGATCTTAGGTCAGCAGAGGGCATTTAATTCATCCTCTATGTGCCTTTTAAAAAAATACATTGCTCATCAGAAATTTCTTAGGTACATATAGGAATAATCAGGCAAAAATCAAGTCTTAGCTGTGTAGAGATTTTATATAAAAGCTTCTTCATTACTTACCAATGATTTTTTTTCTTAAATTCCTTTTGAAATTTTACTTCAATATTCTAATCCCACTCCTCTTACCAAATCTGCTTTAGAATAAAACAATATCCAAAAGACTCCTGCTCCTTTGAGATGGCTAGACTTTAATGATTGGTTAAGTAGAGCCTGTGCTAATTTATCCAAAGGTACAGACTTGTGGGGATGAAACATGCTATAAAAATAAAGCATATTATTAAATGACATTATTGTCATTGTTATTATTCTCCCATCAAACAAGAAAATGGGGAGCAGAATTACACACCATATGGTAATGGCTTGGAAGACAACCACAACTTACAATCATATCTTCAGTATCTAGTGACATTGTTTGCTACATTTCAGGTGCCAGAATGGCAGAGGTCCAGCCCAGGAAAGATGAACTGGCATAGAAAGAATGACAGACATTAGGCATAAGTACTTTTCATGTCAAGCCTTTGGCATGTTCATCGTCAGGAAAATCTGTTCTCAGAAATGCCATCCAAAATTTGCAAGTTATGCCATCAAGGCATATGATAACTCCTGCAATTCAGGGATATGCTAATGTGGACCATCCTGGGAGGTGCCAAATCATCTCTAGGATAATTGTTGATTCCAGATGCCCATCAAGGTCCTATTCTTATAGCCCAAGGGAAATTCAGGAAGTGGAAAGTTTTGATGGGTTTAACACAAAACAAGCTGGCTTTTTCCTTAAGTGAATAAACTTTGTGGAGAGGCAGAAGCAGCTTACTTTATTATCCTGTCTTTTATGTGAAAACTTTTTTTTTTGTTTCTATTGATCAGTTTAAACCAGAAAAACAACATAACCATGGAAATTACTTTTTTTTTTTATTTAAAACATAAACACAAGTAAAACAGAGAATATTAGAGGTGTCACACAGAAAAATCCTACATTAGATGAAAAATTATACACAGTGATTTGGAAGCTAAGAGTTTCATGAAGGGAAGGAATTGCAGACACAATGTAATCTAATACCCACTGAAGGTGGGTATTTCTTCTACAGTGACTACAATATATGATCATATAGTGTGTGCTTAAAGGCATCTACTGATAGAAAACTCACTACTCTGAAGCAGTCTGTGTAATTTTATTATTTAGTTTTATTTTATTTTTATGTCTTTTTTACAAATAAATTTTAGTGATGTGCTATTTTTATATCACAATTATTTCTCTTTCTACCAACTTCATTACCAAAAACACTCTTCCCACTTTCCTTCATAACAAAGAAAATAATTTTGCAAAAGCACTCAGTAGTGAATATGACAGTATACATAGTATTTTACAATTATAGTCCTTCATTTCTCAACCAAGAAAAGAAAGACATGTAATTTCTTCTAATACTGTTATTCATTTGTTGGTTATTCATCTTTTACTTTTTTAGTTATTGCTAATCTATTTATTTTCAATGTCATAGTTATTGCATATTATGTTATTTTTCTTCTAATTATTTTATTCTATCAGTTTATACATAATCTTCCCATGTTTCTGAATTTGTCACCATTTCTTCATAATCATTGTCATTTCCATTGCTCAAGTTCAAATCCCAGCATTATCCTGTATTCTTCCTTTGCTCCACATAATCAATCTTCAAATCTTGTTATTTCTATAATCACTTCTCTCCCATTCAATACCTAACCTCCTCTCTATATCTATATCTATAGTCTTACTATAACCCTTATCAACATTTAATTAGTTCCAGTCGTCTCCTAGTTAATCTCCCTGTCTCATCTTTTCCCCATCAATCCACTGCTGTCCCATTAATTTACCTTAAGCAAAGATTTGATTATGTGACTCCCCTGCTCAATCAGTTAAAATGGCTTCATATTCCTTTTAGAGTGATGCTATTCTTTTATAGTTTTTAAAGTCCTCTCAAGTATTGCCTAATCTGTGGTTGAACCAAACTTGCCTTTTCTCTGTTCTTCACACATGGCATTTTATCTTTCATTTTTTTTTTACTTTTGTACTAGACACTCCCTATTCCTAGAATGTGTTCCTGATCCTTCCTTATTCCTTCTATTAAATGGAAAATTTAAACACTTCTACATGAGGACTTCCTGAAATACCTAATTGGTAATACCTTTTTTTATAACTACCTTGTCTTTAAATACTTGTAATATATTCTATTTTTTCTCATCCTATTTATTCTACTATATATGTGTACATATGCATAGATATGTAAACATACACAGACTCACATACATACACATAAACAAATACTTATTGTCCTTTACTATTGGAATGTAATCCCATAGGTAACTGTTTATTTCTTTGCTTTAAATCCCCAATCCCTATCACAATGTCTAGTACAAAGTAAATGTTGAATAAATACATGATTAATCATTTGAATGATTGATAATAATTTATACTTACATTTTTTGAAAATAAAATTATTTATCCATTTTTATTTATATATCAATTATATATATGTATGTATGTAGGTAGGTATGTATATATATATATATATATATATATATATATGTATATATTTATAGCATTTATCAGGATTATTTTACTTTTAAGTTAAAAACAGCACTGAGACTTTTGGAGCATCCATTGTGTCAATCTTCACTGTTTCATCCTTATATACAAAGTTTTCATTTTCTCATATAGCTTCTTTTATTATTTCTTATACATTAATTTTGTTTGCTTACAAGCCTTTTAAAAAAACTTTAGGTAAATTCCAATTCTGTTTTTTAAGAAAACATTGAACTGGGTCTTGGTCACTTTAGAAAATATATGTGGCTCAGCATTGACAGTAGTATTCTACAGTACTTCCCCTGGTCCATACTGATATAGGCCTAAGTGGAATTATGACACATAGTTAATTAATTTTCAAAATCCTCCCCTATAACTGCATTATTAGGCTGCCTACATCTCACCATTGTTTCTCAAGGATATCATTAGAAACTTTGTCAAATACTCTGTTAAGATCCAGATACCTCTGCTAATAAAATTCCCATTATTCTCATGTACTGATCCAGTAAAAAAGAAAAATATGAAACAAGAATAGGCTTGCATAACTTGCTTGTACAGAACTCATAGTGATGCTAAGTGATCATTTTTTCCTTTCCTAAGGGCACTATATTTTGTTCCCCCAGTTGAGTGACATAATAGGTAGAGTGCCAGGCCTGGATTCAGGTAAACTTATCTTCTTGATGTCAAATCACAAGTTACTAACTGTGTGGCTTTGGGCTAGTCACTTAACCCTGTTTACCTCAGTGTTCCTTATCTGTAAAATGAGCTGAAGAATGAAATAGCAAACACTCCAGTATCTTTGCCAAGAAAATCTCAAATGAGGACACAAAAGATTAGATAGAACTGAAATGACTGAACACCAAATAATGGAAAACTCTTAAATTTTACCAGGGATTAAAGTCAAATTCACTGATCTATAATTTAAATAGGACATTCCCTTCTCCTGAAAATATTAATCATTTTCCAGGTAAAAAAATCGCATTATGCTGTGGTTAGATATATAGTAGACTACCTTATACTAGAGCAGCTACCTTAAAATATTGGTTTTATTTCATTATATAATCTTTCATTTTAAATTTTTGTTTTGTTCTGAACAACAGTTATTTCATTCACTTTTGTAAGAAAAAAGAGGTATGGGAATAGATATCAAGTAGTAGTTGAGATAGTTCTACTTTTTCTAAGTCTTATCTCAAACAGGAATTTAATCTTCAATCTTGCTATAAAATAAATATATTCTTTTTTTCCCTTTCCTTTAGTACTTATTCCAAGTTATGTTCATATTAGACTTTAAATATCATTCTATTTTTGGAAATCCACAAAACATTGTAATTTTAATATTTAGGCATTTATCATTTCTCTATATAAGAGAATCCCTCCACACATACAACACAATTTCAGTAGGCATTTTCACTTATTATAATTTTTATATCTGCCAAAAAAGGTTTTTATTTTAGAAAAAACCTAAAGTTGTCATATATTAATATTATTTCTATAATTAAAATTATCATAATTTATTACCTTTGGCATTTAGAGATGATGAATAATGAACTTGATTACTCTTGCAATTTGAAAGGCAGTTATATTCAGTCCTATAAGAATACATTGAGAATATCTAAAACCTACCACTTTCCTCTTGCTAAAATCTGTACCTATTTGGTCTTAAAAAATAATCAGTAAATTGAGTTCACTTTTTGTCAAATATCTGCCCTTTCAAGATGAAGCAGTATCTTCACTGTAGAAATGCTATTGGAACTTATTCAGAACAGAGAGAGATCCATCCAACAGCACAGCTGAATATTCATGGAGCATTTTTATTTATCCAAACTTATCCTTATGAAAACACAATTTTGGAATGATTTCCCACTGCTTATGCACCAAAATTATTTCATATGTAAAATATTTCTTCTGTCATAGCTGTTTTATGTATATATACACATACAAACATACAAAGACATAGTACTAAGTAAAACTAATTTAACATTTTTATTTACAATTTGTCAGTCTTCAAATATGATCTAGATATGTATGCTTCACTAATTAAAAATAAGATAAATATATTTAATATATTTACTCAACAATAATTTATTGACTTTGTACTATGTATCCAAATCAGAAATATATTTTGTGGATGATATAAATTAAGAAAAATAGATAATCTGGGCTGTAAGTAAGCTTGCCCTCTACTTGTTGTATTTGTACAGGCAGTCTTTCATGTATTTAACATACTTCCTCACCTCTGCTCAGCTCTAAAGGGAATGCCAACTTGAATACTTTTCTAATGCTTTTTAGTAAATATTGCCTTTTCCCCAGAAAGCTCCCTTTGATGTATTTAAGTAATTATTTATATAAATGCTATTTCTCTCAATAGAATGTAAGCTCAAGGAGGTTATAATCTGTTTAATTATTGACTCTGTATCCCCAATATCCTTTAGCATCTCTCTATATAAAGATAGGGAAGACAGGAGAGAGGGAAGAAGAAAAGGGAGGGAGAGAGAGAGAGAGAGAGAGAAAGACAGAGAGAAACAGAGGCAGAGAGAGACAGAGACAGAGACAGAGACAGAGAGACAGAAAGAGAGAGAGACAGGGAGACAGAGACAGAGAGAAAGAGGGGGGGAGAGAGATTTATAGTTGACAAACAGATTATTTTAAAGATAAATCATACAAGAAAGTGTTTACAAACTAGTCAAGAAAAAGTCATACAAGTATCCTCTCAAGACCTTTCTTAAGAACTTAAGAATTGGTTGTATGACATGGGAGACACTGGCACAGGATCACCCAACATAGTGTGCTCTTATCAGAGAAGATGCTGTGCTCTATAAGCAAAGCAGATTTGATTAGCTCAGAGGAAATATAAGATGTGCAAAGTTAGAGTTCATCCCAAATATTCATAGGAACCATTTGTTTCTAACCTGTGGTCTAGCATTCTGATCCCATGTTCATCTGATCAGTCAGTCAGACATACTTGTAACTTGACTCTAACATAGTGATGAGTCATTTTGGCTCTCCTTGGCCACAAAGGACAACAGCTAGATAGATGTTAGGTAATTATATAAATAGGTAAATAAATAGTTAGATGAATGGATGGAATTAGAAATAAACATGAAACAAAAAGATAAAAGAATAATTTCATCCTTGAAATAAAGACTTTTTTAGAAAAGTAAAAAGCCACAGAGAATTCTTTAGATAAATTAGGTCTTCCAAAAGTCTCTTCTAAGAAATAACTGGAAATCTACTGGTAAAATCTCTGATGTGAACAGTAAAGAATCATAGAATCTCCAAGTTGTGAGGTAGATTATTAAAAGTACTTGAGGCATACATGGTATTTGAGAAGATGGACTAGCTCCTCTAGTTTGAGGAAGACTTTCCGTATGTCTTGCTGAACCATTTTCAGGGCTGTTTATCCATCTTTAGCTAAAAAGAGTCACCTAACTCTTACCTATGCTTCCAAGAAGCAGCATCATGCACAGCAGACAGATACTGGTAAAACTGTCTCAGCAGTTAAGCTAAACAAGTTGAAGTTAATCAACAGGCATCATATCTCTTTATGAGTTAGAAGTATAACTACTCTATTCATGTAAAGACTTCTCCCCAGGAGAATGAGGAAGTTAGGAATAATTTGTTCCATGGCTATGAAGTCGCTGAACCAGGTTCTGTGGAGTGCTTAAAACAGTCAGACACCAAAGATACAAAATTCATCTCCTGAATCCCAGGTCATCATCAGCTATCTTGATTTGTATTTTGTGTTTTGCTATTGAACTTCAATGACTCTGGAAGAGTGAGTGAAGTTGACAACTTTGTGCAACTTTACTCCACTTAAATTCAATTCACTTACAAATCAAGACACCACCACAGTGATATTAATGGTTCTCCTTGAAAATGATGGGTGAAAAATAACAAGGTTACCTGAGCAAGAAATGCATGTGATAACATTTCCTAAAAGAGGTACTTCAGCCTTCTTTTAAAAACCTTCAACCATGAACTTCTTGTCCTCTCTGTAATGATTCTAATGATAAAGATGTTTTTGCTTTTGTTAAGACAAAATCTGTTCCTCTGTAATTTCAATCCATTGTCCTCAGAGATGTTTTTATTTTAAACTAGATTAATAAGTTGCCATTAAACTGTCTCTCAGACATACTTTAGTGGCTTTGAATACTAATCAAATGGTACCATAAAGTGTGTGCTCTGGACAAGAGTATGGAACAGTATGTGGAAAACTGATCTCAAAGCCAAGAATACCTTAACTCAAGATCCACCTGTGTGATGTTGCAAAAATTAGGTAAATGCTCAATGCTCTAAACAACATACTATGTTACAAAAATTTGCTAAATACAAATTGTAAATAAATTCTTCTCACCTTGGAGTTACTTGTAAAGAGCTGAAACTTTGAGTAGGTGCACTTTGAATCAGACAACAGAGCACTTAAGGTTAATTACCTATTCAAAATAAGACAATGACTCTATTAGCATATGTTTGGTTAAATGACCCTTCTCACCATTGATGCTGGCTCAATGTTTGCTGTAAAGATAATTGTAGACAAGGATTAGAGGGTAGGGTGACAGAGGCCAGACTCACTTGGCCCCAGGATGAGTAGGAGAAAGGTGTAGAGATTTTGGACTCCAGAATTGGTGAAGAGATCTTTGGCAAAACTCCTGGCAGTTTGTCTCCTTCACTTCTCCCCCTAAAGACCAAGGACTTTTGCCTATCCTGACTCTGGCTGATCGTGAGGCCTCAAGGGAGCTGACCAGGACTTTACAGTTAACCACATCAATAAAATCCATCCCAGTTTCTATCTATATTGCCCCAAGAACAAAGTAGGAAATCCAGAGATGGGGAGTGGTAAGGAAATAAAAGAGAAGCAGACAGACACAGAGAGACATAGACAGAGAGATAGATATATAGGCTGAGAGGAGATAAGATAGATAAATTTTTAATAAAGTAATTCTTTTATTACCTTAAAAAGCCAATATATAACCAATCCAGAGGGTTTCTTTTATTAACCCTATGGATTGGTTATATGCTGAGCTTTTCTTTAATTCTTTTCAAAGAAAACTTTGGTAAATAGTAAGTTTAAAATGAGAAGAAGAACAGAAAAGAAAGAGAAGAAGAAAAAGGGAAAATAGAGAAAGAGAAGAAAGCAAAGGAACATGAAATGATAATAAAATAGAAAAGTACACAACAAAACTACAATGAGGTATTTTAGAGGAACAAAAAGGAAAGATGAAGATTAAGATGACATCAATTAATATAATTAATATTAAGTATAATAAAAAGAAAAAGAAACTTAGTCACTTGAAAAATTGGGATACTGAGTTGATAATTCTGATTTCTTTCCAGATGCATCTCAAGATTTTTTTTCCATAAAGAGTAAGAAAGATCAGAAAATACAAGAAAATATTTTCATGATTTTTAAAATTTTATTCATCTTGAAATTGTGCTGTGTAAATTAGGATTTGCATAGGCAATGTAAGGCAGGGAACATGCTCCTTTCCAATGATATATATTTGTTGTTATTCTCTGATTCCTTGTCCTTCTGGGAATAGAAAGCTTTATGGAGATATAGTAGAAAGAAAAGCTGCTTAATGGGGCACACTACAGCAAACATTATTGATCAATTTTGTTTTACTTGTAAGAATGATTGAATGCACGAGTAATTGAGATGTCATTTTGTAGCTGGAGCATTTTATTTTCCAAAATGTGTTTTTTCTTGGAGTGACTTTATCCAAGAGAAAATAAAGAATTCAAGTTGATCTCTGCCCAGGGAAAGGACATCATAAACAAATTTGTATGAACCACCATCTTGACACCCTCATTTTCTATTACCAATAAAAAGTTAAAGATCCCCTCTCATGACAAAATTATTAAGTACATAAAGTCTGTCTTTTACTTATGTTAGTTATTAGCTACTTTTACCCAGTCATAGGGATAATCTCTATCCATACCACATTCCAAAGTCATATAACCAGATCCCCTCATGCTCTCTTTCCTTTCCATCAAAATGTGTAACTAGGGAGACAATGTACTTAAATCATACACACTAGGATATAATGCATGATCAAACTTTTGCATCATTTCTTAGAAGGATGTGTGTGTTTATACACCATAATAAGTCTAAAGATAAAATAATAAAATTGTAGTTTTGAACTTTTAAGCAAAAACAAGAAAAATTGAGGTACACATTTTGGGGATCATTATCCGAAAGTTTCTGATAGTTATTATTGTGTATTTATGCAAATCATTAAATTCTCTGGGACTTATTTAACATAGTGATATAAAATGAGAGGATTGAATTACATGATTTTTGAGATTTGTTATACAAAACATTCCTAGTATTCCTAAAATTATTTTACTCACATGTAAATACAACCCTGGTTGTTTCACCCACTTGAGTCTGCTAATTTTATTATACTTGTATTTTATGAACATGGAGAACATTAATAGGAGAAATGGTAAAAGTGGTCAACATGTTGCTACAACATAACAAAGAAAGATTTGAGAGATATTGATGAAAGATTTTTCTGTTCATAATATCACCATCAGCCATTTCTTGCCTTATGTGATGTAACAACCTTACCTTTAACTTAAGGAAATGATTTTTATTCAAAAGGGAATGCACTTGGAGGAATTAATATCATATATCTAATTATCTAGTATCAATAACTCCTTTTTTTTATAAAAACAATAATGGCAAAGAACATCTGCCTGAAGTTGATTAACAATACTCAGTACTTTTCAAGGAGGTGAAAGCATAAAGAGGAGGTCAGAGACCAAAAAATGTCCTAGGAGGTACAGGTCTAGATAGCATTTCAGAGATGGAAATAAATAATAAAAAACCAGCTCAAATGAGAAAAGGAAGAGAAAGGCATAGAAAGGAGAATTTATTGGCTATATGCCTCTTCCATTTATATACTACCTAGCTAATACTGCAATTTGGAGTTTTCTGTTTTGCTATATGATAGACCAGTATAGCTGCTTTAAGAAATTAAGGTAATGGACACCAAAAGAAAAATGTTATCCACTGTTGATTCAAATACTTAAGCACCCTTTGGAGAATCAATCTTTTTTCACAAGAGTGCTAGGGTCCCATCTACTAATTCACATGAAATTATAACCTGACCTTAGTTCAGTTCCATAAATCATAAGCCATTAAATAGTATTGGCCATAAGTGAGCGTCAAGGGGAGAATGTTTGGACATTATCAGAGGAGGTTTCATAGAGGAGAGGAAATGTGAACTCCACTTCAGTTGGTCAATAGAGGAAAGAAAGAAATTGCAGGAAAGAGGAATGACATGAAAAGACATAGATACTATAAAGAAAAAATTTAAAAGTTTATTTATGGTCTAGTAGGCAGATTAATTTGCATAGGTGAAGTGTTTTTATAGCTGGAGATGTTATTAGGCTAGAAAAGAAATCGAGGAAAAGTAGTTGAGGATCAGGTTACAAAGAGTTTTGGTTTTATTGTCTATAGAACAAATGTTCTCCAACAGATGTTGGAGGTAGAAAGATCCTGAAGATAACCCATGGACTTCAAAACCATTAATGAATTAGAGGGGAGAAGGTGTCTATCCCAAGCATGTGAAAACTTCTTCAGTGAATTTGCAGGTATGAATATAGTGTTAAAATGAGCCACAAAGATTACAAAAACATGTGCTGTGAAGTACTTTGAGTTTGGTCAGATACCAAAAACACTAGAGTCATCTACCACATCCAGAACCATTATCAGTTACCTTGACCTTTGTCTTTCAAATGGACTTGGATGATTCTGGAGAAAATGAGGCTGACAATTTTGCACAACTTTCTCTCACCTAAATCTAATTCACATGTGAATCGAAAAGAGATATTCATACCATTTTACTATTTCAGTATTCAATTATTTTATATTTATTCATTCTATTATTTTACCATTCAACTATTTTACTATTTAATGATTTATTATTTTATTTTCTTGCTATTTTACCTACCTCAAATTTCTTTGTCAGTAATGGAGCAGCAGGCATAGATACATTTGTGCCATTATATTCGCAAATCTGCAGTCTCACTGGACTGAAGCAGCAATGAGAATCGGCAACCTCTTGGATGTTTAAATAGTCTTCTTACAGACTGATTATATTGCTCACCTCTTGGCATGAGGAAGGAGCTAGAAAAGGTACCTTAAAATAGTGTGCTTCACTCACCCCTGGTCTACTTAATACAACTTCTCTTGTGTAATAAAGCCTTTGGCATGGATTCCATTCCAGCAGGGATCTATATGGCAAAGGGTCTACAAACTCATAAAAAATGTTGAATTAAAATTTCTAGGTTATATGGAGGTTATCACTGGGATATCAAGGATGCCTTGTTTTCTATTTAAATAAAGGGAAAGGGACTGTTTTATGTCAGCTACAGAAGGGGGTTTATCTCTTAACCATTCATTGCTAGAATGATTCTTATCAGAGTCCTCATTAATAAGGTGATCCTTCACCTGGAAGATGGTCATCTACTAGAGAGCCAGTACTTCAAAAAAGCCAAGGAATGATTGACATTGTATTTGCTGCCTGGAAACTCCAAGAGAAATGCCAGGTTCAGAAAAGAAGTCTTATGCAAAATTCCTCAATCTAATCATAACCTTTGATATTGTCAGATATGAAGGCCTATAGAAGATCACGGCAAAATTTAGTTTCCCAGGAAGTTCATCATTATTGTATGCCAATTTTAGGATGGCATGCTTTCTGGGTGATGGACAGTGCTCTTTCACTTTCTCAATCATTAATAGAGTGAAGCAGAACTATACCTTCTCTGATATTTGCCCTGATACTTTTTAGAATGATGTTTTCAGTGATGTTGTCAGATGCTTTCAATAGGGAGGAAAATGGATACTAAATTATTTAACCTGAAAAGGTTATAAGCCAAGACTAAAGTAGGGAAGAGAGTTAGTTTATGTCCTTTTGATCACAGATGATTGTGCACTTCATGCAGCCTCAGAGGTAAAGATTCAATATTTGTCAAATCTCTGCTGCTTGTGTTAATTTTGGATGGATAATTAACACTAAGAAAAGAGGTTTTTTGAGAGTCCCATTGTACTATCTATACATGTAACCAATGATATAAAAAATGGAGAAATTTTGAATGTTGTTATAAGTTTATTTACCTTGGCAGTATGCTCTCCAGTGGTATATACATAGATAGCTTGACATGTGAATTGCCAGATCCAACAAGTATTTGGGAGACTCTGGAGGAATGGATGGAAGAGAAGAGGTATCAGGCTACCTACCAAACTGAATGAATGTCTGTGGAGCCCATTGTGGTGAGTTCACTGTTATATGGCTATGAAACCTGAACAATATATCTGTTCTTTGCCAGAAAATTGAATCACTTTAATTTGGGTTGTGTTAGAAAGATTTTGAAAATCACCTGTCAAGATAAGATAACAGACATTGAGATCCTTTCTTGTGCTGAACTGGCAAGCATTCAAACTCTACTGCAGAGAGTGCAACTCTAATGGACTGCCATGTTGTTCAAATGCAAAAAAAAAAAAAAAAAAAAAAAAGGATGTTTACCTAAAAGACTGTTTTAGAGAGGACTCACACAAGGTAGACAGTCACATGATGATAGAAGAAGAAATACAAGGATACTTTGAAGCTTTATCTGAAGAATTTTGGTATTGATCATGAAACATGGAAGACACTGGCACAAAACCATCCAGGATGATGTGCTCACATCAACGAAGGTTTGCTCTATGAGCAAAGCAAAATTGAAGTAGCTCAAAAGAAACATGATATGCACACATTTAAAGACTCTCTTCTGAAATGATTATAAAAACTATTTATGCCCCAACATGGTAGAGTTTTCTGAGCTTGTATGGCTATGAGAAACTATAACTAGAAACACTGTACATTAATGTCAAAATTAGGATGTTATTTTGGTACTCTTTAAGCACAAAGGAAAAGCAACAATAACAAATGGGGAAACCACAAAGACTAGAGCAATAGTATATGCTTGAGATTACATGGGGTAAAGAGTATTACATAAGAAAAGTATGCAAAATTATTTATTTTACATACACACACATATAGACAAGATGTGGTAGTAAAAGAGAAGGAAGAATCATAGTCTCCCAGAACTTGTACACGTGAATAAATGGGAGACCAAAGAAATTTAATGGCTTGAGTGAAGTAATGAAACAGTGATAAGATTAGGATCCATGTCTCCTGGGTCTCTAGCTATTATTATTTCTATGATATAGCACAAAATGGATGATTCTGACATTTTTGGCCTAGATAATGTGGGAAATTGTGGTGCCATTAGCAGATCTTTGGGATATTGTAGAAATGATTCACTTTAGAGATCAGATTTATAGAATTATCAGATACTTATTTAAAGTTGTGTGAAGTAGTAATGGTTAAAATCCCAATCATTATATTTACTTGTGGGAAAAATGAGTCTCAGAAAATTAGGTGACTTATCCAGTATGACACAACTAATAAGTATCTTTTGATTATCTTAATTTAGGTCTTGCTAATTCAAGTACTTGTGTATTAACAGAATTTCCAAATGAAAATAGATATTAGGAAGCTAAAAGTATGGGTCTGTAGCTCAAAAGAGGGACCATGGTTTGAAATGTATGATTGAATAAACTAGATTAAGTTACACAAAAAGAAAAAACTTTTTGAAGGTAAATTAATCTCTTCCTCCCCCACACAGGATATATGTAATTTTTAGCTTTCAAGTTTCATGGGAAATGAAGAGTCAATGTCCATATTCTGTGACGTAGGGGCTAAAATAAATCAGAATCTTCAACTGAAGTAGTAAGGAATGATAGATATTGGAGAAAGATTTTTAAAAATGCCAAAGTCAAGGGAATAGGTAGAAATGGAAATTAATAAATATACATAGTAGTAATGAAGTGAACTACTTTTTGTTTTATTTTTAGTTATGCATGACTTATTGCGAGTCCATTTTGAATTTTCTAGGAAAGCAATGGAAACTTAGCAGAAGATAAGAAAGTAGTTTGCCATTTGCATCTTTACTTTATGCTACAAATGAGATAATTGAGGCAATCAGGGGATAAGTCACTTGTTGAGGGTCACTTAACTAGTAAGTATCTGAAGCCAGATTTGAACTCAGGAAAATTTTTTTGATTCCAGACCCAAATTCAAAAACAAAAAAACAAAAAAATCTACTCTGCCATATAGTTGCCTTATGAAGTGAATATAAGTCAATATGCAAATAGAAGAAACAATAGATTTGAACTAAAAATCAATTATCAAGAAACTAGAAGACAGATATGTGTACATGAAACAGATGATAATAGATAAAACAAATTGTAGTATGAGAAGGATCCTTTTTTTATTGTGAATCAGTTCAGGAATTATGTTGTTTTGTGGGGAGGCGGGTGGGGGACACTCAGAGATTTCATATAGTACAGAGAATTCCCAAGGAGGACTTTCCTTTGCTAATACACTTTCTCTGAAATTTTACAATTTTAAATTTACCTGAGCTACTGAGAGGTCAAGTGATTTGCCCTTGGTCAGTCCCATTGCATCTTAAAGAAGTAACTATGTTGGGCTTGCAGAGCTAAACATGCTTAAGCCGAAAGCGCCAAACTAAGACCACAGATGAAAGTTACAGGCTCATCAATTGATGTTCAGCAGAAGAAAAATCTTTTTAATAGTGAGAGCTGTCCAACGAATTAATGAGGTGCCTTTGATAGTAGTGAAATCTCTTTCACAGTGACATTCAAGAAATAGTGCTGGAAAATTACTTGGAATATTTGATGTTTGTCATGTTTAGTTTCTTTTTTATTTTTTTGGAGTGATGTGCAGATCATGTTCAGGAAGTTGACACTGGAGAAACAAGGTAAAGATAAATGAGAATGTTATTAACAATAAAAGCCTATATGTATAATGTTGTGTGTGCAGATATATGCATACATATATAAATAATTTCCAAGAAAAGAAGTTAACAAAATGCTCAAGGAATGCATTTAGTTTCTCTCTTTTTAAGATCAAAATTTATTAAGAAACTTAAGAAGGTCTTTAAGGAGAGAGAGAGAGAAACAAAAAGAAGAAGGAGAAAAAGAAAATGGAAGAATTTTTAAGTGGCAGATAGAAATACTGACCTAATCTACCACCAAAGGGATATTGCCATTGATACAAAGGTAAGAATAAACTTCTGTTTGTTTGTTTGTTTGTTTGTTTTTTAATAATTTTTTTATTGACAGAACCCATGCCAGGGTAATTTTTTACACCATTATCCCTTGCACTCACTTCTGTTCCAATTTTTTCCCTTCCCTCCCTCCACCCCATCCCCCAGATGGCAAGCATAAACTGTTGTTTGTTATGGGAAAAGGGTAGAATGAGAAAATCAGAAAATTTTAATATTTAATAATCTTTATGGGACCTGAATACCAGTTTTTTTGGCCTCTCAGTCTTAACCAAGAACCAGAGCCTGATCACCAGAGAGATGAATAAAACAAACACTATAGTCATTTATTGCTATGATACTATGATCTGTCATAGGTTTCTTGTATAGGATCTTTAGAATAATTAATATTTCCTCAATCTTTTTTCAATATCAGCTGTTTTTTTAATGAGGTATTTTACTTTTTTTCATTCTTTTGATTGTGTTATTGTTTCTTGATGTTACCTAGATTCATTGGCTTCCACTTATGCAATTCTAATTTTTGTGAATTTTATTTTCTTCAGTAAGTTTTTGTACCTCTTTTCTCTGAATCTCTGCATTTGGTCTATTCTGCTTTTTAAAAAAAATTCTTCTATCCAGTGGATTTTTGTGCTTTATTTACTATTGGGCCTATTCTGTTTTTTAAGGTGTTAGTATGAATTGTGCTTCCTTTTCCAAGATGTTGAATATTTTTCTCCATAATTGTCTTTTATTACTATCATTTCTTTTCTGAATTTTTCCTTTATCTCTGATTTGATTTTTAAAATCCTTTTTGAGTTCTTCCAGAATTAATTTGTTGATAGTCATCCATTTTACTTTGAAATTTTGCAAGTAGATATTTTTATCAACATTGTTTTCTCAGTTTGTGTTTTAATTGTCACTGTACCATAGTAATTTTCTTTGTTCATATTTGTTTGTTTGTTGTTGTTTGCTCATAGTTCAGCCTCTTTCTTGAATTTCAATCTTATGTTGTGTTTAGGCTCTGCTCCCAGGGCCAATGATGAACTATCCAAAGCCTTTCTTACTTTTGCACTAGCTCTGGAAGTGTAGGCTTCATTTTATTTTGTTTTGGGGGATGTGTATACGTATGTGTGTGTGTGTGTGTGGGGGGGTGTTTCAAGGTAGAATGCCCTAAAGAGAAGTGTGATCACTGATCTTCTGGCTAGTGCTCAGATTTGTGAGTGACAAGAAATAGTCTTTTCAAACCTGGAATTTTTTTTTCAGTTTCTTTTTTTTTTTTTATTGTAGCTTTTTATTTACAAGATATATGCATGGGTAATTTTTCAGCATTGACAATTGCAAAACCCTTTGTTCCAATTTTTCCACTTTTCACTCACTCTCTTCCCCAGATGGCAGGTTGACCAATACACGTTAAATATGATAAAGTATAAGTTAAATACTATATATATATATATATATATACATATATATATATATATATGTATATATACACATACATACATGTCCATACAGTTATTTTGCTGTGCAAAAAGAATTGGGCTTTGAAATAGTATACAATTAGCCTGTAAAGGAAATAAAAAATGCAGGTGGACAAAAATAGAGAGATTGGGAATTCTATGTAGTGTTTCATACTCGTTTCCCAGAGTTCTTTCTCTGGATATAGCTGGTTCAATTCATTACTGCTCTATTGGAACTGATTTACTTCATCTTGTTGTTGAAGAAGATCACGCACATCAGAATTGATCATCATATAATATTGTTATTGAAATATATAATGGTCCTGCTCATTTCACTTAGCATCAATTCATGTAAGTCTCTCCAGGCCTTTCTGAAATCACCCTGCTGTTCATTTCTTACAAAACAATAATATTCCATAACATGCATATACCACAATTTATTCAGCCATTCTCCAATTGATGGGCATCCACTGGCCTACTCTATTCCATCCTACACTCAGCCAGCAATCAGAGTTTTTTTCCCCCTCAAAGTAAAGTTCCAAACATATCACTTCTCTTCTCAATAAACTCCAGTGACTTCTTGTCAAAAACATAATCAAATGCAAAATACTGTTTGTCATTCAAAGGTTTTAATGACCTAGTCCCATATGTACCGTTTAGTCTTCTTACACATCCTACCCCATTACTTGCTTATACTCTTAAATACATTGCTACTTATCCAATTGATATTTCTTAAAGGAGTCACAACATGTCTGGACATTTCTATTTGCTGTCCTCCATATCTAGAGTGCTCTCCCTCCAATCTCTACATTCTCCTTCCTGGTTTCCTTCAAATCTCAACTTAAATTCCAGCTTCTGTTGGAGTCCTTTGAAAATCACTGTTGAGAGCCAAGATGGCAGAGAGAAGACACATTTCTTTCCCTCTTCTCCCACAATCCTCAGACTAATTAGCAAATCCAGCCTCTGACTTAGTTCTAGACTGGCAGAATCCATGAATATTGGGAGTGCACAAGTTACCAGCAGAAAATAATTTTGAAGATTGCCAGAATCTGTTTCAATCAGATATGGAGGGAGGTGGGCTAAGTGCAAGAAGAATAAGGGCAATTCCCAGTGCAGGTGCAGACTCAGGGAGATGCCCTAAAACTTCTGCCCAGACCTTAACATCTTTTAAAAAATGAAAATCATTGTAAAATATTACACCTTCTTTTTTATGGATTATTTCTTCTATATTCTATGTATAGCTTATTTGAGTAGTTTTTTATATGTTATCTCCTCCACTGAATTGAGACAAAGTTAGTCTTTCTGTTTTATTTATCTTCCCAGAATTAACACAGTGCCTAGAACAAAATGGGTGCTTAATGTTTACTGATAGGCTGAGGGAAGAAGATAAAGTTGATTTTTCTTAAAATTAAGAACCATACTTGTGTGAAAAATGTAGGAACTAGGAAAGTAGAATTTAGTGCAAAAGATTGAGGTGAAAAATCAATGGACCTAGCAGCAAAGTTTGAGAATAATTGTCACCTGAGAATACTTCAGATCACTTGAAGAGAAGAAGGAAACAGATGAAAATTTTAGACAATAGATCAATTGTTAAATGAGAATAATAATAGCACATTCTTCACAGGTTATTGTAAGGATTAAATGGCATGGTATTTATAAAATGCATAACACAGTGTCTGGGACTTAGTAGACTTTATATCAGATTTTAGCTATTATGATTTTTAAGCCTAGTATAAAGGTATTATATAGTAATAATGAATGATATGCATTATCTGGACTTCACATGTACTTCTGATGAACACAGATTATTGATATTTTTTCTTAATAATAACTTCATCCTTCATGGAGAGGGTAATTAATGTGGAGAACTGATATTCAGGAGCTGATTTTGGCCACAAAGAAAAAATGGTAGCTGAAACAGGAATAATACTTACCTTGGTAGGTACATGACTATCCAGAAAAACAAAATCTCAGATTTGGAAAATATCTCAGAATCATAAATCCAGACATTTCCAAAACAGAAGGTTTGTTTTTAGATTAATTTTTTTATTGAAAACTGTCGAGAGCAATCCATTTCACTTCATAATAATCCTTATTTTCATCATCTTTTTTGATTCTGAATTTTCTTGAACTATCAGATTACTGTAGATCTGCCTTCTTTGATGAAATGGGATATGTTTAATCCCTCTTAGATATGACAGCTCTCTAAAACATCAGTGTTAAGTATCAATGCCTCATTATTTTCCCAATGAACTATCATGATTAATCATGTTACTATTTTTTTCTCCTACCTTACAAAAAGATGAGTTGTGAGAAAACAAGCCACTAGGACAATCTATTCTCAGGTAAATTCCAAAATGTACTAATGAAAGAATAATTAGTAAACATTTCAAAAAAGAAACTATGTACTTGGTTAAGTCATTCTGTTTCTTATCCTTTCTGATACATCTCTTACTAATATATACATTTAGTATTATAGCAGCTTCTTTTTGGTGGCAAAGAATAGGAAATTTATAGAATGCCCATCAACTGAGGAATGGCTGAACAAGTTGTAGTTATATAAATCTTTTTTTTTTAATATAAATTTTATTTTATTTAATAATAACTTCGCATTGACAGAATCCATGCCAGGATAATTTCTACACGACATTATCCCTTGCAATCACTTATGTTTCGTTTTTTCCCCTCCCTCCCTCCTCCCCCCCCCAGGATGGCAAGCAGTCCTATATATGCTAAACATGTTGCAGTATATCCTAGATACAATACATATTTGCAGAACCGAACAGTTCTCTTGTTGCACAGGGAGAATTGGATTCAGAAGGTAAAAATAACTCGGGAAGAAAATCAAAAATGCAAATAGTTCACATTCATTTCCCAGTATTCCTTCTTTGGGTGTAGCTGTTTCTGTCCATCATTTCTCCAATGAAACTCAGTTAAGTCTCTTTGTCAGAGAAATCCACTTCCATCAGAATACATCCTCATACAATATCGTTGTCAAAGTGTATAATGAACTCCTGGTTCTGCTCATCTCACTTAGCATCAGTCCATGTAGGTCTCTCCAAGCCTCTCTGTATTCATCCTGCTGGTCATTCCTTACAGAGCAATAATATTCCATAACATTCATATACCACAATTTACCCAGCCATTCTCCAATTGATGGGCATCCATTCATTTTCCAGTTTCTAGCCACTACAAACAGGGCTGCTACAAACATCCTGGCACACACAGGTCCCCTTCCCTTTTTTAGTATCTCTTTGGGGTATAAGCCCAATAGAAACACTGCTGGATCAAAGGGTATGCACAGTTTGATAACTTTTTGGGCATAATTCCAGATCGCTCTCCAGAATGGCTGGATTCGTTCACAACTCCACCAACAATGCATCAGTGTCCCCGTTTTCCCGCATCCCCTCCAACATTCATCATTATTTTTTCCTGTCATCTTAGCCAATCTGACAGGTGTGTAGTGATATCTCAGAGTTGTCTTAATTTGCATTTCTCTGATCAATAGTGATTTGGAACACTCTTTCATGTGAGTGGTAATAGTTTCAATTTCTTCATCTGAAAATTGTCTGTTCATATCCTTTGACCATTTATCAATTGGAGAATGGCTTGATTTTTTATAAATTTGAGTCAGTTCTCTATATATTTTGGAAATGAGGCCTTTATCAGAACCTTTAATTGTAAAGATGTTTTCCCAGTTTGTTACTTCCCTACTAATCTTGTTTGCATTCGTTCTGTTTGTACAAAGGCTTTTTAATTTGATATAATCAAAATTTTCTATTTTGTGATTGGTAATGGTCTCTAGTTCATCTTTGGTCACAAATTTCTTTCTCCTCCACAAGTCTGAGAGATAAACTATCCTATGTTCCTCTAAATTATTTATAATCTCGTTCTTTATGCCTAGGTCATGTACCCATTTTGATCTTATCTTGGTATGTGGTGTTAAGTGTGGGTCCTTGCCTAATTTCTGCCATACGAATTTCCAGTTATCCCAGCAGTTTTTATCAAATAATGAAATCTTATCCCAAAATTTAGAATCTTTGGGTTTGTCAAACACTAGATTGCTATAGTTGACTATTCTGTCTTGTGAACCTAACCTTTTCCACTGATCAACTAATCTATTTCTAAGCCAATACCAGATGGTTTTGGTGACTGCTGCTCTATAATATAATTTTAGATCAGGTACAGCTAGACCACCTTCATTTGATTTTTTTTTCATTAATTCTCTTGAGATTCTCGACTTTTTATTGTTCCATATGAATTTTGTTGTTATTTTTTCTAAATCATTAAAATATTTTCTTGGAAGTCTGATTGGTATAGCACTAAATAAATAGATTAGTTTAGGGAGTATTGTCATCTTTATTATATTTGCTCGGCCTATCCAAGAGCACTTAATATTTTTCCAATTATTTAAGTCTGACTTTATTTGTGTGGAGACTTTTTTGTAATTTTGCTCATATAATTCCTGACTTTCCTTTGGTAGGTAGATTCCCAAATATTTTATGCTATCAACAGTTATTTTGAATGGAATTTCTCTTTGTATCTCTTGCTCTTGGATTTTGTTGGTGGTGTATAAGAATGCTGAGGATTTATGGGGATTTATTTTGTATCCTGCTACTTTGCTAAAATTATGAATTATTTCTAATAGCTTTTTAGTAGAATCTTTGGGGTTTTCTAGGTATACCATCATATCATCTGCAAAGAGTGATAGTTTGGTTTCCTCATTGCCTACTCTAATTCCTTTAATCTCTTTCTCGACTCTTATTGCAGAGGCCAGTGTTTCTAATACAATATTGAATAATAATGGTGATAGTGGGCAACCTTGCTTCAATCCAGATCTTACCGGGAAAGGTTCCAGTTTTTTCCCATTGCATATGATGCTTACTGAAGGTTTAAAATATATGCTCCTAACTATTTTAAGGAAAAGTCCTTTTATTCCTATGCTCTCAAGTGTTTTTATTAGGAATGGCTGTTGGATTTTATCAAATGCTTTTTCTGCATCTATTGAGATGATCATATGGTTTTTGTTTGGTTGGTTGTTGATATAGTCAATTATGTTAATAGTTTTCCTAATATTGAACCAGCCCTGCATTCCTGGTATAAATCCTACTTGGTCATAGTGTATTATCCTGGGGATGATTTTCTGTAATCTTTTTGCTAATATTTTATTTAAGATTTTAGCATCAATATTCATTAGGGAGATTGGTCTATAATTTTCTTTCTCTGTTTTCAGCCTACCTGGTTTAGGTATCAGTACCATATCTGTGTCATAAAAGGAGTTTGGTAGGACTCCTTCAATCCCTACTTCTTCAAATAGTTTATTTAGCATTGGAGTTAATTGATCTTTAAATGTTTGATAGAATTCAGATGTAAATCCATCTGGTCCTGGGGTTTTTTTCTTAGGGAGTTGATTGATAGTTTGTTCTATTTCTTTTTCTGAGATAGGAGTGTTTAGGATATTTACTTCTTCCTCTGTTAGTTTAGGTAAGCTATATTTTTGGAGGTATTCTTCTATTTCATTTAAGTTGTCCAATTTATTGGCGTAAAGTTGGGCAAAGTAACTCCTAATTATTGCTCTAATTTCCTCTTCGTTAGTGGTGAGTTCTCCCTTTTCATTTTTAAGACTAACAATTTGATTTTCCTCTTTCCTTTTTTTAATCAGATTTACTAAGGGTTTGTCTATTTTGTTGGTTTTTTCATAGAACCAACTCTTAGTTTTATTAATCAATTCAATAGTTTTTTTTACTTTCAATTTTATTGATCTCTCCTTTTATTTTTTGAATTTCAAGTTTAGTGTTTGATTGGGGGTTTTTAATTTGTTCCTTTTCTAGCATTTTTAGTTGCAAGCCCAATTCATTGACCTTCTCTTTCTCTATTTTATTCAAATAGGCCTCTAGAGATATGAGATTTCCCCTTATTACCGCTTTGGCTGCATCCCATACATTTTGGTATGATGTCTCATTATTATCGTTTTCTTGGATGAAGTTATTAATTATGTCTATAATTTGCTGTTTCACCCAATCATTCTTTAGTATGAGATTATTTAGTTTCCAATTATTTTTTGGTCTACTTTCCCCTGGCTTTTTATTGAAAGTAATTTTCAATGCATCGTGGTCTGAAAAGGATGCATTCACTATTTCTGCCTTACTGCATTTGAGTTTGAGGTTTTTATGTCCTAATATATGATCAATTTTTGTATAAGTTCCATGAACTGCTGAAAAGAAGGTGTACTCCTTTCTGTCCCCATTACATTTTCTCCAGAGATCTATCATATCTAATTTTTCTAGTATTCTATTTATCTCTTTGACTTCTTTCTTATTTATTTTGTGGTTTGATTTATCTAATTCTGAGAGTTCAAGGTTGAGATCTCCCACTATTATAGTTTTACTGTCTATTTCTTCTTGCAGCTCTCTTAATTTCTCTTTTAAGAATTTACATGCTACACTACTTGGTGCATATATATTTAATATAGATACTTCTTCATTATTCATTCTACCCTTTAGCAAGATATAGTGCCCTTCCTTATCTCTTTTGATTAGATCAATTTTTGCTTTAGCTTGATCTGAGATCAGGATGGCTACCCCTGCTTTTTTGGCTTCACCTGAAGCATAGTAGATTTTGCTCCAACCTTTTACCTTTAACCTGCATGTATCACCCCGCTTCAGGTGTGTTTCCTGTATACAACATATTGTAGGATTCTGGCTTTTAATCCATTCTGCTAACCGCTTCCTCTTTATAGAGGAGTTTACCCCGTTCACATTTATGGTTAAAATGACCAATTCTGTATTACTTGCCATCTTGTTAACCCCGGTTTATGCTTTTCTCCCTTCTTACTCCCTTACCCCCCTTCCCAGTATTAAGCTTGTGAGCTCCCCTTGCTTCTCACAGCCCTCCCTTTTTCAGTATCCCTCCCCCCCCTTAGAGTTCCCACCCCAACTTGCCCCTTTCCCTCCCAGTTACCGTATTCCCTTCCACTTAGCTTATTCCTTCCTTTTTCACTTTTCCCTTCTCACTTTTCAATGAGGTGGGAGAAGTTTCACCATAGATTGAATATGTCTAAAATTCTTCTCTTAATGCCAATTCTGAAAGCAGTAAAATACTCACTATTTTCATCCCTCTCCATTCTTTCTCTCAGATATACTAGGTTTTCTTTGCCTCTTCATGAAATGTAGTACCCCCACTTTCCCTTTTTTCTAGTACAATGTCCTTTCCACATCTAGTTTCTAGAACAAGGTATACATGTATTCTTTATACATCTTTACAGCCGAAATATAGTTCCCAAGATTAATCTTTACCTTTTTAGATTTCTCTTGAGTTCTGTGCTTGTAGATCAAATTTTTTGTTAAGTTCTGGCTTTTTCATCAGAAATAGATGAAATTCGCTTATTTCGTTGAATGTCCATCTTCTTCCCTGGAAAAAGATGCTCAATCTCGCTGGGTAAGTTATTTTTGGTTGCATACCAAGTTCCTTAGCCTTTCGGAATATCATATTCCAGGCCCTTCGATCTTTTAATGTGGATGCTGCCAGATCCTGGGTGATCCTTATTGTGGCTCCTTGATACTTGAATTGGGTTTTTCTAGCCGCTTGCAGTATTTTTTCCTTTGCCTGAGGGTTCTGGCATTTGGCCACTATATTCCTTGGTGTTTTGATTTTAGGATCCCTTTCAGTAGGGGATCGATGAATTCTTTCAATGTCTATTTTACCTTCTGTTTCTATGACTTCTGGGCAGTTCTCTTTGATAATTTCCTGGAAAATAGTGTCCAGGCTCTTTTTTTCATCATACTTTTCTGGAAGTCCGATGATTCTCAGGTTGTCTCTCCTGGATCTGTTTTCCAGGTCTGTTGTCTTCCCCAGAAGGTATTTCACATCCTTTTCCATTGTTTGATTTTTTTTGGATTTGCTTGACTGATTCTTCTTGTCTCCTCGAGTCATTCAATTCCAATTGTTCGACCCTGATTTTCAGTGAGGTATTTTCTTCACTCACTTTTTTAAGATCTTTTTCTAATTGTCCAATTGAGTTCTTTTGTTCTGTGGAATTTTTTTCCATTTCGCCAATTTTGTTTTCCAGTTCACCAATCCTATTTTTCAAGGATTTGGTTTCTTTATCCACTCTCTCTTTAACTGACTTCTCCAGGCTCTTTTGCCAAGCCTCCCTCTCCTTTTGCAAAGCCTCCCTCTCCTTTTCCCATTTTTCTTCTAGCTCCCTTGTGAGAGCCTTTTTAATTTCCTCCATGAGATTCATCTGTGCTGAGGGACATAAGGTCTCCTCCTTCTGGGATTCACCTGGGGACTGTTTGTTTTTAGTCTCCTCAGGGTTTGGAATCTGCTCTTTATCTGTATAAAAGCTGTCCAGGGTTAAATTCTTTTTCAGTTTCTTGCTCATTCTGTCTATTTATCAAAGACAAACTATCAAAGAAACAGAAGGAAAAAAACCCCTTGAATGGAGGCTGCTTTCTTTGGGGGAGGGGCAGGGTATTCTGGTCCTACTGTGCTATGGCGCCTGCGCGCTGAGATCCGAGCGGGCTAAGACACTGTGGGGGAGGGGTGGCCAGGTCCTGAGAGACTCCAGCTGTTTGGGGTTGTATTCTTCACCCCCCGTGTTTTTAGCTTCTCTGCTGGGCTGCTGACTTGCTGCTGTAGCAAAGCTCTCCCCGCAGAGACGGCTGCGATCGCGCCCCACCCCCTCTCCGCTCTACCCGGTTCTGAGCTGCTATCTGTGCTCTGGTTGCAGCTGCTGCTGCTCGCAGACTGCTTCCAAATACCGTCCCCGCCCTCGCGCAAAAACAGACCTTTCTTGACGAGTCTCAAGGATGGTTTCTCTTGGTAAGTAATTGTATGGTTTTTTTTCAGTCGAGCATTAATTCAGAGGCATGGTAGTTATATAAATCTAATGGAATCCTATTATGCTATAAAAAATGACAATCAGGTGGATTTCAGAAAAACCTGGAAAGACTTACATGAACTGATACTGAGTACACTGAGCAGAACTAGAAGGACATTGTAAACAGTAGCAACAACACTGTGTGATGATCATCTACAACAGACTTAGCTCTTCTCAGCAATACAGTGGTCCAAGACAATTCCAAAGGACTCCTTATAGAAAATGTTGACTACATCCAAACAAAATTATGGAGACTGAGGGAAAAAGAAAAATTTGGAACTCAAAATGTTATTTAAAAATAATGTTGAAAATTAACTTTACATATAATTGGAAAAGTAAAATAAAATAGTATGGAAAAACATATACATGCAGAACAGAATTTGAATAAATGGCATATAGCAAATGTAACAGGGGTTGAAATGATTTATTGGTAATCAAAAGAATAGGATCTTATGTGACCTCTACTCTGCACTATCCCCCAAGGTAAAATACCAGGTATAAGTAGATTTATATAAGGTTTCCAGACAAAGAGTCTGCCATAATTACTATGATGCTAATTGGGTGAATGTATCAGGATATGTGGGACATTATCAAAAGGTTTGTTTCTAAATCAAATCAGGAAGGCCTAGTCAGAATGAAGAAGGTTGATAGGCAATCACATCAGCAAGTTTATTTCAGCAATCAATTCCACCTAGAACTGGATACATTGTAAACCTTAACTGTAATATAGGAGGGTAACAGAAAAAAGTCCTAGAAGACAGTGACCATAATTTCTCTAAATCTTAAATGACATAAATGCACTCAATAGTTCTCTTCTAGAGTCTTATTAATTACTAAGTAATTTTTAAGCACCTACTATGTATCATGCCCAGTACTAGGCATTAGTGATTCACAGAGAGGTAAAGATATTGTTTCTGTCCTCAGAAAGTTTATAATCTAATGGTAGAGACAATGTGCATAAAATATAAAAAGCTAGTTATATACAGGATAATAGGAAATAACAAGAAGAAGACATTGCAATAAAGAGGTGTTGGGGAAGGCTTCTTGTGAAGTCAATCGGAGGGTCATAACTACTGCAGAGATCAGCAACTGAAACCTATCAATTCCTGGTTCAACAGAACAGAAGCACACCAAATTAGTGGCAAAGCCTCCAATCCCAGTACAGAAGGCAAATTTTCATCTTTGGAAACAAGGCAATAACAATATCCTCAGCTCTATGAGCAAATTCGTCAAACATCAGAGACCACTGCTCAAAGCCAAAGCTCAAAGCATCCCCAAATTCAAAAATACACAAGAAACTTGCCAGTATCTTTGTATCCCAGAGCAGAGCTCAATTTTAATAGCCAGAAAAAGGAAATAAGAAAGCAAGGAAGGAAGGAAGGAAGGAAAGAAGGAAGGAAGGAAGGAAAACAGAAGGAAGGGAAGAAAGAAGGGAAGAAAAGTAAGAGGAAATAAAGGAAGGAAGGATTAAAGGAAGGGAAGAGAAAGAAAAGAAGAATGAAAGGATGGAAGGAAGGAAGGAGGGAAAGAAGAAGGGGAGGGGAAGGAAGAAGGGAGGAAAGAAGGGAACAAAGGAGGGAAGGATACAAGGATGCACAGAGGAAAGGAAGGAGGGAAGGAGGGGAGGAAGAAGGGAGAGAAAGAGTAAATGAAAAAAAAAGGCTAGAAGAATGAAAGGAAGGAAATTAGGAAGAAAGGAAGGAAGGCAGGAAGGAAGGAAAGAAGGAAGGAAGAAAGGAAAAAAGAAAGGAAGGAAGGAAGGAAGAAAGGAAAAAAGGAAGGAAGGAAGGAAAAAAGGAAGGAAGGAAGAAAGGAAGGAAGAAAGGAAGGAAGGAAGGAAAGAAGGAAGGAAGGAAGGAAGGAAGGAAGGAAGGAAGGAAGGAAGGAAGGAAATGAGCAAGAAACAAAAAAGTACTTTTATCCATAGCAAATTTTTCTCTTCCTTCCCCCCACTTCCTCCCCTAGATGGCAGGATGACCAATATATGTAAAATATATTAAAGTATAAATTGAATACAAAATAAGAATACATGTGCAAACCATTATTTTGCTATACAAAAAAAAAAAATGGACTCTAAAATATTGTACAATTAGCCTGTGAATAAAATTAAAAAATGCAGGCAGGCAAAAATATAGGGATTGGGAATTCAATGTAATGGTTCGTAGTCATCTCCCAGAGTTCTTTCACTGGGTGTAGCTGGTTCAGTTCATTACTACTCTATTAGAACTGATTTGCTTCATCTCATAGCTGGAGATGGCCATGCCCATCAGAATTGATCATCATATAGTATTGTTGTTGAAGTATATAATGATCTCCTGGTCCTGCTCATTTCACTCAGCATCAGTTCATGTAAGTCTCTCCAAGCCTTTCTGAAATCATCCTGTTAGTCATTTCTTACGGAACAATAATATTCCATAATATTCATATACCACAATTTATTCAGCCATTCTCCAATTGATGGGCATCCATTCAGCTTCCATTTTCTGACCACTACAAAGTGGGCTGCCACAAAAATTCTTGCACATACAGGTCCCTTTTCCTTCTTTAAGATCTCTTTGGGATATAAGCCCATTAGAAACACTGCTGGATCAATGGATAAGCACAGTTTGATAACTTTTGGAGCACAGTTCCAAATTGCTCTCCAGAATGGTTGGATGTATTCAAAAGTCCACCAACAATGTATTAGTGTCCCTGTTTTTCCACATCCGCTCCAATATTTCACATTATCTTTCCCTGTCATTCTTCCCAATCTGGCAGGTGTGTAGTGATAGGTCAGAGTTATCTTAATTTGCCTTTCTCTGATTAATAATGACTTGGAGCATCTTTTCATATGGCTAGAAATAGTTTCAATTTTTCCCTCTGGGAATTGTTTGTTCATATCCTTTGATCATTTATCAATTGAAGAATGGCTTGATTTCTTATAAATTAGAGTCAATTCTCTATATATTTTGGAAATGAGGCCTTTATCAGAACCTTTAATTGTAAAAATGTTTTCCCAGTTTATTGCTTTCCTTCTGATCTTGTCTACATTGGTTTTATTTGTACAAAAACTTTTCAATTTGATATAATCAAAATTTTCTATTTTGTGATTAGTAATGCTCTCTAGTTCTTCTTTGGTCATAAATTCCTTCCTCTTACACAAGTCTGAGAGGTAGACTATCCTGTGGTCCTCTAACTTATTTATAATCTCTTTCTTTATGCCTAGATCATGAACCCATTTGGACCTTATCTTGGTATATGGTGTTAAGTGTGGGTCAATACCTAGCTCCTGCCATACTAGTTTCCAATTTTCCCAGCAATTTTTGTCAAACAGTGAATTCTTATCCCAAAAGCTGGAGTCTTTGGGTTTGTCAAACACTAGAGTATTAAAGTTATTGGCTGTTTTGTCCATTGAATCTAACCTATTTTATTAATCAACTAATCTATGTCTTAGCCAATACCAAATGGTTTTGATAACTTCTGCTTTATAATATAATTTTAGATCTGGTACACCTAGGACACCTTCACCTTTTGTTTTTCCATATGAACTTTGCTGTTATTTTTTCTAGGTCATTAAAATAGTTTTTTGGGAGTCTGATTGGTATAGCACTAAACAAATAGATTAAGTAGTATTATCATCTTTATTATATTTGCTTGTCCTATCCAAGAGCATTTGATATTTTTCCCACTGGTTAGATCAGACTTAATTTGTGTGAAAAGTGGTTTGTAGTTTTGCTCATAAAGTTTCTGATTTTCCCTTGGCTGATAGATTCCCAAGTATTATATACTATCAGTAGTTACTTTAAATAAAAGTTCTCTTTGTAACTCTGACTGTTGGATTTTGTTAGCGATATATAAGAATGCTGATGACTTATGTGGGTTTATTTTGTATCCTGCAACTTTGCTAAAGTTGTGGATTATCTATAATAACTTTTTAGTAGTATCTCTGGGGTTCTTTAAGTATGCCATCATATCATCAGCAAAGAGTGATCATTTGGGTTGCTCATTGCCTACTCTGATTCCTTTAATCTCTTTCTCAACTCTTATTGCCAAAGCTAGCATTTCTAATACAATATTAAATAGTAAAGGTGATAGCAGGCAACCTTGTTTCACTCCTGATCTTATTGAGAATGGTTGCAGTTTTTCCCATTACATATGATGCTTACTGATGATTTTAAATAGATGCTACTGATTATTTTAAGGAAAAGTCCATTTATTCCAATACTCTCAAGTGTTTTAATAGGAATGGATGTTGGATTTTATCAAATGTTTTTTCTGCATCTATTGAGATGATCATATGGTTTTTGTTAATTTGGTTATTAATATGGCCAATTGTACTGATAGCTTTCCTAATATTCAATCAGCCCTGCATTCCTGGTATAAATCCTACTTGATGATGGTGTATTATTCTGGGGATGATTTTCTGTAGTCTTTTTGCTAATATCTTATTTAAGATTTTAGCATCAATATTCATTAGGGAGATTGGTCTATAATTTTCTTTCTCTGTTTTCAACCTACCTGGTTTAAGTATCAATACCATGTCTGTGGCAAAAAAGGAATTTGGTAGGACTCCTTCATTCCCTATTTTGTCAAATAATTTATATAGCACTGGGGCCAATTGTTCTTTAAATGTTTGATAGAATTCAAACGTAAATCCATCTGGTCCTGGGGATTTTTTCTTAAGGAGTTGATTAATAGTTTGTTCTATTTCTTTTCCTGAAATGGGACTATTCAAGCAATTTATTTCCTCCTTTATTAATCTGAAAAGCCTATATTTTTGGAGGTAGTCATCCATTTCACTTAGGTTAGCAAATATTGGCATAAAGTTGGGCAAAGTAATTCATTATTTCTCTTCTTTCCTCTTTATTGGAGGAAAGTTCTCCCTTTTCATTTTTTAAGACTACTAATTTGATTTTCCTCTCTTCTTTTTTCTAATCAGATTTACCAAAGGTTTATCAATTTTATTGTTTTTTTTTTCATAAAAACAACTCTTAGTTTTATTTATTAATTCAATAGTTTTTTTATTTTCAATATTATTAATTTCTCCTTTTAATTTAGAATTTCAAGTTTAATATTTGATTGGGGTTTTTTAATTTGCTCTTTCTCTAGTTTTTTTTTTTTTTTTTTTAAGTTGCAAGCCCAATTTATTGATTTTCTCTTTCTCTATTTTATTCAAATAAGCCTCTAAGGATATCAAATTTCCTCTTATTATTGCTTTGGCTGCATTATACAAATTTTCATATGGTGTCTCATCATTGTTATTATCTTGAGTGAAATTATTAATTGTATCTATAATTTGCTGTTTCACCCAATCATCCTTTAAGATGAGATTATTTAGTTTCCAATTACTTTTTGGTCTATTTACCCCTAACTTTTTATTGAATGTAGTTTTTATTGCATCATGATCTGAAAAGAAAGCATTTACTATTTCTGCCTTCCTGCATTTAATTTTGAGGTCTTTATGTCCTAATATATGTCAATTTTTGTATAGGTTCCATGGACTGCTGAGAAGAAAGTATATTCCTTTCTGTCTCCATTCAGTTTTCTCCAAAGATCTATTATACCTAATTTTTCTAATATTCTGTTTGCCTCTTTAATTTCTTTATTTGTTTTGTGATTTGATTTATCTAATTCTGAGAGTGCAAGTTTGAGATCTCCCACTATTACAGTTTTGCTGTCTATTTCTTCTCGCAACTATCTTAACTTCTCCTTGAGGGAGTGACATGCTATACCACTTGGTGCATATATGTTTAGTATTGATATTGCTTCATTGTCTATGCTACCCTTTAACAAGATAGAGTTTCCTTCCTTATCTCTTTTAATTAGATCAATTTTTGCTTTTGCTTAATCTGAGATAAGGATGGCTACCCCTGCTTTTTTGACTTCACCTGAAGCATAATAGATTCTGCTCCAGCCTTTTACCTTTACTCTGTATGTGTCTCCCTGTTTTAAATATGTTTCCTGTAAACAATATATTGTAGGGTTCTGACTTTTGATCCAGTCTGCTATCCGCCTCCACTTAATGGGAGAGTTCATCCCATTCACATTTACAGTTTAAATTACTAGTTCTGTATTTCCTGCCATCTTATTATCCCCAGATTATGCTTTTCTTTTACTTACCCCCCCAACCCTCTTTCCCAGTTTTGAACCTATGTGCCCCACTTGTATCACGCTGCTCATCCTCTTTAGGATCCCTCCCTCCCCACTTTGAGTCTCTTCCCCTTTCTTGTAACCTTCCCTTATTACTCTTTTCCTTTTCCCTTTTCCTCTCTCCCTTTTTAATGAGGTGAGAGAAGATTTTCTGTAAAACAAGTATGTCAATTATTTTCTCTTTGAGTCAACTCTGATGAGAGTACGATTCACACAATGTTTCTCCCCTCTCTAAATTCCCTCAGATATGTTAAGTTTCCTTTGCCTCTTCATGGGATGTTTTTTCCCTCTTTTTATCCCCCATTTCCCCTTTTTCTCTCATTATCCCTTTTTCATTTCTACTTCCCTTTTTTATGTTATATCAGTAAAATCAAATTATGCATGTAGTCTTTTTGTATATCCACAATAGAAATACAATTCTCAAGCGTTCCTTTTACTTTTTCTGCTTCTCTTGAGTCCTATGAGTGGAGATCAGATTTTTTGTTTAGTTCTGTTTTCTTTTTTCCTTAGAAACAAATGGAATTCATCTCTTTCATTAAATGACCATCTCTTTCCCTGGAAGAAAATGCTCAGCTTGGCTGGGTAGTTTGTTCTTGGCTGCATTCCAAGTTCTTTTGCCAGAAAGGCAAAAATATTAACTATATCCTATTTAGATCAAAATTCAATAAAAATTATATGCCATAAAAGACAAGGGAAAGATAGTCTAAAATACTAATTGGGAAATTAAGAAATCAAAACCTAAAGAATGAGTGAATCAAACAGCAAGTCATAGAAACAATCAACAATTTCTACTAAGAGAATGGCAATAATGACACAACTTAGCAAAACTTATGGGATTCAGCCAAAGCAGTTCCTAGGGAAAATTTTATATCTTTAGATACTTATTAAGAGATTTCTGGGTGCTTGTAAAGTAGAGAAGAAAAGATCAATGAATTGAGCATGCACCTGAAAAAGCTAGAAAAAAATTTAAATCCCTGATTAAATGCCAAACTAGAAATTCTAAAAAAGAAATATTCAAAAGAGAGATTAAAAAATTTGAAAGTAATAATGGAGAATTAAAACAAACAAAACTGACCTTGTGAGTTGGTTTCATGGGGAAAAATAAAATAAACTTTTGATTAATTTGATTAGAAAAAATGAAAGAGAAAATCAAATTATTTATTAGTATCAAAAATGAAAACTTTGAACTTCTTATCAAAGAAGAATAAATTAAAGGAATAATTAGGAGCCATTTTGCTCAACTATATGCCAATAAATCTGACAATCTAATTTAAATGGATGGAAATTTACAAAATATAAATTGCCCAGATTAACAGACAAGGAAATAAAATATGTTAACAAGATTTAAAAAAAAAAATAAATTGAAGAAACCATCAATGAATCCCTAAGGAAAAAATCTCCAGGTCCTGGTGGATTTACAAGTAAATTCTGCCAAAGATTTAAAGAATAATTAATCCAATACTATATAAACTATTTGGAAAAATTAGGGCAAAAAATTGGTCCTGCTCAGTTTTTCTTTTTTTTTTAATGGCACCAATATGGTGCTGATACACAAAACAGGATGAATCAAAACAGAAAAAGAAAATCATAGTCCAATATCCCTAGTGAATATTTGAGATAAAATATTAGCAAAGGGATTACAGTAATTTATAAACAGGATTAATACCCTATGATCAAGTTGGATTTATATCAGGAATGCAAGACTAATTCAATACAAGGAGAATCGTTGATTTAAGTGACCATTTCAATAACAAAATTAACATAAATCATATCATAATAGATGTGGGAAAAGATTTTTAGGAAAAATACATTATCCGTTCCTAATAATAACACTAGCAAGCACAGAAATAAATGGAGTTTTATTTAAAATGATGAGCAGCACCTATTTAAAACCATCAATAAACATATGTAATAGAAAGAAGCATTCTCAGTAAGGTTAGGTGTGAAATAAGGAAGCCCACTTTCAGCACTGTTATGTAATATTGTTTGCAAAATATTAGCTTTAGTGACAAAAAAAAAAAGAAAAATAACTAAAGGAACTAAAATAGGCAATGAAAAAAAAAAACTATCATTCTTTTCAGGTAATATCATAGTATATTTAAAGAATTCACTTAAAAAAAAAAAAAAACAGCCTACCAGAAGCAATGAACAACTTTAGCAACATTACTGGATTTAAACTCAACTGATGGAAATCATCATTTCTATATATTACCAACAAAGCTAAGCAGTAAGAGATAGAAAAATCTCATTTAAAAAAATAACTGTAGACTGTATAAAATATTTTGGAACCTACTTGCCAAGAAAGAACTGGACATTCTATGAACATACTTTTCACCCAATTAAATCAGATTTAAACAATTGGAAAAATATAATTTGCTCATGGGTAGGCCTAGCTAATATAGAAAATAACAATTCTACCTCAGTGTCATACAAATCAAAAATCCAAAAAGTGTTTTATGGAGCTAAAAATAGTAGCAAAATTCATCTGGAAAAACAAAAGATCTAGGATATCAAGGCATTTTTTTTTTTACTTCAAAGGAATGTGGCCTAGACATAATAGGCCTAATACTTAGGTCTTACCCTATAATATTTATAAAAATTGGCAGTCATCAAAACTGTTTGATACTGGCTAAAAAATAGAGTGTTGGATCAATGGAAGAGGTTATATACACAAGACACAATAATCATCGACTATAGCAATGTACTGTTTGAAAAAGCCAAAGACTCCAGGTTCTGTAATACAAACTTGCTAGGCAAA
The DNA here is from genome assembly GCF_016432865.1 of Antechinus flavipes. Lineage (NCBI taxonomy): Eukaryota > Metazoa > Chordata > Mammalia > Dasyuromorphia > Dasyuridae > Antechinus > Antechinus flavipes. The sequence goes on along the minus strand of NC_067398.1, from coordinate 371,113,398 downwards.
CTAGGCCTACAACATCTCACACTGTATCTCAAGAAAAGTCAAAATAGGTTTATGATTCAGACATAAAGAGTCTAAACAAAATTAGGAGAGCAAGGGAAAGTTTAGCTGTCAGATCTTTGGAGAAGGGAATAATTTATGACCAAACAGGAAACAGAACATTATAAAATGCAAAATGAAAAACATTGATTAAATAAAAATTTCTTTAAAATTTGCACAAACAAAACCAATACAGCCAATGTTAGAAGGGAAAAGGAAAACTGGGCAACCATTTTTACAGCCAATATTATCTATAAAGGCCTATTTCTAAAATATATAGATAACTGAGTCACATTTATAAGAATACAGATCATTCCCCAATTGACAAATGGTTGCAGGATATGAACAGATGATTTTCAGATGAAGAAATTAAACCTATCTCTAAATCATATGGGAAAAATGCTCTAAATCACTATTGATTAGAGAAAGCAATTCTGAGTTAACAACTCATACCTATTAGATTGGCTAAGGTGACAGGAAAAGACAACGATAAATGTTTGAGAAGATATAGAAAAAAATTGAATACTAATGCATTGATGGTGGAATTATGAATTAATCCAGCTATTCTGGTAGCAATTTGGAACTATTCTCAAATGGTTATAAAATGTTGCATACTCTTTGATCCAGCAGTGTCAACATGCATTTTTATCCCAAAGAAATCATAAAAGAGGGAGAAGGACCCACATGTACAAAGATATTTGTAGCAGTTCTTTTTTGGGTGATAAGGAATTGGAAATTGAGTGAATATTCATCAATTAGGAAATGGTTAAGTTATGGTATATGACTATAATGTAATATATTATGCTATAAGGTATGATGATCAGGCTGATTTCAGAAAAACCTGGAAAGATTTAGCTGAAGATGAGTGAAGTGATAAGAACCAAAAGAACATTGTAAACAGTGATTGCAAAGATTTTTTGATGATTAACTATGATAGACTTAACTCTTCTCAGCAATACAATGATTCAAAATAATTTGAATAGATTTAGATTGAAAAATCCCATCCATGTGCAGAGAAAGACCTATAAAGAATGAATGTTGATAGAAGCATCCAATTTTTTCCTTATTTTGTTGTTGTTTTGCTTTTATTTCTTCTTTAAGTGTTTTTTTTATTTGTTCTGATTTTTCTTTCCCAACATAACTAATATGAAACATGATAAAAAGAAAAAAAAAGATTGTATTGTACATGTATAACTTGTATCAGATTGGTTGTTTTCTCAGGGAGGCAAGAGGTACAGGAGGAATGGAGATAAAAACTGAACTCAAAATCTTATAGAAATCAATGTTGAAAGTATTTCTGCAATTAATTGAAAAAATCTAATAAAATAATAAATAAAAAATAAAGTGTTGCAGCAATTATGCAAGCAAATTTGAAAAATATAACAGTGGCCACTGGATTGGATAAAGATCAGTTTACATTCCAATTATAAAGAAAGACAATACCAAGGACTGTTTATATTAGCAAGCAATTATATTCATTTCTCATGCTAGTAAGGTTATATTTAAGATTCTGAAAGCTAGGTTACAGAAATCTGTGAATCAAGAATTGCCAGAGGATCAGACTGGTTTTCAAAGAGGCAGAGGAAATAGGGACCAAATTATCAACCTTTACTAGATTATGAAGAAATCAAGAGAATTCAAAAAAAAAAATCTACTTCTCTCTCATTAGCTACAATAAAAAAAATACAAAAGTAAATTTGATTGTGTGGATCACAAAAAAAAATTACAAATCCTCAAAGAAATGAAAAGATCAGATAAATCTTTTTATTAATTTTTTCTAGTAAATTTATTTATTTTAATACATATTGCTTTATGAATCATGTTGGGAAAGAAAAAAATAGCAGAGCAAAAGAGAAAAACCATGGGACAGATTTAAAAAAAAAGAAAAGAAATGAAGATAGCATGTGTTGATTTATATCCAATCTCCATATTTCTGTTTCTGGATGTATGGCAATCTGTCCAAAATCTATTGAGATTGCTTTTGACCACTAAACTACTGAGAAGAACTTAGTCTTTCATAGTTGATCATCACACATTCTTACTGTTATTGTGTATATGCATTCCTGATTCTGCTTGTTTCGCTCAGTCTTAGTTCATATAAGTCTTTCCAGGACTTTTTAAAATCAGCTTGTTCATTATTTTTTATAGGATAATAATAGTTCATTACCTTCATATACTACAACTTGTTTAGCCTTTCCCCAGTTGATGGGCAACTACATATTTTCCAATTCTTTGCACAAAAAGAGTTGCTAAAACATTTTGCACATGTGGATCCTTTTCCCTTCTTTATGATTTCCCTGGGTTACAAACCTAGTAATGGCACTGTTGAGTCAAAGGGTATACACAGTTTTATAGCCCTTTGGATGTGTTCCAAATTGTTCTTCAGAATAATTGGATCATTATATAATTTCACCAACAATGCATTAGTGTCCCATTTTTCCCACATCTTCTCCAACATTTCTCATTATCTTGTCATCTTAGTCAATCTGAGATGTGTGAAGTGATACCTCAGAGTTCTTTTAATTTATATTTCTCTAATCAATTGTAATTTAGAGCATTTTTTCCCAAATAACTATAGATTGCTTTAATTTCATCATCCAAAAATTGTCAATTCATATCCTTTGGCCATTTATCAATTGGGAAAAAGATCATATAATTTTAGTTGTCTCCTTAAAAGACAGTATACAATCCATGAAACAAAATTTAGAACTAAACAGGGAACAACTTATTGGTTTAAGATTGAAAAATGAGTATGATGAATGTCACATTGATTTGTGTGCAGAGTATATCATGTGAAATACTAGGCTAGATGAATCAAAACTCAGAACTAAGGTATCTAGGAGAAAAACTAACATGAGATATGCAGATGATATCACTCTGATGGCAGAAAGTAAAGAAGAATTAAGAACCCTTTTGAAAAGGGTGACAAAGGAAAGTGTAAAAACTGGCTCAAAGCTTAACATCAAAATAACTAAGATCTTAGCAATTGGTCCCATCATTTCCTGATAAACTGAAGGAGAAGAAATGGAAGGAAGTTGTGTTAGACTTTTTATTCTTTGGTGTAAAGATCACTGCAGATGGTGACTGCACCTAGGATATTGAAGGATATTTACTACTTGGAAGGAAAATTGTAATGGATCTGGATGTCAAACTAAAGAGCAGAGACATTGCCTTGCTCACAAGGGCCCATATAATCAAAGTTATGATTTTTTCAAGTAGTGGTGTATGACTGTAAGAATTGGATAGTAAGTAAAGCTATATGCTACAGAAACAGGACTCAAAGTCCTTATATAAGAAATCTGGGGAAATATTTGTATATGTGCCTTGAAACCAAATGGTCATAGGCATGCATGTACCTCATCATTTCAGAGAAGAAAAATAAAATTTAATTTAAATAATTTTAAAGAAAGAAAAAAGAATTTTGAACTGTGGCATGAAAAAGACTTTTAAAAGTCTCTTGGACATCAAGAAGATCAAATCAATAAATAATTGCAATATTAATTCAGGCTATTCACTGGAACATCAAATACTGAAACTGAAGCTTAAATACTTGGATGACATACTGAGAAGACAGGACTCATTAGAAAAGACCCTCATGTTGGGAAAGACTGAAGGCCAAAGGAAAAGGGTTTCAGGAGATGATCAGATGGTTAGATAGTATCACAGAAACAACAAATAAGAAGTTTCATAGATTTGGGGAAATAGTACATGATGTGCTACAGTTAATGAGTCACAAAGAATCAGACATAGCCAAACAACTAAACATCACCACCAACATTAACAATGCCTGAGATCTTCATAATGTTCTTACAATACTCTTTATAGGAGATCCTTAAGCTACATCATGAAATTGAGGTATTATATAGAGGTGTATATACCTTTATATTATAGAGGTAAATATGGTAAAGGAACAGAAATCTTTCTATTTGCATAATAACATATCTCCCATTCTTCACTGTTTCAGAAAAGGTTGAAAAACAAAGTGATACTTTTGCAATCCAGTATATAGAATTACTGTTTTAAAACTCCAGGAAATACAAAACAAGGTATACCTAAGACATAGAGCATTGTAAGCCAGTCAGCTTGAGATATACCTTAGAACACAAGAAAGATTGCAGGTGAATCTAGTTCTGAGGTGTATATTTTTATATTAATAGTTGATATTTATATCACATTTTAAGATATGCCATGTGCTTCATATGTGTTTTTTAACTTTCACAATAATTTATGAAGAAAATATTACAATTCCCCTTTTGCAGATAGAGAAACATAGACACAGAAAAAATTTAAATGCATGCCCATTCTAACACAATTTAAAAAGTTTAAAGAATTAGATTCAAACTCAATTTCCTCCTGCTACAAAATTCAGTACTTTTAAAAATTACTTTTTTTCTGCCTTATTATCAAAGCAGAAAGTAAGTGATTATGAATGAGAATAGAAACTGGGAGGTAAATAAATATGCTTTGTTTCTTATCTTCCTCTTTAAAAGAAAAAACCTTCTCTCATAAATTCATTTTGGTGTAAAGGGATATGATAGCAGATGTTTGTCTTTATTCAGGGCTTGTGACTTGGTTGCTAATAATCTCTATATAATGTATACTGATATGGATGGTACAATGATGAGAGCAATAAGAACTCATTGTTTCTAAGACAATTTAATCTGAAGCCTGGGCACTTGCCTCTGAGTTTCTGTTTCCAAAAGAAAGTTCCTGGAAAAGAAGGGTATCAGATAGTTTAATATAGATGGCCCATGGGGAGATTTTATTACTTTGCTTAACTCATAGTCTTTACATAAGAAATCTGGGAAAATATTTATATATGTGCCTTGAAACCAAATGGTTATAGGCATGCATGTAGCTCATCATTTCAAAGAAGAAAAATAAAATTTCATTTAAATAATTTTAAAGAAAGAAAAAACTTTTGAATCAATAACAATTATTCAGAAAGATTTATTTGAATCCCCAAAATTGTTTAACTATTTCCAATAGTGAGACTTTTCCAACAGTTCCTATGTTTGTCTATTGTTCTATGTTGGCTGAAAATAAATGTAGTGGTAGAGTTCCAGGGATGGAGCCAAACTGGCAGAGTAAAGCCACGTAGCTGCTTGAGCTCTTCCTGCTTCCCTCAAAAACCGCATGAAACCACGCCTCTGAGTAGAGTCTGATGGAATGAAACCACTCTCCAGCTCAGGATAGACTAGAAAAAAACTTCAGGAAAGGTTAGTCTTACTGGAGTGAAAAGAGTATTTAGCACAGGTCAGACCTTGGGACCTTGGGACCTTGGGAAAGCTGGTGAGATGGTCTTAATCACAGCAAATAAGCAACTAAGACTCTGACTCCTGGCTCAAATGGGGAGCATATTAATGGGTTAGCTTCCAGTACAACTTAGAGGGAAAATTCTGGGAAACCAGGCTGTGTCCTGAAAAGAGCAGGCAAAATTACCCCCTACAAACACAAGAGGTATGTTCAAAGCCAAGGCTCATTGCTGCAGAGAGAGCTTGAGACAGCACCCAATTTACCCTAGGAACAGAGCTTCACCTTAAAAGTAAATAAAGAGGAAATACAAAAGAAAAAGAAAGAAAATGATCAAGAAAAAGAAAAGAACCTTGACCATAGAAGGTTAAAATTGTGATAGGGCAGACCAAAATACAAATTCAGAGGAGGATATAATATCCACAGAAGAAATCTCAGCGTGATATGAATTGGCCTCAAGCTCAACAAAATGCTCATAAAAGACTTCAAATGGCAAATAAAAGAAATAGAAGACAAAATGAGAAAAGAAATGAGAAGTATGCATGAGAGAATAAACAATTTGGAAAAGGAAAGAAAAAAAATTGTCTGAAGAAAACAACTCCTTAAACAGTATAATAAACCAAAGGGAAAAAGAGATACAAAAGATAACTGAAGAAAATCGTACTAACAACTAGAACAGAGCAAATGCAAATCAATAACTTTGTAAAACAGCAAGAATCAGTCAAAATAAAAAGAATGAAAAAAATTGGAAGAAAATGTGAAATACCTCATTGGCAAAATAGCCAACCTGAAAAATAGATCCAGAAGAGAAAATTTAAAAATTATTGGCCTACCTGAAGGATATGATCAAAAAAAAAAAATCCTGAATAGCATTCTACAAGAGATCATTAAGAAATCTGCCCCAATATTGTAGAAACAAGGGTGAAACACTCATTGAAAGAATCTATTCATCACTTCTGGAAAGACATCCCACAAGAAAAACATTAAGAAACATTTTTGCAAACTCTAAAACTTTAATTTCAAGGGAAAAATAATGCAAACTTTCAGACAAAAACAATTCAAATATTAAGGAACAACAGTCAGGATCACTCAGTATCTGGCAACTTTTACAATAAAAGATCTGAGGGCTTGGACTACAACAAAGAATTAATTACCTACTAAACTTCAGCATGATCTTTCAAGGAAGGAAATGGAGCTTCAATGAAGTAAGAGATTTTCAATCATTTCTATTGAAAAAAAAAACTAAGCAGAAAATTTAATCTACAAACATAGGACACAAGAGGACCATGAAAAAGGTAAATGAGATATATGGGGGGGGGGAGTTTGTGAGGGGGGGTGTATAAAGGTTAATCTTTTTATACCTCTAGGTAGGAAAACAATATTTGTAACTCTTGCAAACTATATCTGTCACTGGGGCAGACAGAGGAGGACATCATATGGTTATGGTTATGGTGGTTATGGTTATGAGTGGACTCTGATATGATAACATCAAAGAAAAAGACATTGAGGAGTGGGAAAAAGTCTGTACTGGAAAAAGAGGAAAGAGGATCTACAATGGGACAATTAGTTCACATGAAGAAATGTAAAAGACATTATAATCTGGGGAAAAAAGGGATGGGGGTGAGCATTGTCTGAAGCTTGATCTCATCAGTTTTGTTTCTTTGAGGAAATAACTTAATTATTCATTTGGATATAGAAGTTTGTCTAATCCTATAAAGAAGTAGAAAGAGAAAGGAGAAAAGAAAATGGAGGGACAGGATAGCAAGGAGCATAGTAACACTAGGGGAAAAGATAAGAAAAGGGGGAAAGGATTGATAGAAAATAAGGTAATGGTGGAGTAGGTTAAAAAGAACACTACTAAGAGAAGAGGGAAGGGGTGATAAGAGAAAAGGTAATGGGTGGGGTGGATAAAAAAAAACTCAAATAAGAACAAGGTGGAAAGAGAAAACAAAAGTTTATACAATGGAGAAAATAGAATGGAAAGAAATACAGAGCTGGTAATCATAACCATTAATGTTAATGCGATGAATTCTCTCATAAAAAGGAATAAATAGCAGAATAGATTACAAACAAAATCCTACAATATGTTTTTTTTTTCTAAACAAGAAACACATTTGACATAGAGAGATACATACAGAGTAAACATGAAAGACGGGAAAATAATTTATTATGCTTCAGCCGAAGAAAATAAAAAGCAGAGATAACAATTATGATCTAAGATAAAGAAAAAAAAAAGATCTTATTAAAAGAGATAAGAAGGGAAAGTGCATCTTGATAAAGTGTACAATAAATAATGAAGTAGTCACTATCATAAATGTATATGCACCAAGCAGGAGAACAGGTAAAATCTGAGAGAATATATTAAGCCAGTTAAAGGAAAAAGAGGCAGCAAAACTATTTTAGTGGGGAACTTCAAACTTCCTCTCTCAGAATCAGACAAATCTAGCCACAAAATAAACAAGAAAGAAATTAGGGAGGTTAATAGAATCCTAGAAAACCCAGAAATGATAGATCTCTGGAGAAAACTGAATAGGGACAGAAAATAATACACCTTTTTCTCAACAGTGCATAGCACCTACACAAAATTGATCATCTATTGGGGCATTAAAACCTCATAATCAAATGCAGAAAGGCAGGAATAGAAAAAGCTCCCTTTTCAAATCATGATGCAATACAAATACATTCAATGAAAGACTATGGAAAAATAGATTAAAAACTAATTGAAAATTAAATATTCTAATTCTGAAGCATGAGTGGGTCAAACAGCAAATCATAGAATCAATCCATAATTTCATCCAAGAAAATGGCAATAGTGAGACAACATACCAAAATCTATGGGATTCAGTCAAAGCAGTTCTTAGGGGAAATTTTATATCTCTAAATAGCTATGTAAAAAAACATAAAGAAAGAGGGTATCAATCAATTAGGCACAAAACTAAAAAAGCTAGAAAAAGAACAAATTAACTCCTTCCCCAATCAAATACCAAATTAGAAATTTTGAAACTCAAAGACAGAGTTACAAAATAGACACAAAGAAAATTGTTGAACTAATAACCAAAACTAAGAGTGGGTTTTATGAAAAAAAAACTAATAAAATATATAAACCAATAGTTAATTTGATAAGAAAAAGGAAAGAAAAAAGCCAAATTATCAACATCAAAAATGAAAAGTTTTTAGAACTTACCACCAATGACACAGAAATTAAAGCAATAATTAGGATCTATTTTGCTCAGCTCTATGGCAGCAACTCTGACAATCTTACTGAAATGGATGACTATTTGCAAAAATATAAATTGCCCAGGTTAACAGAAGTGGAAATATTTAACTAATTCCATTTTACAAAAAGAAATTGGACAAGTCATTAATGAACTCTCTAAGAAAAATCTCTAGAGTCAGATAGATTCACAAGTGACTTCTACCAAATATTTAAAGAATAATGAATTCCAACACTATGTAAACTATCTGGAAAAATAGGTAAAGAAGGAATACTGCAAAACGGCTTCTATGACATAAATATAGTAGTGCATACTAAACCAGGAAGAGTCCAAACAGAGAAAGAAAATTAAAGATCAATATCACTAATGAACATTGATGCAACAATTTAAAATAAAATATTAGCTAACAGATTGCAGCAAGTTATCAGCAGAATAATATACTGTGACCAAATGGGATTTGTAGCAAGAATTCAGGGCTGGTTCAATATCAAGAAAATTATTACCATAATCAACCATATCAAAAACAAAACCAACAGAAATCATACAATGATCTCAATAGATGCTGAAAAAGCATTTGAGAAACCCAGTACACATTCCTATCAAAAACACTATAGATGCTGTAAAAAAAAAAAAAAAAAAAAAAAAAAAAAAAAACAAACAAACAAAAAAAAAAGCACTATAGAGCATGGGAAAAAGGGAGTTTTCCTTAAAATAATATCCAGTATCTATCTGAAACCTATAGCAAGAATTATGTGTAATGGAAAGAAGCTGGATGATTCTCCAATAAGATCAGGGTGAAACAATGATGCCCATTATCACCATAATTATTCAACAATGTACTAGAAATGTTGATTTAGAAATAAGAAAAGAAACAGAAATTAAAGGAATTAGAATAGCCAATGAGGAAATTAAACTATCTTTCTTTGCAAAGGATATGATGATATACTTAGAGAATGCTAGAAAATCACCCAAGAACCTGGTTTAGCAATGTTGCAGGATATAAAATAAACCCACAGAAATCATCAGCATTTCACTATATTACTGACAAAGCCCATCAGCAAGTGATAGAAAGAGAAATTCCATTTAAAAATTACTGTAAATAAAATAAAATTATTGCCCACACAAACCCAAGAACTATATGAACACAATTACAAAACACTTCTCACACAAATAAAATTAGATCTAAACAATAGGAAATATATCAATTGTTCATGACTAGGCTGAGTTAATATAATAAAAATGACAATTCTGCATAAATTGGTCTACTTGTTCAATACCATACCAATCAAATTGCCAAAACATATTTTCTAGAACTAGAAAAAATAATAGCAAAATTCATCTATAATAAAAAAAAGTCACGAATACCAAAAGAATCAATAAAAAAAAAATACAAAGGATGGGGTTTAGAAGTAGCAATAATCAAAACCATTTAATACATACTAAGAATTAGAATGTTCAATTAATGGAATAGATTAGATACACACAGCACAATAATCAATGCCTATAGCAATCTAATATTTGATAAACTCCCGAACTTCAGCTTTTGGAATAAGAACTCATTATTTGACAAAAGATTGCTAAGAAAAATGGAAAAAAAAAACTTATCATAGATCTACAGCTCACAATCCATTCCAAAATAAGTTTAAAATGGGTACATGATTTAGGCATAAAAGATAATACCATAAATACATTAGGAGAACAAGAGATAATTAATTTTCCTATCAGATCTTTGGAGAAGGGAGGACTTTATGACCAAAGAGGAACTAGAGAACATTATGAAAGGCAAAATGGACCACTTTGATAACATCAAATTTTTTTCTTACAAACAAAATCAACAGAACCAAGATTTAAAGAGTAGTACAAAGCTGGAAAAAAAATGTCTATAACTGTACATTCCCTTCAACACAGCAATGCCATTACAAGGAAATCATAAAGGAGGCAAAAGAACCCCTATATGCAAAAACATTTGCAGCAGCTCTTTTTGTAGTAGAAAATAATTGGAAAAGGAGTCTATGCCCATCAAGTGGGAAATGGCCAAACAACTTGTGGTACATGAAGGTAATGGAATAGTATTGCTTTATTAAAAATGATGAACAAGCTGATTAAAGAAAGTTCTGGAAAGATTTTCATGAACTGATGCTGACCAAAACAAGCAGAACCAGAAATACATGGTATGCAATAATAGCAAGAATGTGTGGTCACCAGCTATGAAAGGCTTGGTTCTTCTTAGTAGTTCAATGATCCAAAGTTATCCCAATAGTCTTTGAACAGAAAATGCCATCTGCATCCAGAAAGAGAACTACGGAGACTGAATGTAAATCAACATATGCTATATTCACTTTTTTTTTTCTATTTTTATCTCTCCCATGGTTTTTCCCATTTGCTCTGATTTTCCTCTCCCAACATTTTTCATAAAGCAATGTGTGTTAAAAAATAAATTAACTTACTACAAGAAAACAAATGTAGTTAATTTATCTTTCCTTCCTGTCATTTATTATATGTCTCCCCAACTTCATAATATGCTCACTTGGTCTGCACATTTTCTTAGTCAAATAGAAGAAAAATCTCAGTATGATGGTTCATTAGCCTTTCAGCACTACTCACTATTAAAATATGAGGGCAAAAAACCCCAATATCATTCCATGTAATTTCTTCCACATACCATATAACATTCATCTAAAATGCAATTGCATAGAGTGCATGAAACACAGCATATACAGTGTTCATGCATAGTAAATCCACATAGAGCAAATTATGCATATACTCTATCAAAAATTCACTATTCTCTCCAAGATTCACTACTCAGCTTCAGGCCAGCAGGTAGGTGCATGCTATATGGTGACATCCTTGCTCATTGAGTCCAAGGCATCATAGATCAATCTGCTCAGTGGCCAAATAATTCTAACATGTCTATAGTAGTATACTGCCTCTTCAAGATATTTAGTCTGTATTATTTCTGCCCAAAAAATATGCTCTAAGCACATTGGTGAGAGAGTAGAGTTTATAACAAAGAATTTGGGGGCTTCCCATTGTAGATGCATTTATTAGAATCTTTATTCATTGTTTCCCCATATTGGATTTTTCTACATACAGCTTTCTAGCATCCAACTGTATATTGCTAGCAATAGTCCTGCTCATTCAGAGGTCTCACTAAGTTAGTTATGGACAACAAATAAATACAATGCATTATATTGAAAGAGTCCTGACTAACTTTGATATTTTATGGAGTAGCAGAATTACTAGGCTTATGATTCTTTTATATTTTGTGACTTGTCATCAAAAAATTACAGTTTTCTTTTCCGGTGTGCTGGGGTTGATATATAGTGAATTTAATATGCTATGATTGAGATATTCCTACTAGGGATTTTCTCAGATGTGATAAAATAGTTCTAAATGAAGACATTTCCTGATTTTTCCAATAATAATTAATTGCTATCTCTTAGTATTATTTGTGTTTATTTATGTATGTGTGGCAACCCAGAAGCAATAAGCTAACTAGGGTTAGGGACTATTCAATTTTGTCTTTAGCTACAGGGTCCATCGTATAAACACAGTATCATGCATACTGGAGGAATTTAATAAATGTTCATTGAATTGAATGGAATTCTAAATTTCTTAATATCATGAAGATAAATCATTTTTCTGAACAATTTTCTCTTATAAGTATGATTATGATTAGATTGACAAGGAAATCATAAACTTAGAAATTCTTCTTATATAATACATTGGCCATCAGAGAAATTATGATATTGGATTGCTTTTGTATATGTAGTAAAGTCACTACTAAAAGTTCTTCCATGTGCCCTCAAAAGGTTAAAAGTCCTTGCCACCATCTCTGAATAGTTCTATTAATTAATAATAATAATTTATAGCAACTATTATAGACCAGGCACTGTACTGCTCCTTTTACAAATATTATCTCATTTGTTTCTTTCAACAACCCTGAGAGGCAGGTGCTATTATTCTCATTTTATAGTTGAGTAAATTGAAGCAAACAGAGGTTAATTGTCAGATATCAAGTAAGGGAGGCCATTTGAGGACAAATTTGAACTCAGGTCTGTCTGACCCCAGGTCCAATACTCATCTACTGAGTCAACTTACTACTTAATTGATATCTCACTGGTTATGGAGTTGTAATCTATTTAACATGTCAGTGCCATCCCTGGATAACATATCAAGCAGATTCCAATTTTTTGTGCAAATTGAAGGCAAAAGATTCAGATTAATGTTGGATCAAAAGTTTTATTTTTCCAAAGTATCCAAAATAATTATGAATGACTTTGGGTAGAATTAACTGCCTTCTTATATAATTAAAAAATATTGTTTGATTAAGTCTGATCTAACCAACTGGAAAAATATTATATGCTCTTAGATTGGGTGAGCAAATATAATAAAGATGACAATACTACCTAAACTAATCTATTTATTTAGCGCTATACCAATCAGACTCCCAAAAAACTATTTTAATGACTTAGAAAAAAAAAAAAAAACAACAAAGTTCATATGGAAAAACAAAAGGTCAAGAATTTCAAGGGGATTAATGAAAAAAAATCAAATGAAGGTGACCTAGCTGTACCAGATCTAAAATTATATTATAAAGCAGCGGTTACCAAAACCATTTGGTATTGACTAAGAAATAGACTAGTTGATCTATGAAATAGGTTAGGTTCAAAGGACAAAATAGCCAATAACTTTACTAATCTAGTGTTTGACAAACCCAAAGACCTCAGCTTTTGGGATAAGAACTCACTGTTTGACAAAAATTGCTGAGAAAATTGGAAATTAATATGGCAGAAACTAGGCATTGACCCACACTTACCACCGTACACCAAGATAAGGTCAAATTGGGTTTATGACCTAGGAATAAAGAATGAGATTATAAATAAATTAGAAGAGCATAGGATATTTTACCTCTCAGACCTGTGGAAGAGGAAAGAATTTATGACCAAAGAAGAATTAGAGATCATTATTAATTACAAAATAGAAAATTTTGATTACATCAAATTGAAAAGTTTTTGTACAAACAAAACTAATACAGATAAGATTAGAAGGTCTCATTTCCAAAATATATAGAGAATTGATTCTAATGTATAAGAAATCAATCCATTCTCCAATTGATAAATGGTCTAAAGATATGAACAGACAATTCTCAGGTGAAGAAATTGAAACTATTTCTAGCCAAATGAAAAGATGCTCCAAATCATTATTAATCAGAGAAATGCAAATTAAGACAACTCTGAGATACTACTACACACCTGTCAGATTGGCTAGGATGACAGGAAAAGATAATGACGAATGTTAGAGGGGATGTGGGAAAACTGGGACACTGATGCATTGTTGGTGGAGTTGTGAACGGATCCAACCATTCTGGAAAACAATTTGGAATTATGCCCAAAAAGTTATCAAACTGTGCATACCCTTTGATCCAGCAGTGTTTCTACTGGGCTTATATCCCAAAGAAATACTAAAGAAGGGAAAGGGACCTGTATGTGCTAAAATGTTTATGGCAGCCCTGTTTGTAGTGGCTAGAAACTGGAAAATGAATGGATGCCCATCAATTGGAGAATGGTTGGGTAAATTGTGGTATGTGAATGTTATGGAATATTATTGTTTTGTAAGAAATGACCAGCAAGATGAATACAGAGAGGTTTGGAGAGACTTACATGAACTGATGCTAAATGAAATGAGCAGAACCAGGAGATCATTATACATTTCAACAATGATACTATATGAGGATGTATTCTAATGGAAGTGGATTTCTTTGACAAAGAGATCTAACTCAGTTTCAGTTGATCAGTGATGAACAGAAACAGCTACATCCAAAGAAAGAACACTGAGAAATGAATGCAAACTGTTTTCATTTTTGTTTTTTTTCCTGGGTTATTTTTACCTTCTGAATCCAATTCTTCCTGTGCAACAAGAGAACTGTTCAGTTCTGCACACATATATTGTATCTAGGATACACTGCAACATATTTAACATGTATAAGACTGCTTCCCATCTAAGGAAGGGAATGGAGAAAGGGAGGGGAAAAGTCGGAACAGAAGTGAGTGCAAGGGATAATATTGTAAAAAAATTACCCAGGCATGGGTTCTGTCAATAAAAAGTTATAATTATGAAAAAAAAAGAAAAGAAATAAACCTATACTGAGTATGAAAAAAATATTGTTTGATAAAATAATTAAATATGCAAAAATGTTGTTTTCATCAATGTAGAGAATTACTAATATGAATTTGTTAGTCTGAAACATATTCTAACTTCTTTACGACTTAGTAGACAAGCATGATGATGTTGCCTCAGGTACAGAGCATCAAAAGGAATTTTTCAGAATGAAATACTTTGTTAAGTGTTAGAAGTAAGATTTGAATACAATCTTTTTTTTATAATGAATCCAAAGATAAAACTATACCCACTTTGCTGAAATTTTTCCACTTATATTTTGCCTTCAAGTGACCAAATTTATTCACATTTTGATCAGTATTATAATTTGTTGTTCCTTTATTCAGTTATGTCTGACACTTCATGGTCCTGGGAACTATATTGTCTGTGAGTTTTTCTTGGCAAAAATATAAGAAAAATTTTGTCATTTCCTTATCTAGTTACCTTTTCCTTCTCCAGAGCATTACAATGGATGTTATCATATTTTGTATTTGAACCCAATGCATGGAAAATCAAAAAAACAAATAAAATAAAAAATAAAAATCATATAGGGATAGTCCCAGAGCATCCAGATACCATGGAAAAGTAGTTGTTTTCTCAAAGCTTCTCTTAGGTAAAAGTTAAAGAAAACAAAATAAAAAATACACACACATATATATATATTTAAATTTTATTCCATATATATATGGATAAATATATATATGGATTAAATATATATATATGGAATAAAATTTAAATCACAAAAAAGATAAAAAACAATTTAAATAGTAAATGTCTTATGAAATAAAATCACAAAGTTGAAATATTTAAATATCTAATTTACTAACCCTACCAGTAACTGCATATTGAATATTAGCTATATTCAACACAAGCTAAAATTGTGCCTTAGGGTTCATATATAGGGAAACCTACCTTATTTCCTAGTAACAGTGATTTAATCTAACTTTCCACTTCATAAGAGATGAGTTATTTGATTTTACATAGTTATCAAAATAAAAATATGGCAATACTTGCATGTGAACATTTGAGTATGGGGAGAGACAATACTGTGCAGAATGAGAAAAAGGTTTACAAGTCCAAAAGAAAGGGCCTCAGAAAATCAATCTGAGATTTTTTTTTTCTCAATGGATATTACCCTGTTTGGCAAACTACTAGCCAACATCTCCAATTCAAGGAAGTTGAGGATACTCAGCATGGGGCTCTGAGTGTCCCCAGACAGGAAGCCAAAGAATACTGAAGCTAGGAAAAAAAAAATACTGGGAATGTAGGAAAAAGTCTAAAAGACATAAAGTCAAAAAAAGGCTAAGTATAATACTAGCCCCCAAGCAGAAAAATCAATAGTAAGACTAATAAAAATTGAGGGAAAAATAGTAAAACTTCATTAAGACTCCAACGCACTTTGAACAAATATTGAACAATGAAGGAAAATGAACAAAGAAGTTCAACATAAAATTAAAGAAACCATCTAAGATCTATTAAAGAGGAGGGAAATGACCTAGATGAATTACAAGTGAATTCTACCAAACATTTAACAAGTAATTAATATCTTTGTTACATGAATTATTCTTGATAGCTAAAGGAGGAAAATCTCTACCTAATTCCTTTTGTGAGATAAATGTGTTTTAATAGCTAAACTTTGGAAGAATAAATCAAAAACTGAAAACTATATACTGGTCTTATTAGTTAATATTGATGCCAATATTTTAAATAAAGAATTAGAAAAAAATGATAATTATGCTTAAAAACTATGTACAAAATGCCTTTTTATAATAAATAAAATTACATTTCAATCTTGAGAAAAGAGTAATGTCATATTAAAAAATACTAAAAACTTATGATTCTGTCACTAAATAGAGAAAAGTTCTCATAAATGCAGCACTAATTTAGGCTGAAATCCACAAGGATCATATCCACAAATGTACACATTAATTTATATGCACATGCAAGCACATATATGTATGCATATATGTTGTAGAACCCATGAACATATTTATCCCAAGTCTAGAATTATACATAACAAAGAACACTTGAGTGTTTCCTATTGGAGTATAAAACAACAATGACTCCTACCTGTTATATGTATGTGTGTGTGTGTGTGTGTGTGTGTGTGTGTGTGTATATATATATATATACACACATAAAGCAAATAGGGGTTAAATTACTTATTCAGAGTCACATACCTGATAAGCATCAGGTTGGATTTGAATTTACTTCTTTCTGACTAGGCCAATGCTCTATTCACTATACCAAATACCTGCTCTAAGCAATGTAGTTATATTAGCCATAATTACTTTCATGGTAGTCTTTCTGTAATTATTCAAGAGAATTGTAATTCGAAATAAACAAATCCCACATAGAATCATGTTTATGATTACCTTTGGGTTGATTCTTGTTAGACAATAATACAAACTCAACCAATCCCTTTCTTTGCCTTTCCAAGGGATACTTGTCAGTTATTCTTCCATTTAGATGCAATCTTAATTCTAATGATTTCATTTGTAATAAGAATGTTCAGACTGATGTCATTCAATTCCTCTAATATCATGTGCATTTCTTGATCATTAAACAAGGACTGCATGTTTAGAGCACCAGTAGCCAAAAATAACACAATAGAAGTTCTGAAAATTATGCTATTCTTGGAACTCTCTATCCCTCTCCCCTTTAGAAACATGGACAATGAAGAAGCAGAAAGGTATTCCATGGAACTGAGAGTAATTCTGTATTTTTTAAAATTCCATAAGTTACAATGAAGCAACACATATGGCACTGTGGCATAGTAAATAAAGAATGATTATCAAAATAAGGAAAATGAAGCTCCAGAGTTTTATGAGTATAGACAAATCACTTAATTTCTCCATGTTCTCTTCTATAAGCATATTTAAGAGAGAGAAATTGTTTATCAACACTAATTTAAAATTTTTTACTCAGGAATTTTCTATATCAGTGAAATCATAAGCTTAGCTCCTAATAATAAAGTCATCTTCCATAAGAAGGAAACCTGTCATAAAGGGGAGAGGAATAAAATATCTCAGTAAGGATATGCTCCTTTGATTCAGCTGTATGACTACTGAGTCTGTAGCCCAAGGAAATCATAAAGGAGGGAAACATGTACAAAAATATTTATTACAGCTCTTTTTTGTGGTAATAAAGAATTTGAAAATGAGTAGATAGCCATCAATTGGAAAATGACTTAATTATGTTATGGTATATGAAAATAATGGAATATTATTCTTCTACAAAAACTGATGAACAAGCTGTTTTTAGAAAGGCCTGGAAATAGTTACATGAACTGATATTGAGTGAAACAAGAACCAGGAATACATTGTATACACTAACATAGCACAGCACAGCACAGTTGATCATGCAGTGATCAATATGAAAGACTTGCTTCTTCTTAATGGTTCAGTGATCCAAGGCAATCCCAATAAACTTTGGAGAGAAACCACCATCTGCATCCAGAAGGAGAACTATGTTCACTTTTGGCTGTTTTTATTCTTTTGTAATTTTACACTTTGTTCTGATTTTTCTCTATCAACATGATTCATAAAGAAATGTGTATTTTACAAGTTAATATACATGTATAAACAGAAAAAAATAAACCTTTTTTTATCAATAAGGCTTTGCTATCTATCTAAGATATGTGAAAAGTTAAAGTAGAGCCAGTTGCTAATATATATATACTCAAAAATATGAACAAACAATTCTAAAACAAGTTTCAAACCATTAACAATTATATGAAAAACTACTCTAAGTCCCAGAACAAATAAATGAAAGTTAAAACCACATCAAAATTTTACTTCATACCCAGTAAATTAGCAAAAATCAGAAAAACTGAAATAGTCAATAGTGATAGGGCTACAAAAAATCAGGCATAGTAATAATTGTATAAGGAGATATGAATTGGTTCAACCATTACAGGAACAATATAAATTGTGTTTTAAAAAAAATGTTAATAAAACTTTCATACTCTTTGACTTAGAAATGCCTTGGTTTTATATATATATATTGCATTGATAGTATAAACAGAAAAAAGGCAAGTTCAAAATAATAGGATATATATTTTAGTATTTTTTCCTTAGCAATAAACTGGGGAAATAGTGCTCATTGATTGGGAAATTATGTTATATGAATATAATGAAATACCATTTACCATTAAGAAATAATAAACTTCTTTTTAAATTAAAGAACTGTGGAAGACATGAATTAATGCAGAATCAGAAAAAAAATGTGTGAAATGAATACAGTGAGGTAAACAAAAAAAATGATAAAATCAGAATGAATGTAGAACAATTACAATGACTAAGTTATATACCCCACAAAAGAAATTGGACTTTCCTCTACACATTAAAGAGGTGGAAGACTATGGACATGTAATGTTGTATATGCAATCTGACATGGTTCATCTACCAGTTGGCTTTGCTAAATTTATTTTGCTGTTTATTGTGTTACAAGAAAAAAAAAAAAAACCATGATGGTGTAACAAAACTCATTAAAAAAATAATCAAAGTAATAAGAATATTCACTCTCATGCATTTCCTTGTTAGAAGCAATGTTCTATTTCAGTCAAAAAGTCCTTTCTACTATTTTGAAGACATTTATGTGGTCTATAATGCTGATAAAATCAAATATTTATATCTAGTTTTTGTTGTTTTGTTCCTGTTCTATATCTATACTGAATCCTTGACCCATACTTTAAATTTATTGTGAACCAGGGCTATAATCCACCAGTAACTGGTAACATCCAACTTAAAACTAATTAAAATATAGGCCAATGGCTTATTGTTTATTCATATCTAGAACTATGTTCTGTATATTCTCTCAGCCGTATTTAGGTGATATATTTTTTTTTTTACTTGAAAACCCCCATGTATGAAGAAATTATATGTTTTATTCTTGATGAATTCTTAACTGGTAAACATAACAGGTTTCTGTTCATAATCACTTTATATAAAACTTCTCTCAGAACATTCAGGCTGTCATTATATGAGAGAAAAAAAAAATGGATGTGTCATATAAACAAATACTTCCTATAGTAATTCAATTTAGTTTCTCTCTTATCAATAATATTCAATTCAGTTCAGTTTGTCATTCAGTCAGTTAAAACTGTTTATTAAGACGTGTTTTATCCTAGATAGTAAGCTAAATGATGGGGATATAAAGGGAGGCAAAAAAATGTCCTTGTCCTCTAAGACATTACATTACAATGGAGAAGACATGAAGTAAATAGTACACAAATAACTTTTCTTTGTATCTCTTTGTCTTTGTCTCTGCCTCTCTGTCTCTCTGTTTCTCCTCTCTCTCTCTCTCTTTCTCTCTCTCTCTCTCTCTCTCTCTCTCTCTCTCTCTGTGTGTGTGTGTGTGTGTGTGTGTGTGTGTGTACAGAATAGATGAAAGGTAATCCCAAAGAGGAAGGCACTAAAATGTGGAAAAACCAGGAAAGAGCTAATAGGGATTTCATGTTATTACTGAAGGAATCAAGAGAAGATAAAGGGGGTAGGTTAGGAATGAAGAACATTTCAGGAATAGAAAATGGCCAGTACAAAGGCTAGTACACAAGATATGGTGACTCATATTCAAGGAACAGAAAGAAAGCCTGCAACATTGATTTATGTAAAGATTATATACACTGAAGAATGTAAAGAAGAAATTAAATTATGAGGAGACTAGTAATGTAAGGAGAATATGTGTTATATAAAGTTTTAAATGCGGAACAGTGTACTTTATATTTGATCCTGAAATTAACAGGAAAACCTGGGCAATTTATTAAGTATGAGAATGACATGGTCAAAACTTTAGGAATATCACTTTGGAATGGAGAATGGATTGGAAAGGGGAGAACTTCAGGTAAAGAGTTTGAATTGAAGGCTGTTTTCAAAATAGAAGACAATTGGGATGAAACTTGCAAATACCATGGTGACTTAGGGAGTGAAAAGAAGGGGATGCATAAAACATGTTTCGAAGGGAAGGTAGGCGGCATAATGGATAGAGTGCTGATTCTGCAATCAGGAAAACTCAATTTCCTAAGTTTCAATCTGACCTCATATACTTACTAGCTGTGTGACCCTGGGAAAGTCACTTAACCATTTTCCTCATCTCAGTTTTCTCATCTCTAAAAATGTGCTGAAAAAGTAAATGCCCATGCAATACCTTTGCAAAAATAAAACTAAACAAAAACAAACCCAAATGAGGTCATGAAAAGTTGTACATGATTGAAAAATGTCTGAAATGAACTTTAAAGATAGAAACAAAAGAATCAGACAATGGATGGGATATGTGTTATGAGTTAGAGAGAAAAATCGAGTATAATACTAAGGTTACAACCTTGGGTTATGGGAAAATAGAGGTAATCTAAAAAGTAATAAGGAAATTCAGAAAGGGGGAAGCTGTGTTGGGGAAAATAATGAATTTTGTTTTGAATATGTCTAGTTTTTTTTTACAAACTGTGATGCCCCATTGGTCCTAGCACCTGAGATCTAGAACTTGGTAGTATTTTATGCTGTAGAGCCAATATACTTCTATCCTATGTCCCACTTAGCTTGGAAGATCAGATTCTCAGAGAGCAATACCAGCTCAGAAACGGTAGCCCTATCATCAGATTTCTAAGGGAATTTGTTACACCTCCATTCAATATGTTCCCTATTAATTACCCATAATATTAATTAGCTCTTTTCATAGTTCAATGATTCACATACATTTTAGTATTTCTTATTTTCCTTTCATAGTACTAATGATAGAAAGATTAAACTATAAGAATTATTTATTGACTGACAGGCATTCCAGAAAACTCTTCAGGTCCTCCATCTCAGAAAACTTCTTCAAGATCACCATCTTAAAAATATTCAGGAATTATTGAGATGAATAGTGTGACTAATTCTTTGAGTGTTCCTCAGATCTCATTCATAAGATAAAAACACAACATATAGTGTTGAATGTCTTCCTTGTTTCTACTTCCATTAATAGGGGGCAAGAAGACATCACTTAAATAATACATCTGATGATTTATTTATCTAGTCTCATAGCTCAAAGATCACGTTACAAGAACTAGGTTACCAAAAATCTATGTATTTGGCATTACTGTTCTCTTCCCTTTTTAAAGTAGCAGTACCAAAGGCATTATGATAAAGATGTTTAGGGATAAAACTTATGCTGATTATCTCTATATTCAGTTATCACTCTGGAGAGGTGCAACTTGGTCTTACTTAAAGCAGAAACTCCCAGAATACTCTGGGGGTCTTGGCTCAAAACTTTTCCTCCTTTAATCATCAACTTCCTTGGAAATTATCAATATACTACAATATCCCATGGGTATATACTTTCCTTTTTCATTAAGTTATCAAAGGTTATAGTCTCTCCATGGTTCTTAATATTGTAAAGAAAGTATTGTTTTTGTACCCTACTGTCCTTCTTTTGTTGCTGTTTGTTTGCGTCTGTGCATTTTAAAGATATTTTATTGATGTTCTCCTGAACATTTTAAAATGTTTTATTAATGTCTCAACTTCTGTTCATGACTCATATCATGGCCAACTAATATCTGATGTCATGCTCAACTAAATTCTATCCCTTCAAACTTTATAGTCACCGAAGTCCAAGGTCCTTTGAATCATGGAGGAATAACTCCAGAGAGAGTAGTTGACTAGGGTAGCTCTGTGCCCACTCCTTTTTACTCTCATCATTTCCTGATGCTGGTCCAACAAGCAATATATCCTATATATCCTATCTCCTCTTGTATCCAAATAGCACCTAAGTTTTCATCTTCATTTTGATGGCAAATTTCTATCTAATCTCAACAGTAGGATCTCTTTATATACAGTTCCAGGATGGAACTTTTTCGACCCCTGATTTTGAATTCTCTCAGTAAAAGTACAAGGAGGGAAATGAACATAATCCCAAAGGGCAGCTTTCAAAAGGTAGATTCTTTACCTTCAGATTAACTGCTAATCATTTAACTTGCAGCATGGGAGTTTGTTTGACTTGCAACTCATTTTCTAAATTTCTTTCATTACCCTTCCTTAATTTTGTTTTTTAGTTATGAGCACCTGAAAGTCTGGTTCAGTTTTTTTCATACAGCCATAATTGTCTCAGTAGCATTTTATCATGTTAAGTATCCTTTAGTCCCTGAATAAGTCAAACATGGCTGATGGACTCACTTACCACTGTGCTTTCTGTGAATTTCTGTAATACCTTTTCAAACCTCTGAAACTTTTTTACGCTTCTCTTGGGTTGTAGTTAGTAAGTTGTTAAGAAGGTCCTAAACACTCATTATACCCTTAAAGTGATTATACAGTGCTCTCAAGCATCCATGTAGTCTAATAGCTTTGTAATTTTTTAAAAATCTATGCAGCACATCAAATGTAGGCACTCTGAGCCTCTCTAGCAATAATCTTCATTTTCTGTACATTCTATAATGATATTTGCCTCTCTTGTAGCATCTCTGTTGCATGTCCAAGTTAAGCTCTGAATTTTCTTTCTCCTTTTAGGTCAAACTTACCTCTTGAAAATAATGGTAACAAGGGACTTGCTCAGGGTATAGGGGTAATAAGTCACAGAGATTGCTCAAGAACCTGTGGCTACATTTCAAATTATATGATCATGTTCAGACATGAGGGACACTTTCCAATTTTAATATATATATATTTTTATATTTAATGGTATCTTGATACAGACTCCTTTTGTTTTTAATAAACAGGTCAGTCCCTTCAGAAATTCAGTGCTGGCAGCAAGGAGTTTTATATGAGTCTCCCTCACTGACTTCTTTTCTAGAAAGTGTGAAAGGTTCTACCTATTCAAAAATGTTACAAGGAAATATTTGGATTTTTTTCACTCATGAACATATACAAACCAATTTTTAATGTTTTCTGAAACTCTAAATTAGTGTTCAAGGTCCTTTCTCTTAGAGGTGTTCTCATCACAGCTCAGTTGTAATTTGCTCAAAATTAGCAACTTTTTCTAGAGGTTTATATGAGGAATTGACCTGTTAATAAGTCCTTTGACAGCTGAGAAGTTATTTTTGTGAATCAGTCTCAGATTAAATTGAAATAAAGTACAAGTGTCATAAAAGACAAAACAGAGGGCATTGGCTATATAAACTTTTAGGGGGGATTCTTTGGTGCAAAAAGAAAATAAATGAAGTTTAGCTAAGAAAGGATATTATTGATAGGAGGACCTTTGTATTAAATAGGTCTGATTAAAGTCTGACAACTAAGGTAAAAGGGGATTAACATAAGTATTAACACAGTGTTGGACCACTTTTTAATAGATAATTACTTTAAAGATATGAATAGTTTACAAAGAATAATTGGAAACTATCTAGGATGATATTTTATTGATTGCTCCAAATCAATAATAATAATAGGAGAATTGCAAATTAAAATAACCCTGAAGTTTTATCTATTCATGGAGTCTATTGCTTCCCTTACCAAATGAGTAGGGATAACCTCCTTTAAGTGACTGTGTTTTTTAAAGTGGCAAGACTTTCTGCTATTTTCTCAGTTTCAGGAGGGTCAGAACTGACCCTCATGGAATCCTTAGGGTTTCTGCAGCCAAGATTGGTAGGATGGTTCAACCAAGCAGTACTGCATGGGAATGCAATGGGAATCAAGCCCAAGAGGTGTTTTGAATTTGTAACTGAATTGTGTCCTATGAGAACTGAACAATCTATGAATTTAATCTCTTCCCTTCCCCTGAGAATGAGATAACACAGGATAGAAGAGGATTACTCCTCCCACATATTGGATATGATTATACCTTCTGAAGAATTTCCATGTAAAAGCAAATCTGAATGCTACTAGTCAAATGGAACTGGGGTATCAGGAATCCCTTCTCTACACATAAAGGAACAACAAGACCAGATGGGACTACAAACCAAAGGTAGAGAGTCTATTCATCCCCAACCCCTGTGAGAGTAGAGGAGAAATAAAATCTCACCTGCCTAGTCTTCACAGAAGTGAGGACCAGAGTAGTCATATGACATATGTAAGAGCCCATGACATATGCAGGAGCCCTGTTTGTAATAAAATTGCTCCCTTCACTTTTATAGGAACCTCTAGAAAAATCATTTGCTTCAGACTTTTTTTTTATTTTTGAGATTTTCTGGACTGAAAAAACCTAGAAAAAATTAAAAATTTTATTTAGGCTGTGAATGTACAATTATTTTGTTTTGTTCTGTTTTCCCAATGAATGTTCCCACCACAAGTACATTTAATTGATTTAATCTTGCAAATTTTTCTTTGCTGATTGCTTGAATGTTTAAGTACTGATGCTTTTTTGTATCATTGAATTCTGTGGAATGATGATTCACATAATGATATTTTCCTATTATTGACTCCTAAATAAATATTGGTGTTGCTTGATGTCAGAAATTTGGGATCACTAGATTGCTAGTGTCTAAAAATATTCATACTGTTCATTTTGCATTTAAACATATCTATACTGTTCACCTCTTATGAAATCAAAATGTTCTACAATAGTGTAGGATGAGAATGCTTGTGCTTTAAATATTCAAGTGGCTTAAATTTTTGTTTTGTCTAGGAATCTACTTTTTTATTTTTCTTGATGTGCAACCTTGCAATTCTTTTGGTCTATCTTGTCAATTACAAGAATTCTTGGGAAAATTTTGGGTTCCCTTTACAATAAGCTTATGTAGTTTGAAAAGTTCAATATGAATCAAGTCTCTGTTCAAGATGGAAGTTAATTTTTACTTCTCTTAATTTTTTATTTATTTTTTGTCTTTGTCTTTGATATTGGGTTGAGAAAAGCCTTATAAAGCTTAGAAACTTAAGCATGAAGTGATATTTGCTGAAGTTTGAAAATTCTTCTTATTTGGTTGGCTTACCAGGTAAATTGTATGATATGTTCCTTTTTTCTGTGAATCTAAAAAATTTTGTATTTGAAGATAATTATGATTTTCATCTGTTTCTTTGCAATTGCATATGATAAATAAGATTAGCTATGCAAAGGCTATCATATGTCAAGAAGGAAGCAAATGAAAGGATATTATTCAGAATTTGGTACAAAGCTGATGTTATAAAAAAGCAACCCTCTTTATTTGTTGAGAATGGCAAATTGTGGATGGAGAAATGTGTAACCTAAGCTTCTCTAGGCATGTCCAGTTCTAACATGAAGTTGTCCTTCAGAGGATTTTTCATATCTTCCTATTGCTTGGAGTTGAGGTATTTTTGTGTTCTCCCATATGGGCAGAAGTAACCTCATTTGAATGGTTGTTTGAATCTTTAAAAGTGGTGACATTAAACTGTTTGCCTGTTTGGGGTTATATGGTTTTCCACCACCATCTTTCTGCTGCATTTTTCTACCTGAAACTTTTATCTATTATATTCTGAATGAATTTCATAAACTGAATCAGTAAGAAAGGAAAGACTGTTATGCCACAGTTCTCTTTAACTGTCCTGACTCAGTTTCCTTGTACAAGTTTCCCTTGTCTCAGTCTTCCTAATTACTCCCCTAAGCTGTATCTCCCTCTGGTCCATGAAGGCTGAAGACCAATTAGTCTAAGGTTATAAATTGTTAGCCCAAGCAAGATAAACAAGAGAGTAGACCTCCTGATTATCTTCTGTCCTTGAGAACATCCCTCGAAAATATTCCAAGATATTTCACTAACATCTTTTATCTCTGGGTATTCAGACATCCTGTCTCTGGGTTCCTTTTTGATTCATAGCCTTTTCCAGCTGGGCTTTTCCCACTCTTTCCCACTCTTTCCCTCTTCTTTGTCTCCAAAAGGTATATAAAGGTTAGAGATTCTCCATTCATTGCTGGAGAATGGCGGCTGGTGGTGGATGCTGGACGCTGGATTCTTTGAGATGATAGTCTCCTCCAGACCTGGGACCAACATGAATTCCTTGGTCCCAGTATATCTTTATCTCTGTCTGACTGGATAATTTGAGATGAGAGTCCTGTCCAGTCAATCTTACTCTCCCATTAATAAAATATTAAAAACTCTCTAATCTCTCTCCTGCCTCAGTTTCTCCGGCATTACAAGACTATCTTGTAACTGTTTTGGCTTTTTTACCCTGGCATCTGAGAAATGGACATAAGGACTTTTTTTCCATCCTTTGTTTTGTTCCTATTCAGTTTTGTATTCAGATACTGGAGGTTATTTCTGTTATGGACCCTAGAGTCAGGGATTTAGGAGGAATGATGGAGCTAGTCAACCAGTACAATGTGGAGGTCCTGAGAGATCAAGGTAACTGGAATTTGGTTACAATGGGTTTTGAAGTTGGAAATTGAAATGTGTTCTATAGGAACTGAGCTAAACTACAAACCTAAGCCTCTACCCTTCTGTAGAGACTGAAGTAGTAAAAAAAGGAGAACAGTAATGCATCCCACAAGTTAGGGGAAAAAATATTTATTATGTTTATGATTGTTATATTGGAAATAAATGTTCTTTTGTAAAAAGCCTTTCATCTTACCAGTTAAGCTTATGTCTTCCAAACTAAGTACCACATATAAGAAATGCTAAAAAGAGAAGAGCAGAAGACTATGGGGATATAGGGAATCGAGGGTGGGGGGAAGCTGTCAAAAAGAAAAAAATGCAGAAAGTGTGTAACCAAATAAAGGTTATCAGTTCAGTACACGGTTTTAAAGATTCAAGCAAAAAACAAAGGGAGCTATTCTCTCCAACTTGGTAAGGGGAATGAAAGGCCTAAAATGCATATGGTCTAAATATGCCCTAAGGACATTTACAGATTAGAACCTTCTTAAGTGTATTATTATTATCCATGCAGAGAACTAATCAAAGTTATTAATTGCATCTTTTGTTATTGCTTCCAACTCTTGCATGATGAAAAATGAAAAACTTTTTTTATTTTCCATAGCTTTATGAAGCATATATATAATGACCTTTTTCTCTTCTATTTTAATAGTATTATCTTTAATGTTAAATTCATATATTCATCTGAATGTATTGTGGCATGTAATATAAAATGATGATCTAAGCCTGACACTTTTCTTTCTAGTTTCCTCAACTTTTTTTTTTTGTTGTTGTTGTTGTTGTTTGTTTGTTTGTTTTGTTTTGTTTTGTTATTGTTGTTTTTAACAGATAGAGAATTCTTTCTCCAGGTAACTTGTATTTTCCACTTTATCAAGGATTGGGCTACTGCATTTTTTTTGTTTGTTTGTTTGTTTCTAAATGTCCTCGTCTTGTCTTTTCTATTGATCTATCTCTCTATTCCTTTAACATTACCAGATGGTTTTGGTGAATGTTGCTTATAATAAAGTTAAAGACCTGAAAGTGTTAGTCCCCCTTCATTCTAAGAACTTTTTCTTTTCTAAATGTATTTTGTTACTAATTTATTAAATTCTATAAAGTATTTTCTTGATAATTTGATTAGGATATTATTAAAAGTGGTTATTGTTAGCAATATTATCAATTTTTTTATATTGGAATGGCCTTGGCAAAAGCAACTGAATATTTCTCCAGCTGTTTACTTCTTTTTCTTATTTCCTTATTTCTTTACATTTTAAATTAATGCTTTGCAATTGAATCTACTGTTTTTTGGGGGAGGGGTGTTGGAAGATTGATCACCAGACATTTTGTGTATTTTGTACATATTTGGAATGGATTCTCCCTTTCCATTAGTAGTGGTCCTTTTATTTGTTTTATGAAAATGATATTGATTTTTGAGAATTTATTTCTTAGCCTGTAATTTTTCTAAAGCTATTATGTCTCTGGATCTTTGTTATTCCCTGGAGCTTTCCAAGTAAACATTCATAACATCAGCAAATAACAATAGGTTTATCTCCTCATCACTTACTTAATTTCTTTCTCTTGTTATTGCTAGGATTGCCAGAACTATATCAAATAGTTCACTTCTATATTTACTGGAAAAAGTTCTAGTGTATCCTTACTGCACATGATGATTGCTTTTGTTTTCAAGAGATGCTTATCATATATTTTTAAAATGTCACTCTGTGTCAGTACATTGTAGGATTTTTATCAAGGAAGCATACTATACTTTGGCGAAGGCTTTTTTCTGCTATCTATAAAGATAATCAGTAATATTGTGTGTTTTGCTTTTTAATATAATTATATTGATTGCTTTCCTATTGTTGATCCATCCTCTTATTTCATTTGAACATAATGCATCATTTCTTAAATAAATTCGTGGACTGTTTGATAGCATTTTGTTAAAAAAATTAATTGATGTTATTAATGATATTGACTTACAGTTTTCTTTGTATGTTTTATCTTTCCCTGTTTTCAGTACTAAGACTATATTTGTCTCTGAAAAAAAATTATAGTAGAGAGTTAATTTTCTCAGTATTTGAGAACAATTTATGAAGTATGAAAACTATTATTTAAATATATGATAGAATTCTTCTAGGAATATTTCAGATCAAGAATTGTTTTCTTTTTTCCTTTTATACTCCCTTTATTGTTAGATCTATTTCTTTTTCTGAAATTGGATTATTTAAAATCTATATCAGATTTTCTTGTACCTTTAGGATTTCTCATTTTTGAACTTATTCCTCTATTTCTTATGTGCCTTCAGTTTTGTTTGTGTTTATTTATAATAGATTCTGATCTTCCTTATTGGAGGCAGAAAGGATTGAATAAATGTATACTACATTCTCCAAATTATGTGATGAGAAATTATTCCTATTACACAAAGCTAATCCTGTTTGTTAATGTTAAGTTGTGAATAGTTAAGTGGCCAAAAGATTGAAATTTAGTTTTGAAAAATATCAACTAATTGAAAAATAAGTTTATATTTGCAAGAAAGAAGTAAAATGAAGACAATAACAAATGTCCAAAGCATTATCTTCAAACCTGGATATGTAACTAATCAAATTCAACTTTACTATTTGTTCCAGATCATGTGAAAAGTGACCTTTCATGTCAAGAAAATCAAGGATATTTCTCTCTCCAACAAAGACCTAAAGAAATGTTGAAGATCATAGTCTCTACTAGAAGAGGCTTAACTTATGAAAATCATTTGGTTTTCTTTCTTTTTGGTCTATAAAATTATATTTCTTGTAAATATAAATTAATTCTTTTAAAAATGCACCAAATGTCACTTTTGGCTGAATTTCTTTATGTTTTGAAATATATCCACTTTCCTATGACTTTAGCTGAAGTCAGATAAGGCACCAGATTGGTTTGGTTTGGTTATTATTTTAAAAAAATAAACTACATCTATTCAGCTTGATGCCCAATTTGTTATATATCATGACTACATGAACAGAAAAAGTCATCATTTAAACAGTTCAATATGTATCAGGGCGAGAATGAATAAAAGCCCTTCACAGAAAAAGAGATTTGCTGTGACAGCAAGTTTTGATTCCCTCCTTCTGTGCTGAGCACAGTTGGAGAGAAGTAAAAACTACATTGTAAAATGTCTTTTCAGAATATAGGTATGGTTGAAGATTTAAGATAGGACTATAAAGAAAAGGAAATTAAGCAGTTTAAGGAAAGCAAGAATGAAATTGTGAAATAGGGGTTGTGATAGTAATAAAAAGTATCTATTTGTGTATACGTAAGTATGTATTTATGAAACTACATGAACACACACACACATACACACATACACACTTTATTGATAGTGACATGAAAAGAAAGTGGGGAAAACAAAATGAATGAAAGCCTCACCTTACTAATCACAGTAATGAACATGTGGCTATCTGAATCAGTACTTTGTTAAAGTTTTCACCCTATCAACAAAATTATGATTATCATAAAATCATAGAGCTAGAATTGAGGGAAGCTTAGAAGTCATACAGTTCAAGCTCCTCATTTCACAGGTAAGAAAACTAAAGCCCATAGAAAGAAATCTATTTAATTACTTACAAAACCAGGAATGGCACATAGGCAAGTTCTAGACATAATTGAAGCTTATACATTAAAATACAATCCCTGAAAAAGATGCATTTTTTCCTAGTAATCTTTCTACATTATGCTATACTTGTCTGTTTGTTTGTTTTTTTAATGCAGTATGCACAAAATATAATCTAGTCATCTCTTTATATATCATAGGAAAATGCTTTGAGAGTTGGAAAAGAATTCAGTGGCTATCTACTTGATCAAAATTACAGATGATAAAACTAAGGACCAAAGACATAATTTTCCCAATATCTCAGAGGTAGTAAGTAATAGTATGAATTTGAACTCTGGTCCAAATTCAACATTTTAGGTATCTTGTTACTTGCATCATGGGCTGTGATAGTGTTCACAAAAAGTATAGAGGCTAAAGAAGTACAAGATTATTTCTCAAGAATGACCAGAAAAGTAAGGTAATACTAGCCTCTAATTTCAATCTTTATGGTTATATGATGAATACTGATAATTCACTTCACATGGGGAAAAAGGAACTTTCTTCTGGTAAAGTCTTGATCATGTGTAAAGAGCTGAAACTCTTGAGTTCATGCATTGAGGTTCAGACAACAAGCACTTAAGGCTAATTACCAACTGGACAATACTCGATTAACATTGGTCTGCCCCACTATTCTGTGCTGGCTTGATTTGTTGGTAGATAGAGAGATTGGGAGGAGGGGTTAGAGAGTAGAGTAGGACTAGCGAGGGAACTCCGGGCAGGAGGGAAAAGAAGAGATTCTGGTGTCCACTCTCTCTCCTCTCCCTTCTACAAAGAATACAGATCAAGGACTTTCGCTTATTCTGACTCCGGCTAATTTTAAGGTATTCAGGGTGCTAACACAGTTTTCACAATCATGCATTATAGAAATTACACAGATTTTGCAGTATGCACAGATGTTCTATGATTGATTCTGGTGTCTTGACTACATGGTTTGGAAGAGGCTTCATTATTAATTTTAAGAACATTCAAAAAACCTTCTTCTAATCTTCATCTTCATCTTCATAATTTAAATCTTCATATTACTTCTTCCTTGCTAATGGCCTCTAGTAAGACAATGCTCTAAGAGGAGAGGACTTAATTATTTGCCTCAGTATTTTGTTTGTTTTAGGAAAAGGAAGTTGAAAGTTATGACCTTGTGAATTCTTAAAGGTTAGGAAAGCTAACTATCTGACATCTGGGAGTCTTTAGTGTTTTCACATGCTAGAGTTGAGTCCAGGAAGCATTTTGAAGGAAACCCAGAATCAGTGTCCCAAAGACATGGAAGATCAAGACATTAATTCAGATGACACTGATGTAAAAAATAGATACAAACACAGTCTCAAATTTTGAAAAAAATGTCAATTGGACACAAGCCTTACAAGAATTATTGGAAGCACTCAAAAGAGTGTTGTTGTTGTTGTTGTTTCATTAAATAAGAGAAATAGAGAAAAATTGGAAAAAAGAATAATGCACAAAAATTATTTTTAAAAAGTCAACAGCTTGTCAATGAAGATACAAACAAAAAACAAAACAAAACAAAACAAAACAAAACAAAAAAACCACCGAAACACTAAAATATCTTAAAAACAGAATTGATCAAATAGTAAAAGAAGGACAAAAAAAAATCACTAAATTTCCTTAAAAGCAGAATTGGTTAAATGAAGGGCAAAGAGACACACAAAAAATTATTTTAAACAAAAATACTACTTAAAGATTTGAATTAATCAAATTACAAGGGGGGACAGAGGGAAGGTCCAAAAGCTAACTGAGGGAAAGAATTTCTTAAAAAATTTAAATTAGACAGGTGCAAATAACTTCATGTGATATAGAAAATAAATAAATAAAGCAAAGTAAAGAAATGGAAAGCTGAAAGAAAAGGTGAACTATGGTCACTGGGGGAAAAAAATATGAATGATCTGCAAAATAGATTGAGGAGTAAAAACTTAAGAATAATGAGACTATTTGAAAGCAATGACAAAAAACATTTTTTTAAGAGCCTAGACATGAAATTCAAAGAAATTAGTGGGGGCAGAGACTAGATGGTGGAGAGGTCACACATTGCTTTCTGAGTTTTCCTGCTTCCCTCACACTATTTACAAAATCCAGCCTCTAAAAGAGTGCTAGACTGTCAGAACCCATGAATAATGGGAGTGGAAAACATCACCAACAGAAGATAATCTCGAAGATTGCCAAAAAAGATCAGTTTTGGTCATCCACAGACAAGGGAGGAAGCCAGGTTCAGGCAGAGGCAGGCAAGCAGAACATGGAAGCCAGCACATGCCTAGCAGAATGGGGTGGAGTGTGGTCTCTGCAGGCAAAGGATCTGCAGGGAGAACTCTATCTCAGTGTTTAGTACTCTGCCCTGTTTGCAAGCCAATAGATCATCAGAGAAGTTATAAAACTTCCAGCACAAATGCAGAAAGTAAAGAGTGTACCCAAAAGCCCCGGAAGTCTCACAGGACATGGCCACACCCACCCAGCACCTGAAATGACTCAGAATAATCCCAGCACAGCCACTGTCTTTCTGCTGCCACTTTGCCACCACTTTCTGTTGCTTGTTGAGGAAGTGTGGAAAGCCCTCATTGCCCCAAAAGCAAACCCCAGCTTTAAAAAACAAAACAAAACAAAACAAAACAAAAACAAAACAAACAAACAAACAAACAAACAAAAAAATGAGTAAAAAGGCAACGCGAGCTCTAAGTATAGATAGCTTCTATAGTGGAAAAAGAGTAGATTTCAAACCATGAAGAGATGAAAAGCAGATTGACTTTAGATGAAGCCCCAAAGAGGAATATAACCTAGTCCTCACCACACAAGGCTCTACTAGAAGAAATTAAAAAGAATTTTACAAGAGAGCTAGAAGGAAAAAGGAAGTTCAAAAGACATTGGAAAAGAATATGACACATTAAAGGATAGATTTGTTAAAGTGGAAAAAGAAAAGAATTTCCTGAAATATGAAATGGAAAAGATAAAGAACTCCCAAGAAACAGAATTTGGTAATTGAAAACAGTAAAGAACTCCCAGGAAAAAGGGATTTTTGTGAATTTGAAAAGGTTAAAGAATTCCCAGGAAAATAAAATGTGAGAATTGGAAAAAGAAAATAACTCTGTATAAAAATTAGTGAAATGGGGGTGGGGGGGAAATTCCATAGTATAAGACAAGGAGAAGTTTAGAGAGCTGCAAGAAGATATAGAGAGCAGTACTATAATAGTGGGAGATCTCAACCTTGCTCTCTCACAACTAGATAAATCAAACCACAAAATAAATAAAGTTAAAGAAGTAAATAGAATAATAGAAAAGTTAGGTATGATAGATATTTGAAAAAAGCTAAATAGAGAAAGAAAGGCGTTCACTTTCTTTTTGGTAATTCAAGGAACCTATACAAAAATTGACCATATATTAGGATATTAAAACCTCAATATCAAATACAGAAAGGCAGAAATAGTAAATCCATACTTTTCAGATCACAATGCAATTAAAAAATTACATTCAATCAAAATCCAGGCGAAAATATGTAAAATATGGGTTAGCTCCCTGGAGAGCCTCAGGGTCAGCCAGAGTCAAGATAAATGAAAATCCATGGTCTTTAGGGGGAGAAATGAAGGAGACAGGAAAGCTGCTACATGGCTTGCCAAAGATGTATCCTGGATTCTGGAGTCTGGAGTCTCCAGCTTTTCTCCTCCTAATTAGGCCACCAAATGACTCTGACTTCTCTCTCCCTGCCCTCCAATCCTTGCCCACAATTATCTCAACACCAAACATTCAGCAAGCACCAATGATGAGGAGAGCCACCACATCTCCATATCATCTAAATATATATACAGAGCTATTATTTCACATCGAATAGGTAATTAGCCTTAAGTTGTCTGATTCAAGCATACCTTTTTGGAGTTTCAGTCCTCTACAAAAATAGACCAAAAAATAATTGGAAAATAGATAATCTTATTCTAAAGAATGAATGGGTGAAACAGCAAATCATAGGCATAATTAATAATTTCATCCAAGAGAATGAAAATAATGAGACAAAACATCAACATTTGTGGGATGCAGCCAAAGCAGTAATAAGGGAAAGTTTATATCTCTAGGAGTTTACTTGCATAAAATAGGGAAAGAGAAGATCAATGAATTAGACTTGCAACAACAACAACAACAAAAAGCTAAAAAAAAGAGCACATTAAAAACCCCCAATCAAACATCAAACTTGAAAATCTAAAAATAGAAGGAAAGATTAATAAATTGAAAGTAAAAAAAAAAACTATTGAATTAATAAATAAAACTAAGAGTTGGTTTTATGAAAAAAAAAAAAAAACAAAATAGATAAACCTTTGGTAAATTTGATTTAAAAAAGGAAAGAGGAAAATCAAATTGTTAGTCTTAAAAATGAAAAGGGAAAACTTTCCACTAATGAAGAGGAAATTAGAGCAATAAGTAGGAGTTACCTTGCCCAAATTTATGCCAATAAATTTGATAACCTAAGTGAAATTGATGAATACCTACAAAAATATAGGTTGCCCAGATTAACAAAAAAGGAAGTAAATTGCTTAAATAGTCCCATTTTAGAAAAAAGAAATAGCACAAGCTATTAATCAAATCCCTAAGAAAAAATCCCCAGGACTAGATAGATTTACTGAATTCTTCCAAACATTTAAGGAACAATTAACTCTAATGCTATATAAACTATTTGAAAAAATAGGGAATGAAGGAGTGTTACCAAATTCCTTTTATGACACAGACATAATACTGATACCTAAACCAGGTAGGACAAAAACGGAGAAAGAAAATTATAGACCAAACTTCCAAATGAATACTAATGCAAAAATCTTAAAATATTAGCAAAAAGATTACAGAAAATCATCCCCAGAATAATGCACCATGACCAAATAGGATTTGTACCAGGAATGCAAGGATGGTTCAATATTAGGAAAACTATTAGCATAATTGACTATATTACTAACCAAATTAACAACAACAACAAAAAAAAGATCATCTCAATAGATGCAGAAAAAGCATTTGATAAAATCCAACATTCATTTCTATTAAAAATACTAGTGTATAGGAATAAATGGATTTTTCCTTAAAATAGTCAGTAGCATCTATTCAAAACCATCAGTAAGCATTATATCTAATGGGGCTAAACTGGAAGCATTCCCAATAAGACCAGGAGTGAAACAAGGTTGCCCACTATCACCATTATTATTCAATATTCTATTAGAAATGTTAGCTTTGGCAATAAGAGATGAAAAAAAAATTAAAGGAATTAGAGTAGGTAATGAGGAAACCCAATTATTACTCTTTGTAGATGATATGATGGTATACTTAGAGAACCCCAGAGAATCTACTAAAAAGCTATTAGAAATAATCCACAACTTTTTGTGGATACAAAATAAATCCACATAAATCTGCATCTTTTATGCATCACTGATAAAATCCAATAGCAAGCGATGAAAAGAGAAATTACATTTAAAATAACTATTGATAGCAAAAAATATTTGGGAATCCATCTGCCAAGGGAAATTCAGGAACTACTATATGAGTAAAACTACAAAACACTTTCCACACAAAAAAAGTCAGATCTAAACAATTGGAAAAATGTTAAGTGCTCTTGGATAAGTTTAGCAAATGTAATAAAGATGACAATTCTACCTAAAGTAATTTACTTATTTAGCACTATACCAATCAAATTCCCAAGAAACTGTTTTCTAACCTAGAAAAAATAACAAAAAAATTCATCTGGAAGAACAAAAAGTCAAGAATTTCAAGGGAACTAATTTTTAAAAAATCAAATGAAGGTGGCCTAGTTGTAACAGATCTAAAAGTATATTATAAAGCAGTGATCATCAAAACCATTTTATACTGGCTAAGAAATAGATTAGTTGAACAGTGGAATAAGTTAGGTTCACAGGACAAAATACTCAATAACTTCAGTAATCTAGTGTTTGACAAATCCAAAGACCCTAGCTTTTGGGATAAGAATTCACTATTTGATGAAAACTGCTGGGAAAATTTGAAACTAGTAAGGCAGAACTAGGCACTGACCCACACTTAACACTGTACAGATAAGGTCAAAAAGGGTTCATAATTTAGACAAAGAATGAGATTATAAATAAATTAGAGGAACATAGGATAGTTTACCTCTCAGATTTATGGAGGAGAAAGGAATTTGTGACTAAAGAATAACTAGAGATCATTATTGATTACAAAATAGAAAATGTTGATTATATTAAGTTAAAAAGTTTTTGTACAAACAAAACTAATGCAGACAAGATTAGAAGGTAAGAAATAAACTGGGAAAAAATTTTTATAGTTAAAGGTTCTGATAAAGGCATCATTTCCAAAATACACAGAGAATTGACTCAAATTTATAAGAAATCAAACCACTCTCCAACTGACAAATGGTCAAAGGATATGAACATTTTTCAGATGAAGAAATTGAAACTATTTCTAGTTATATGAAAAGGTGCTCCAAATCATTATTGATCAGAAAAAATGCAAATTAAGACAACTCTGAGATACCAATACACACCTCTCAAATTGACTAAGATGATAAGAAAAGCTAGTGACAAATGTGGGAGGGGATGTGGGAAAATTGGGACACTGATGCATTGTTGCTGGAATTGTGAACAAATCCAACCATTTTGGAGAGCAATTTGGAACTATGTTTAAAAAGTTATCAAGCTGGGCATACCTTTTGATCTAGTTGTGTTATTACTGGGCTTATATCCCAAAGAGATCATAAAGAAGGGAAAGGGACCTGTAATTGTAATGATGTTTGTGGCAGCCCTCTTTGTAGTGGCCAGAAACTGAAAACTGAATGGATGCCCATCAATTGGAGAAAGGCTGACTAAATTGTGGTGTATGAATCTTATGGAATATTAGTTTTGTAAGAAATGACCAGCAGGATGATTTCAGAGAGGCTTGGAGAGACTTTACATGAATTGATGATAAGTGAAATGAGCAGAACCAGGATATCATACATGGCAACAACAAGATTATATGATGATCAACTCTGATGCATGTGGCTCTCTTCAACAATCAGATGGTTAAAACTAGTTCTAATTGTTCAGTAATGAAGAGAATCAGCTACATCCAGAAAGAAAACTATGGGAAATGAGTGTTGACCACAACATAGCATTTCCCCTATTTCTGTTATAGTTTGCTTGCATTTTTGTTTTCCTTCTCAGGGTTTTTTACTTTTTTTCTAGATCCAATTTTTCTTGCGCAGCAAGTAACTGTATAAATATGCATATAAGTATCATATTTAACATATACTTTAACATATTTAACACATATTAGACTACCTTCCACCTAGGGAAGAAGATAGGGGAGAAGGAAAAAGTTGGAACAAAGTTTTGCAAGGGTCAGTGTTGAAAAATTACCTATGTATATGTTTTTGTAAATAAAAATCTATAATAAAAAAAGAAATAAGTGAGAAAAACTGCTCTGATGACTTGGAATTGAAAGGAAAATAGAATTGAAAAGAATCCAGTGAACACTCCTAAAAGAGAATGCACACACACACACACACACACACACACACACAAACTCAAAGGAAATTATACTCAAATTATACTCAAATTCCAGACCTCTCAGGTCAAGGTGAAAACATAATGAGCACATTTTGGAGAGCAATTTAAAACTATGCCCAGAAGGCTATAAAACTATGCATATATTTTGATCAATCAATGTCGCTTCTGGGTCTGTATCTCAAAATGATCATACAAGAGGAAAAAGGATCCACATGTGCAAAAATGTTTGTAGCAATTCTTTTTGTGGTGTCAAGGAACTGGAAATTGAGAGTTTGTTTATCAACTGGGTAATGGCTGAATAAGTTGTGGTATCTAATGGAATAATGTTGTTCTATTAGAAGTAATGAACAGGAAAAAAAAAAAAAAAAGAAGAAGAAGAAGAAGAAGAAGAAGAAGTGATGAGCAGCCTGATTTCAGAAAAGCCTGGAAAGACTTACATGAACTGATGTTAAATGAACCAGGAGCAGCAACATTCCATGATCAACTATGATAGATTTAGGTCTCAGAAATGTGTTCATCTGAGACAATTCCAATAGACTAGGGATGGAAAATGCCATCCATATCCAGTGAAAGAATTATATAGACAATGCAGATCAAAGCATACTATTTTCACCTTTTTGTTTGTTTTGAGTTTTTTCTTTGTTATGGCTTTTTCTTTTGTTCTGATTTTTTTCCACCACATGATTAATCTGGAAATGTGTTTCAAATGATTGTATATGTATATACTTTATCATATTGTGTACTATTTTGAGGAGGAGGAGGAAGAGGAGAGAGGAAGATAGAAAAAATGGAATTCAAAATCTTATAAAAATAAATGTTTAAAACTATCTTTACTTATAATTGAAAAGTACAATAAAATACTATTAAGTGGGGGACAATGAGGAAAAAAACATTGCAAGCAGCAAGAAAGCAAATATGTTGAATTCACAATCAGATTCACACAAGATTTAATACCTTCACATTAAAAGATTGGAGGGCTTGGAACATGATGTTCTGGAAGGCAAAAGATTACAACTAAGAATTACCTATCCAACAAAACTTAGAACATACTTTCAGGGGGAAAATGGATGTTTGATGAAGTAAATATAAAATGTTCAAACATTTTTCATGAAAATGACCAGAGATAAATAGATCATTTGGTTTTCAAATGCAAGACTTAAGAGAACCCAAAAGAATAGCATGAAAGAGAAATCACAAGGGATTTTATGAGATTGAACTGTTTAAATTCCTTTCTGGCAAGATAAGATTTGTAACTCCAAAATATTTTATCATTAGGCAATTAACAGAAGTATACATAAAGAGAAGGCAAGGCTGGCTATGATGGGAAGATTTTAAAAAATAAGATTGGGAGGAAAGAGTAATGTCCTGGGAAAGAAAAGACGGGAAAGGAAAATGGGAAAAATTATCTCACTATAAAGAAGCATGAAAGAAAGAGCTTTTATACTAGAGGGGAAAATAGGAGG
Source organism: Antechinus flavipes (assembly GCF_016432865.1). Lineage (NCBI taxonomy): Eukaryota > Metazoa > Chordata > Mammalia > Dasyuromorphia > Dasyuridae > Antechinus > Antechinus flavipes. The sequence goes on along the minus strand of NC_067398.1, from coordinate 371,073,943 downwards.
TAGTGGCATGCAATGCTTGAACTTTAATTTCATTTGAATTAGTTCAAAGATGTAATAGAATATATAAAGAGGTGGATATAGAAATCTATCTTACTCCAGAGGAAAGCAAGAGGGAAAGAGGATAACAGAAGGGTCTGCTGATAAAAGGAAGAACTGACTAATGGAAGCAGAAGTTAGAAGCAAAAGATACTTTTGAGGACAAATAGAGTTAAAGAGATAAGTAAAACAAAAATGATAAATGGGAAAATATAATGATAGAAGAAAATACACAGTTAAAACACATAATTATGTGAATTGACTGAACTCACCTATAAAATATATATCAAAATGAAAAAAAAGAGAGAATCCAAAAATATGTTGCTTACAAGAAATACACAGAGAATAGAGACACAGTTAAATTAAAGGTTAAAATTAAAAGAGGAGCAGGAGAAGTGACCATGATCATAAACAAGGCAAAAGGAAAAAGAGAGGTAATTAAAGAGATAAGCAAAAAAAAAAAAATACATTTTGCCAAAAGTACAGAAGGCAATGAAGTAATATCAATACTCTAATTCTCTAATGATTAGAAAATGCAAGTTAAAATAATTGAGGTATCACCTCACACATCAGATTGATTAATATGGCAGGACAAACAAAATAAAGAATGTGGAGAGGATATGGGGAAATTGGAACATCGATACAATGTTGGCAGAGTTGTGAACTGATCCAACAATTTTGGAGAATAATTTGAAACTATGCCCAAAGGTCTATAAAACTGTGCTTATAATTTGAGCCCACAAAACCACTATTATATTTTTATTCCAAAGATATATAGATATATATTAAAAAGGAATAAAGCACCCATATATGCAAGAATATATACAGCATTGAATTCTCTCTCTCTTTCTCTCTCTCTCTCTCTCTCTCTCTCTCTCTCGTTCTCTCTCTCTCTCCCCCCCCCCCTTTTCTCTCTTTCTTACTCTGTGTGTGTGTTTCTGTGTATATGTGTGTGTGTGGTATGTGTATTTCTGTGTATGTGTGTGTGTTGCCAAAGAATTGGACATTGACTATGGAATGGCTCAACAAGTTTTAGTACATTATTTTGATGGAATATTATTGTACTATAAGAAATGATGAGCAGGTTGACTTCAGAAATATCTGGGCAGACATATGAATTGATGCAAAGTGAAGTGAACAGAAATGGAAGAACACTGTACTGAGTAATCACAATATTGCACAATGATCACCTGTGAATCACTTAGCTCTTCTGAGCAGCAGTATTATCTAAGACAATTCCAAAGAACTTATGATGAAAAATACTATCCACTTTCAGAGAAAAAAAAAATGATGGTGTCTGAATGCAGATTGTAGCATATTTTTCAAGTTTTGATTTTTGGGGGGAGGGGAATGTGTTTTTTTGTGCAACATGCCTAATATAGAAATATATTTTATATGATTTCACATGTAAAACCTATTTCAATTCCTTAACTTCATAAGAAGAGCAAAGGGAGGAAGATTTGTAAACAATTTGGAAATCAAATTTTAAAAAATGAATGTTATGAATATTTTGCACTTAAATAAGAAAAATAAGAGAGAAAAAATAATGTTAGAGGGTATTGTTGGCTCATCTATTCTTGGTATACCTTCAAAGTAATTATCCTTTTATAAAACTCATTGAAGTGGGGCAGCTAGGTGGCACAGTAGATTGAGCACCAGCTCTGAAGTCAAGAGGATCTGAATTCAAATCTGACCTTAGACACTTAACACTTCCTAGGTGTGTGAACCTGGGCAAGTCACTTAACCCCAATTGCCTCAGCACAAAAATAAAATAAAATAAAATCCATTGGTTAAATGAAACAAAGGTGTTAATCATTGGTATAGAACAATGGAAGGAATAAACCTCAGTTGAAATTTATGCTGATATATTAGAAAAGATATATTTCAACTTCTCACAGATATCCCTAGAACTATGACGGGAAGATATAGCCTGTTGACCTCTTTTAACAGTAGTCCAAAAAGTATTCATTATACCAGTTTGGGTAAGACAAATGTGTGTTCAGAGAGATATTTCTGGAAAAATAATGGAGGTCAGATTATGGAGAGTCTTTCATGCAAAGCAAAAGAAATTGGACTTTATTCTATAGGTTAGTGATATAAGTGCTTTGGGTAGTATCAAAATAATGTTTTCAGTAATTTCAAGATATCTTTGGTGTTCTATATCAAATGAATGGAGTACAAAACAACTCTATAATAACAAATGTTGTCATAGTCCAGGTGCTTACACTTAAAATAGAGTTGTTGTGGCAGAGGGAAGGGAGGCATTATGTTACTGAATGTTTGTTCCTGTGCTGCCACTATTTAGTGACTTCTATTTTCAGAACAGAGCATTCTTCTATAAAGAAGGATACCTCATTGACCCCTGGCCTTTGATTTTGGAGTAGCCAGAAGCTGAGGAAAAAATTCTTCACCATATATCTTCCAAGATTGACTTGACTTTAGTCATTGACTTGACTAAAACAGATCCAATTCAGTTTAAGTCTTTATCAGACACTTTTTTTCCCTTTGTAAACTAATTCTTTGCAGTTCCCACAGCCTTATCATTCTTTCTGTGTTTAATCATTTAGTCTGCATACCAACAAAACCCTCATCTTCATTTTATTAGTACTATTAACAATTTTAGATCTTTCCTTTATATTTTCCCAAAGTGAATGTGAAAGGAGAGGAGGTAGGAATAATTATTTATGAAAAACTTTACCACTAATTTTATTCATGAGTAGGGACCACTATGGCAGGAGAAATGGAACTGTAATTCCCTTTAAACAAGTTGGGTATATAGATGTAGGTAGCACTGAAGATAAAAAGAAAATATTTGTTTCTGGTTCCTTCTCTCAAAAAATTATTTTAGAAAATGACAGTTGATATTTTAATCTACATAAAACCAAAGGGAACTGATTTTTTTTTTACTTTATTACTTGTCATTTTCTTTTTTAAAAAATGATTTATGCTAGGTGGATTTTTATTTTGTTTTTGTTATTTTAACACACATTGCATTATGAAATATGTTGAGAAAGAAAAATCAGAACAAAAGGGAAAACCAAGGGAGAGATAAAGAAACAGAAAAAAGAAGTGAACATAGTATGTACTGATTTACATTCAGTCTCCTTAGATCTTTTTCTGCATGCAGATGACATTTTCTGTCCAAAGTCTACTGGTATTGCTTTGGATCACTGAACTGCTGAGAAGAACCAAGTCATTCATAGCTGATTATCACACATTCTTGCTATGATTGTGTAAAATTTATTCCTGATTCTGCTTGTTTTGGTTAGCATTAGTTCATGTAAATCTTCCCAGGCCTTTCTAAAACCAGCTTGTTTATCTTTGTTTTTAGACAATAATATTCCATTACCATATGCCAAAACATTTAGAAATAAGACCTTTATCAGAAACACTGGTGGTAAAGATTTCTCCCTAACTTTGTATTTCCCTTTTAATCTTGTTTCTGTTGGCTTTGTGAAAAAAAAATTAGTTTAATGTAATCAAAGTTGTCCATTTTGCCTTTTTGTAATGTTCTCTAGCTCTTCATTAGTCAAAAATTCCTCCTTTCTCCAATGATCTGATAGGCAAATTATCCCTAGCTCTCCTAATTTGTTTAATGTATCATCCTTTATGCCCAAATCATGTACCCAGTTTGACTTTATTTTGGTATAGGATGTGAGATGTGGGTGAGGTTCTGACATATTATTTTTCAGTTTTTCCAGCAAATTTTGCCAAATAATGAATTCTTATTCCAGAAGCTAGAGTTTGAGAATTTATTTATATTACCATAGGCCTGGATTATTGTGTTGTGTGTACCTAATTTATTCCACTGATTCACCACTCTATTTTTTAGCCAGTACCAAATGATTTTGATGACTGCTACTTTATAATATAGTTTTAAATTTGGTACTTCTAAGCCACTATGCTTTGTATTTTTTTAAAGTAATTCCTTTGATATTATTGACTTTTTGTTCTTCTAGATGAATTTTGTTATTATTTTTTTCTAGCTCAATAATATAATTTTTGGGAGTTTAAATGCTATGGCACTGAACAAATCGATCAATTTAGGCAAAATTGTCATTTTAATCATATTAGCTTGGTCTACCTATGAGCAATTGATATTTTTTTCCAATTTTTTTTTACACATGACTTTATTTGTGTGAGAAGTGTTTTGTAATTGTGTTCATATAGTTCTTGGGTTTGTCCTGGCAAGTAGACTCCCAAGTATTTTATTTTGTCTATAATAATTTTAAAAGGAATTTCTGTTTCTATCTCTTGCTGCTGTTCTTTGCAGGAATATGTAGAAATGCTGATGATTTGTGGGGGTTATTTTATATCCTTCAAGTTTGCTAATGTTGTGAATTGTTTCTAGTAGGTTTCAGCATGATTTTCTAAGATTTTCTAAGTATATCATTATATCATTTGCAAAGAGAGATAGTTTTATTTTCTCTACCTATTCTAATTCCTTCATTTTTTTTTCTTATCTTATTGCTAAAGTCAGCATTCCTAATACAATGTTGAATAATAGTGATAATGAACATCCTTATTTCACCCCTGATCTTACTGGGAATGTGTCTAGCTTCTTTCCATTACAAATAATGTTTACTTTAGGTTTTAGATAGATAGTGCTTATTATTTTATGGAAATCTCCCTTTATCCCTATGTTCTCTAGTGGTTTTTTTTTTTTTAAATAGGAATGGGTGCTGTATTTTGTCAAAAGCTTTTTCAGCAGCTCTTGAGATTATCATGTGATTTCTGTTGGTTTTGTTATTGATATGGTTGATTTTGGTAATAGTTTTCCTGATATTGAACCATCCTTACATTTCTGGTAGAAATCCCACTTAGTCGTATTAATTATCCTGCTAATAAGTTGCTGTAATCTGTTTGCTAAATTCTGTTTTAAATTGTTGCATCAATATTCAGTGGTGATATTGGTCTGAAATTTTCTTTCTCTGTTTTGGCTTTTCCTGATTCAATATTCATTACCATATGTGTGTTATAGGAGGAATTTATCAGGACTCCTTATTTATTTATTTTTCCAAAAGTTTACAAAGTATTGGAATCAATTGTTCTTTAAATGTTAGGTAGAATACTCTTGTGAGACACCAGTTTCTAGGATAAGAATGCGTTATTTGACAAAAATTGCTGGGAAAATTGGAAATCAGTATGGCAGAAACTAGGCATTGACCCACACTTAACATCGTACACCAAGATAAGGTCAAAATGGGTTCATGACCTAGGCATAAAGAATGAGATTATAAATAAATTGGAAGAGCATAGGATAGTTTACCTCACAGACCTGTGGAAGAGAGAGGAATTTATGACCAAAGAAGAACTAGAGATCACTATTGACCACAAAATAGAAAATTTTGATTATATCAAATTGAAAAGTTTTTGTACAAACAAAACAAATGCAGACAAGATTAGAAGGGAAACAATAAACTTGGAAAACATTTTTACAGTCAAAGGTTCTGATAAAGGCCTCATTTCCAAAATATATAGAGAATTGACTCTAATCTATAAGAAATCAAACCATTCTCCAATTGATAAATGGTCAAAGGATATGAACAGACAATTCTCAGATGAAGAAATTGAAACTATTTATAGACATATGAAAATATGCTCCAAATCATTATTAATCAGAGAAATGCAAATTAAGACAACTCTGAGATACCACTACACACCTGTCAGATTGGCTAGAATGATAGGGAAAGATAATGTGGAATGTTGGAGGGGATGTGGGAAAACAGGCACTGATACATTGTTGATGGAATTGTGAACACATCCAGCCATTCTGGAGAGCAATTTGGAACTATGCTCAAAAAGTTATCAAACTGTGCATACTCTTTGATCCAGTAGTGTTTCTACTGGGCTTATACCCCAAAGAGATACTAAAGAAAGGAAAGGGAACTGTATGTGCCAAAATGTTTGTGGCAGCCCTGTTTGTAGTGGCTAGAAGCTGGAAAATGAAAGAATGCCCATCAATTGGAGAATGGTTGAGTAAATTGTGGTATATGAAGTATATGAGTAGAACCAGGAGATCATTATATACCTCAATAATGACACTGTTTGAGGATGTATTCTGATGAAAGTGGATCTCTTCGATAAAGAGAGCTTTAATTGATCAAAGATGGACAGAAGCAGCTACACCCAAAGAAAGAACACTGGGAAATGAATATAAATTGCTTGCATTTTTGTTTTTCTTCCAGGGTTATTTATACCTTCTGAATTCAATTCTCCCTGTGCAACAAGAAAACTGTTCAGTTCTGCACACATATATTGTATCTAGGATATACTGTAACCTATTCAACATGTAAAGGACTGCTTGCCATCTGGGGGAAGGGGTGGAAGGAGGGAGGGGAAAAATCAGAACAGAAGTGAATGCAAGGGATAATACTGTACAAAATTACCCTGGCATGGGTTCTATCAATAAAAAGCTATTAAAAAAAAATACTCTTGTGAATCCATTTGGCTATGGAGATTTTTTCTTAGGGATTTGTTCAATTTTTTCTTTCTAAAATAGAACTATTTAAATAATGTATTTCCTCTTTGTCAAACCTAGGTAATTTTTAATTTTTATAAATATTCATTCATTTTAGTAAGTTTGTCAGAGGTGCTGCCGTAGAGCTGGGAAAAATAGATCCTAATTAATTCCTTAATTTCTTTTTCATTGGTGGTAAAATAATTTTTGATGCTGGTGATTTGTTTTTTTCTTTCCTTTTTCTAATCAAATTAACTAAAAGTTTACTTGATTGTTTTTTTTTTCATAAAACCAATTCTTAGTTTTATTAATTCAACTATTTTCTTAGTTTCTATTATATTAAATGCTCCTTTGAGTTTTAGAATTTCTAATTTGGTATTTAATTGAGAGTTTTAAAATTGTCCTTTTTCTAGCTTTTGCCTGAATGTCAAATTCATTGATCTTCTCTTTCTCTATTTTACTTATATAGATGGATATTTAGAGATGTAAAATTTTCCCTAAGAACTGTTTTGGATGCACCCCATAAGTTTTGACATGTTGTCTCATTACTGTCATTTTCTTGAATGAAATAATGAATTATTTCTGTAATTTTCTGTTTGACCCACTCATTCTTTAGAATTGGATTATTTAATTTTGGTTTGGTTTTTAGTTTATCTTTCCTTGGTCCTTTATTGAATATATTTTTTATTGAATTGTGGTCTGAAAAAAAAAAGAATTGACTATTTCTGCCTTTTGGCATTTCATTGTAAGGTTTTTATGCTCTAATCAAATTTTGTCAATTTTTCTGTAGGTATCATGTACTACTGAAACAAAAGTGTATTCTCTTCTGTCATTATTATTTTTTTCCCCAGAGATCTATCTTTGTGGGTTTTCTAGGATCCTATTAACTTCCTTAGTTTCTTATTTATTGTGTAGTTAGATTTTTCTAATTCTGAGATGGGAAAGTTGGGGTCCTCCATTAATAGAATTTTTCTATCTATTTCTTCCTGTAACTGGCTTAAAATCTCAGGAAAATTCTCAGGAATTTACTTGCTCTACCATTTGGTGCATATACTTTTATAGCATTATTACTACTTTATTATTTATAGTACCTTTATCAAGATGTACTTTCCTTTTTTATCTCTTTTAATAAGATCTATTTTTACTTTAGCTTTATCTGAGATAAGAATTGCTACTTCTGCTTTTTTTACTTCATCTGAAGTATAATAATATTTATCCAGCCCTTTTACCTTTACTCAATATGTGTCTTCCTTTGTCAAATGTGTTTCTTGTAAACATTTTGTAGGTTTCTGTTTTTTAATGCACTCTGGTATTTGCTTCTGTTTTATGGGAGAATTCAACCCATTCACCCAATTATGATTACCAGTTCTGTATTTTTCTTCATCCAAATTTCTCCCCTGTATATATATATATATATATATATATATTTTTTTTTTTTTCCTCTCCACTCTGTTCTCAAGATGTCCTTTTTTACCCACCCCACCCTTATCTCCTATTCTCTTTCCCCCTCTTCTCTTATCTTTTCCCCTAATGTTTCTGTATTCCCTTCTAGTCAATCCTCCCCTTTTCTTTCCTTTTTCTTTTCCTACTTCCTTATAGCGTTACATAAATTTCAATACCCAAATGAAGGATTAATTTATTCCATCTTATAGCCAAAATTGATGAGATCAAGCTTCAGGCAATGTTCATGCCCCTCCCTTCTTTCCCTAGATTGTAATAGGTCTTTTGCACCTCTTCATGTGAACTAATTGTTCCATTATACCTCCCCTTTCCTCTTTTTTCAGTACAATCCCACCCCTTAAAGTCTTTTTTCTTTGATGTCATCACATCAAAGTCCATTTATAACCACACCTTCAGTTCATGTGATGCTCCCTCTCAGTCTGCCTCAGTGACAAAGACAGTTCTCAAGAGTTACAGATAGTGTTTTACCATCTAGGAATGTAAAGAGTTTAACCTTTAAATAATATATATTTTCCTCCTGTTTACTTTTCTATACTTCTCTTGAGTCCTGTGATTTTAGATTAAAATTTCTATTTAATTCTGTTTTTTTTTTCAACATAAATGTTTGAAAATATCTGACTCCTCTGAAGTGCTCTCCTGAAAAATTATGCTGAGTCTCAGTGGGTGGTTAATTCTTGGTTTTAACCCTAAGTCTTTCACCTTCCAGAATATGGTATTCCAGTCCCTCTGATCCTTTATTGTAGGAGTTGCCAGATTCTGGGTAATCCGGACTGTTGCTCCTTGATATTTGAATTGTTTTTGTTAGCAGCTTACAGTATTTTTCCCTTGAGATTATTCTTTTGGAGTTTTGCAACAATGTTCCTAGGTGTTTTCCTTGTGAGATTTCTTTCCAGAAGTAATGGATGAATTCTTTCAATAAATATTTTTCTCTCTGTTCTAAAATATTGGGGCAATTTTCCTTAATGATCTCTTGTAAAATGTTATACAAGCTCTTTTTTTTTTTTTTTTTTTTTTGGTCATGGCCTATAGGTAGGACAATAATTTTTTAAGTTGCCTCTTTTGGATCTATTTTCCATATTGGCTATTTTGCCAATGAGGTATTTCACATTTTCTTACATTTTTTCATTCTTTTTAGTTTGTTTGATCAATGTTTGCTGTCTCACAAAGTTATTGGCTTCCATTTACCCTCTTTTAGTTTTTAATGTGTGATTTTCTTCACATAGCTTTTGTGTATTTTTTTTTTAATTTGGTTTATTCTACTATGTAAGAAGTTGCTTTTTCAGACAATTTTTTTCTTTCTTTTTCCAAGCTAGGGACTATTTCATGCATACTGCTCATTTCCTTTCTCATTTTTTTTTTCTTCTATTTCTCAAATTTGTGTTTTAAAGTCTTTTATGAGGACTTCCAAGAAGACCTTTGGGCTTGAGACCACCTTATCTCACTCTTTGAGATTTCCTCTGTGGACATTCTGTCCTCATTTGAGTTTGTGTTTTGATCTTCCCTGTCACCATAGTAGTTTTCTATGGTCAAGGTTCTTTTCTGCTTCTTGCTCATTTTCTATATTAAACATTTGTCCTGCATTCCACTTAAATTCTTTAAAAAACATAGTCCATGGCTCTATATTATACCGTTTCCAGAACTTTTCTCCTCTAGAGCAATGCCACTTTAATGTGCATAAGCTAGGTAAATTCAACAATTTGCATTAACTATCATTTCATCATTGTGGTCCCTTTCTCTAATGGTACAGATAACAACCTATTCATATTTTCCATAGTTTTGTCTTTCTTAAAATATGGTGGCAACAGTTGATCAAATCATCCCAATATTATTTGAACAAAGAAATTTGGAGGAAATTCTGGTGTTAGCATTGAAAAAAATAGTAAAATAGTAAACATAATATGGAGGGCTTTGTACACAAGAGAAAGTCAAATTGTCTTATAGAAGCAAGTTTTGACAATACAAGAATTTTTCATCACCATAGCTTTCCAAAAATGGAATGGATTGATGGTATCTAATATCATTTCATTTATCAATAAGATGTGATCTAATTATCATTTTATATATTAAAATGTAGGTTTGTTTATTTGTGAGCAATGTGATAGATAAGCTTATATACTGGGCATTAGTTTGGGCTAAATGTCCATATAAGTGATTTCATGTGCTATGATTCTAAGAAATAATTATTAAATAAATACCTATTACAAAGTTTTGTGGTATTCAATACAACAATATTTGAATGATATAAAAACATTGGAAACCACACCTACTCTTAGTATATTTTTTCGTTAGCTGAATTAAGCATAAGCCTTAAAATGTACATGACAATTTAAAAGATTACACTCTTAGTAATGGAGAGAATATTGCATTAGAAGGCATCTCAATGTCAACTAATCAAACCCCTATACAAATCATAAATCCCATTGGCAATGTCTTTGAAAAATGTTCGTAAAAAGTAGATTTGATGGGAAACTTCAAGAGAGGTAATTAAGAAAACTTTGGGAAATGATAGGCTGAATGCAATAACATAATACTCTATAGGGGACATTCACCCAAGAAGGATCAGATGTGTGTTTTATGTGTCTGTACACATATGTATTTGTGAGGCAATTATAGACATTTATCCTGGAGAAGATAAGTTCACAAATAAGTATCTGAAAGTCCTTTCTGTTTAAATGAAATTAATTTTAGTCCTCACTCCTGTCTCTTAGAAACTTAGGCTCCCTTTAGAACTCAGTTTACATTATCATCCTTCATAAGTATTTTCCTACTCTGAACCCCAGTTACTAAAAGCTCCTAAAGTCCCCAACATAATCTGTTAATTTGATTTGAATATATGTGTGTGTGTTATTTTTCTCAATATAATAAACCTCCTCAGTGCAAAGATTGCATCATTTTTTATGAATGTATCTCTAGTGCCAAACACAATGCTTTACACATAGTAGGTGATTAATAAATGCTTGTTGACTATCTATTAACTGACTTATTGTAAAGCACAGAAATAGGAGCAATGGATAAAAACTCCAGAAAGAAATATTTTGAATAGAGACATAAATTAATTAGACTTACCTGAAAATGGTATAGACTGCCTCAAGTAGTGGTGGATTTTTCCTCATGAGAAATTTTTAATTCAGGAGATTTAGTTGAGGAGAAAATGACTAGACTAATATGATCTGGGTTAGATGAGACATTTTCTGCAGTACCTTCCAACTCTGGATTTTGATTTTTTTTTTAACCTCCCAACACAGCTCATTACATTGTTGAATAATTATTGTTGATTTTAATTAATTAATTAATGTTAATTTAAAAAATCCTTGGGTTGAGCCAAAAATGTTCCTAGCTACAAATTCTTTGGCCTATATTTCATATATCAAGGACAAGAAGAAAGCATACAATCCCTTCCAAATTACTGTCCTTCATATATTTGAAAAGAGTTTTAATATCCCCCTTCCCACCTTATAAGACTTCTCTATAAAAATAATACCAATCCTTCTAAAACGTGTCTTAGATTCTATTCTATTTGTGAACCTGGTTTCCTGCCTTAGTGCTTCAGTTTGTCAATGAATATTACTATTAATAATATCCATCCAAGTTTTTCAAAGAGTTTTCCTCATAACAACATTTTTATATATGTGGAACATACTATTATTGCATCTTTCTAAGAAGAAAACTGATTCCCAGGAAGGATAAGTTGTTCATCCAATGTGGGGAACCAGTTGTAAGTTCTTCAAAAGACCTAAGCAAAGCAAGGTTACTTGGAGGAGTTTAGGGGGTATGGCAAGGCCTGTTCCACAGATGATAATCTATATTTGAATTCCCTTAGATTATTTACTTTAAAAATATGTCCATTAACATGATCAGAGTGCATTTTGTTTAGTGAAAACAGGAAGTCCTCTAAAAGAAACAAAAAACAGGATAAGCCTTGACTAATAGAACAAGAAAATGTCACAGTCTTGGTTATGCTTTCTGTGATTTTCTGGCATTTGTGTAATGTATAACAGAGGAAAAATATGCATGGTGGAGTACAAAAGGGAAGCTGTAAGAAATAAAGTCAGTTCCATGCTTAAACTTGAACTTGCCTGGCCCCACTCATTTCATTCACTACTTCATTCTGTATCTCACATCAGTTGCTGACAATCCAATATTACATAACTATGAAATATGAAGTTCAGGGTTTTAATGTAGAACTTTTATCTCTAAGATCGATTGTTTTTTGTTTTTGATTTTTCCAAATTGCAGATCATGATGGAAGATGTCTCATAAAAGAAGGCATAAGCTGGAAAGAAATCTCTGGCTTCAGAAGTCAGAAAAGATTTTATAAAGTATCAATTGAAAAACAGATAAGTTCCTGATAGTTGAGGAGTGGGGTAAAGAGAAATCTAGGAGATAGATATTTCACATGAAAAAAATCAGGATCAGGAATTTGAATTTCATGTTCAGGAGAAAATGCCTAGATTATAGGTTTAGAACTGAAAGTTTCTTTAGAAGAATAGTTTAACAAAACTTAAAAGCAGGTTGAAGTCAAAATGTGAAAGGCCTTGAGTAGTAATTTGATAAGTTTAGACTTGATGTTACAAAAAATAGGCATTTATCGAAGATTAGAATAGGAACATGATATGGTAAAAACAGTGCTTTAGAAAAAAAAATTAATACATGATCTATATTCACAATGGATTAAATAAGAGAGAAGATAGAATTAACTTTAAATTGTTTTAAGACTAGTGCTGATAAAAAGTGATAGAAATACATACTTTGTCTTTTTTCTTTAAAATTTGTATTTAATAAGAGACAAAAGTATAATATAGCATTAATTTCTCTCAAATCAATAAGCATTAACACCTACCATGTACTAGGTACTGTATTCAACACTGAGACAAAAGAAAGAAAATAAAAGGAGACAGAGACACAGAGAGTAAAGGAGAGAAGAAGGAAAGGAGGGAGGGAAGGAAAGAAGAAAGGAAAGAGGAAAGGAAGGAAGGAAAAAAAGAAGGAAGGAAGGAAAAAAGGAAGGAAGGAAGGAAGGAAGGGACAAAGGAAGGAGAGAGAGATAAAGGAAAAAAGAAAGGAAGGAAGGAAAGAAGGAAACAGGGAAGGAAGGACAAAAGGAAGAAAAGGAAAGGAAGATATGAAGGAAGGAAGGAAGAAAAAAACAAAGGAAGGAAGAAATGCTCTACACTTAAGAAGTTGCAATTCCTTTGAGTAGAAACAACATGTACAGAGAAAATTAAATACAAAATACGTTCAGAATAACTTTTGGAGGAAGAACACTAGTAACCAAAAGGGTTAGGACAGTGTGTGTGTGTGTGTGTGGTGTGTATCTGTATGTGCATGATATTTGAGCTTAACTTTGAATGAAATAAGATCTTATTAAGTAGAAGTGAGATAGGAATGTATTCTAGGCATAGGGAGATAAACTATAGAAAGTTCTGACTACATTTTTTTAAAAAAGGTGAAGTTATAGTTAAATCAAAAAGCTGCATAAGGAATGCTTAGGAATTAATCCCTGTAAGGGATCTATTATGTCACAATTTGTTTTGTCTTTTTGTATGCAAGGGAATTATTTGACATTTATCTTTTGGATTGTTCTCCACTGCTCCCTCTATTAACCACACAATGATGATACTTGTTCTTAAAGCCCAACCTTCATTCATTTAATGTTTTCACTTTAATTCCTTCAAGGAACACTGGTTGATTATATGGTGTATACATGACAACTTGAATTAAGACATAGGTCCTGCCTAGTTGGGGCTTACAGTATAACAGGAATGGTAAAAATAGTTTTGTATGTTATATCAATGTATTAAATAGTATGCATAGCAATTTAAAAATATCATGGGAATTTTGAGAAGAGAATAGTAGCTTTTGACTGAGGTAATGAGAAGAAATTTCATTGAAGAAAGTAGGTTAAGGTGGATGTAAAAGGATAGGATGCTATTCCTAGTGTGTAGTAGTGGGTTTTGGTATTCAAAGGTTTGAGGTTTTTACACTTATTAAGCAATAGTGCAAGAAGGAAGAAAGGAAGGAGGAGAGGAAAGAAGGAAGAAAGAAGGAAGGAAGAAAGGAAATATAATGCTAGAGAAACTGAGGCAAAATAGAGATCAGAGAGTTTTTAATATTTTTTTTGGATTTCTGAGGGGGAGAGATTTTCCATTTTGGTCCCAGGACTGGTGTCTTAAAGCATTCAGCATCAGCATTGAATGTGAGATTCCAGTGATTTTTATATGTGGCTCTAAGCAATCAGGGTAGACAAAGGCAGGGGGTGGAGTTCAAACACTGAGAGCCAGAGTTTCCAAGAAGGGATCATCAATCCAATGCTGACAGGTTGGGTGCAGGATCATAAATTCTGATAAAATGGGACTGAAGGGAGTAGTCAGTTAGAGACAAAAAGTCTGGAACTTAGAGATAGAAAATGTCAATGAGATAGGACATCTGGAGTTTTATCTTTTGGAATTCCAGAGTGGCCAGATCTCTAAAGCCCTAATTATCTCAGCCCTAATGAAAAAGAAAGGGGTGTTGCAACCAGGGGGATTGAGGCAGAACAATTAAGGGAATTCTGAGGCAGATCAATTTAGGGAAACTGAGGCAGGACAGTAAAAGAAAACTGTGGCACAAGAGAAGGAAGAAAGGAAGGAGGGAAGAAAGGAAGGAAGGAAAGAAGGAAGGAAGGAAGAAAAGAAGGAAGAAAGGAAGGAAAAGAAAGAACTTTTTTAAGTGCTTAATATGAGAAAAGCAGATGGATTAGGATATGAGATTTTACTAAGAGGGACAAGGTTTTATTCAGGCAATTCTTACTAGATTCCCATTTCTGTTGAACCGGGAAGGGAATTAATTAGTGAAATTGTATAAAAACCATCAGGCACAGAAAAGAAACTAGAAAAAGGAAGGAGTGTTATGCAAGAGAAGAATACACATCTAGAGCAAAGAGAAGCTTTTTTTTTTTTTTTGGAAAAAGACTAAATATGAAAATTAAAAAATATTTTCCTACTAATGAGAAGACATTCTAAGCAAAGAGATCTAGACAAACACGAATCTAGAGTTTTTAATAATCTCAAGGATTAATTAATGAAACCCATAATTTTACATATGAGGAAACTAAGGCTCAGGGGATTTAGTTGACCTGACTAGATTCTCCCAAGAAATAAATGTCAGAAGCTAGATTTTTTAATACACTCTTTTGACCTCAGATCCTGTGCTCTGTGCATGGTACCACAGCAGTGCATTAAGATGAGCAGAGGTGAAAAAAATATAAGGCATTTATAGGAATATATATAGACAATCCAATCTGACTAGAACAGATATCTGAGAGAAGGCTAGAAATGGAGGTTGGGAACCACTCTATGTATATCACTTATATTCAAGAGTTTCTTTGGAGATGAAATATTAGCAAAGAACAAACTTGAGAGCTTAGAGAGTCCCCTGCACTGAACCCTTCTTATTACAGTTGGAAGAAACACACAAAGGAAGTTCTTCTTTCCCTTTCCCTCCCTTAAGTTAGAATATGCAGAGGGAATGGGTTTTGACTTTAATTGCCTTTGGCAGACTGGACTGCCTTCTGATGCCCCCTGTGACCCAAGGAAAGCAACTTCCAATGAGTTTCTACTATTGAGTTTAATAAGCACAAAAAGACCTTGAAATGTTTAATGTGCCAAACATAATTGTTGAATGAGTAAAAGTCATTGAGGGTTGTTTAAACTAGTTTGAAGGTGAGTTTTTCTTTTAATATTATCTTTTTTAAGGCTTTACAAGTAGTATATCACAGATGCAAACCCTTTTGCACAAAAGATGGCAGCCTCCAGCACCAGGCGGAGAAAAAATGCAATTAAATGAAAATCTAATTTTCAAGTACATCTCTCAGTTTATTCAAAGTGGAAAATAACTCTTGCATTATGAGCTTTTAGACTCCAGGGCTGAATAACACGAATGTCATTCCCCTTTAATAATACATTTTTAAAACCTCAACTTTCAAAGGGAGTTGGGGGTGGGGATATTACACACAAACATGCACAAAACAAGAGGGGAAGAAGCTTATAACTGATATAAGCACGTTTATCTCTTCACTAGAAATCGTGACAAGAATGGCATATCCACAACACCACTCCTGAGAGTGATAAATCTCCCCCTCCACTTTCCATTCACAGTTCTCCCCCTGATAGGATGAGACCAGATTTAAACACTGCCACTTTAAATCGGCTTTGAATCTTGCAGCTAACTCTTCTCCTGGGTTTTAGTGCCATATTGCAATGTTAAAGTGTAAAACTCTGCATCTGCCGAGGCATTTGGCTGGAAAAGCAAGTATGTCAATGGCTGTCCCTTGTTGCCATCACACATATGGAATTTCTGTGTTCAGCTATGCCATCTGGTAGTCAGACCTAGATTCACTCTTCATTGAATAAGGACTACCTACCATATCACTTCCTCTTACAATCTCCATCCCTTTTCATCCAGTTATTTTGCATTTCTTCTCTTGCAATATTTTGTTTTCTTTCCAATCTTTTGGGGGTTTTGTAAGGTTTTCTTTTCCAAACAAAACAAAATGAAGCAAAACCCCAATACCATTTCCATAAATTCAGTCACAAGAAATGTACTGAATATAATTGCTACAAGAGTAATAGCAAATTCTAGGAGTTTCAACACATTGCAAAAAATGTCTTTATACAATATGATACATCTTGTCTTTCCTGATGACTGAGATGCTAACTTGAGAGTGTATAAAATAGTCTACAAACTCCTAATAACACTCTTGGTCTTAAAAGGAGGGTTTATTTAATTATTCTCTTCCTTCCATTTTCCTGATTTGTATATGATAATCTTTGTCATGGGACGTCATGCACAGAGTAGTAGGTCCTTAACTTCACTCTGGTTTCTATATTCTTTCGTATATGATGTCAAGATTTCAGTCTTAAACCCATATCTTTCCTGCATGATCTTGTGATAGGTCAGAGTCACCAAGACTCTTGGGGAATTGTAAGTGCATTTTCTCAGACCACATTACTTCTTTTCTAGGAAAGAATGGTATAGAATAAAATAGTTTATATACATTTGGTTTAAGGGGAAACAAAAATTTTCCCAAACATTTAAGAGCTGAGAATCACAATTCACATGATTACATAAGAAAATAATAATTCTAGAAATTGTTTAATTCTACTGTGATGAAAAAAAAAAAAAGGTCTATTACCAAGATTTTCCTAGGTAGAAAAGTAGGTTATATGTAATACTCAATAAAAATCTGTGGCTCATTCAATCAATTCAATCAGCAGACATATTAAGTTCCTTCTTTGTGCTACACACTGTACGAGACAATTTGGAAGCTTAGAATTCTATTAAAAATAGAAATGGAGTGATTATGAAGGTCTTAGATGCAACTTATCCTAAATTCTTCATGACTCCAAAACTTTAGATCATTTTTTTTCTTTGTTAAAGAAAAAATATCAGTCAGGTTACATATCATTAATATGAATACAAAAAAATTCTATTACCATGTTGTTTACATTTTGCATTCTCAAAATAAAATTCTTAAGTCAGATATCCATCAGAAGCTCTAATACTTGGTGATCCAGGAACTGTTTCAAAGCTAGATGAGTTTGGACTCCATGAAAAGACACACATTGACCTCAGTTAGGGACCAGGCATTTTGAAACAATATTGCCCAGTCCAGTGTCAAGTGTGCACTGCCACCCTTGTAAAATCTAATAGTAATTCTCTCTTTTAAGGCTGTAATCAAGGATAATTTTTTAGTTACTTTTAAGCATTCTTTACTTGAAAGCTTTGAATTCAGTGTGCTGTCTCATTCTAGCCCACAATTAATCCACAATTACCAATAAAGTTTAAGAACTGATTTCCTTCTTATTTCCTTTTGTTAATGTAGTGTCTCTATTTCACATGTTTGTGAAATTAAATGCCTGGATTATTTACTGTGCATCTCCTTCTTAATATTTTTCATCATCTCTTTTGCTCCTATTTTCCCTAAAGCATTGGTTTGAGTATTTTCTACCATTTTCCCTGCACTTTTCTGGCCTTTACTTCAGGCCTTTACTTCAGTTTTTTTTTTTCCATTTCTTCTCATTTAACTCTCCTTCCTCCCTTCTATTTTTTTCTTCTCTATACTCAAGTTAAACTTTCCTCCATTCAGCCTACTAAAGACATCCACCAATAGCCAGTGATGTATTATGGTATCTCATATTCTAAAGACAACCAATCTGTTCAAATTCTTTTGTTTTTCATCTTGATCTTTGGTCATCCTTATCCTTAACCATCTTTTTTTTTTCCTAAATTCCATGCTGATTCTTTTTCATTTCTGTTTCTCTTCTATTCTCCCACAGCCACCATTTTATTTCTCATGTAATTACGGTGCTCCATGGAGAGGGAAAATTGCTGGACCTTGAAACAGTTCTAGATTGCAAAGAAGACACTGCAGTAAATCCAGTTTTGCAGTACAGCCAAACCATATATTATTAGCCAATCTGTACCCAATTCCTCTAAGAGTTGACATTATGAAGTTTGCCACAATTTCCTTACATCATAAACCAGAATGTTTACTGCATAAAAGCTCACTGACCTTCAGCTCGTTCTCAACGTTATTGTATGTAGGTTATCTAGTAGCTACTGGTGGATTACTTCAATTATTTAGATTTTGAAGCTTTGAGCATAGGGGTTAGTCATACATCAGGAATTTACTAAGACATTTTAAATTTTAAAAATCCCATACTCTATTAATGCAATCTTTGCTTCAAGAGTCTCCTATGTTAACAAAAGGCCAGAGTGTTTGCAGGAATTTTTTTTTCCAGCTCATATACCCTCCCCACTTCAAAGATTTTAGGAAAATTTATTCATGGAACTACCTTGAATGCTGAAAATGATAAGCCACTTCAAAAAGTTATGAACTTATCACAATGTTACACAGGAATTTTTATTGTTGTTTGTTGGCTTTTTTTGAAAGAAAAGAGAAAAAAAACCATGATCCTCAAATGATCTCCAGTGTAAATCTCTAGCCATTTGAGAAGTTAAACTGCAGTAGGAAGATGAAGAAGGATGTTAATGTTACTGAAGCCTTCTCAGAATCTTGTCCTCATTCAAGGTCTCCAGTCTTCTCTCATCACATTTTCTACTCTGCTGGCATAAAATTCTCCCTTCTGCAGGAGAACTCTGTGGCCCACCTTTCTTTCAGGAAGACAATTTCAGACTTAAGAGCTGATGTATGTCAGAGCACTCTCCACCAACAATGTCATGGATAGTTCCTATTGGTAGGAGGTTTAGCTAATATTTATGCTTTCCAATATGCTGGCTTTCCCTTTTAAGACTTTTTTTTTTCCTGCTAAATTCTAGTATGGGAAACTAAATTTCTGGCAACCCTTCCCCATCTACTAAGATGTAATGCCAATTGTGCAGAAAAACAAATGGTTCCCATTATTCCATTTTTTAAAATTGTATCCCCAGAGCAAATCACAATGCCTGATTACGTACTAGTGGTGTTTAATAATGTTTGTCAAATATGAAACAGGTAGGAAATTGGATTGATTTGAAGTAAATGATGCCCTTGTATTAAATATTCAAGTAGTTTCATGTAAATCAGCCAAGAAAGTCAGGAATCTATGTAAGGCATAAGTCTCATTCCAGGGATGGTTCCTTTTTAAATTGTATTTTCATTCATATGCTTTTTAATATCATTGTCATTTCTTTTTTTAAAGTTTTATTGATGCTTTCTTTTAACATTATGAACATTGCTAGATTAGCTCAATATGTGAGCTCTCTTATGACAAAAATAACATCATTAAATAAAGCTAATAACATGAAAACCTTATTTTAAAGTATTGACAATATTCCACATACACACAATGTCAAAGTGTTTTTTTTTAAACAACAGACAACTATTTCATTCTCTCCAATTCCCAATTTTAAAAAAAAGTAAAAGAAAACAAATCCCTTGTAACAAATAAGCATATATGCAGACATATTCGTGTTTTTGTATGTGTGCATGTGAGTATGTAATGCTTTACTGTAAAGCTCTTATTTCTTTATCAGAAGACCACAGCGCGAATTTTTTCAACATGGAAGTATGGATGGTTATTTTATGAATTATATATCTCACAGCTTTCAAAGTTTTCATTTGTTTGTTTTTTGATCATTGTTTTTATTCATCAGTTTGTAAAAAAATTTTAAAATTATTTATTTAAAAATATTAATCTTATAAATTATTCTTCTGGTTCTACTTGGATCTTTTTCAGTCAGTTCATGTAAGTCTTTCCATGTCTCCTTGAAATTATATTATACCTTGTATTCCATCACATTGATATGCCAAATTTTATTATCATCATCCAATTGACAGAATTCCTTTTAGTTTCCAGGGTTGTTGGGTTTTTTTTTTCACCTCAAAAAAAGCTGCTATATTTTTGTACAATAGAATCTTTTCATATGGGCCTTGTAGTAGGATAGCTGTTATAAAGGATATAAATTACATACTGAATTACTACATACTAAAATTTTTGTGTATAATTGCAAATTACTTTTTTTGGGGAATAATTGTGTTCATTTTTGGTTCATGCATTCAGAAGTCTACTAACAATGCTTATCTGTGCCTATTTTCCTATAGTCCATCATTTCAAATTTTTTGCCAAAAAAATGAAAAAGGAGCTGCTATTATTATTTTCTACATGTAATTCCTTCCTTTATTCATTTGTTTCTTAATCTCTTTGGGATACAGATATAGCACAGCTTTTGCTGGTAAAAGAGAATGCACAATTTAATAATCCTTTTGACATAGTTCTGAATAACTCTCCTAATCATACATTCTATGATCTCTTCAAGAATTGTAACAAAAATTGAAATCAAGCTCATCAAAACAGAACTTTAGCTATGTTACTTTCTTGCTTATAAAACTTCAATGATAAACATAAAATAAAGATCAAAAGAATTTATTATGTAAAAATAAAGCAGGGGTGGTAATCATAATCTCAGACAAAGTTAAAGCTAAAATAGATTTAATCAAAAGAGAAAAAGTAGGAGGATTATGTTATATATCAATCATATTAATCAATATGTTTTAGACTATTTAAAATGGCTTTATAGTATAAGATTGGAATATTGCTGTGCTGTTGGAAATGAAGAGTGTGAATTTAGAAAAATATGGAAAGACTTGGACTTATAAAGGATTATGTTTTCCTTCTACAGAGAAACAGAGAATAAACAAAAATAGTATATATGTCCTTACATAGAAGTATATGAATATATGTGTATAATATGATTACAAATATCTGTGTATATACATATATATATGTATGTGCATATAACTATTTTAAAAAACTGATCAGAGATGGTCCTATAAAATTTTCCTGTGATCCAGGTCATGATACATATATGAGGGAAGAATATAACAAAAAGGAAAACTATACACCAATAACCCAAATAAACATTGATGTACATAAAAAGTAATTTATTAGCAAATAATTACAATAACAATACCAAAATTATACACCATGACCATTTTGTACTAAAACCAGAAATAGTTGTCTTAATAATTGGAAAACACTAAACTAAATTAGCCATGTTAATATCAAAATGAACAACATCATAAGTTTGTAACACTATATGTAGGAAAACTTTTGCCAAAATACAAACATTTCTGTATTAAAGTACCAGAAAACACAAGTAAATAAAACTTTTCTTTAAATGATGAAGAATTCAAATTAGAGATAATTATAGATAACAAATATTAGCTAGAATATTTTTACAATAAATTCAAAAGTGAAATAAGCATGATTATTTTTAATGCTACTATAGGACATGATACTAGAAATCCTAGGTAGGGCACAAAAGAAGAAAAAGAAGTTGAAGAAAGCAGCATAATTACAAAATAAACACTATGATCCCTTCTTCTGCTTCTGATCCCTAAATAGTTATCCATGAACACATGAGTTAAAGTCTTACATTTGACTGATAATAGTAATGCTACCCTGAATAAATCATTCATCCTCTCAATGTCCTAGTCAATGTTTTAAGAATATAAATGCTATAGAACATATTATATAACATTGATAGAGAATAGACCTCAGCTTCAAGAATTCTGAGTGGCAGTAGTCTAAGCTAATTGGGCAATTAGCATTTAACTCAGCAACAATATAATGAACTCCCAGGATCTGAAATTTACCTGGCTCCCCAAGGGAAAATGAACTGGTCAAGGTTCAGCAAAAAAGCTACTATTGTTCATCAGTGGGATAAGACCACTAAATAGACACTTTATTTCTAGCCAAGAAGAAATAGGGACACAGTCTTCAACCACAAGAACACCAACAGCAAATATCTTCATCAAGTATTATACTTTAAATGAAGCACATTTATTTTTATGACTAAATTTTATGTGTGTGTGTGTATATGTTAAATATGCCATAGTATATCCTAGATACAATATATGTGTGCAGAACCGAATAGTTCTCTTGTTTCACAGGGAGAATTGGATTCAGAAGGTAAAAATAACCCAGGAAGAAAAACAAAAATGCAAACAGTTTACATTCATTTCCCAGTGTTCTTTCTTTGGGTGTAGCTGCTTCTGTCCATCATTGATCAATTGAAACTGAGTTAGATCTCTTTGTCAAAGAAATCCACTTCCATCAGAATACATCCTCATACAGTATTGTTGTTGAAGTATATAATGATCTCCTGGTTCTGCTCGTTTCACTCAGGATCAGTTCATGTAAGTCTCTCCAAGCCTCTCTGTATTCATCCTGCTGGTCATTTTTTACAGAACAATAATATTCCATAAAATTCATATACCACAATTTACCCAACCATTCTTCAATTGATGGGCATCCATTCATTTTCTAGTTTCTAGCCACTACAAAGAGGGCAGCCACAAACATTTTGGCACATACAGGTCCCTTTCCCTTCTTTAGTATTTCTTTGGGATATAAGCCCAGTAGTAGCACTGCTGGATCAAAGGGTATGCACAGTTTGATAACTTTTGGGGCATAGTTCCAGATTGCTCTCCAGAATGGTTGGATTCGTTCACAACTCCACCAACAATGCATCAGTGTCCCAGTTTTCCCGCATCCCCTCCAACATTCATCATTATTTTTTCCTGTCATCTTAGCCAATCTGACAGGTGTGTAGTGGTATCTCAGGGTTGTCTTAATTTGCATTTCTCTGATCAAAAGTGATTTGGAACACTCTTTCATATGAGTGGAAATAGTTTCATCATTTGAAAATTGTCTGTTCATATCCTTTGACCCTTTATCAATTGGAAAATGGCTTGAATTCTTATAAATTAGAGTCAATTCTCTATATATTTTGGAAATGAGGCCTTTATCAGAACCTTTAACTGTGAAGATGTTTTCCCAGTGTGTTGCTTCCCTTCTACTCTTGTTTGCATTAGTTTTGTTTGTACAAAGGCTTTTTAATTTGATATAATCAAAATTTTCTATTTTGTGATCAATAATGTTCTCTAGTTCATCTTTGGTCACAAATTTCTTCCTCCTCCACAAGTTTGAGAGATAAACTATCCTATGTTCCTCTAATTTATTTATAATCTCATTCTTTATACCTAAATCATGGACCCATTTTGATCTTATCTTGGTATACGGTGTTAAGTGTGGGTCCATGCCTAATTTCTGCCATACTAATTTCCAGTTATCCCAGCAGTTTTTGTCAAATAATGAATTCTTATCCCAAAAGCTAGGATCTTTGGGTTTGTCAAACACTAGATTGTAAAGTTGATTATTTTGTCTTATGAATCTAACCTATTCCACTGATTAACTAATCTATTTCTTATCCAGTACCAAATGGTTTTGGTGACTGCTGCTTTATAATATAGTTTTAGATCAGGTACAGCTAGGCCACCTTCATTTGATTTTTTTTTTCATTAATTCCAAGGGGCAATTTTCTGAAAGAGATAGAATGGAATAGGAGCACCTGAGCATGTAAAAGAGGTGGATGTGGCAAAGAGAAGTGCCATAATATCCTGTAAAATAGGTGTGAAGGCAGAAAGAGTGACAGAATATATCTATGTGATATGAATTGAAGTGGAGAAGAATAGAAAAAGCTTTCCATGAATGACTTTAGTTTTTGCAGTGAAATATAAGGCGGAAGGATAGGAAAAGAAGAAGCTTGGGAGGTCTGAGGAGAGATAAAAAAGTTTGCAGAAAACTCTATAGTAAGTAGAGTAGAAAGTCAATTAGACCTAAAAGTACTCTCTTACAGAGCTCATTGAAGTGTTAAAATCTTAGCCAAAGACTCCCACCAGAGGGAAAATCTGGATGCGGTGGAAGCTCTATGATTTCCTAATTCATTCCTGGAAATAAGCTGCAGTGACCAAAAACCAATGGAGCAATGTTGAATAGTAACAATATAAGACAAGACAAGGACAACACTTTGCAGAGTGTACATAATAACCCCATATGCTTGGCAAACACAAGCAGACCAAATGAGAGCAGCACTGTGATTTTGAGATATGGATCCCCTAAATACATTGAATATTTGCTATTTTTTTGAGTTATACTCAATAGCCAAAATAGGGCCATTTCTAGTTACTATAAGTTCCTTTGAAATCTGATATTATCATGACTGAAGAAGAATAAATGATTATATATATATATATATATATATATATATATATATATAATAGAGCAGAAGTTATGTCTGCTCCTCTGATGTGTCAGAGTCCTGGTTTTCTGTCCCTCCTAAATTCTTCCATTGTGGAAATAAGACAAAAAGAAACACTAAGAAACACTGTCTATCCAGTCTCAAAACTTAAGAGATTGGGAGGATTTGGCTGCGGTAAATAGTACATTAACATTAGTAAATTTTCCAAGATAAAATACATTCAAAATGATACCTAAATAAGTAGGTAAGAAGAAAAAGAAAAAGATGAAAGTCAATAGGGTTCAATAGAGAAAGTATTCCCAAGAGTCTCCCAATATTCTTTTTTTAATAACTTTTTATTCACAAGTTATATGCATGAGTAATTTTACAGCATTGACAATTGCCAAACCTTTTGTTCCAATTGTTCCCCTCCCTCCCCCCACCCCTTCCCCTAGATGGCAGGATGACCAATACATGTTAAATATATAAAAATATAAATTAAATACAAAATAAGTATACATGACCAAACCATTATTTTTCTGTACAAAAAGAATTGGACTCTGAAATATTGTACAATTAACTTGTGAAGGAAATCCAAAATGCAGGCAGGCAAAAAAAATAGGGTTTGGGAATTCAATGTAATGGTTCGTAGTCATCTCCCAGAGTTCTTTTGCTGCATGTAGCTGGTTCAGTTCATTACTGCTCCATTGGAACTGATTTGGTTCACCTCATTGCTGAAGATGGCCAGGTCCATCAGAATTGATCATCATATAGTATTGTTGTTGAAGTATATAATGATCTCCTGGCCCTGCTCATTTCACTCAGCATCAGTTCATGTAAGTCACTCCAGGACTTTCTGAAATCATCCTGTTGGTCATTTCTTACCAAACAATAATATTCCATAATATTCATATACCACAATTTATTCAGCCATTCTCCAATTGATGGGTGTCTACTCAGTTTCCAGTTTCTGGCCACTACAAAGAAGACTGCCACAAACATTCTTACACATGCAGGTCCCTTTCCCTTCTTTAAGATCTCTTTGGGATATAAGCCCAGTAGTAACACTGCTGGATCAAAGGATACGCACAGTTTGATAACTTTTTGAACATAGTTCCAAATTGTTCTCCAGAATGGTTGGATATATTCACAATTCCACCAACAATGTGTTAATGTCCTTGTTTTCCCACATCCCCTCCAACATTCCACATTATCTTTCCCTGTCATTCTAGCCAGTCTGACGGGTATGTGGTGGTATCTCAGAGTTGTCTTAATTTGCATTTCTCTGATTAATAATGACTTGGAGCATCTTTTCATATGGCTAGAAATACTTTCAATTTCTTCGTCTAAGAATTGTCTATTGATATCCTTTAACCATTTATCAATTGGAGAAGGGCTTGATTTCTTATAAATTTGAGTCAATTTTCTATATATTTTGGAAATGAGTCCTTTATCAGAACCTTTGACTGTAAAAATGTTTTCCCATTTTATTGCTTCCCTTCTAATCTTGTCTGTATTAGTTTTGTTTGTACAAAAACTTTTCAATATGATATAATCAAAAATTTCTATTTTGTGATAGTAATGATCTCTAGTTCTTCTTTGGTCATAAATTCCTTCCTCCTCCACAGGTCTGAGAGGTAAACTATCCTGTGTTCCTCTAATTTATTTATAACTTCATTCTTTATGCCTAGGTCATGAACCCATTTGGACCTTATCTTGGTGTATGGTGTTAAGTGTGGGTCGATGCCTAGTTTCTGCCATACTAGTTTCTAATTTTCCCAGCAATTTTTGTCAAACAGTGAGTTCTTATCCCAAAAGCTGGGGTGTCTGGGTTTGCCAAACACTAGAGTATTAGAGTAGAGTGCCAAACACTTTGAACCTAACCTATTCCACTGATCAACTAATCTATATCTTAGCCAATACCAAATGGTTTTGCTTTATAATATAATTTTAGATCTGGTACAGCTAGGCCACCTTCATTTGATTTTTTTTCATTAATTCCCTTGAAATTTTTGACCTTTTGTTTTTCCATATGAACTTTGTTGTTATTTTTTTCTAGGTCATTAAAATAGTTTTTGGGGGAGTCTGATTGGTATAGCGCTAAACAAATAGATTAGTTTAGGTAGTATTGTCATCTTTATTATATTTGCTCACCCTATCCAAGAGCATTTAATATTTTCCCAATTGATTAGATCAGACTTAATTTGTGTAGAAAGTGTTTTGTAGTTTTGCTCATAAAGTTTCTGATATTCCCATGGCAGATAGATTCCTAAGTATTTTATACTATCAATAGTTACTTTAAATGGAATTTCTCTTTGTAACTCTGACTGTTGGATTTTGTTAGTGAAATATAATAATGCTGATGACTTATGTGGGTTTATTTTGTATCCTGCAACTTTGCTAAAGTTGTGGATTATTTCTAGTAACTTTTTAGTAGAATCTCTGGGGTTCTCTAAGTATACCATCATCTCATCAGCAAAGAGTGATTATTTGGTTTTCTCATTGCCTGCTCTGATTCGTTTAATCTCTTTCTCAACTCTTAATTGCCAAACGTAGCATTCTAATACAATATTGAATAGTAACGGTGATAGTGGGCAACCTTGTTTCACTCCTGATTTTATTGAGAATGGTTACAGTTTTTCCCCATTACATATAATGCTTACTGATGGTTTTAAATAGATGTTACTGGTTATTTTAAGGAGAAGGCCATTTATTCCTATACTCTCAAAAATTTTTAATAGGAATAGATGTTGGATTTTATCAAATGCTTTTTCTGCATCTATTGAGATGATCATATGGTTTTTGTTAATTTGGTTATTAATATGGCCAATTATACTGATAGTTTTCCTAATATTGAACTAGCCCTGCATTCCTGGTATAAATCCTACTTGATCATGGTGTATTATCCTGGGGATGTTTTGTAGTCTTTTTGCTAATATCTTATTTAAGATTTTACCATCAATATTCATTAGGGAGATTGGTCTATAGTTTTTTTTTCTCTGTTTTCAACCTACCTGGTTTAGGTATCAATACCATGTCTGTGTCATAAAAGGAATTTGGTAGGGCTCCTTCATTCCCTATTTTATCACACAGTTTATATAGCATTGGGGCTAATTGTTCTTAAATGTTTGGTAGAATTCACATGTAAATCCATCTGGTCCTGGGGATTTTTTCTTAGGGAGTTGATTAATAGCTTGTTCTATTTCTTTTTCTGAAATAATCTCCCAATATTCTTAAACAATTTTAAAATAACACCTCAAATTGAATTAAGAAATTTTAGAATCAACAAAAAGAGAAATTGGAACATTGCTCCAATCCAAGACAATATCAGAAGTCAAAAAAAAGATATCTGTGACACAAGAAAGGAGCCTGGTCCTGCGGAGGAAATACTATGGGTGGGATTAGGTGGTAATAACAGAAGAAACTGCAGCTTCAGGAGCTTTCAAGCCAGAAATAGTAAGATGACCTGGCAACTGGTTCTTTGCTAGTACAGAACACAGAAACAGATGCTGTTTGGTAACTCTATTGCCTATACTCTCTTCTGGATTGTAACTCAAGAATAGAAAAGAACATTTTTGGTCAAGGAGTGGAAGTCCTGGGGGGTAGAATCACTTCCTATCCAAAAAGGAGAAGAGGATCTGAGGATCAGCATTGATTGAAACAAGGAGGAATCAGAAGGGATAATAGACAGAAGACTATCTACCTCTATTTGACTTCTATGTACTAACTATATGGCCTTCACTTCAACTCTGTGTGATTAGGGCCTTTATCTGTAGCCTGGGGTTAGACTTGATGACCTCAGAGACACTTTTCAAGTCTCAATGTAGATCTTATATATATATGAACATATTTTTGCATCAGAAAGATTATTCTGGAAGTAGTATAAAAAATAGATTGGAGATGTGAGATAATAGAAAAGAGAAAGAAAGTGAATGGACTAGCTGTAGTACCTCCCTTTTTTTATTTTAATATTTTAAGCAGGCAATAATGATGGTCTTTTCAGGGATCATAACTTAGAGAGTAGGGCATAGTTACAAGACTTGCTATGTAGTTAGAAATAACAAGATTTGGTAACCAAGTGCTAGTGAGAAGTGAGAATGAGGGAAAGTCAAAGAAAATATGGAAGTTTCAAATGTGAGTATCTAAGCAAATGGTTACCACAGACAGATATAACACATTTAAAATAACAACTAGGTTTTTGAGAAAAGAGAATAAATTCACTTCTTGCTTTATAGTGTTATTGAGGATATTCATTCACTCTTCCTTTGTTCCTCTTTTCTTCCCTTCTTTTTTCTTCCTTCTTTTTTTTCTTACTTTCTATCTTCTTTCCTTTTTTCTTTGATCCTCCTTCCTTTTCTCTCTCCTTCCCTCCCTTCCTTCCTTTTTACTTTTCTTTCTTTTTCTTCCTTCCTTCCTTCCTTTTTTCATTCTTTCCTTTCTTTCCACAAACATTTACTAAATATCAACTATGTGTAAGGCACTGCATTATGATAGGGAATTTGCAAACAAAAAAATTAAGTAGTCTGTTTTTTTTAAATAGATGAGAGGTATGTCAGTCAATCAGGCTTTACATCATTATTACTTTTATTAAACAATTATCACATTTGAATGGGGGAGACAACATATAGACAATGACATATATATTAAATATGTATTTATATAAATGTATGTTATACATGTAAGTATGTGTTTGTGTATATAGAAATATTATATATATATATATACATGTGTGTATATGTATCCCATAGGTAAAGAAAGAGTTTGAAGTTATTCTTTCCAGATAGAAGTTATTCTCTAATTTTTATCTTTATCAACTTACCCATTTTCATTTCCATGTTTACATTTATTTACATCTACATAGAATTTAATAAAGGTAATCTTAGGAAGAAGGCATGAATTGGGGGAGGAAGAATTACACCAAGAAAGGCCTCTTAATCTTGAAATAGGAAGACATTCTGTCCTCTCATACTTATTTACAATAGATACAGCATATACAAAAATTAATAGGGCAAGGAAACAAGCCTTTATTAAGGAGGTAGTAAGCTATTATCTCATTTGATTTTTACAACAGCCCTTCAAAGTAAATGTTGGTATATCTCCATTTTTTACAGGTAGGGGGAAGAGAAAAATTTAGGCAAACAGAATAAGTGATTTGCCCAGGGTGAAACAGCAAATATGTGTCTGAAACTGGATTTGAACTCTTTTCTTTCTGGCTCCAGGCCTATAATTCTAGAGGGAAGTAGAAGAGGAAAAGGGCAAGAAAAGGAGTGAGGAATTGATGAAAGAGAATTCTCTGGAGAAAATTGAATGAGGATGGAAAAGAATGTCCCTTTTTCTCAGCTGTATATGTCACCTATGCAAAAATCGACTATATATTAGGGCATAAAACCCTTCTAATCAAATATGGAAAGATAGAAATATTAAGTGTATCCTTTTCACATCATGATGTAATGAAAACTATGTATAATAAAGTCCACAGAAAAGTAACCCAAAATTATTTGGAAATAAAATAATATGACCCTAGGGAATTATATAAACAATCAATATTATCCAAAAGAATGATAATAATGAGACCAAAATAATAATAATAATAATTAAGATTAATCAGGGAGGTTAATAAATAAATAAAGTTTTTGGAATAATAAATAAAACGAGTTGGTTTTGTGGAGAAAAAATCAAAATAGATAAACTTTTGGTTAATTTGATTAGGGAAAAGGAAAGAAGAAAAACAAATCAGCAGTATCAAAAACAAAAAGAAAGAACTACCACCAATGAAGAGGAAATTAAAGCAAAAATTAGGAGCTATCTGCCCAATTGTCTAACAAAAAATTTGACAATCTAAGTGAAATGTATGAATATTCACAAAAATGTAAATTGTGGAAATAAGGAAATAAAATACTTAAGTGGCAATGTTTTATTTAAAAAAATTTTTTTTAATAAACTCCCTAAGGAAAAAAAAAATATCCAGGGCCAGATGGATTTACAAGTGAATTCTACCAAACATTTAAAGAACAATTACTTCCAATAGTGTATAAATTATTTGAAAGAATAGGGAAAGAAGGAGTCCTACTAAATTCCTTTTATGAAACATATATCATGCTAATACCTAAATCAGGAAAAACTAAAACAGAGAAAAAAAGAAAACAGACCAATTTCCCTAATAAATATAGATACAAATACTTAGATAAAATATTAGCAAAGCAATTACAGTAATTTATCAACCAGATAATATACTATGATCAAGTGGGATTTGTACTAGAAATGCAGGGCTGGTTTGCTATCAGCAAAACTATTGCATAATTGACCATATGAATAATAAATCTAACAGAAATCATATAATTATCTCAATAGATGTAAAAGCATTGACAAAGTACATCATCCATTCCTAATAAAAACACTAGAGAGTATAAGAATACATAGAATTTTCCTTAGAATGATAAGTAGCATTTATCTAAAACCACCAGCAATCATTATGCATAATGAGAATAAGCTAGAAACATTCACAATAAGATCAGGAATGAAATAAGGATGCCCATTATGACTGGTATTATTCAGTATTGTGCTAGAAATGTTAACTTTATCAATAAGAGAATAAAAAGAAATTGAAAGACTTGGAATAAGTCATAAAGAAACAAAACTATCCCCCTTTGCAGATGATATGACAGTATATTTAGAAATTCCTAGAAAATCAACTAAAAATTATTTGAAACAATTAACAATTTTAACAAAGTTAAAATCTATAAAATAAACCCATATAAATCATCAACATTTCTACATGTTATCAACAACACTCAGCAGCAAGAGATGGAAAGAGAAATCCATTTTAAAATAATTGTAGACGATAAAAAATATTTAGGAGTCTCCCTGCTAAGACAAACCCAGAAACTATATGAACACAATTACAAAACACTTTTCATACAAATAAAGTCACATCTAAATAACTGGGAAAATAAAAATTGCTCATGAGGAGGCTGAGTTTATATAGTAAAAATGACAATTCTACCTAAATTAATTTATATTCAGTATCATGCCAATCGAACTTCCAAAAATTACTATATAGAGCTAGGAAAAATTCATTACAAAATACATCTGCAAGAACAAAGTTTGAGAATATAAAAGGAATTAATGAAAAAAATGCAAAGAAAGGTAGCCTAGTTGTATCTATCCTAAATCTATATTATAAAATATCAGTAATCAAAATCATTTGATACTAGCTAAGAAATAGAGTGGTGGATTAGTGGAATACATTAGTTATACAAGACACAATATTCAATGAATATAGTAATGTACTATTTGATAAACCCAAATACTTCTGCTTCTGGAATAAGAACTCACTATTTGACAAAAATTGTTAGGAAAACCAGAAAATAGTACATCTCATACCCTATACCAAGGTAAGATCAAGATAAGTTCATGATTTAGACATAAAGGCTGATGTTATACCCATTATCCTCTTGAGAAGTAAACTTACTTAGGGTAATATTATTATGCTTATCTCAGATAGGAAAAGTTCTACAATACATACACATACACAATTATAAATATCACTCATTATTTGATTGCTACAAAACATAGATGGAAATATTTGTGGAAATAGAAGACAGGTAACTACTGCCTGCCTGTTAGAACTATATTATCTAAAGAGGAAATAAAGAATATAATAGCATAAAGTCAAGCGCAGGTTTTCTGCTCCCATATGCCCTGGTTTTGGCCCCTTAGTGTTCCTCCTACAGCTGCTTAGGATTGTTAGAGAAGAAAGAAAAGAACAGACTGTGCATGATAATGTTTTATTTCCAACTGGAATACTACTCAAAAAGTTCCATTTCTCAGTATAGAAAGCTATGGTTAGTCATGAATTCACTCCCAAGGCTGGAACAACCCAAGAAATGACCCATTTTAACATTAATTCCAACATCACACTACCCAGGAAATTCACCTTCCTCTAGCTATAAGAAATGGGTTCAGGAATGACAATGGTTATTAGTTCTAGTCATCATTTTATTTTTAAAGTAAAGCCATAGAACTAGTATGGTTTGTAAAGTGACATTGAAGCTCTTTTCAGCTAATAATAATCATATTAATAGGAAATTTTATCTTCTTCCTGTTAGTACATTTTATTTTATTTTTTGCCATAGCTAATGATGCAATATTCTGTTTTCTCTGGTTTCTTTATTTTAAAGTGTTTCCCCATAAAATCGAATATTCTTATTTTTTCTATTGCCTTTTTTCATTTCTCCTATTTAGTTCTGTAATAAATAAATAAATGAACAAATAAATAAATAAAGAGGATGTTGCTATTCTGTTGTCTGCTTGAACCTACAAAAGATTTTCTTCTAGTTGAATATTTCTATTTTGAAGCACACTTTCATCATAAAATTCATAACTTAAAAAAAAATTCTATACCAGTCTTTTCTTTGTATCTCTACCTTTCCTTACTGTTCAAAGTATACTAGGATATCATTTGGAACCAGTTAAAAAGTGATTCATGATTGCTATTCCTTAAAAGAAATGGGAAACAGCTTCCTTCTGTACCTTCCCATATCCTAACCCTGAGGATTTTTAGTCTATATTTGTATGGGGGAAATTAAATGTTGCTAAATAATTCTTCTCTTTCCTCATATAACATATATTGGAAACACATGCAGGATAATTGGCGTTAACAATGTATATCCTCTACACCCCCTACCAATTCTCACAGCAGATCTCACTAATTCATCACCATCCAATCAATAATAGCTCCAGCTGAGAGGGAGATAAGAGAAGTATGCCTTTCTCTTTCACATAAATATTTGAAATTAGCCTAATTAAATTGTCCTGCGCTTGAATGCAGTGACAATAGCCCTCCATTTAGACTAGAGAGAGGCACACAGGTGGAGAGGTATCTAGGTAGGCAGATTAAAAAGAAATGTTCTACTGAAGTGTGTAACCGCAGAAGCCATTATTGGACTCTACTTCAGTGTCAGAAAGATGAGTCTGATTATACAAAAATGACACCAGAAAAAAAAATTAACAATAGAGAATATTGAAAGCTTTCTGTTTTCCTCCCCAATCTCTACTCCTTTTATTTCCTTCCTTCCTTCCTTCCTTCCTTCCTTCCTTCCTTCCTTCCTTCCTTCCTTCCTTCCTCCCTCTCTGTCTCCCTTTCTTCCTTTTTCTACTCTTTCTTTTTCAGCTGAACTTGTTTGAGTCTCCTTTTGGCAAGATGGAACAGCATACACATTCATTACAGGTAGTGAATCACTTGTGAATCATACCCGTGAACTTTTCCAGGACTGCCAGTTCGGTCATTGCAATGTGAACTTCAGTGTTCTGCCTTTTATATGCATAACAATGTCATAAATAAATCAGAGGAAAGCATAATGAGAAAATATATATCAAGAAGCCAAGCAAGCCTCTGTGCTGAAAATCAACAACAGTTTATAATTCAGTTCATTCACGGGCTGAGTAATTGCATATTAGGCAATTTACAAGAATATGCACTTTCTATTGGGGATCAGGTTTAGTGCTGGACAAAGGCAATCTGGTAAACTGCCCTGGAGAATTCCACGTAGACTTTTTATGCTTGAGCATATTTCTATGTACTAAAAAGTTTAAGTGACAAAAGTAGTCTATTCTCAATTATCTCTTTTGGGGAAATAATCGTGTTAGGCAATGTGATTTGGAAATTGACAGAGCAGGACTAGAGCAAAATCAAAAATTGAAAGTGAATGCTGAAGTACAGAAATCTCTTAAAGATGATCTCAGAAAGGATTGGTAAATCAAAGGTTTAGAGATGGATGGATCATAAAATTGTTTCTCCAGAGCTAGTTCAACACCTTTAAGTTAAAGATGGAGGAAACTGATACTAAAGGATGTTAAGTGATTTATTTAAGGTCAATATGGTGTAGTCATCAGAGGTGAGACCTGAACCCAGGTTCTCTTACTCAAAGGTGGTGTTTTCATTTTTGTTTTGTTTTGGATATTCCCTGCACTGTATCACCTACTGCAGAGGATTTCAGGCCTTAATTGTGACAGCTCTTTAATTCCAAACTAAAAGCAATGTTACCTTTCATGAAAGCAGATGCAGAGATGGAACCTCAACATCATGGTGCTCTGAATTTTATTCAAAGTAGCCTTTAGTGCCACAAGAACCAAAGTCAACTTATTTTTCTCTCTTGGAAGGAGTTACTGGTTTGTTTGTTTTTTGTTTTGTTTTTGTTTTTTGTAAAAGTCAATGTCAAGAACTTTCTCTTTACTCAAATCTACACAGAAATGCTTCAATTATTGCTTTTGCATAAAAGACAAGTCTATATGGATCCATAGAGACTGGATGCTGCTAAGTGAAGAAGATTTTTCCCCATTGTTTTAAATAACAAGAAAATAGTCAGGCTATAGTCTTGCAATACTCACACAACCAGATGAAAATATAGAAAGAAAACAAAGAGGAATATGTAATGGCTACAGGATATAAAGAAACTCAGCTTTGATTTGATTTGGTTTTTAAATTGAATAGTTTTGTTGTTGTTGTTGTTGTTGTTGTTGTTTTATTGTTGGGTTTTTAAAACATAATTTGTCTGATTGTTTTGGTATTGTGTTGACACAGTAGAAAGAAATTTTCCCTAAGTATATGATGTTTAAACATTTAGAATTGTAAGGAGGCTAATATGTTATTTCTACTTAATTTCTAACGTTAATTTTAATTGATCAAATTCATTTTCCTTTTCTATTTGCTAAGACAATTCTATGTGGTGGACTGGACATAGGAGGAGTCTTCAGAAGAAATCAGTTCTGTTCTTGACTCAACTAATTTGAGGATCAAATAAGATAATTGTGAAAAAATAGTGTTTATGGTATTAAATACAAGGTATGTCTTAATTGGAATTTTTATTGTTATTGTAATAGCTGTGATTTCTGTAGTCACTATTTTTTTTTCCTTATTTCTGGTTACTAAAACCTCTTAGGTTTCTCCATTACATCAAACTTTCATGATACTTCTGTTCCATTCAAACTGTCAGGGACACCATTTCCCATTTCACTGCATTTTACCTATGTCTTTCTGAATCCCATTTTTGGGCAGATCTAGAATTCCATTCTTCATGGCCTACACCTCTTGGAATCCCTAAATTTCTTCAAGCCACGTTTCAGCTACAATTTCCTTTTTGAGAATTTTGCTCATTCCTCTTTCTCTTCCTATCACCCCTCCCAGTTTTTAATGTTGTCTCTCTCTTAAAATCATTATGAACTATTTTGTACAAAATATATACTTAATAAGATACATGTGTTCTACTTACAAGAAAATAGAATAGACTGCTTTTTCTCTTTGTATTCCCAAAGACTGAGGCCATGATCAGAGAAAGCACTTAATTGTTGTTTAATTAACCATATGGGAGGAAACATTGGGTACTTTAACCAACCAAGAGAAATGGAGTTATAGAGGTTCATAGGATTCAGAACTGGAAAAAATCTCAGAGGTCTTCTGTTCTAACTCCCACATTTCACAGATGAAGAAACTAGGGCTCATAGGAGTCATGTGAGTTGTCCAGTCTTAAAGAAGTGGCCAGACTCAAAGTTAGAATTAAAGTTCTTTGCTTCCAAACAAATTTCTTTCTGGTACCTAATGCCAGGTCTATGTTATACAAAATATTACTAAACAAAGAATGAGTAACATTAGTACTTTGAGCTTCAGAAAAAATAGAACAAGAATAAATAGTACAAACTAAAAAAGGCAAGTAATCTACTTTTTGTCACATATATAGAACTATTCACATCTCTCTGTTGGATCAGACACTTCAAAAATCAAAACCAAAGCTAAGTCTATAAACTACATTTAAAAATGTCAGAGGAGATAATGGTCCAATAATTCCTTTTATGAAATATCATATAATAACTATAACTATAATAACTCAGAAATTTCAATTTACTGTCATTTTAATAACTCCCTGATTGTGGTACACGGGTGCCCTATTCCTCTATTTCCTGCTATGTCTACCCAAAATTTTTAATTGAGCTTAATCTTGAGAATATTTGTCTTTTTCATGAAAAATCATCACCACATCCAGGCATTTTATCAGTTATGGTCCTAGGCATTCTAATCTTGCAGCTTGAAAACCAGCTTAACTTCTTTGTTACTGTCAGCACAGCTTGTTTGTCAATCCAACATGTGATTAAAATTTGCATTCATAGACATAAATTTAGATTCTCCTTCTACTCAGGGAAATGGAGCTTAGTGTTATGATCACATGTTATTATAATTATGAAATAATATCTTCCTTTGTTATTTCAAACCCAGCTCAGCAGCCTCCAATAATTTCAATTGCTTGGGCATGTTCTGTAGTTATCCTACTGCATTGACCATTATAGTGAAGCTAAATTCTACCTCAGAACATCCAGTCTACATTGACAAAGGCAAAATTAAATACTTAAAACACTCAAACAATATTGAACTAATTCATTAATACACATTTAATGAGAATGTTAGCATTTAATAATAGTTCTTAGTACTATTCTATGCTAAGTAAATACTGACATTTAAAAACAAAAAGTTTTACCAAAATTTAGATATAGAAATGGATACAGATAAGTTACAGGTATGACCTCTGTCCCCAAGGAATTTGATGGTAATTAGTAGGCAGCTAAGGGGTACAGCAGATAAATACTGGACTTGAATTCAGGAAGATTTTAATTCAGATTCTGACAAAGACATTTACTAGCTGTGTAATATTAAAAATCATTCAACCTCCATTTGCCAATGGCACCTACTTTCACAGCAGGGTTGTTGTCAAGATTACATGAAATATTTATAAAGTGTGTAGCACAGTTCTTGTCATATAGTAAGTGTTATCTGAATGCTATTATTAAGTATTGTTATTGTTATTAATTGGACAAGAAAAATGCATACCAAGTAGTGAGAGAACATTATGTGAATAATTAAATAAGAACTTTCATAGTGAATTATATGTTTAAAAAAAAAACAGTGTGGACTGGGGAGGAAACACTAATGGTCTTGGAGTCAAAATGACATAGCATTAAATCTTGCCTATAAGTCTTATTAGTTATATGGCCATGAACAAGTAATTTATTCTCTATGTGTTTCACAACTAGTAATTAAGATTCAGATGATTTGGATAGCTAGATGGCTCAGTGGATAGAACACCCATCCTAGAATCAGAAGGATCTATATGGAAATCTAATCTCAGACACTTACTAGCTGGGGAAATCACTTAATCATAATTGTCTCCAAAAAATACAGATGATTTTTGATAGAAGGAAATCCTGAGTGTATCAACATTTTATTGATATAAGAGGGATATAATAGAAAATCTACTCTGGTAGGTATTTATTAAGGTATTATATAAGAATGTCTAATCTTCCTCTTCTTCAGTGATTAGATTTTTCTACCTGAATTGGGCACATGAATGTTCTTAGTCTCCATTTAATGAACTATACAATTGTCTTAAGTCCACTTCATTTCAACACAAAAACTGAAAGACAATAGACTATTTGGACTCATTGAGTCCCCTGAGTCATTATGGAGTTGCTCATCTCAGTTGCTTCTAAACATGTTCACAAAATCACTGAGAAAATGGTTCAGGCATTCCCTAACAGCAGACAAAAGACATAGCCAGAAAAGGCTATCCTAAAGAAAGTTACTTTCTTCTCCATGACTGTAGACATAAAAAAGCAAAACTTTTTTTTTTTTCCTGTGCCAATTTTAAAATGAATTAATTAGTTGAAGGCCAATCTCAGGTGAACTTTTCTTTCCTCCTTTCTCTTTCATTTTATTCTCACAATAGTGCATGTGGTGAGACCCTCAGGGAGCAATAAGACACTTGGATAAGCCAGTTGTAGATTAAATATATACTCCCTGTGGCACACTCTTATCTCCTGCCTTCCCTCCTGCTTGCAGAGATGCAGAGACTGGATTATTACAGCAGCTGCAGTTCCTAGAAGACTAATCAATGCAGCTATAAGAAAGTCTAAAATGCAGCAGGATTTCCAACTCTAAGAACAGATTTTTTTAAAAGGTGGGAGGATGAAAAAAACATTCTGAAAAGTCCATAATGCTGTTAACGCGCACTAAAGACGGACAAGGAATCTATCAAAATGACTTCCTTCTAAGAGCACCTCTACTTGTCCTAGCAAAATATGATTTGGATTTTTTGCTACTTCCGATAAAATTCTCAGTGGTTTTAGCAAAAAGGGAAATATATATACTCCCCTAAGCCCAAACACATATCCATTGAAGATTAAACCTTGGGAATGAAAAACAGGTAGATAGATAGATGATAGATAGATAAGTAGATAGATAGATATTTAGAAATTTCAGAATTATATAGATATACACGGAGAGAATGAGAGTTTTTATTATATTTATATATGACAAATGTATGATATATGATATAAATATATACATATAATACATTATGTGTATATGTACATGTATATAATTATTTCCAAAGTTTTTTTTTTCCTAAATTTCTCACCAGATTTTATTGAGAAAGATAGTGTTTGCTTTCCATAAAATACTTGCTCCCCATAGATTATTCTCTTTGGGGTAACTAAATGGGGTATTTTTTTAAAAATTCCAATATTTAAAGTAGTATTAAAGTACAATATGAAAGTATCATCTGGAGAAACACACTATTATTTTGGTTCCATACTTTACATCTAGATTAAAGGGACATGCAAAATTCTTTCCTTGTTATCCTTTAATTGGTTGTTTTGTTGTATTGGTTTGACTGGATGAATTTTTCAAACTTTCAATATTCCCAAGTATATGCATATCAAATCATTTCTTCCTGGTTCTTTATTTTTCTCTAATAAAAGAATTATGAATCCATGTGAACTGTGTAGTGCCAGGTGTGAGATGAAATCCTGAGGCATACTGTTAGATGTTGTATTCAAAATCTGGGATCTAAGGGTTAAGGCTCAAAATTTGGGAGTTTAATGCAAACTCTTTAATGTTTTTTATATAATGTCTATGATATATCCTTGGTGGAATACAAGTTCATTGTAAACTTAGAATAGGAAAGAGTTGGGCACAACTTCTGCTTTCACTACTTACTAACTTTTTTTTTTCCATAATAATCCCTCCAAGACACATTTTCTTCACCTGTCATATGGAGATTACAATATCTATAGTACCTAGATTTCATAGGATTACAGTAATACTTTAGTTAGGTAATAGATGTAGAATATAGAGTACCAATTATTATAATAATTACTTAAATAAATCTTAGATAATTGTCTAAACTTCAATCTTACAAATAATAATAGTTAGCATTTATGCAACTCTCTTTGTAAAGTGCTTTGCAAATATGATCTCATTTGATCTTTACTACCACACTGAGAGTTACATCCCTAATTTCTGGTAAGGAAACTGAGAAAACATGAGGTTAAATAACTTTTCCAAAATGACACACATAGTAAATATCTGAGGCAAAATTTGACCACAGATCTTTCTGATGTCAGACTCCATTACTCTATCCAGTAAGCAATCACCCAGGAAGATATAGTTCCATGGTCATATACTAGCTAAATATAAGATGAAAGATCTGAACAAAACTGATCTTAACGCAAGCCCATTTCTCTTACATAATACTAATATGTTCTTTAATATGTTACTGTTTAAAAAAGAACAAGTTGGGATTGTTAGCTTACTATTAAAATTAGAGCCCCTCCATCTTCCAGTTTATGAATGAATTTGAGAAACAGGATTAATACGAAAGACTAAATGACCTCTGAGGACACATCCAATACCAGCATACAGGGAGTTCACAAACATTTATTGAATTGAATGTCCAACTTGGGAAACTTCGTTAATACTGTGATATTTGACATCGTCACACAAAAATTTTTGCTAAAACTTTATACCTTTGGATAATTGAATTCAGAGTTTATGACAAGCATGAATCAGTCCCCTGTGGATTATCACTAGGGAAGGAGCATAAGAACAATGGTTTTAGGACTTAAAGGGACCTCAGAGGTCACATACTCAATCTCTACTTAACCAAGGGTCCCCTAATAAACTCCTGCCAAATATTTATCTTATCTCCTCTTGAAGATGTCTATTAATGGAGAAGGAACTCATTACTTTCTAAATACCACATTCTACTTTTAAATGGCTTTCATTAAGAACTTTTCTTGTGTTCTGGATAAAATCTGTTTATTTCTAACTTGCACTGATATTTTCTTTTCTTCTTATGGATAAACAAAACAAGCTTCATCCTCTTGTCACATGAAAATACTGCAGATTTGAAAATAATGCTCATGTAGTCCATCTTTTCTAACTAAACAATCATAGTTCTTTTAATTTGTACTTATCTAGTACTATTCCTTTTTAGTTTCAGCAGGTGGTGGGAAGGTACAGACTTGAAGGTAAAAGGATCAGCAAATTTTCTTTTCCCCCTCTTTACTAGTAATAATGTGTGTTTCAGTGAAGATATAATTGTATATAGAAAGATAGTTCTGGATATAGGGATAGTGACTAGGAAAAAAACATATTCATTCACTTATTTAAAAATAAATAATAATGATAAATTATGTAAATTACTGCACTAGGTATTAGGAAAGATTCAATGTTTAAATGAGGCAGACTCTTGTCTTTATAAACCTTGAAATTTAACAATGAGTTAATGCAAAATTAGTAAATTAAATAAACTAGAGAGGTTTGACTGAGAGCAATGATTAAAGCTAGATAGCAATTAAGACAAAGATCTTCTCTTTATCCTTGTCCAAAAAGGAAAATCTAAATAAATAAATGAGAATAAATGAATGAATGAATGAATCTGGGATGGAAAGGCCCTCAGGGTTTCTAGTCAAAATAGAAATGACTGCAATATGCATTTAATCTGAATCAATCCCTACACAAATAACAACCAAATGGAGTTTGGCCTTGGACCTGTTGGTGCACAATTTCAGTTTAAGGACTGGTCATTAGAAAGAAATCTAGACAGTAAACCCCAAGATATCTAGGAAGGATTCAGAAATGTAAAAGAGAAAAAATGATGTTTTTAAAAGCATCTGTAGCTGCGGATATGATACACTATGTGGACAGGGGGAGGAAAGAAAGGAGGGAGGGAAGGAAGGAAGGAAGAAAGGAAGAAGAGAAGGAGGGAAGGAAGAAAGAACATTTTTACATACATTGTAAAGGCTGAGGAGGAAGCTTGTAAATTTCTGAATGGCTCTATCAAGATGTGATAGAGATGTCATATCAGATGGCTTTTAAAAATGGAGAAAATTTTAACACTCAATGAGAAAGGCAGAAATTCCAGGTACAAGGAGCACAAGGATAAATTGAATATGTACAAAACAGACTGCCTATATTGTATTTAGTCCAAGTGATCAAATTTGACCAAAACAGTATTCAGGAGTCAGAAAAAGATGGTGAAGGTTCCACGTCCTACAAAGAACAGATGCAGGTAGGGTTGATATTGAACTTGAAAAAAAGAAAACTTGAATGGCAAAAGTGGAAAGGATATTGTCTTCAAGTATTTGGAGGATGGTCATATGGAAGAGGGCAGAATTTTTAAAAATTGAAGTATGTATGCACATAATCACTGCACAAAAATATGGAATGAGTCATGTCAAGAAGTAGTTAGTTCTTATATATCTTGAAGTATTTCATCTACTCTTATACAGGAAATCTTTACCTGGGGTATATGAAATTTTTAAAAAATTGATAGGCATTTTTCAAAATAATTAATTCCCTTTATAATCCACAAATTTTATTTTATGAATTTAAAGACATCATTATGAGTAGGGTCTGTGGGTTTCCCTAGCCTGTCCAAAAGTTTCTTGACATTAAAAAAAAAAAAAAGCTTAAGAACTCCTGTTCAAGTAAAAGAGACCTTTGAAAGTGAATGTTCATCTGTCAGGAATGCTAAAAAACTAATTCCTTTATGGTTATCATAGAAGTTTTCTAATGTCCCTTCGAAATGTAAGATTAGAAACTTTGAATTTTTATCAAACAGATGTTAAGTTTTCCTCTGACTTGCCCATCACCAGAATAAGCCATTAGTTCACCCTCCCTCCTTTTGAGTAAAGATGGAGTCAATTAAAAATACCTGTGGTGGAAAATTGAAATAAGTTTAGTGTCTGAGAGATGGAGGTAATGTGCTTAATTACAGTGAGACAGGAAAGAACATTAAATGATACTTGTGTCAACTTGAAGACATCAGGGTTCATATTTCTCAAATGATATGAACTGTGACCTAATCTCGCATTTATTCAATTAAGCTTAGGAGTAAAATTCCATTGTGTTCCCCCCACCATCCTTTTTCTCCTAACCTCAGCAGATCTTTACTGACATCTAAACCAGTCATCATGACAAAGAAGAGTTCATATACCCGGGCACTAAAAAATAATAATAGTAAAATTCAAAAGAAGCAAAGGATGAAGCAAATTAAGAACTAGATTTCAATTGCCATGATTGAATTCTAAGATAAGCTTTGCCACTAATTAAT
Source organism: Antechinus flavipes (assembly GCF_016432865.1). NCBI lineage: Eukaryota > Metazoa > Chordata > Mammalia > Dasyuromorphia > Dasyuridae > Antechinus > Antechinus flavipes. Next base: position 371,030,980 of record NC_067398.1, on the reverse strand, counting down.
TGGGTAACCTTGAGTAATTCATTTCACCTTTGTAGTCCTCACTCCTTTATTTGAACTAGATAATGTCTAAGATCTCTTGTAAATGCAATAATTTTATAAATTGTGTCATTACATCCTTCTTTTAATACTCAATGTGGCATATTAGTTGGTTTTAATGGAAATATATTTTCCCCCAAGTGAATAAACTTGTTGAAATCCTGTTTTCACTATGATAGACTTGATTTTTCACAGCAATTCAGTGATCCAAAACAATTCCAATAAACTTTGGAAAATGCTATCTGTTTCCAGAGAGAGAACTATGGAAACTGAATGTGGATCTATGCATACTATTTTCACCCTTTTTTTCCTGTTGTTTTTCTTGTGTTTTTTAATTCTGTTTTGATTAATTTTTCTCTGAACATGACTTATATGGAAATATGCAACAATTAATTAATATGTATAATTTTTAAACATAACAATAAAAATAAAAACAACTCTAGAAAGGAAGAAAAAAGATAAAAAGAGAGAAAGTGATGGAAAAAAAGAGATTAAAAAGAGAGAAAATGATGGAAGAAAAAAAGATAAAAAAGAGAGAAAGTGATGGAAGAAAAAAGAAAGAAAGAAAGAACATTTTCACACAAGTATCATTTAATGTTCTTTTCTATCTCACTGTAATTAATTTTCAACCATTTTTCCATATGATTAGGTTTTATTGTAACTGAGTACCTCACTTGTGTTGTTGTTTGTCCTTCCTTCTTGAAGAGGACCATGACATCAGGGAATTGATGCCATGACATGTAAATGAATTAGATTTAAGTGAAAGAGGGCTAGGCAAGGTCACCTGCCTCACTTTCCTCTCTAGAGCTATCTGGGTCTGATAGTCATCCTATCCGGATGAGTGCATACGGCCCTGGATCAACTTCCAGATCTTGGTCTTTTTAAGTTAAGGTCTTCAATAGGTTTCTGTTTGACTAAGAGCAGTGATTAAAGCTTGATAGCAATTAAGAAAAAGATCTCTTTATCCTTGTCCAAAAAGGAAAATCTAAATAAATAAATGAGAATAAATGAATGAATGAATGAATGAATGAATCTGGGAGGGAAAGATCCTCAGGATTTCTAGTCAAAATAGAAATGACTGCAATATACATTCAATCTGAATCAATCCCTACACAAATAATAACCAAATGGAGTTTGGCCTAGGACCTGTTGGTGCACAATTAAAATCAAATTGTTTTCAGTTTAAGGACTGGTCATTAGAAAGAAATCTAGACAGTAAACCCCAAGATATCTAGGAAGGATTCAGAGATGTAAAAGAGAAAAAATGAGGCTTTTAAAAGCATCTGTAGCTGAGGGTATGATACGCTATGTGGACAGAGGGATGAAAGAAAGGAGGGAAGGAAGGAAGGAAGGAAGAAAGGAAGAAGGGAAGGAGGGAAGGAAGAAAGGAAGAAGGGAAGGAGGGAAGGAAGAAAGGAAGAAGGGAAGAAGGGAAGAAGGGAAGGAAGAAAGGGAAGAAGGAAGGAGAGAAGGAGGAAAGGAAGGAAGGAAGAAGGGAAGGAAGGAAGGAGATGAAGGAACGAAGGAATAAAGGAACAAAGAAATGGAGAAAGGAAGGAAAGTTTATTTATAATATGACCAGATTAGTTTTGAACATGAACATGATTAAAATATAAAGACTAAATGATTCACTTATCATATCTGTAGAAATGAAATAAACTTAAATGTTCATTTCTTTCCCCCTTTTTTCTCTTTTTGCCTATTCCCTTTCCCTATGATATTTTTGTTTTATGAGGAAGTCTTTTTTTTTATTTTAATTATAACTTTTTATTGACAGAGACCATGCCTGGGTAATTTTTTTTACATTATCTCTTGCACTCACTTCTGTTCCGGCTTTTCCTCTCCCTCCCTTCTCCCCCTTCCCCAGATGGCAAGCAGTCCTATACAAGTTAAATACTTCACGGTGTCTCCTAGATACAATATATATGTGCAGAACCGAACAGTTCTCTTGTTGCACAAGAAGAATTGGATTCAGAAGGTAAAAATAACCTGGGAAGAAAAACAAAAAATGCAAGCAGTTTACATTCATTTCCCAGTGTTCTTTTTTTGGGTGTAGCTGCTTCTGTCCATCCTTGATCAAATGAAACTGAGTTATATCTCTTTGTTGAAGAAATCCACTTCCATCAGAATACATCCTATGAGGAAGTCTTTATCCCAGGATTAAAATCCTTTTATCTAATACCCTTTAGTTGATAGAATGTTAGGTTAGAATTTATTTTACTCATTCAGTCAATAAACATTTATTAATCACCTGCTATGTGTTAGGAACTTTAGGAATCATGAAACATAAACTGATTCACAGTCCTAATATATAAGTCATTTAAGCTCAGGACTATTTCCACTTCATCAGGACTCCTTAAGGCAAGGTCTGATAAATTTTTTTCACTATAACAATTGTGCCTTTTCCCAGATTTTTATTCTGTTCTTTGGTTGATTCGTAAGGCTTCTGTTTTTACTTTCACTTAAACCTAATAGACATTATTATTGATGGTATCTTATCTTTGGTCATCTTTTTCATCAACCAAAGAAACAGAACCACCAGATGCTATTGACCTAAATACACAAGGACATATGGACAAAGGGCTGTGGTAGAGAATTCCTCATATGAGGGACTGATTGTTCTCATACAGGCCTTTGGTCTGAGTCAAAGAACTAGAGTAATGGTTTCATTCGAATTATTAGCAAGAGACAAATATCAGGCTACTGGTTTTATAACAACATTGCACTGGGCCCTTGACAATACTGTGATGTTAGTTAATTTTTGCTTGTGGTCTTATCTTCACTTTTTATTATTCTCTTCTTCCCAGATAACTTCCAGTAGTATTCTATCCCTGGTTATTACAGGTTTGTTTACCTAGAAAAGTGATTATTCACAAAGAGGGATTAAAGTAGTATTGATCTTTTTAATTCCTAAGGAATTTTATATTAACAAATAGCCTAGGGAGAGTGATTCCAAAATAAGGAAGAAATCAATAATGACACAATTTAAAATCGTTGGAAAAAAGAAAATGGGGTTAATTTTTTTAACTACTACCATGTAAGGGAGTTATTAATTTTGTTTGTGAGTAAGACCAGTCTAAACCACAAAAGGATATATACAGAAAGAAAGTGGAACCTTTTCATTTTTTTTCTTCCTGAAAATCTTACACCCAGGATAAGAAGATGTATTTTGTAGATATTAAGAAAAAGTATACTGGAAAATGCACTGGATTGTGGGGTTAAGAGAGCTCATCTTCAATCTCTTTTTCAATATTTACTAACAGTATCACCTTAGGCAAGTCACTTCTGCTAATTGAGCCTCAGGTGCCTCATCTATGAAATGGAGATATTAATAATCTATCTTACAGGACTGTTGGGAGGAAAGCAATTTCTATGCCTTTAAAATGCTATTAAATATGATCAATTATTCAATAAAATGCTTGGTTTGGAATGAAATGGGATTGTTTCTGAAGCAATAGCAATTGCCAGAGTTGTTATCTTTTTCTCTCTCCACACCCAATTTAGAAGCTGAATCTGAGAAAAGGAAAATGGTCTGTTGGTTTCATAGTCCATAGTTCCATAGTCACTGAACTCAAAGCAATATGCCAGAGGGGGGGATGAGGGTCAGCTGTATAGATCTGCACACTGCTGGAAGACTTAGATTTACCTTGTAAAATCTCTTTGGGGTTCCTTCGAGATATGTTTGGAGTTTGTATTTGTTTTGGGTTTTTAATCCTTGCTTCATTCCTCACAGCTATTAGCATTCCACTTCTCCATTAGACAGTCTCAGGGAAGCCAGAGAAATCCCATCTGTGCCTTTTAGGGGGTGAAAACAAAGAGCCCAAGGACAGGTGGAGCAGGCAGCAGGACGGTCACACTGGGGGCAAAGGAGGTGGAGAGTGCAGTGAGGGGACCAGCAGGTGGCAAGAGACAGAAAGGGCAAAGTAGAATCAGCATTGGCCCCTATCAAATTAGTAAAATCAGGAAAAGGTTAGAAGGCAAACAGGGTAACAGGAAGGCACAATAGGGCAGGTTACAGATAGAATGAAGGGAACAGCAGGCAATTATCCAAGAGGAGAGATGAACAGAGAGTGTCAGGTGGCAATTATGAGGTAGATGTAGCTGAAGAGTCAAAATAGGAGACAATTCTGAGAGAAGAAAAGATTATAGGTGCACCAAAAAAAAACGGACCAGGAAAGGGCTCACCCCACCTCTGTTCCAGGGAAAAAGTAATGGAGAACATAACTATTCTAGAAGCACCCCCAGATCAGCAATTAGTAATGATGCAAGAGAAAGCAGAAATGCTTGAGGCAAGCCAGAACATTTTGGCCTCCAATGCCTGTGCTACATCTGTGGTCACTCATTGCCACAGTGGATATGGATCCAAGCAGAAATGGGGCCCTTTGGAGTCTTATTTAAGAGGGAAATTCCTGCTGGTTAGTAATTTGAAGCATATGAGGTACTGAGGAATCCTCTTGTAAATGTACCCTCCTGATATTTGGTATATATATGAAAGGTCACTCTAGAATAGTCAAAACAACTCTGGTATTAGAGGTAGAAGATCTGGGTTTTCATCTTGACTCTGCCAGCTATTAAAAATATGATCTTGGGCAATTCATTTAATCTCTCTAACACTCATTTTCCTCACATATAAATTAGAGGTTTTTATTCATTTTCAATTAATCATCAAACATTTATCAAAGACCTACTTTAAGTCAGGTAATGTGCTAAGCATTAGAAGACAGGAATGAAAGAGTCTCTGTCCTCAAGGAGCATATCTTCTCTGAGAGATAAAGATAAAGAGAGAGGAGACACACAGAGAGAGACAGACAGACAGACAGACACACACACATACTCAGAGACAGAAACAGAAAAATATACTATATCTCTGTCTATCTAACATCTATTTATCATTACCTGAGATAAAAGATTTGTATTTTATTTATAATTACCCCTGAGAGAGAATATATTTTATAGATAGAAATAGATGGTCTAGCTAGTTATCATTACCCTGAAAGAAGATAATGTCTTTTTATAGACAGAGAGAGAAATTATGTCTATCTATCTTTCTACTTTTTTACCTGTCTACCTGCTTATGTAAACAAATACAAAGCAGATATAAGATAAGAGAGATTCTTGGCTGTTAAAGTGCTAGCCACTGAGAAGACCAGGAAAGGATTCTTACAGAAGATGACAATCTGATTCAAATTCTATGGCAGCCAGGGACTCACATACAAGAAGATGAAGAGAGAAATCATTTCAAGCCTAGGGAGCAATCACTGCAAAATAAAGCTACAAAGGTGCCAAGATAGGAGACTGAAAAGCAGACATCTGGTGAGGAACTAGAGGCAGGCCAGTGTGACTGACCTGTAAGAATGGGAGAAATGTGTAGTATATCTGAGCAAAACCAAAAAAGACTTTGTATTTGATCCTAGAGGGAATAGGGAGTGAGTAGATTTAATTGATTAAGGAGGTTTCATTGTGGAGAAAGGGCTTGAAATTGTGAGAGACTTCAGGCAGGAAGACCAATTAGGCTATTATTATAGTTCAGGTAAGGAATGACAAGGACTTTAACTAAAGTAATGGCTGAGTGAATGGAGAGAGAAGATACCTAAGAGATGCTACAGAGGTAGAAATGACAATATTTAGCGAAGTATTTGCTTGTATAGGGTGAATCAGAATAAGGCTTAGATGATGGAATTCATCAGGTTGGGAATTTGGGTGGTGATAAGGATAGTACTGCAAGGCTTGAAAGGAACATGCTTATTTATTATTTCTTATTTATTTACTTTTTAGTGAGGGATGACACCTACCAAGTGTTCAAGAAAAGTTTAATTTTGGAATAAGTCTATGATTTCATCTTTGCAACAAATCCTCTATGAACTAACTACTATTACCAATGCAGATTGATTCTTGTTCTAAACTTAGTTTTTGACCGTGTCCCTACCTTTGAAAAGTAAAGACACTCAGGATAACTCAGCCAGTATCTGTTCATATATAGTAGTTGCTTAATAAATAGTTATGAGACAAGTAACTCAATGTTAATATCAGATTTGATGAAAGTGAGAAAAATTCATAATAAGAAAGATGTTTCCTTGTTCAGTTAATGATACCCATGATGGTGGATATTTTCAATCACATAACAATGGGCCTCAGTTTCTTTATTTGCAAATTTATGCTATGAAAACACATTGACTGCTCCACCAGAATCTTACAGTATGATGAATAGCTTGGTAACTTTGCAATCTTTGGAAGAAACACAAAGCATTATTATTGTTATTAAATATTATTAGCTAGGGTATGGTGTTGGACTGATAATTACTTCAAGGAACACTTCATAAAATGCTAACTATAAAGTATACATAAATTTATATATCCATTAATATCAACTCGGCTATGAACAAACATTTTGGAAGACTGCCAATATCATTCTTTCAACAGTGTGGGTAAATTTCAATTTATATTCCAACCCATTCCCTTAGTTCCTCATATAAGACTCCCTTCAAAGCCAGTGGGAGTTCTATGGAACAAATCCTTCACTCCCTTACCAGCCCCCTCCCACTCACATTTCTCATCCACTCTCTGAAAATTTACCAATTTTATTAGATTGTTTCTAATGCCACGAACATCATGATAGGCATTCTATGATAATAAGAGGCTGAACTTTTTCCTGGAAAATGAGTCATCACTGAAAATTAGAGATTTCAGTTCATAAATTCAGTACACATTAAAAAAAAAAGTTCTACAATAGCAACTATTTCTATGGGTTTTGGATTAGCTAATAATCTAGGAACTTTCTTGGAAGATTCAGGATGCATACCAACAATCCCAGGGATATTCTGACATTCCATTCAGGAATGAGCATGAGAATTTTTTATAACTAGGAAATATCTATAATAAAGCATATGTCTTACAGAATGCCTAGAATTTTGTGGCTGGCAGAGAAATGCATCTGGTGGCTAAGACTTGAATAGGAAGTTTCTGCAACATGATAAATCAAACCCTGTTGCATGAATAGTTTATGACACTGAATAAAAGCTCAGAAAGGTATTCTATTCTTTTTTTAAATAACTTTTTATTGACAGAACCTATGCCAGGGTAATTTTTTATAGCATTATCCCTTGCACTCACCTCTGTTCTGATTTTTCCCCTTCCTCCTTCCACCCCCTCCCCCAGATGGCAAGCAGTCCTATACATGTTAAATATGTCATAGTATATCTTAGATATAGAAGATAGAAATAATCCAGGAAGAAAAACAAAAATGCAAACAGTTTACATTCATTTCCCAGTATTCTTTCTTTGGGTGTAGTTGCTTCTGTCTATCATTGATCAATTGAAACTGAGTTAGGTCTCTTTGTCAAAAAAATCCACTTCCATCAGAATACATCCTCATACAGTATCGTTGTTGAAGTATATAATGATCTCCTAGTTCTGCTCATAGATATTCTATTCTAAGCTATGACTGCTTTCTGAGACATTTTGGGCACGCCTTGGTTGCCTAGCTGTGCTGTTGAATAACCCAGAGTTAGGAATTGTGAGATGTGGTTTGGCAAACTTTCACCATTCCTACCACTGAATCCCTTTGTTCCATCTCCTTTGTTGAACCTCCTATGTTGAGCATTTCAGTAACTTCCTCTATTTGAATCTGATATTGGAGAATAATTGGCTGGATGGACATGATCCATTCCAAAACGACTTAATTATTAATTGTTTGCAATGAGCAAGTCACTTCTCTGTCTAGCTGTAACAGTAAAAATGTATATATGGTATAAAAGGTTAAAAAATCTCATAAAAAGTGGAGAGAAATACCCAGATAATTATTTTTATAACAACTCCTCTGCTCTCTCATCTTAACTCTATATTAATTTTTTTTTCAGTTTGGGACCCCATAATGGCAACTATTTTCAAGGTTTCTAGGAGTATCCTGTGGGCACAGATTCCTAGCACTATAATTCCCACCAAAATACTTCACCTTAACATTCAGCCAATAAGAATAGGTAATTTGAAACAAAAGCATTTATAAAATGTAGCCACCGTCAACTTGGGGACACAATCTCCTATAGGTATACATAGCATCTTTGGGAAGAGCAGCAAGAGATTTACAAAACAATGATAGTAAGACACAAATTTAGGGAAATCCCAGTTGTCACTGAGGCAGTTTATGTCTCCCCTCCCAACAACTGACACCAAAACTAAAGCCCAAGTATTTGACATGCTTCAAATAATTTAGCAAAAAATGATAGAGCGAGGTTTCAGATATATATCTTGATTTCTAATCAAAGGTCCTTTTTTTAGTTTCCTTGCTAATGTATGAAGAGCAGCTAGATGGTAAAATCAAGAGGATTAGAGTTCCATTCTGGCCCCAAACACTTCCTCAGCTATATGGCCTGAGCAAGTCACTTAACCTGTTTGCCTCAGTTTCCTCACCTGTAAAATTAACTGGAGAAGGAAACAGCAAACTATTTCAGTACCTTTGGCAAGAAAACACCAAATTGGGTCAAAGAGAATTAGACACAAACTCAACAAAATTAAGAGATAACGTGATATAGAGGATAAATATCAGGGTTTTGTGTTAGAATGGTCTATTTCTAACAAATAATGGCTTTATGACCCTAAATAAGTAACATATACTCTCAATACTGTGGGAAATCTCTAAAACTATAATCTCAGAGAAAGTGTTAGTCTGCCTTAGTAGAGCACTTCCTGATCTAAGAATTCCTTACATGAATGAAATCATACACAGGGTAGTCCACATTCTCATTTTACAGATAGGGAAGTGAGGTTAAAAAGAGAAAAAAGATTGTCCAAAGTCATTCAACTATTGTTCAGTCAGTTCGTTCCTTTCTGAACCTTTGTTCAGAATTTGGGGTTTCTTGACAATGACAGAGTGGTGAATGCATCCCAATAAGATTAGAGGTGAAACAAGGATACCCATTATCACCATTACTATTTGATATTATACTAGAAATGTTGGCTTTAGCAATAAGAAAAGAAAGAGAAGTTAATTAGAATAGACAATGAGGAAATAATTTTATCACTCTTTGTAAATGATATAATGCTATCCCTAGAGAATCTTAGAAAATCATCCAAAAACCTACTGGAAACAAGTCACGGCTTTAGCAAAGTTGTAGGATATAAAATAAAACTACATAAATCATCAACCTGTCTATATATTACTGATAAAACCCATCAGGAAGAGATAAAAAGAGAAATTCCATTTAAAATTACTGCAGACAAACCCACGAAGTATATGAACATAATAACAAAACACTTCTTCTCATACAACTAAAGTCAGATCTAAGCAATTGGGAAATATCCATTGTTCATGGCTAGGCTGAGCAAATATAATAAAAATGACAATTCTGCCTAAATTGGTCTACTTGTTCAATGCCATACCAATCAAACTGCCAAAGCATTATTCTATAGAACTAGAAAAAATAATAACAAAATTCATCTGGAAGAACAAAAGATCAAGAATATCAAGGGAATTAATGGAAAAATACAAAGAATTGTGGCTTGTCAATACCAAATCTAAAACTATATTATAAAATAGCAGTCATCAAAATCATTTGGTACTGGCTAAAAAATGGAATGGTGGATCAGTGTAATAGATTAGATTCTCACAACACAATAATCAAAGTCTATAGCAATCTAGTATATGATAAATTCCCAAACTCCAGCTTCTGGAATAATAACTCACTATTTGACAAAAATTTCTGGGAAAACTGGAAAATAATATATCAGAAACTTGGCATAGGCCTACATCTCACACCCTATACCAAAAAAAAAAAAAATAAATAAAAATAAGGGTCAAAATGAGTACATGATTTGGGCATAAAGGATGACAATATAAACAAATTAGAAGAACAGGGGATAATTTATCTATTAGATATTTGGAGAAGGGAGGAATTTATGACCAACAAAGAATTAGAGAATACTATGAAAGACAAAATGGACAATGTTGATTACAATAAACTAAAAAAGGTTTTGCACAAACAAAATCTACAGAAACAAGATTAAAAGAGAAACACAAAACGGGGGGAAATGTTTACAGCATGTATTTCTGAAAAAGGTCTCATTTCTAAAATATTTAAAGAATTGTGCCAAATTTATTAGAATACAGGTTATTTCCCAATTGATAAATGGTCAAAGGACATGAATAATTTTCACTTGATAAAATTAAAGTCATTTATTGTTATATTTAAAAAAATTCTAAATCACTAATGATTAGAGAAATATAAACTAAAACAACTCTAATATACCACCTCACACCTCTCAGATTGGTTAAGAGACAGGAAAAGATATGATAAATGTTGGAGGGGATGTGTAAAAACTGGCAGACTAATGCATTTTTGGTGGAGTTGTGAAATGATCCAACAATTCTGGAGAATAATCCAGACTTATGGCTAAAGGGCTATCAAAATGTGCATATCCTTTGACTCAGCAGTAACATTACTGGGTCTGTATCCCAAAGAAATCATAAAGAAGGGAAAAGGACCCACATGTGCAAAAAATGTTTGTAGCAGCTCTTTTTGTGGTAGTAAAGAATTGGAAAAGAAGTAGATGTTCATCAATTGGGAAATGACTGAATAAGCTGTGGTACATAAAGTTAATGGAATATTATTGTTGTATAAAAAAAGATGAACAAGCGAAGATAGAAGGCCTGGAAAGATTTACACAAACTGATGCTGAACAAAATAAGCAAGACCAGTATCACAAGATCAACTATGAAAAACTTGGTTCTTCTCAGCAGTTCAGTGATCCAAAGCAATCCCAGCAGACTTTGGACAGAAAATGACATCTTCATGCAGAAAAAAGATATAAGAAAACAGTGTAAATAAATAAATGCTATGTTCACTTCCTTTTTTCTGTTTTTTCATCTCTCCCATGGTTTTTCTCTTTTGCTCTGATTATTCTCTCTCAACATGATTAATAAAGAAATATGTATCAAAAAATAAATAAACTTTTTTTTTAAAAAAGACATCTGAGTAGGGGCTTCTGGGAAAAGGAAATGGTAGATACTTAGCTGCAGACCTGATAGAGCTTCTGGCATTCTGTTGGACAAAGATTTCCCTGTCATACCTGCCCAAGATATGAATCTGGTTTTAAAGAGGAGCTTCAGAAAGACACCAGAAATACTGAAAACAGTTCCAACTCTGCTATAACTCCCATGGATCAGGACAGCCATTGGAGAAAATAGATCAGTATGCACCTTGCCATAGCAACTATGGCCAGTTTACCTTTGGGATTTTTGATGACAGCTTTAAATTTCCCACATTCATTTTCAGGATTCATTCTGAAGATGCAGGGAACTCAGAGCACAGGCAGAAAGAAAATACCAGTCCCACCACTTCTGTGCCATTTGGCGGCCATAGCCTCCCTCACTACACCACATGCTGAAGGCAGCCATGGAGGCCTTCTAACCTTAGAAGGAATTATATAGCAATTGGTCAATGCAATTATTGCATCTGCAACAATACTAAATCTGGAATTGGACTCTTGAATTGCTTTGCATTCAAACCCAATGGACAACAAGTGGGGCGCTAATGGTCTGGACGAAATCATGACATAGTTCCTCAATCAGTTTGAAAAACTGCAGACAAAAAAAAAAAAAAAAAAAAATACAAGCCCTTTCCACCATAGAAGTCACAGAAGAACTTGTATGTTCAGGGTTAGAATGCAAAGATGACTATTTGATGGGTGAGGATGTCCAGCAGCTACCTTGTAATCTCTTATTCCATGATGGCTGCATATTCTCCTGGCTAGAATAGTGATTCCTACCTAAAGTGTCAAAAAAACTTAAATAGATTGAACAATGCCACAAATCCCCCCAGAATGACAGGAATGATTTTTCCTTCCTCCTCTTCTCTTTCACCAAGTAATAAAAAATCAACAAACAATTCATGAATCTCATAACCAGACAGTCCAAATTATCACTCTGGACTGTCTTCTCTCTTTTCTCTTTGCCCCCCATCCTACCTTGTCTAATGCCCATCTGTCTTTTTCTATCATTTTTTTATGTCTTTTGATTCTGATATAAATAGGTTTTAAGTAAAGCAGAGTTGCATGAAGTCATCAACCTTACCCTCTTCCCAAGTCATCACTGTTCAGTGGCAGGACAGAGTCAAAACAACTGGTGATGACTTGAGATGTAGTGGATGACCTTGATATCTTCAATCTCTAACCAAGCTTAAAGTGCTCCACAATATCTGCTTCTCCTGCCTCCATGGCCATTGAAACAAATTGTTGTCATCTGTCTGTCCTTGGATTGGACACGCTCCTAATTCACTGTAGGATGTGAGACCCCTTGGTTCTACTTCCTGGTTAGATGGAGCCACTAATCTTCCCCTACATTGAGCCTAGAAGACAGAGTAAAGGGAAGGGGGAAAGGGCAAGAAAGACCTTTCTTTACTTTTTGTTCCTTTCTTCCTTCTTTCCTTCTTTTCTTTTTTCCTTCCTTCTTTCCTTTCTTCCTTCTTTCTCTCCTTCCCTCCTTCCTTCTCTCCTTTTTTTTTTTTTAAGTTTTAGAAGTGCCAAAGGTTTTTAGATCATTTCCCTCTCTCTACCTGTCAGTCCCCAACTCATCTAAAGGTTCTAGAAAAGCTCTGTCTCTCCTGCCAGTTGATGGCTATCACTATGCTGGATTATAACCTCTCTAGGTCGCATTATTTTATCAGTCTGCATCCTAGCAGATACCAGGTTGTTTGAAACGAAGGATAGATGTGGCTAGACCATCTCTGTGATTTGGGATTTAAGATACATTTCATTTTCTCCTTCTCCTCCCTCCCCAGCTCCTCCATTTGTAAATACCTCAGCTAGATTATAGATAATGCTCTCAGCTGGGAAGACCAATGGAGTGTGGCTGTTTCATTGTCACCCAACATTAAAATTGTACATTCATTCTCCCTTTAATTTTCCTCTCTTTCATCATTCTGACTGTCTTTATAACATCAATGTCTAATGCTTAACAACAGAAAAGATTTTTTATAATTTTAAATTGTTATTGTTATTTATAAATTGATATTTTAGCTGAGAAAAAAAAGATACTGTAGGGTTTTCCATTTCTTTCTCTAACTCATTTTATAATTGAAGAAATGGGAAAACAAGAGTTAAATGGTTTGCCTAGTAAATGTCTGATTTGAATTCGGGTCTTTCTGATTCCAACTCTGGTGCTCTATTCACTATATCACTCAGCTGTTTTGGACAATAATCTTTTGTATTACACAATTTAGCACGTGTTATATTTCTTAAAGTTGTTTCTTTAAGATGAGCTTTATCCTTACAGCTGCATTGAAAGTTTCTTTAGGAGAGGATTTACATGTTCTTCCTTTCTTTATTCCCAGAATATCTGGCATATGGATGGCAAACAATGATCTAATCACTCACTTAGTCAAGTGCCTACTGTGTGCAGAGTACTGGCAACTGAGACAAGGTTCTCAATAAAACGCCTAGTTAATTTTACTGGGGGTGAAGTATTCATCATTAATCTGCCCGTTTTTCTCACCACCTGGCCCTTTTTTTGAAAAAAAAAAAAAAAAGTTGTCCACAATCTACATTGCAACCCTTCTCCCTCCAGTTTTCTGCTTAATCATGTATCCAAGAGGAGGAAAATATATTTATTGGACAACAAGGAGATATAGCTGTGTGTGTTTTTAATTATTATATTTTTGTCATTTTCAAATTTAAACCTGTGCATACCAAATAGCTGCTTTAGAAAACCTGGAATTTTGGCTTTCCCTTTCCTTCAGACCTATAGTACAAATGAATTTTCATCAGGCACCTGTTTTCAGTTCATGCTGAGAAAACACAGGTGTTTGGAGGCTTAAAACTCCCATTTTTCACCTGCAGGGAATCAACATTGTCTCCTGTGCCTTGGCACCCAGCTCTCTGCCCCTCCTAACATACAGAGAACCAATAAGCATGATCGTTTTCCATTCTGACACCATTCTCTTCATACATCTAGCTTATGCCAATCACCCGCCAAGTCTGTCCTCATTTGGCTTTGCTCTTTGAAACTGGCAGAAACTTAAGTATGAGGTATTCACACTTTGTTCCCTAATCACTGCAATGGGGGATGCTATTTGTCCTTGTGCCACTCTGAGCTACAGTGTTCCACTCAGAGGTTCTGAGAGCCAGGAATTTTGTTGTTGTTGTTGTTGTTTTGGTCTTGGTTTTTTGGTTTGTTTGTTTGTTTTTAGTGGACATTATGTCTTGGAGGTAAGGGGAATGAAGAAGTGATCATAGATATTATATTAGCTGATGTTGAGCTTTAGTTGAAATACTCAGGGGAGGACTAGCAGAAATCTGATAAAAGTGTTCTAAAGTCATACCCTTCCATTCCACATGGCCAGAGATCATAGGATTTTAGATTTAAATCTAAAAGAGTTCTATTTGATTATATGGTTGAATTCCAACTTTGCATTTGAGAAAACTGAAATTTAGAGCAGTAAAATGATTTGTCAGTCACGCAGATAATAAGGGACAAGTATCAAATATAGTTCACTAACAGAAAATTAAGTGCTCTTTCAATGGCAGTAAACTATCTTCCTCCTTTCCAAATGCTATCAGTCTTTCAAAGTCTACATATTACTTTTTCCTTCACTTTCCTGATAAATACATCCTAGTCTACAAACTTGTTTATTTCTTGTTTATTGTTATATTTATGTTGAGGCAAAAGTATCCTTATAGTCACCTGGGTTTGCAACCTTAAAGTCTTTCTCAAATTTTCTCTCATTCTGATTCTTCATGACACATCAAGTCTAGTCAATTCTACCTGCATAAAACCTTTTCCACCCATTTTTCCCTACTCACATAAACAACATCCTAGTTTAGACCCTCAGTCCTCATAATCAATACTGTATTTGACTTCATTTTTAAAAAATATATTATCTCTTCATATTCAACTCACACCCATGTTCTCTGTCCATATATACTCTTTTTAACTGCCATAATAATGAGAAAGTTCTAATGAGTTACAAGTACTATCCTCCCATGAAGAAATGTAAACAGATAAACCTTATTATGTCCTTTATGACATCACTTTCCTGATTACCTCCTTATCCTTCTTCAGAGTCCTGAATTTGAAATTCAGGTTTTCCATTCAGCTCTGGTCTTTTCATATGATTGTTTGTTTCATTGAATGACCATCTTTTTCCTCTGAAGGTTTATACTCAATTTTGCAGGGTAGGTGATTCTTAGTTATAATCCTAGCTCTACTGCTTTCCAGTGATATCATATTCCAAGCACTCCTGTCCTTTAATGTAGAAGGTGCTTATTCTGGGTTAACTCCACTATACTCAACTCCACTATACTCAAATTGTTTCTTTCTAGGTACTTACAGTATTTTCTCCTGAACCTAGGAGTTTCCGAATTTAAGTATAATATTCCTGAGAGTTTTCATTTGGGGATCTCTTTGAGGAGGTGATTGGTGGATTTTTTCAATTTCTATTTTACCCTCTGGTTCCAGACTATCAGGACAGTTTTCCTTGATAATTTATTGAAAGATGATGTGGAAGCTCTTTTTTAAATCATAACTTTCAGGTAGATAAATAATTTTTAATTTTTTTTCTCCTAGATCTAGTTTCCAATTCAGTTCTTTTTCTAATGAGATAGTTCACTTTTTTTTTTTGGTTTTGCTTTATTGAATTTGATTTCTCATGAAGTCATTAGCTTCTATTTACTCAATTCTAATTTTTAAGGAATTATTTTCCTCAGTGAGCTTTTTTCTCTTCTCCCAAATGGCCAGTTTTTGCTTCCTTGTCACCATATAACTTAAAATGATCAGAAACTTTTTCTGTTGTATGCTCATTTTCCTAAGCTATTACTCAGCTTTTAACTCTGTTTCCAGGGTGGAAAAACATATACACATATACATGTAATAGAAGACTGAACTCTGAATCAGAACGATCTGTCTCGGACTTATACTACCTGTTTGGTTCTGAGCACATCACTTTAATTTCACTGAGTGATTTTTTTTCCCTGCAAAATGGAAATAATGGTACTCTTTAATTACAAAGAGTTTCAAGGAGTAATTTAGACCATAGAGCACTGTAAATCAAAGGGAGTATTTAAAACTGGAACATAAATGGTTACTGAAGGGATTTATCAGTGCCATGAAAGATGTTCTCACAAAAGGGTTTCCCATGGACTGCAAGATTCTTAAAATCTCTATTTTCTAGCCATAGAACAGTTAAAAGATAAAAAAAGAAATTCTTACTTGTAGTCTACTATAGTGGAAATGTCATGGAGCAGTTTATTCATCCACACTAATAAAACAAAATGGATGAAAAGTGGTAATCTAGACCCTGAAATGCATCTTGGAATAATCCCATCAATATGTATAATTTAGACAAATATCGTAAATTATTGAATTGGTTTCAGAATTGATTGAAAAATAGACACAATAGGGGACTTCCGGTTAAGATGGCGGAAAGGAGGCTCACAGCTGCATAAGCTCCGCGCTTTCTCTCACTATCCACTTCATTACAAGCCTCTGAATCAATGCTTGACTGAAAAAAAACCCACATATAGTTACCAAGAGAAGCCATCCTTGAGATTCGCCAAGAAAGGTCTGTCTTTACTGGAGGGCTGGGACGGTTTTAGATCGGGCGCAGGCGGCGGGCAGTGGCAGTGAGAGCACGGGAGCAGACGGGAGAGGAGGTGGGGAGTGATCGCAACCGTCTCTGCGGGGAGAGCTTCGCTACAGGTTTGGATACTTTGCTCCAGCAGCAAGTCAGCAGCCCAGCAGAGAAACTAAGAACACCGGGGCTGAAGAATACAACCCCAAACAGCTGGAGTCTCTCGGGACCTGGCCGTCCCCCCCTCCCCCCCCACAGTGACTCAGCACGCTCTGGGATCTCAGAGCACAGGCGCAGCACAGTCCTGCTAGTGCCTCACTGCTGCCCCCTGCAGTCTGTAGAGAAAGCTCGATAACACACCCAGCCCCTCCCCCAAAGAAAGACTCCAGTTTTTTCTGTTTTTCTTTGCTAGTTTGTCTCTGATTAATAGACAGAATGAGCAAGAAGCTGAAGAGGACTTTAACCCTTGACAGCTTCTACACAGATAGAGAGCAGACTCTAAATCCTGAGGAGACTAAAAACAGGCAGTCCCCAGGTGAATCCCCAAAGGAGGAGATCATCTGTTCCTCAGCACAGATGAACCTCATAGAAGTGATTAAAAAGGCTCTCACAAGGGAGCTAGAAGAAAAATGGGGAAAGCAGAGTGAGGCTTGGCAAAAGGAGAGGAAAGCTTGGGAAAAGGAGAGGGAGGCTTGGCAAAAGAGCCTGGAGAAAGTTAAAGAGAGAGTGGATAAAGAAGTAAAATCCTTGAAAAATAGGATTAGTGAACTGGAAACAGAAAATAGCTCTCTAAAAAACAAAATTGGCGAAATGGAAAAAAATTTCACAGAACAAAAGAACTCAATTGGACAATTAGAAAAAGATTTTAAAAAAGTGAGTGAAGAAAATACTTCACTGAAAATCAGAATTGAACAAGTGGAATTGAATGACTCAAGGAGACAAGAAGAATCAGTCAAGCAAATCCAAAAAAATCAAACAATGGAGAAAAATGTGAAATACCTTCTGGGGAAGACAACAGACCTGGAAAACAGATCCAGGAGAGACAATCTGAGAATCATTGGACTCCCAGAAAAACATGATGAAAAAAAGAGCCTGGACACTATTTTCCAGGAAATTATCAAAGAGAACTGCCCAGAAGTCATAGGAACAGAGGAAAAAATAAACATTGAAAGGATTCATCGATCACCCACTGAAAGGGATCCTAAAATCAAAACACCAAGGAATATAGTGGCCAAATGCCAGAATCCTCAGATGAAGGAAAAAATATTGCAAGCGGCTAGAAAAACCCAATTCAAGTATCAAGGAGCCACAATAAGGATCACCCAGGATCTGGCAGCATCCACATTAAAAGATCGAAGGGCCTGGAATATGATATTCCGAAAGGCTAAGGAACTTGGTATGCAACCAAAAATAACTTACCCAGCGAGAATGAGCATCTTTTTCCAGGGAAGAAGATGGACATTCAACGAAGTAAGCGAATTTCATCTATTTCTGATGAAAAAACCAGAACTTAACAAAAAGTTTGATCTACAAATATAGAACTCAAGAGAAATCTAAAAAGGTAAAGATTAATCTTGGGAACTATATTTTGACTATATAGATGTATAAAGAATACATGTATACCTTGTTCTAGAAATTGATGTGGAAAGGACATTGTATCAGAAAAAGGGTAAAGTGGGGGTAGTACATCTCATGAAGAGGCATATGAAACCTATTATATCCGAGAGAAAGAATGGAGGGGGATGAATATAGTGGGTATCTTACTGCCTTCAGAATTGGCTTTAAGGGAAAAATCTTAAGACATATTCAATCTATGGTGAAACTTCTCCCACCTCATTGAAAAGTGAGAAGGGAAAAGTGAAAAGGGAAGGAATAAGCTAAGAGGAAGGGAATACGGGAACTGGGAGGGAAAGGGGTAAGATAGGGGGAGGAACTCTAAGGCGGGGGGAGCGATACTAAAAAGGGAGGGCTGTGAGAAGCAAGTGGTGCTCACAAGCTTAATACTGGGAAGGGGGGGAAAGGGGAAAGAAGGGAGAAAAGCATAAACCGGGGTTAACAAGATGGCAAGTAATACAGAATTGGTCATTCTAACCATAAACGTGAACGGGGTAAACTCCCCCATAAAGAGGAAGTGGTTAGCAGAATGGATTAAAAGCCAGAATCCTACAATATGTTGTTTACAGGAAACACACCTGAAGCGGGGAGATACATGCAGGTTAAAGGTAAAAGGTTGGAGCAAAATCTACTATGCTTCAGGTGAAGTCAAAAAAGCAGGGGTAGCCATCCTGATCTCAGATCAAGCTAAAGCAAAAATTGACCTAATTAAAAGAGATAAGGAAGGACACTATATCTTGCTAAAGGGTAGCATGGATAATGAAGCACTATCTATATTAAACATATATGCACCAAGTGGGGTAGCATCTAAATTCTTAAAAGAGAAACTAAGAGAGCTGCAAGAAGAAATAGACAGTAAAACTATAATAGTGGGAGATCTTAACCTTGCACTCTCAGAATTAGATAAATCAAACCACAAAATAAATAAGAAAGAAGTCAAAGAGGTAAATAGAATACTAGAAAAGTTAGATATGATAGATCTCTGGAGAAAATGTAATGGAGACAGAAAGGAATACACTTTCTTTTCAGCAGTTCATGGAACCTATATAAAAATTGACCATATATTAGGACATAAAAACCTCAAACTCAAATGCAGTAAGGCAGAAATAGTAAATGCATCCTTTTCAGACCACGATGCAATGAAAATTACATTCAACAAAAAACCAGGGGGAAGTAGACCAAAAAATAATTGGAAAATAAATAATCTCATACTAAAGAATGATTGGGTGAAACAGCAAATCATAGACATAATTAATAACTTCACCCAAGAAAATGATAATAATGAGACATCATACCAAAATGTATGGGATGCAGCCAAAGCGGTAATAAGGGGAAATTTCATATCTCTAGAGGCCTATTTGTATAAAATAGAGAAAGAGAAGGTCAATGAATTGGGTTTGCAATTAAAAATGCTAGAAAAGGAACAAATTAAAACCCCCCAGTCAAACACTAAACTTGAAATTCTAAAAATAAAAGGTGAGATCAATAAAATTGAAAGTAAAAAAACTATTGAATTGATTAATAAAACTAAGAGTTGGTTCTATGAAAAAACCAACAAAATAGACAAACCCTTAGTAAATCTGATTAAAAAAAGGAAAGAGGAAAATCAAATTGTTAGTCTTAAAAATGAAAAGGTAGAACTCGCCACTAACGAAGAGGAAATTAGAGCAATAATTAGGAGTTACTTTGCCCAACTTTATGCCAATAAATTCGACAACTTAAATGAAATAGAAAAATACCTCCAAAAATATAGCTTGCCCAAACTAACAGAGGAAGAAGTAAATATCCTAAACAGTCCCATCTCAGAAAAAGAAATAGAACAAACTATCAATCAACTCCCTAAGAAAAAATCCCCAGGACTAGATGGATTTACATGTGAATTCTACCAAACATTTAAAGAACAATTAACTCCAATGTTATATAAACTATTTGAAAAAATAGGGATTGAAGGAGTCCTACCAAACTCCTTTTATGACACAGACATGGTACTGATACCTAAACCAGGTAGGCTGAAAACAGAGAAAGAAAATTATAGACCAATCTCCCTAATGAATATTGATGCTAAAATCTTAAATAAAATATTAGCAAAAAGATTACAGAAAATCTTCACCAGGATAATACACTATGACCAAGTAGGATTTATACCAGGAATGCAGGGCTGGTTCAATATTAGGAAAACTATTAGCATAATTGACTATATCAATAACCAAACAAACAAAAACCATATGATCATCTCAATAGATGCAGAAAAAGCATTTGATAAAATCCAACAACCATTCCTAATAAAAACACTTGAGAGCATAGGAATAAATGGACTTTTCCTTAAAATAGTCAGGAGCATATATTTAAAACCATCAGTAAGTATCATATGCAATGGGGAAAAACTGGAACCTTTCCCAGTAAGATCTGGAGTGAAGCAAGGTTGCCCACTATCACCATTATTATTTAATATCGTATTAGAAACACTAGCCTCGGCAATAAGAGTCGAGAAAGATATTAAAGGAATTAGAGTAGGCAATGAGGAAACCAAACTATCACTCTTTGCAGATGATATGATGGTATACCTAGAGAACCCCAGAGATTCTACTAAAAAGCTATTGGAAATAATTCATAATTTTAGCAAAGTAGCTGGCTACAAAATAAATCCCCATAAATCCTCAGCATTTTTATACATCACCAACAAAACCCAACAGCAAGAGATACAAAGAGAAATTCCATTCAGAATAACTGTTGATACCATAAAATATTTGGGAATCTATCTACCAAAGGAAAGTCAAGAATTATATGAGCAAAATTATAAAAAAGTCTCCACACAAATAAAGTCAGACTTAAATAATTGGAAAAATATTAAGTGCTCTTGGATCGGCCGAGCGAACATAATAAAGATGACAATACTCCCTAAACTAATCTATTTATTTAGTGCTATACCAATCAGACTTCCAAGAAAATATTTTATTGATCTAGAAAAAATAACAACAAAATTCATATGGAACAATAAAAAGTCGAGAATCTCAAGGGAATTAATGAAAAAAAAATCAAATGAAGGTGGCCTAGCTGTACCTGATCTAAAATTATATTATAAAGCAGCAGTCACCAAAACCATTTGGTATTGGCTAAGAAATAGATTAGTGGATCAGTGGAAAAGGCTAGGTTCACAAGACAGAATAGTCAATTATAGCAATCTAGTGTTTGACAAAACCAAATCCCCTAACTTCTGGGAAAAGAATTCATTATTTGATAAAAACTGCTGGGATAATTGGAAATTAGTATGGCAGACATTAGGCATGGACCCACACTTAACACCATATACCAAGATAAGATCAAAATGGGTCTATGACCTAGGCATAAAGAACGAGATTATAAATAAATTAGAGGAACATAGAATAGTTTATCTCTCAGACTTGTGGAGGAGAAAGAAATTTGTGACCAAAGATGAACTAGAGACCATTACTGATCACAAAATAGAAAATTTCGATTACATCAAATTAAAAAGCCTTTGTACAAATAAAACTAATGCAAACAAGATTAGAAGGGAGGCAACAAACTGGGAAAACATTTTCACAGTTAAAGGTTCTGATAAAGGCCTCATTTCCAAAATATATAGAGAACTGACTCAAATTTATAAGAAATCAAGCCATTCTCCAATTGATAAATGGTCAAAGGATATGAACAGACAATTTTCAGAGGATGAAATTGAAACTATTACCACTCATATGAAAGAGTGTTCCAAATCATTATTGATCAGAGAAATGCAAATTAAGACAACTCTGAGATACCACTACACACCTGTCAGATTGGCTAAGATGACAGGAAAAAATAATGATGAATGTTGGAGGGGATGCGGGAAAACTGGGACACTATTGCATTGTTGGTGGAGTTGTGAACGAATCCAACCATTCTGGAGAGCAATCTGGAATTATGCCCAAAAAATTATCAAATTGTGCATACCCTTTGATCCAGCAGTGTTTCTATTGGGCTTATATCCCAAAGAAATACTAAAGAAGGGAAAGGGACCTGTATGTGCCAAAATGTTTGTAGCAGCCCTGTTTGTAGTGGCCAGAAACTGGAAAATGAATGGATGCCCATCAATTGGAGAATGGCTGGGTAAATTGTGGTATATGAATGTTATGGAATATTATTGTTCTGTAAGAAATGACCAGCAGGATGAATACAGAGAGGCTTGGAGAGACTTACATGAACTGATCCTGAGTGAAACGAGCAGAACCAGGAGATCATTATATACTTCAACAACAATACTGTATGAGGATGTATTCTGATGGAAGTGGATTTCTTTGACAAAGAGATCTAACTCAGTTTCAATTGATCAATGATGGACAGAAGCCGCTACACCCAAAGAAAGAACACTGGGAAATGAATGTAAACTGTTTGCATTTTTGTTTTTCTTCCTGGGTTATTTTTACCTTCTGAATCCAATTCTCCCTGTGAAACAAGAGAACTATTCGGTTCTGCAAACATATATTGTATCTAGGATATACTGCAACATATCCAACATATAAAGGACTGCTTGCCATCTAGGGGAGGGGGTGGAGGGAGGGAGGGGAAAAAAAAATAGGAACAGAAACGAGTGTCAATATAAAGTAATTATTAAATAAAAATTAAAAAAAAAAAAAGAAAAAAAAAAGAAAAATAGACACAATAAATGTGAATTGATTGTTCCCTATCATTAAAAATTATTTTAAGTAATAATAATAAGAAGAATAGCCTTGTAGTATAACTGAGACTCCTCAAACATCATGATTTTAGAAGACTTTTAATTGCAATCAATCTAAATGGCAATGTCAAAAGATATTCAAAGTTAAGACCCATCAATTACAGGCAACATTTTTCTAATGACTTATGGTTTGTAAAATGCTTTATTTATATTTTGGCATTTGCTACTTATGAACAACCTAGTAAAGTTGCTAGTGTTATTATCTTCATTTTCATGGTAAGAAAACTGAGACTGAGGGAGGTTAGTGCTTTGCCCAGGGTCAAATAAGTTTTTCAGGTAATATTATAACCCCAATATTTCTGACTCCAAGCTTATTTAGTTATCTCTCAAGTATCCTATCATTTTTCAGGTAGTTTTCCATACTTTATAATTTGATAATTCTTTAATAGGTATCTACTGACATTAACATACTGACAGCATTTAAAGTTCTATATAGTTGGACTTCTTAATTTAAAAGACTTTTTTTATTTCATATAATGATTATTCACTCACTATACTATTCTCACTTCACTATATTTACTTACTTTACTATATTCTGTAGTATGTTCTTCCTATTATTCTCTGTATTTGGCTCTCCATTTCCTGATTCCATTTCTTTGCCTAGACTATTTTCTTCCATTCCTTGAATACATCTGCTCTTTGTCCCTTTATCTTATAATCTTTAAACTCTTTTAAGGTTCAACTGTGGTATCTTTTACTATAGGAAGTGTTTCTTGGTCCTCCATAGTTGTGCTCTTTGCTGTCTTCTTCAAATTACCTTATGCTTATTTATTTGTATAAATGTTCTATGCTCTAGATATTACATGAACTCCTCAAGAATTAGGAGAATTTTTTTTTCTTTGTATCTTTACTGCCTGTCATAATGTACTACACAGAATAGGAGCCTAAATATGGTCAATTAATGCTAAGGCTATGTTTTGTACATAGGAGGAGCTTAATGAATTTTTTTGAGATCAAAGTAAATTTCTTTAGTAGTCACTGTGTCCCCCCACCCTTCTCTGTAATTAACCATTTAAGAAGCTGGATATGTATAGCAGATCCATATGTTACAGTGGCTATACACATACATATACATAAAAATAAATGTATATACACACACATATGTGCGTGTGTATACACATAAACATGTGATAGAAGACTGAATCACATGTCTGAGTCAGACATGAATCAGAATCTGAAATCAGATCAGATCTGAATCAGAAAGATCTGTCTCCAACTTCTACTAGCTGTTTGGTTCTGAGCACATCACTTTAATCTCACTGAGTGTGATTTTCTTTCCCGGCAAAATGGAAATAATGGTACTCTCTACTTACAGAGAGTTTCAAGGAGTAATTTAGATATGTAAAGTACTATGCAAACTTTTAAGTAGTGTGTTTGTGTATGTGTGTACATATAGATGGAATCATCACCATTATTTTAAAATATTAAAGTTTTTTTTCTAATTTTTACAAGTAGGGTTTATTGAATCGATTCTTTATAGTGACATGATGTTTTGGAAAGAACACTAAATGCAGTATTATAAGATATGTGTTCAAATTCTTGTAGTTCTATTTACTACATATCTGACTTTTGAAAAGTTACTCAGTTTTCCAAGGTTCATTTCTCCTAATATGTATAATAAAGAAAATGAACCAGTTGATCTCTAAGGACCCTTAAAACTCCTTAAAATTTAATTCTTAAAATTCAATAAAGGCAATGTAGAGTTCTTCCTTCATGTCTTCTCTTTTATAACTCTCTGTTGAACATTGTATTTGTTCCTAAACCTGAAATATTAGTGGGATTGGATTATAGAGAAAGCTAAAAATTCTTACTTTACATTGAGTGGTTGGTGTACAATGCTGAGATTTTTTGTTGTTGTTGTTTTTTTTTTTTTTTTGGGGGGGGTTATACATGGCAAAAATGAAACATAATTATTGTACATGTCTACAGTAGTCCTATAAAAGGTACTTTTTATGTCTTATATGATTCTTATTACACTTCACATTGCAAAATAGGTGATGTCAGTATTGCTATCATCATTTTGCAAAGGAAGAAACTGAATTTGAAAGTTTAAGCAACTTGATGAATAAGGAAAATAGTTGCTACATGTTGAATCCAGATTTTATGGCTGCCAAATGTAGTGACCTTCTCCATCACACCATGAGAAAATAGTCCTACTGAACTGAAAAGATCACATCTGGATATCACATACTAACATTCTATTCTGATTGTTTTTTTTTTTTCTTTTTTCAGATATATGTGTGTGTGTGTGTGTGTGTGTGTGTGTATTAACAAATTGTGTCCTAAAAAGAGTATGATAATAAAGGTTAAAAGCACTTAATATGAAGAACAATAAAAGGAAATGAGTATATTCATCTCCTAGTCCCTTGTGTACGAAAGGTATGTCTTCCTCACTTCTGCCTCAAAGCTGTATCATTAAACCACAGCTAAGGTTCCATTTCAGAGAGAGCCCCATACTTTTTTTAAAGCTATCAGTTTTTAACCCTTCATCTATTTTCTGTCTGTTTTATCTTTATTAACTTGTGCACTAGTAATGACTTATCCCAAAGAGAACAAAAGTTACTTGAGAACAAACATCATTTCCTTTTCCTTTTTGTTCCCTCAGAACCTAGTACAATGTCTGGTGCACTGTAGGTTCTCAAAAAATATTTGTGTAATTATCCTGTTGAAGACAAGATCTAGGGATAATGTGAAGAGCTATTGCATAATGAATATAAACATATAAATATAAAACATAAAGAAGATTACTGGAAGAAGGATTTTAGCTCAGCATGGTAAATAACTTGTTTTTTTAAAAAATGTGAAAATTATTCATCAATTATTCAAAAATGGCTAGTTTGTTATAAATAGTAAGTTTCCCATCACTGGAAATTTCAATTGGATTGGATAGTCTTGCTGGTCTGGATGGTTATCTATCAAGAAGGTTGTAAAGAATACCTGCTATGTATAGGTAGAGAATCTCTAAGTTCTTTTCTACTCCTTTCTGGTAAATACTGTTTAACTTTTTGTCTGTTTTACCAGTGCCTAACCTAGTGTCTGGCATACAACAGGTATTTAACAGATGCATACAGTTTGAATGACAGAATACAATTCTAAGAGTGAGTTATTCCTTAAACTTTATCTTACCTTTTGAACGACACTTTTGTGAGTAGAAAGCATTATGAATTCAGTAATCCTGTCTTCAAGATTATATAAAAAAGATTCCTTGCCATTGGGATAGGGTGCCTCCCCTACCCAAAAAAAACAAAAAAAATACTATTTCTCAGCTAGAATCAGAATTGTAATTAATAATCACCTGCATATTACTTTGAATACAAATTGGCATTAATTCAAACTGTCCTAGAGGCTTGGAGACATGTATAGACAAAGTTGAAAAACAATCCATTGAAGAACAATACGTTCAAAGCCCAGCTACGTTTTGGTCTGTGCCACCTGTTCCCAGCTTTCCTCCTGTCTAATGCCAATTGAGAAAAATGTATAAGCATCTATGTGAGATTGGGACTGCATACATCCTAACAATTTATTTTCTTTTTATTTCTCCCACTGTCAATGAGCCTAGGAGGTATGTTTCTTTAAAAAAAAGTAGCATTTCCAAGTGTGACCCAATAATATCTGCATAATATTATGACTCTAATTATAATAACTTAGAAATTGGTGAATTATACACTTCTATGTTGACCTGCTCATCTCACCTACCCTGGTTTTGTTGGAAATATTGTTTTTGGAAGAAATACAGTGCTCTTTAGTCTAGCAATATCTTTCAATGAATTGTGAACAGTATAGACAGAGTCTTTTGTCCTTCCAGTTCTCAGAACTATTTGGGTAGCTGTTGTCTTAAAGTCCATCTTGTAGCTGATCACACTCTAACTTAGTTTAAAGTTGGTTACTAATTGCTGGGGTCCCAACTAACTGCTTTGTCAACCTAGTACCTAATGATAGATTATATAATCATAGCTTCGTTGATTTAGATGTGGGAGATACTTTAGAGGCCATGACCTCCTTATTTTACAGATGAAGAATGTAAGACACAAAGAATTAAAGGGACTTACCCAGAGTTGCACAGGACCAGGACTTGAACTTAAATGTCCCTGACTTCAAGCCTAGTGCTCTATCCACAACTCTTTCCTGTTTTGTTCTCCTGTGATGAGATTACTAACTAAAAAATTAATCCCCTCAAATATTTGAATTTCATTCCTCGGCCAGTTCTCTTGACTGCAATTCTTGTACCCATGACTGGAACTCAAGTGCTAGGTTAAAGAGAATGGCTTTTATTCAATCAAATGGTGAGTTCCCAGAGGTTTTGTGAGCAAGAATGTGACTTGCTGTACTAATAAAAGTAATGTTTTAGATGAAGCTGATAGCAAGATAAATTGAAGAAAGGTGCATCTAGAGAAGGTCAAGGCAAGGACTTCAATTAGCAACTGTTGCAGGAATATAAGAATGAGTAGATAAGGGTATAGACAAGTGGGAAATGAAAGAAATAATTAAATGGCCATTGTGAAAGATTTATTTACAGTATTTTCCTCACAAACTCTTCTTCAATTGCTATTAAATAGAACTCATTTAGTTTAGAAATGATAGAAGATACATTGGGCTGTGCATTGTCTCTTTCAAAAGAAAAATGAATAGGAGAGGGGGAATAGAACTTTGCAAACTCTGCATGTTTATGTGTGGGGGGGGGTGGAGGGAGAAGCCTGTGGGAGAGTATTGGTAATGGTAATTTTTAATTCATATTTGTTTCCTCCTTTTTCTCCTTAAGTTAAGGGAAAGCTAAAATTTCAGGGGCTAAAAGCTGTATTTTATCTCAGATGAAAGTAATTATAGAAAGAGTTATAGTTCTGTTCTTAAAAAACAAAAATTAGTAATTATCTAAATATGCAATTTTGGTAGTTTGGGGGTCCTCAGTTTGTTAATTTAATACATTATACAATCATATTAATTACTACTCTGCTTTCCATAGTAATATCTATTATTTTCATTGAAGAATTTAAACAGGAAGAATATAACGGAAAATATAATTAACATGTCTCCATAATATATAGATACGGGATCCTCAATTCCCCATCTATCACTTAGAGTGCTTGATGAATTTGAGAAAAACAATGGAACACATAAAAGGGTGGGACAAGTAATACTTGTGTGATACCTCTATAATTCATTGTGGTTTGGATTTTTTCCTCTGAATTTTTGGAAGGAGTCTCAGGAAATAAATGGAAATGGTAAGAGGAGAATGGTATTCAGCATATTTCTTCATGTCATGCTACCTATGCTTTCCTCATAGCTGTCATATCCCTATATCTACAAAGTGGTTTGGCATATATTGTGTCAAATCAAGACTTCTTTCATTGAATTATATTGAATTATCATTGATGGAGCTTGCTTATGCTTTGTACAATATATCAATTTAAACATCAATGAATCATAGTCTTACTATAAATGATAAAGGAAGTAGACATCTACACATTAACCACAACAATGAAGTGGTGAATGTACCCTGATTCTGAAGAAAACCAACATTTTGGGGAAAAGAAATCATTATTTGTGATTTGATTTACCCTGGGAATTAGAGTTACATTTTTAAAATATCAAATTAGACTGAAAGGAAGAAAAAGTTAATAAAATGAGAAGCAACATATGGAAGGTGCCATAAAGATTATGGACTTCATGGTTTGGTGAAATGAAATTGTCAGTATAATCTCTAAGCTTGCCTGAAAAATTCCATCAGATTTTATATAATAGAGATACATTGGTGTGAGATGGTGGCATTGGGGATTAAACATGTTTTAGGGATCTCTTACCCAAGAATTTTACTTTATCTTGAAATGCCTAGGTCAAGAGATCTAAAGCCAACTAGTTGATTATATATACAACTCTGTGGCAATTAACAAGTCTTATGAACCTTATGATTTAATATATTCTGAACCCAAGTTCGGGGGTGGAGCCAGTTTGGCATAATGAAGTCAGGAAGCTGCTGAAGTTTTCTCAGTTTCCCTGGAAATCTATATGAAACCAAGCCTCTGAACAGAGTCTGATGGAATGAAACCATGCTCCAGCTCAACATAGATTAGAAAAAACTTCAAAAAAGGTCAGTCTCACAGGAGTAAAAGGGGTGTTCAACTCAGCTCAGACAGTTTCCAAAAAAAGCCAGTGAAAATGTCTTAACCACAGAGGAGCAGCAACTGAGACCCTTGGTCCTGATTCAGTAGTGAAGCAGATCAATGGGGCAGCCTGTAGTCCCCATTCAAAAGTTAAATTGCTAATCAGGGAAAACAAGCTGTTATCTGGAGAGAGCAGGTAGGGCTATCCTTTGCTGTGAGCAAATCACCAAACACAAGGGGCCTCTGGCAAATTTCCAGCCCAGGAAAACAGTTTGTTTCTAGAAGAGAACAGGTAAGGCTACCTCCTGTTATAAACAAGATACTAAACACAAGTGGGAAGCTTTTAGCCAAAATACAGCAGTGTTCTATACTCGGTCCTGGTACAGAAGCCAGTAGATCAGCAAATAGTTGTGAGACCACAAGTACAACTACAGAAGGCAAATATTGAGCTCCTGAATCCCATCATAATAAGTGGGAGTTGGCCACACTCATCCTGCGCAGAAAGAAAACTGACAGCATGAGCTCCAAGTATGTGAAGGCAGTGTGAAGGCAAGGTCTCCTGTAGAGAAAGCTTGGGACAATCTTCCTTTGCCCAAGCAGACCTCCACCTTTAAAAATGAGCAAAAAAAGCGAAAATGATCTCTGAGCATAAATAGGTATTATGGAGATAGGGAAGAACAGACCTCAAATCCTGAGGACAATAAAGGCAAAAATGTCTCCAAATAAAGCCTCAAAGCATCTTATAAGTTGATCTCAACTCAAAAAATTTGAGACCAACTCAAAAATTTGAAACCAAATCAAAAAGCTCTCTTAAAGGAATTCAAAAAGGATCTAAAAAGAGAATTAGAAGAAAAATGGAGAAAGAAAATGAGAGCTTTGGGAAAGAAACCCAGAAATTGTCTGAAGAAAATAAGTTGTGGTGAAATGGAAAAGGAAAACAATTCCTTGAAAAACAGAACCTGTGAAATGGGGGAAGGGGGGAGGGAGAATCCAATGAACAAAACAAGTCAAAAATACAATTGGCCAAATGCAAAACAAAAAGAAAACAAAACAAAAAACACTGAAAAAGTCAATTTTAAAAAATGGTAGGTTAATTGAAAATATATATATATATATATATATATATAAATCCACTGAAGAAAACAACACCTAAAAAATATAATTAAACAAATGGAAAAAGAGATATTAAAGATAACCAAAGAAAATCACACATTAAAAACTAGAACTGGGCAGAGGGAACCTATTGATTCAATGAGACATCAAGAGCAAGTCAAACAATCTAAGAAGAATGAAAAAAAAAAAAAAAATAGAAGAAATTGTAAAGTACTTCACCAGAAAAAAGAACTGACCTGGAAAATAGATCCAGGAGAAATAATTTTTTTTAAGTTTTGGTCTACCCGAAGGCAATGACCAAAAATATCAAGAAAAACTGCTCTAATATAATAGAACTAGAGGGTGAAATACTCATTGAAAGAATCCATTAATCCCCTCTGAAAAGAAATCCCACAAGGAAAACCCAAAGAGACATCTCCAGAACTATAGTCTTAAGGAAAAATTACTGCAATCTTCCAGGAAAAAACAATTCATGTATCAAGAAGCAGTATTCAGGATTATTCAAGATCTGGCAGCTTCTACAATAAAGGATTGTAGCACCTAGGATACCCTATCATTGAATATTTAACTCTTGTGAACCATATCTATTATTGGGACAGTTAGAGAGGGCATATATGTATGGAAGATGTAGATATAAAGAGACTCTGACATTATGATATCAGAGAAAAAGAATAAGGATAGAACTGGGAGAAAATGAAAGGGGAGGTAAAATAGAAAAAATTAGATCACATGAAGAAACATAAAAGACAAAAGAAGGAAGGGAGTAGGCATTGTCTGAAACTTAATCTCATCAGATTTGACTTAGAGAGGGAGTAAAAATCACTAAGTAGGATATAGAAATTTATATTAATCTATAAGGAAGTAGGAGGAGAAAGGGGAAAGAAAAGGAAGTGCTGGAATAGGAAAAAAAAAGGTAGAAATACTAGGAGAAAGGGATAAGAAAAGGGAATAAGGGATGCTAAAAGTGAGAGCAGATGGGGGTGAGATAAAACAAAAAGGGTGGAAGGGATAGGGTGAAAAGAGAGAACAAAAATATACGGAGAAAATAGGATGAAGGGAAATACAGAACTAGTAATCATAACTGTGAATGTGAATGGGATGAACTCTCCTATAAAATGGAAGGAAATACTATAGAGCATTAAAAAGCAGAATCCTAAAATATATTGCTTACAAGAAACACATTTGAAATAGAGAGATACATATAGAGTAAGAGTAAAGGAATGGAGCCGAATTCATTATGCTTCACCAAAGAGGAAAAAAAAAATGCAGAGTAGCAATTTTGATCTCAAATAAAGCAAAAAAAAAAAAAAAAAAAAAAAAAAAGATAGATCTAATTAAAAGAGAAAATGAATGAACTACATCTTATTAAAGAGTACCATAGTCAAAGATGTAGTATCAATATTAAATGTATATTGAACAAGTTGGAAAACATCCAAATTCTTAAAGATGTTAAGCCAGTTACAAAGAAGGGATACAGGGGCAGCTAGATGGTGCAGTGGATAGAGCATCAGTCCTGAAGTTAGGAGGACCTGAGTTCAAATCTGACATCAGAAACTTAACACTGCCTAGCTGTATGACCCTGGGCAAGTTACTTAACCCCAATTGCCTCAGGGGAAAAAAAAACAACAAAGAAGGAATAGATAGAAAAACTACGTTAGTGGGGGACCTCAACCTTTTCTCAGAATTAAGTAAATCTAATCATAAAATAAACAAGTAAGAAACTAGAGAGGTTAATGGAATCCTAGAAAACATACATGATAGGCCTCTGGAGAAAATTTAATAGGGACAAAAAGCAATATACATTTTTCACAGCAGTATGTGGCACCTACACAAAAATTGACCATGTATAAGGGCATAAAAACTTCTCAATCAAATGCAGAAAGGCAGACATAATAAATCCTATCTTTTTAGACCACGATATAATAAAAATATCTTCAATAGAGAGTCAGGGAAAGATAGACTAAAAACCAATTGGAAATTCAATTATATAATTCTAAAAAATGACTGGGTCAAAAAACAAATCATAAAAATAATCAATAATTTTATCCAAGAGAATGACAATGGGACAACACACTAAAACTTATTGGATGTAGCAAAAGCAGTTCTTAGGAGAAATTTTATATCTCTAAATAATTATATGAATAAAATAGAGAAGAGGAGATCAGTGAATTGGGCATGCAACTAAAAAAAAAAAAGCTAGAAAAAGGACAAATTGAAACCCCCAATTAAATACCAAATTAGAAATTCTGAAACTCAAAAGAAAGATTAATAAAATTAAAACTAAGAAAACTATTGAACTAATTACTAGAACTAAGAGTTGGTTTTATGAAAAACCAACAAAATAGAAAATCTTTGGTTAATTTGAGTAGAAAAAGAAAAGAAAAAAATTACTATAATCAAAAATGAAAAGGATGAACTTACCTCCAATGAAAAAGAAATTAAGGCAATAATTAGGAACTATTTTTCCCAACAATATGCCAGCAAATCTGACAATCTAACCAAAATGGAGGAGTATTTACAAAAATATAAATTGTCCAGATTAATAGAGGAAATAAATTACTTAAATAGTCCAATTTTAGAAAAAAAAAATTGAACAAGCCATTAATGAACTCCCTAAGAAAAATTCCCCAGGACCAGAAGGATTCACAAGTGAATTCACAAGTTCTACCAAACATATAAGGAACAATTAATTCCAATATTATATAAACTATTTGGAAAAAAGTAAGTAAAGAAGGTGTCCTGCCAAATTCCTTCTGTGACACAAATATTGTGCTGATATCTAAATCAAGAAGAGCCAAAACAGAGGAAGAAAATTGTAGCCCAAACTCCCAAATGAATATTGATGTGAAAATTTTAAAGAAAATATTAGCAAAGACATTACCACTTATCAGCAAGATAACACCATATGACCAAGTGGGATTTATACCAGGAATGCAGGACTGGTTCAATATTTGGGGAAAATAGTACCATAAGCAACCATATCAATAACAAAACTAACAGAAATCATATGACAATCTCAGTAGATACAGAGATATGGTGTAAAACAAGAATGCCCCTTATCACTACTATTATTCAATATTGTACTAGAAATGTTAGCTTTATCAATAAGAAAAAGAAATTTAAAGGAATTTGAATAAGCAATCACTCTTTGAAGATAATATGATGATATACTTAGAAAATGCTAAAGAATCATCTAAAAACCTACATGAAATAATTTACAGCTTTAAAGAAGTTGCAGGATATAAAATTAACCCACACAAATCATAATCATTTCTATATATTACTGACAAAGCTCAGCAGCAAGAGATAGGAATAGAAATTCCATTTAAAATAACTGTTGACAAAATAAAATTTGGGGATGTCTACTTAAGATAAAACCAGGAATTATATAAACACATTACAAAACACTTCTCACGTAAATAAAGTCTTATCTAAACAACTGGAAAAATATCAACTGCTCATGTCAAAAATGACAGTTCTACATAAATTGGTCTACTTGTTAAGTGCCATACCAATCAAACTGCCAAAAAAGTTACTACATAGAGTTAGATAAAATAAATGTGTGTATATACACACACACACACATACATATACATGTTATATACATACATATATGTGTGTGTGTGTGTGTGTGTGTGTGTGTGTGTATACACCAGACCATACTTCTATACTTAATCATTGGGTTCAGAACATATTTTACATTTCATAATGTTCTCTAGTTTTTATTTGGTCATAAATTCTTCCCTTTGCCAAAGATTTGTTAGGTAAACTGTCCCTTGCTCTCCTAAATTGCTTATAATATCATCCTTTATGCCCAAAATATGTACCATTTTGATCTTATTTTGGTATGGGAGGGGTAAGATGTAGGTTTATGCCAAATTTCTGGTATACTATTTCCCAGTTTTTCCAGCAATTTTTATGCAATAGTGAGTTCTTATCCCAATAGCTGAAGTTTGAGGGTTTATCAAATACTACATTACTGTAGTCACTGTTTAATGTGTCAGGTTTATCTAACCTATTCCATTGATCCACCATCCAATTTCTTAGCTAGTTTTTATGACTGTTGATATATGTAAATACATATATAGATAGATAGATAGATAGATAGATAGATAGATAAAGTACAGAAGTATCAAGTCATAATGCTATTGCTCATGTGGTGACTGTTCATGGTATCACCCAATGTTTAAAAGACAGATACATGTATAAAATCTACATTACCAAATAAGATAAATTACATCAGTCTTCTAGCACAAACTTTGGTGTCCACACATACTTTAGAAAAGAGCATGGTTATTCTAAGGATAGCAGTGTTTCAAAGCATAAGCAATCTTATGTGACTACTTCCTTTAATCATGATAACTTCCTCATCCTTAAGATTTCTACTCCATATAATTTTCAAAAATTTTCTTGTTAATTTTTATAGAAAATCCACCCTAAGTACTGGTGGAGTTTGTCTGATTCTCTATCTCTTTCTCTGTCTTGTTCTTCTCTATCATGACCTGTGTGTGTGTGTATGCACACACATATTCAAACATACAACCATAGCTATCTACATATATATATATATATATACACATATGTAACCTAAATACTATATATTAACATTACATATCTATGCACACATATGCATACACACACTAATATATGTCTGTATGTGTACACATATGTGTGTGGGTGTGCAAGTAGTAGCGTATCAAAGAGAACTCTGGGCTTGGAATGGGGGAAACTCATCTTCATGAGTTCAAATCTAGCCTCAGGTATTCCTAGCTATGTGATCCTTTAATTTTTCAAGGTATTTAACCCTGTTTGCCTCAGCAACTTGCTTCAGGTCAAGGAAAAGGAAAATTATTTCAGTATCTTTGTCAAAAAAAAAAAAAATAGGATCAAGAAGAATCAGACAAAACTGAAACAACTGAACAACTAACTAAATGAATAAATAAATGGATGGATCCCTCTTTTTTACTCTCTCTACATATATACATGTACGTACATATCTACATCTACATATATACATACATACATGTACATATATACATACAATACAATATACATATATAAATGTGTGTATATTATATATATGCAAAAGAAATTATCCATAAACACACACACACATATACACACATTTATGTGTGTGTTTATAGACAGTTTATTTTATCCCTTGCAATCACTGTATGAAAGCCCATGTAATCTGATCACTCAACTGATGATGTCTTTTTTGGTACTTCTCAAGGATAATCCATATTGACTAATGTGTAGCAATCTAAACTTCCACTATGAATCTCCCGATTGCAACTTTGTCTTCTGCAATTCTGACAGTTCTGAGCTCATTGTATTTCTTAATCCATTGCCATATCACATCACTATGATAATAGTTTTTTTTTTTAAGTTTTTAAGATAGTAATCATCTTGGAATCATTGGAAGCTTGAATAATTTTCCAAATTCAGTTTACTTTGATCTCTTCTATCAATTCAGTTCTGACTCAAGCTCAATGGTTACTTAGGCTTAATATACAAGTACCAAAGGATTAGCTCAACAGGTTACCTATCCAATTATGTGTCATTCTTTGAAGTTATGTATTATTTCAGTATTTTTTTATATTTCGAGTGTTATTTTGACCTCCCTTTTAGTGATTTAGAATAACTCTGAAAAGACTGTTTTATTCTTGAGCTTAGTGAAATCAATGCCACATCATACACAAAAAAGAATCAGCACAACTAATCCTCAAAAGAAATTTCTTTCTGAAATTTTGTGATTATTATTCTTAAAATGGATTAGATTAGTTTATAAATGTTAAAACAATGAAAGATTCCACAATGCATACATGTGGTAGAACATGATATTATTCATTAGATTGTGACTACCCACAAAGGCTGGGGAATATGTCCATATCTAATGAGATTGAGTTATTTAAAATGGAGATGAATCATACAGCAAAGAATAAGAATTAAGTAATCAATCTACAAGCCAGCTTGATGATAAGAGCCTAAATCAAAATGATTAAAATATTATACCACATGTAAAGAATTAGTAAAGCACAAAATATCATATATAATGTGATTTTTTAAAAAATCATTGTTGAAAGAAAGACACATCTAGTTCTAGCAAAAAAAAAAAATCTGCTTTCTCAGAGGGTGACTACTTGTATGGAAATGATAAAATTTCTATACAGACATACCTGATTGTAGTTATATTCAAAGAAATGTGAAATATAGAGGACTAATTGATTATAACCTCAATATGAATGACATAATATGACTTAAAAGCTAATAAAAGCTAATCCAATGTAATAATAATGATAATACTACTTAAATTAATTTATTTATTCAGTGCCATACCAGTCAAATTACTAAAGGATTATATTATAAAAATAGGAAAAATAATAGCATAATTCAATTGGAGGAACATGAAGTCAAGAATATCAAGAGAATCAATAAAAATAAATGAAAAGGAAATAATGCCAGATCTCAAAATATACTATTAATTCTGATCATTAAAGCAATTTGGCATTGTGTAAGAAAAAGAGGCTGATCAGTGAAATAGATTACATAAACAATGTAGAGAAATTAATGAGCACACCCAAATACTATCTAGTGGGTAAAAGATTCATTATTCAACAAAAAACTGTTGTTAATACTAGAAAGTAATCTGGCAGAAATTAAGTATAGGCACATTATCTCATAATAACAAGAATTCTTAAAATAGGTGATGCAAGCAATTTAGTGGGGCACAGAGAAATAATCTGACTAAATAAGGAATAAAGAAGTTTACAGAAAGTAAAATGAATAATTTTGATGATGTGAAATTAAAATCATTTCTTTGTACAAACAAAAACCAATGGAGTTAAAAGTAGAAGAAAAAGTAAGAAACTAGAAATCTATTCAGCAACTTTCTATGATAAAGGTTTTACTTGTAGGATAGATAGAGAAATAAATCAACTTTACAAATATGAGAGCTATTCTTTATTTGACAGCCAAAGAATATAAATAAATATTGGGCAAGTAGAAGATATAGTGTATTGAGTGTGAGGCCTGGAGTCAGAAAGACCTTCTATGCAGTATATGTGCTGCCAAAGAGAGCAATGTTAATTAAAATTCAACTTCAGTCATTTATAGCTATAAAGAGGAAGTGGTTAACAGAATGGATTAAAAGCCAGAATCCTACAATATGTTGTTTACAGGAAACACACCTGAAGCAGGGAGATACATACAGAGTAAAGGTAAAAGCCTGGAGCAGAATCTACTATGCTTCAGGTAAAGTCAAAAAAGCAGGGGTAGCCATCCTGATCTCAGATCAAGCAAAAGCAAAAATTGATCTAATTAAAAGAGATAAGAAAGGGCACTATATCTTTCTAAAGGGTAGCATAGATAATGAAACAAATTAAATATATATGCACCAAGTGGTATAGCATCTAAATTCTTAAAAGAGAAATTAAAAGAGCTGCAAGAAGAAATAGACAGCAAAACTATAATAGTGGGAGATTTCAACCTTGCACTCTCAGAATTAGATAAATCAAGCCACAAAATAAATAAGAAAGAAGTCAAAGAGGTAAATAGAATACTAGAAAAGCTAGATATGATAGATCTCTGGAAAAAACTAAATGGGGACAGAAAGAAGTACACTTTCTTCTCAGCAGTTCATGGAACCTATACAAAAATTGACCATATATTAGGAGATAAAAAACTCAAACTCAAATGTAGTAAGGCAGAAATAGTAAATGCACCCTTTTCAGACCACAATGCAATGATTACATTCAATAAAAAGCCAGGGGGAAATGGACCAAAAATAATTGGAAACTAAATAATCTCATATTAAAGAACAACTGGGTGAAACAGCAAATCATAGACATAATTAATAACTGCACCCAAGAAAATGACAATAATGAGACATCATACAAAAATGTGCAGTTGCATAAAATAGAGAAAGAGAAGGTCAATGAATTGGGCTTGCAACTAAAAATGCTAGAAAAGGAAAAAAATTAAAAACCCCCAGTCAAACACTAAACTTGAAATTCTAAAAATAAAAGGAGAGATCAATAAAATTGAAAGTTAAAAAAAAAACTATTGAATTAATTAATAAAACTAAGAGTTGGTTCTATGAAAAAAACAACAAAATAGACAAACCTTTAGTAAATCTGATTTAAAAAAAGGAAAGAGGAAAATCAAATTGTTAGTCTTAAAAATGAAAAGGGAGAACTCGCCACTAATGAAGAGAAAATTAGAGCAATAATTAGCAGTTACTTTGCCCAACTTTATGCCAATAAATTCAACAACTTAAATGAAATGGAAGAATACCTTCAAAAATATAGCTTGCCCACATTAACAGAGGAAGAAGTAAATATCCTAAACAGTCCCATTTTAGAAAAAGAAATAGAACAAGCTATTAACCAACTCCCTAAAAAAAAAAAAAAATCCCCAAGACCAGATGGAGTTACATTTGAATTCTAGCAAACATTTAAAGAAAAATTAACTCCAATGCTATATAAACTATTTGAAAAAATAGGGATTGAAGGAGTCCTACCAAATTCCTTTTATGACACAGACATGGTACTGATACCTAAACTAGGTAGGTTGAAAACAAAGAAAGAAAATTATAGATCAATCTCCCTAATGAATATTGATGCTAAAATCTTAAATAAAATATTAGCAAAAATATTACAGCAAATCATCCCCAGGATAATATACTATGACCAAGTAGGATTGATACTAGGAATGCAGGGCTGGTTCAATATTATGGAAACTATTAGCATAATTGACTATATCAATAACGAAATTAACAAAAAACATATGATCATCTCAATAGGTGCAGAAAAAGCATTTGATTAAATCAACATCCATTCCTAATAAAAACACTTGAGAGGATAAGAATAAATGGACTTTTCCTTAAAATAGTCAGGAGCATATATTTAAAACCGTAAGTAAGCATCATATGCAATGCGGAAAAACTGGAACCTTTTCCAGTAACATCAGGAGTGAAACAAGGTTGCCCACTATCACCATTATTATTCAATATTGTATTAGAAATGCTAGCCTTGGCAATAAGAGTTGAGAAAGAGATTAAAGGATTAATCTTTAGTGTAGGTAATGTGGAAACCAAACTATCAATCTTTGCAGCTGATGTGATGGTGGAGAACCCCAGAGATTCTACTAAAAAGGTATTAGAAATAATTCATAACTTTTGCAAAGTTACAGGATACAAAATAAATCCCCATAAATCCTCAACTTTTTATACATCATCAACAAAATCCAACAGCAAGAGATACAAAGAGAAATTCCATTCAAAATAACTGTTGATAGCATAAAATATTTGGGAATCTATCTACCAAAGGAAAGTCAGGAATTATATGAGCAAAATTACAAAAAAGTTTCCACACAAATAAAGTCAGACTTAAATAATTGGAAAAATATTAAGTGCTCTTGGATAGGCCGAGTGAATATAATAAAGATAACAATACTCCCTAAACTAATCTCTTTATTTAGTGGTATACCAGTCAGACTCCCAAGAAAAATATTTTAATTATCTAGAAAAAATAATGACAAAATTCATATGGAAGAACAAAAGGTTGAGAATCTCAAGGAAATTAATGAAAAAAAAAATCAAATGAAGGTGACCTAGTTGGACCTGATCTAAAACTATATTATAAAGCAGCAGTTACCAAAACCATTTGGTATTGGCTAAGAAATAGATTAGTGGATCAGTGGATTAGGTTAGTTTCACAAAACAAAATAGTCAACTATAGCAATCTAGTGTTTGACAAACCCAAAGATCCTAACTTTTGGGATAA
Source organism: Antechinus flavipes (assembly GCF_016432865.1). Taxonomy (NCBI): domain Eukaryota; kingdom Metazoa; phylum Chordata; class Mammalia; order Dasyuromorphia; family Dasyuridae; genus Antechinus; species Antechinus flavipes. The sequence goes on along the minus strand of NC_067398.1, from coordinate 370,991,046 downwards.
GAATTCATTATTTGACAAAAACTGCTGGGATAACTGGAAATTAGTATGGCAGAAATTTGGCATGGGCCCACACTTAACACCGTATACCAAGAAAAGATCAAAATGAGTCCATGATTTAGGCATAAAGAATGAGATTATAAATAAATTAGAGGTACATAAGATAGTTTACTTCTCAGACTTGTAGAGGAGGAAGAAATTTGTCACCTAAGATGAACTACAGATCATTATTGATCACAAAATAGAAAATTTTGATTATATCAAATTAAAAATCCTTTGTACAAACAAAACTAATGCAAACAGGATTAGAAGGGAAGCAACAAACTGGGAAAACATTTTCACAGTTAAAGGTTCTGATAAAGGCCTCATTTCCAAAATATATAGAGAATTGACTCTAATTTATAAGAAATCAAGCCATTCTTCTCCAATTGATAAATAGTCAAAGGATATGAACAGACAATTTTAGATGATGAAATTGAAACTATTACCACTCATATGAAAGAGTGCTCCAAATCACTGTTGATCAGAGAAATGAAAATTAAGACAACCCTGAGATACCACTACACACCTGTCAGATTGGCTAAGATGACAGGAAAGAATAATGATGAATGTTGGAAGGGATGCGGGAAAACTGGGACACTGATGCATTACTGGTGGAGCTGTGAATGAATCCAACCATTCTGGAGAGCAATCTGGAATTATGCCCCAAAATTTATCAAACTGTGTATACCCTTTGATCCAGCAGTGCTACTACTGGGCTTATACCCCAAAGAAATACTAAAGAAGGGAAAGGGACCTGTATGTACCAAAATGTTTGTGGCAGCCCTGTTTGTAGTGGCTAGAAACTGGAAAATGAATGGATGCCCATCAATTGGAGAATGGTTGGGTAAATTGTGGTATATGAATGTTATGGAATATTATTGTTCTGTAAGAAATGACCAGCAGGATGAATACAGAGAGGCCTGGAGAAACTTACATGAACTGATCCTGAGTGAAATGAGCAGAACCAGGAGATCGTTATATACTTCAACAATGATACTGTATGAGGATGTATTCTGATGGAAGTGGATTTCTTTGACAAAGAGATATAACTCAGTTTCAATTGATCAATGATGGACAGAAGCCGCTACACCCAAAGAAAGAACACTGAGAAATGAATGTAAACTGTTTGCATTTTTGTTTTTCTTCCTGGGTTATTTTTACCTTCTGAATCCAATTCTTCCTGTACAACAAGAAAACTGTTCGGTTCTGCACACATACATTATATCTAGGATATACTGTGGCATATTTAACATGTATAGGACTGCTTGCCATCTAGGGGAGGGAGTGGAGAGAAGGAGGGGAAAAGTCGGAACAGAAATGAGGTGCAAGGGATAATCTTGTAAAAAATTACCCAGGCATGGGTTCTGTCAATAAAAAGTTATAATTATTTTAAACAAATAAATAAATAAATAAACTCCCACATCTTTTATATTTGATTATGTGGATCACAACAAAAGTGGCAAGTTCTTAAAGAGATAGCAGAATCAGATCATCTTACTTGCATACTTTGTAACTTCTATGTGGTATAACAATTACAACTGAAGATGAAACGATTGCTTGATTTAAAACTGGAAAGGGATATTTACCCATCAATTGGGGAATGGCTGAACAAGCTGTGGTACATAAAAGTAAAGGCGTATGATTATTCTATAAAAAATAATGAACAAGCTGATTATAGAAAGGCAAGATTTGCAAAAACTGATGCTGAGAGAAACAAGCAGAATTTGGAGTACATTGTACACAATAAGAGCAAGAATGTGCAATGATAAACTATGAAAGGCTTGGTACTTCTCAGCAGTTCAATGATCCAAAGCAATCCCAACAGACTTTGGACAGAAAATGTCCTCTGCATCCAAGAAAAAAAAAAAAAAAAAAAAAAGATCTAAGGAGACTGAATGTAAATCAACACATGCTGTGTTCACTTCTTTTTTCTGTTTTTTTTTTTTAATCTCTCCCATGGTTTCCTTTTGCTCTGATTTTTTCTTTCTCAATATGATTCATAAATCAATGTGTATTAAAAATAAATAGACTTAATACAATAAAAAATATTAGAAAGGGAGTAAAATGGGAATATATATTGTCATTTTTTTCTATTTAACTTATATGTGGATATATGTGTAACATATGCAAAATGCCAGGCTGGATTAATCAAAATTCAAAATTAGGGTTGCCAGAAGAAATATCGACAATCTCAGATATGCATATGATACCATTAGAAAGATAGAAAGTAAATAAGGAGAAAAAAGGAGTCTCTTGTTGAGACTGAAAGAAGAATGTGCAAAAGATAGCTTGTTCATATAAAAAAACCCACAAACAAATAAAACTTAGGATCTTGGGAACTTGTTCATCACTTCCTAGCAAATAGAGGGAGGAGAAATGGAAACACTGTCAAATTTTATATTTGTTGGCTCAAAGATCACTGCAGATACTTGCTTCTTGGAAGGAAAGCAATAGCAAATCTGGAGACCATACTAAAAAGCAGAGGCATCACCTTGCCAGTCAAAATCTGTATAGTCTAAGTTATATATATAATATATTTTTTCCCAGTACCAATATATTACTGTGACAGTAGATCTATCAGGAAAGCTGATTAACTCTTTCAAAACATGATACTTTACTTTGTTTCTTGTACACAATAGATTTTAGGACTTTGGTTTTTATTCCTCTCTGCTTCTTCAATTTTAGGGATGAGTTCATCCCATTCACATTCAGTTATGATTTTTAACCATGTTTTTCCTTCAATCCATTTTTCCTTTTTATCTTTCTTTTACCTTCTCTTTACCTTGCTCCTCCTTTAAAAAAATGTCAGGTTTTTTTTTTCCTAATCAATTCCTTGCTTAATCTATTTTTCTCCCTTCTATTAGCCACTCTTCTCTTCTATTGTCCCCTTTCCCTCTTACTTCTATTTAGAGTAGTATAGATTTCTATACTCAATAGAGTATGAATGTTATTCCCAATTTGTGCCAATTCATATCAAAGTACAATAACTTCTATTGTAAAAACGCTTCCTTTCATGCTTCTTTTATATGAGATATTTTCCCCATTCTTCCTTTCCCTTTCTTCTTTCAATACATCTCTCTTTCTCACCCTTTAATATATATTTTTTATTTATCCCATCATAGTTATCTCACACTACATATACGCCATCTAACTACTTACTAATGACAAAGTTCTTAGGAGTTATAAATATCATCTTCCCTTATAAGAATGTAAACATTGTAGCTTTATTGATCCCTTTGATTGTTCTTTCTTTTCATGTTGACCTTTTTATTCTTCTCTTGAGTTTTGAATTTGAAAGTCAAATTTTTTTCAGCTCCAGTCTTTTCATCAGGAATGTTTGAAAAGCCTCTATTTGATAAAATATTTTTTTTCCTTGTAGAATTATACTCACTTTGCTGAATAAGTCTTTCTTGGTTGTAATCATAGCTACATTGGATTCTGGAATACCATGTTTGAAGCCTTCCAATCCTTTAATGTAGAAGTTGCTAAATTTTATATAATCCTGACTGTAGCCCACAATATTTTAGTAGTTCCTTTTTGAGTGTTTGCAATGTTTTCTCCCTGGTGAGTAGTCTGGAATTTGGGTAAAGTATCACTGGGAAGTTGTTTATGTTTTGTATGTTTGTTTGGGTTTTTTTGGAGAGGGATTGTGAGGAGATCTCTTTGAGGAAATAATTGGTGGAGTCTTTCTATTTCTGTTTTATCTATCAATTTTCCTTGATAATGTCTTGAAATATGATGGCTGGCTACATCACAACTTTGAGATAGTCTAATAATTTTTAATTTATATTTCCTCAAACTATTTTCTGGGTCATTTTTTCCCTGATGAAATATTTGACATTTTCCATTTTTATTCATTCTTTTGGTTTTGTTACGTTGTTTCTTGGTTTGTTGTTGTTGTTGTTGTTGTTGTTGTTGTTGTTGTTGTTTTATGGAGTCATTAGCTTCCACTAGTCCAATTCTAATTTTAAGCAACTGTTTTCTTCAGGAAACTTTCAAACCTCTTTTCCATCAGACCAATTCTGTTTTTTAAGATATTATTTTCTTCAGGGCTTTTCTGCGCCTTTTTTTGAAATTTGTTGATACTCTTTTCATAATTCTCTGTCATTAATCTCATTTCTTTTCTCAGTTTTTCCCTTCTTTCTTAATTGATTTTGAAAAACCTTTTTGAGCTCCTCTAGGTATTCTTTTGGAGTCCATATCTAAATCATCTTTTCTGTGAAGCTTTGTTTATAACTTTTTGACTTTGTTGTCTTTTTCTTAGTTTGTGTCTTGATCTAACTTGTTATCATGGTAACTATCTATAGTCAAATTCTTGTTTTTGTTGTTTATTTGTTTTTTCCAGACTTCCCCCCCAAAAAATTGAATGCTCTATTTTAAAATGAAATAGTATTATATTTTTCCAATTACATGTACAAATATTTTTCACCATTCATTTTTATTAAATTCTGATTTTTAATTTTTTTTCACCCTTTCCTCCTATCCTGTCTGCTCAAAATGGCAAGCAAACTGATACAGGTTATACAAGTGCAATTATGTAAGCATTTTTGAATTGATTGTGTTGTAAAAGAAGAAACAGAACAAAACCGGAGAAAAAACATGAAAAAACAAAACTAAAAAAAGTGGAAATTACATCAATCTGTGATCAGACTCCATAGTTGTTTTGCTAGATCTGGATAGCATTTTTCCTCATGAGTCTTTTGGAATTGTTTTGGATCATTATATTGCTGAGAAGACCTAAGTCTATTATAGTTGTTATTTGCATAATTGTTGTTATTCTGTATAATTTTCTTCTGTTTCTATTCACTTCACTCAACATTAATTTGTTTGTCTTTTCAAGTTTTTCTGAAATCTGGCTGTTTGTTATTTCTTGTGGCACAATTCTATTAAATTCATATATACATTTTGATTATCCATTCCTCAATTGATGAGAATCTCTTCTATTTCCAATTTTTGCTACTATGTAAAGAGATATTATAATTATTTCTGTACATGTAGATATTTTTTAATGATCATTTTGAGAAGCAAACCTAATAGTAGTATTGCTAAATTGAAGAGTATGCACATGTTGATAGCCCTTTGGGCATAGTTCCAAATGTTTCTGCAAAATTGCTGGATCAAGTCAAAACTCCACCAACAATGCATTCATGTCCCAATTATCCAACATCTCCAACATTTATTATTTACTTTTTCTGTTATATTAACCAATCTGATAGGTATGATGAGGTATGATGATACTTCAGTATAATTTTAATTTGACTATCTATAGATAGCCTTAATTTCTTCATCTAAAAACTACCTGTGCAAACACTTAAGCATTTATTAATTTGGAAATGATTTGTATTCTTATAAATTTGACTCAGTTCTGCATTATATTTGATAAATGAGATTTTATTTTTTAAAAAAATTAAAAATTTCCCCCATCTTTCTGCTTTCCTTCTAATCTTGATTGCATTGGTTAAGCTTTTGCAAAAACTTTTTAATTAATATAATCAAAATTATTCATTTTGCATTTCATAATGTTCTCTACCTTTTGTTTGATCATAAATTATTCTCTCTTTCCATAAATCTAACAGGTAAAATATTCTTTGCTCTCCTAATTTGTATATGTTATCAACCTTTATGTCTAAATCATGTACTCATTTTGATTTTATCTTGGTACATGGTGTCAAATGTTGTCCTATAGTTAGTTTTTGCTTTACTGTTTTCCAGTTTTCCCAGCAGTTTTTGTAAAACAGTGATATATTATCCCAGAAGTTCCTGAAACTGAATTATTTTGTTTTTATCAAACAGTACACTACTATAATCATTTATTACTATAGGTACTTTGTACCTAAGCTATAAATGGAATTTTGTACCATTGATCCACCACTCTTATTTCTTAGCCTGTACAAAATACGTTCAATTGTTACTGCTTTATGGATTTGGTACAAACAGACTACCTTTTATTTTCATCATTTTCATTATTTCCCTTGATTTTCTTCACCTTTTGCTTTTCCAGATGAATTTTGTTATCTTTAGCTAGCTATAGAAAATATTTGATTGGGATGGCACTAAATAAGTAAATTAACTTAGATAGAATTGACATTTTATTATATTAGCTCTGTTTACCCCTGAGCAAAACTTTAAAATTGTTTAAATCTGGGGTAGAGCCAAGATGCCAGAAAAAAAGGCAGCAACTCACCTGAGACAATGATAAAACTACCTTAAAAAGTAGAATTGGTTAAGTGGAAAAACCGGCCGAAAAATTCATTGAAGAAAAAAAAAAATCCTTTAAAAATATAATTGGCCAATTTGAAAAGAAAGTACAAAAGCTCGCTGAAGAAAATAATTCTTTAAAAATTAGAATTGAGCAAATAGAAGTAATGACTTTAAGAGAAATCAAGAAACAATGAAACAAAACCAAAATAATGAAACAAATAGAAATTATAAAAAAAAATTTGGAAAACCAATTGACCTGGAAAATAAATCTAGGACTAATAATTTTAAAATTATTAGACAACCTGAAATTCTTGATTAAAAAAAATATATTGAGACATCATCTTTCAAAAAATTTTCAAGAAAATATGTCATGATAGTAGAAGCAGAAAATAAAAGAGAAAATTGAAAGAATCCACTGATCACCTCCTGAAAGAGATCCCAAAATGAAATTTCTGAAGAATATCATAGCCAAATTCTACAACTCCAAAGGCAAAGAGAAAATATTGCAGTATTTAGAAAGAAATAGTTAAAGTATCATAGATAATTTATGTATAAATAAAGTATCATAGTCAGGATAATACAAGATTTAGCAGCTCCTACTTTAAAAGATCAAAAAGTTTGGAATATAATATTCCAGAGTGTAATAAAGCTAGGATAAAAACTAGGAATCACCTATCCACCAAAAGTGAATATAATTCTAAGGGGGGTGGGGAGGGAGAATGGATAAAATAAAGGACTTTCAAGAATTTTTTATGAATAGATCAAAACTGAATAGAAAATTGGACTTTCAAATACAAGACTCAGCATAAAAAGGTAAATAGGAAAAGAAAATCATAAGGCATTTAATATGGTTAAACTTTACAATCCTACATGGGAATATAAGAGACTCTAAATTATAAGAACATTCCCATTTTTAGGGCTATTGGGAGTATAGATAGACAGAGGGAACAGGTATGAGTTGAATATAAAGGGATAATATCTTTTAAAAAGCAAAATTATGGGTGAGAAAAGAATGTACTTTTAGAAAGGGAAAAGTAGAATGGGGAAAATTATCTCAAATTATAGAGATAAAAAGAAAACTTTTACAATTCATGAGAAGACAGGGAAGTTGAGAGGGAATGAATGAACTTTATTCTCATCAGAATTGGCTCAAGGAAGGAATAACATATACACTTAGGTGGAGAAAAATATATTTTGTTCTATAGGAAAGTAGGAGGGGACAGGAATAAAAAAAAAAGAAGGGATAATGAAAGAGGGTAGATTGGGGGAAGGTAGTCAGAATCAAAACACTTTTGAGAAAGGAAAAGATGAAGGAAAGAGACAATAGAATAAATAGGAGGAAATAGGGTGGAGGGAAATCCAGTTAACCCCTCCCACCCCAAAAAAAAAAAAAAAACAAGAAAGGAAAAAAAAAAGAAAATGAAGCAAATTGATATGATAAAGGTTTCATTTCTCAAACATATAGAAAACTAAATCAAATTTATAAAAAATAAGTGCCATTCCTCAGCTGATAAATGATCAAAAGATATAGTTTCAGATGACATAATTAAAGCCACATATAACCATATGAAAAAAATTCTCTAACTCACTATTGATTAGGGAAATGCAAATTAAAATAACTCAGAGTTAGTACCTCTTTTCTATTAGATTGTCTAATAATACAGAAAAAGAAAATAGCAAATACTGGAAGGGATGTAGAAAAAAATGTAATTTTAATGGATTGTTGGTGAAGTTCAGTCATTCAGTAGAATAATGTAGAACTCTGCCCAGTGACTATAAAAGCACATATATCCTTTGATCTAGCAATATCACTATTGAGTCTGTATTCCCAAACAGATAAAACAAACCAAACAAACAAACAAACTATATTGCAGAATTTGTTTATATCACCTCATTTCTGGTGGCAAAGAATTGGAAAGTGAGGGGATGTGCATCAATTGGGGAATGACTAAAATTATAATATATAATTATGATTATGATGTAATACTATTATGTTTAAGAAATGATGAGCAGAATGCTCTTAGAAGAACCTGGAAAAACTTTTATAAGCAACACAAAGAGAAATGTACTATATAAAAACTAAGAGCAATACTGTAAGATGATCAGCTATGAATGACAGCTATTCTCAGCAATGCAACGATCCAAGACAATGATGAAAGTTTTATAATGAAAAACACTATCCATTTCCAGAGAAAGAATTGATTGTCTAAAGAGAAACTGAAGAATAGTTTTTAAAAAATCTTTACTTTTCTTGAAGGTTTATTTTTCCTTTTTGATATGTTTTCCTTCATAACATGACTAATATGGAAATATTTTGTAACTATACTATATAAACTGTATTGTATGGTTATACTACTTGAGGAGGAGGAAAAGAGGAAGAAAATTTGAAATTTAAACATTTAAAGGGAAATGTTAATTTTTACATATAACAAGAGGAAAATGAAATACTAAATAAATTCAAAAATAAAATAACAATTAGTTAGATCTGATTTTATGTGAAAAGTTTTGTAATTATCTTCATAGAGTTCCTGAGTTTTTTCAGGACAAGTAAACACTCAAATATTTTATATTATCTATAGTTATTCCAAGTGGAATTTCTCTATGTTAGACTTTGACAGCCTTTGCTGTTAGACTTTGTTGATAATCTATAGAAAGGCTGTTGATGTATGTGGGTTTATTTTATAATCTGTGACTTTGCTAAAGTTAATTGAAAGTACTTTTTCAGTTGATTCTTTAAGGTTCTCTAACTATATCATCATATCATCTGCAAAGAGAGGTAGTTTTGTTTCCTTGTTACCTATTCTAATTCCTTCAATTTCTTTTTCTTCTCTTACTGCTTAAACTATCATTTTTAGCATAATATTGAGTAATAGTGGTGATAACAGGCGTCCTACTTTCACCCCAACAATCTTATTTGGAAGGCTTCGAACTTTTCCTCATTATAAATAACTCTTGCTAATGCTTTTAGATAAGTACTATTTATTTATCATTTTAAGAAAAGCTCCTTTTTTCTTATGCTCTTGTGTGTGTGTGAGTATATGTTTGTGTGAATCTGTTTAATAAGTGCTATATTTCGTCAAAGCTTTTTCTACATCTATTGAGAAAATTATATTATTTCAAATTGTTTATTGATAAGGTAAATTATGCTAATAATTTTCCTACTTTCCAAATATTGAACCAGTCCTGCATTTCTATTATAAATCCCACCTGACCATATTGTATTATTCTGATGATAAATTGCATTAATTTCTTTGTTAATATTTTATTTAAAATTTTCACTTTGATATTTATAGGTAAATCGATCTATAATTTTCTTTCTCATTTTGTTTCTGTTGATTTATGTATCAGCCCCATATTTGTGTCATAAAAGGAATTTGATAATTCCTTTATTTACAAATAGCTCATACAGTATTAGAATTTTTTTAAGTTTGGTAGATTTCACTTGTAAATAAATCCATCTAGCCCTGAATATATTTTCTTAGAGATTTTATTGATAGCTCATTCAATTTTTCCCCTAAAATGGTGTTATATAAGTATTGTGTTTCCTCTTCAGTGAAGGAGAATGATTTATGTATTTTTGTGAATATTCATCTATTTCACTTAGATTATCATATTTATAAAGCCATACAGATGGATAAAATACCTCTGAATTATCACTTTAATTTCCTTTTCATTTATGTTGAATTCACCCTTTTCATTTTTAATACTAGTAATTTTTTTTTTTATTTTTTTCTAATCAAATTAACCAAAGGTTTATCTATTTTATTGAGAGGTTTTTTTTTTTTTTTTGTCATTAAACCAGGCCTAGTTTTAATTGTTAGTTCAATAATTTTCTTATTTTTAATTACATTACTCTCTAATTTTACTTTTAGGATTTCTAATTTAGGAATTTGATTGCTATATTCCTTAGAGTTTTCATTTTGGGATTTATTGCAGGAAGTGATCTGTAGATTTTTTCCAATTACTACTTTGCCCTCTGGTTCTTAGTTATCAGGGCAATTTTTCTTGATAATTTCTTGAAAGGTGCTGCCCAGAATCTTTTGTTAACTATGACTGTCAAGTAGTCCAATAATTTTTAAATTATCTCACCTGGATCTGTTTTCCAGGTTGCTTTTTTTCCCGATGATGTATTTTCCTTTTTTTTTTTTTTTCATTCTTTTGATTCTGTTTGAATGATTATGTAGAGATTGTCCTTTAGAGTCATCAGCTTCTACTTGCCCAATACTAATTTTTAAGAATTTATTTTCTTGAGTTAGCTTTTATATCTCCTTTTCCATTTGACCAATTCTACTTTTAAAAGTTGCTTTCTGGGACAGCTAGATGGTACAGTGGAGAGAGTATCAGCCCTGAAGTCAGGAAGACCTGAGTTCAAATCTGATTTCAATCACCTAACACTTCTTAGTTGTGTGAACCCAGGCAAATCATTTAACCCCAATTGCCTCAACAACAAAAAAAAAGTCTACAAAAGTTGCTTTCTTCAGTTAATTTTTGGACTTCCCCCCAAGTTGTTGATTCTTTTTTTTCATAATTCTCTTGTACACCTCTGCTCATTTCTTTTACCCATTTTTCATCTATTTCTCTTACTTGATTTTTAAAATCTTTTTTTGACATTTTACTAGAGGACTTTTTGAATTTTAGACCAATTCATCTTTCCCTTTGAAGTTTTGTATGTAAGCATTTTACCATGGTTGTCCTTTTCTGAGTTTGTATTTGGATCTTCCCTGTCACTATAGTAGTTTTGTATAGTTAGAGCTTTTTATCTATTTTTTGCTCACTTTTTATACCTGATCTCTGCTCCTGAGGTTCTGGAGGCACTGTTCCAAGCTTCTTGCACTTAGGGACATTGTTTCAGTTTCCTGGCTTTCTTTACCAGGACTTATGGGATTTGTCGTGTTCCCATTACACTAGGATGATCCAACCCAATCCTTCTGGTTAAGCTCTGGATTCTGCTGCACTGGACACAGTGCAACTGACCTGCTGTACCACTGGCTACTGATTCAGACCTGCAGAACCTTGGTTGCTGATCTGTGATGTGACTAAGAGCCTTCTGCTAACTTGTCAATACATCACCTACATTGTTCTGTGCTCTCCTTTTATCCAAGTGAAACAGATCTTTTCCTGAGGTCTTTCTAAGTTACCTTGGGTTGGGAAATTTCTTCACTCCATCTTTGGGCAGATTTTCTGACTTCAGAATTCTTTAAGAATTTTAGAATTAAGAATTGTTTTAAAAGAAAACTAAGGCAAGCTTTGGCAGCTTCCTGATTTTTCTTAGTTATTTCCCCCTAATTATTTCTTGCCTTTCAGCTTTATATTAAAGTTGGGCTTTCTGGGAGAAAAGTGGTGAGGTGGTAAGGGAAAAGGTAGACTATCCCAAGTTTTGGGCTTTCTTGCTTCTGTTTCCAGAGCTATTTCTGGGATTCTTTATATATATACACACATATATTGGTGCTTACAAGATAATATCCTCTAGTTACTAATGCTAGCACTCTTCCCTACCCTGGAATTGTAACCAAGTATCCTAGTCTCCTGCAGCCACAGTTGCTAGTGCTTATTTTGTTTTGAAATTTAGAACAGTATCCCTACTTCCTAGTGAGAGACCAAATATACTCCTCTCCTTTCTGGAACCATAACCTAAGCATCTTATCCCCTTATAAAATCCCTTGTTCTTTTTGGACATAGACTATGACTCAGAAATGTATCAGGGTCCTGAACCCAATGCCATCAAAGGCTCCCCTGAAATATCTTTCTGATCAGTTATCTATCTCCTCACCACCATTAGTCATTAGTATCATCACCACCTGCACATATCAAGGGCTGAGAATTCCTGAAGAGGCTATTGCTGCTAATGCAGCTGCCTTCAAGTACCGGCCTGCACTGTCTGAGCTGTATTCCTGAGGACCACCACCACTCTATTGAGACAGATCTTTCCTGTTGATCTCCTAAGTTGTCTTGAACTAAAAACTCATTTTTCCTGATTTTTTTTTCTTTCATCACATCAGAATTTGCTTTGAAGTATTATTTTAGAGTTGTTTGGGAACTCTAGGGAATTTTAGAGAACTTGGGTAAGTGCTTCTCAATTCCACTAGTGATCTTAGCCACTCCTATGATAAAAATAATTATAGGAACTCTTTTTGTGGTGACAAGGAATTAGAAACTGAGATTTCCATCAAATAGGGATTTACTGAATAAGCTACAGTAGGTAAAGGTAATGCATTATGTGCTGCTATGAAAACTTACTTGAACTGACATAAAATGAACTGAACTTGGTGACATATTGTCTGGATTCTATTTGTATGCAACAACATCTGAAAAATTACATTCATTTCCGAGTCCCATAATTTAAAAGGAACAGAAGTATACCAAAGCCTATGTCTACAACATCTACAATACTATAAATTATAGAGAAGTTAATAATAGTCTATTTCAGTGATTAAATTTCAATACTTTAATGTTGTAATCAATGACAAAACAAGAATTGGCATACACCCTCCCCATAAAAGTAAAGAAAAACAAGCATATATCCAGATGAAGACAAGTAGGATCATGAAAAATCAGAAAGTCATATCATTCAAATAACTTTCGAAAGATTAGGATTTGTTCAGTCTTGCAAAAGTTAGTGAGCAATGCTATCCATTTTTTCCCAGGGAGCAAGGTGATGTAGTGAGTAGAGTACTAGGCTTAGAATCAGAAATACTCATTCAAATGTGGCTTCAGACACTTACTAGCTGTGTGATTCTAAGTACTTTAACCTTTTTTGTTTCAACTTCTTCATCCGAAAAGTGAACTAGAGAAGGAAATGGCAAATTACTCTATCTAGTAACCTTGCAAAGAAAACCCCGAATGAGGTTATGAAGAGTCAGACATGATAGAACAACAAATCCATCTCTAGTCATTTGTAGAACTGAGATGTTAAAATAAGGGAAGATTTGTACAACATTTTCCCAAAGAACCTGACTAGATCAGATGGATATCTATGCTAATAAAAATACAAATGGAAACATCATAAATAACAATATTATAGTAGTAAAACACCAGAGTAGGAGCTATAAAACTTTGTAATAACAATATGCTTTATTCTTCCATTTTGTGATTGTTGGCTCTGAGTGTGTTTTTACACTTTGTGTACCTCAGTTTCTTCATCTGCAAAATAAGTGGGGTATACTAAATGTCCATTTCCTTTCTAATGTCTTATGATCCAAAAAATAACTCCTCACTTAAAGGCCATAGGATCCTAAATCCACTCTGACACTCAAATTTAAATATGAAGAAATTGAGGTCCAGATAATGTCAAGTGACTTATCCTACATTACAGAGGTAGTAAGTTTCAGAAGCTAGATTAGATTCAAAGTTGTCCAACTTCATAGTCAACACCAGGCTACCTTCTATATTAAAAAAAAAAAAAAGTCTGTAATCTATATTGGAGAAGGGATTCTTTCATCAGAGAGAAGGTTAGAAAAGATCTGTTCTAACCCTAAAGTTTATGATTTTATGTTTCTACTTTTTGGCACAAGGAATTCAGTATAAATACAAAATTCTTAAATCATGATGACATATCCTTTATGCAGTATGTTCTTATCTGATATGTGGGAACATTCTTTTTTGAATATTTCTCTTTTTTATTCTCAGCAAAGTATGAATTGTCCTTGGCATGCACACGTGACATTCTTTGAATGACTTCCATTAGTGGTACTTGAGCTTCAATAGCTGACAGAAGAGTCACTTTTCTGTTGGATAGGGTTTCGGAGAGCCATAAAAGGATTAAACAGATTTAGAATATAAAAATGTGCAAAGTAACTTTATTACAATGGTTAACATATTTCCCTGAACAATTAATTGAATGCTACCAGAAGTGTTAGATTATGAAGGGATCAAAGAAAGCTCTTACATTTGACTGAGCTATTTCAGATGTCTGAGTTTCTCCATATCTCTGGCCCAGAGAATGGGCAATTTGTGAGGAACTAAAGATTTTAAAGGCCATACTCAGGCATGTCCTTTCATGTGATATCAAAGAAACTTTGATTTTTGGAGTCTAACCTGAATTTTCATATTCTCCCATCCTGTCAAAACTATATACTGAATGCAAGAAAGAATACTTAGCAATGATAAGAACATAAGTGATTCTATTCTATTTTTTGGACAAACTTATCCTTTTATATTTGTAGCAAGCAAGCTGATTTTATTTATGGGATTTTCTCTTAGGAGCTATGGCAGACTTGTCAATCAAATGACTCCATTACTTTTCAGTATTTGCCCCTCTGAATGTTTCCTTGCCTGAGAATCACCCTTATTGAAAACTTAAAAGGGTCCCCCTAGGCCATCCTCTGTTCTTTCTTGAAAACTAGACAGAAAAAGAAATTCAAGCATCCTCTCCTTGGACAATGAAGATTAGACAGCTTAAGGGTATAGATTCAGGTACTGTCCTTCATGAAACAAAGATTTTTACATCATTCTTTAAAAAAAAAATGCAAATATTTATAAAGCATTTTATAATATATAAAATTTCTTTCTCTTAACACTACTATGAAAGTAGATGATGCAAATATTATCTTCATTTAATTTGAGGTCCCCAGAATCTTCTGTGTACTTGTGTACATGAATCTTTTCACTACAAGAGCCAAGTCTGAAGAGAACCTTACTAGTTCCCATGATAATAAGAATGACAAAGAAAATTTTATGCAAGAAAGAAGAAAGTCCTTAAAACAGATTAGTAAACATTGTAAGTCACATTCAGCTTCATGTATAAGTTTCTTAAAGTAGGTGATAAAAAAGCTTCTGAGGGCCAAGGATTATTTTTCACAATTCTCTGACCCATAGATTACCCAGCATAACTAAAAGCAAAACAGGCCTTCTTGGTGCTAAATATTGACCAAGGAATTGATTGAATCAGAAAGTTGAACAGATTAGGATTGAAATGAAACAAATAAGATTCACAATCCTGAGACAGAACATTCC